>NC_141153.1:51185472-51871305 GCF_053477565.2 Lygodium microphyllum | reverse complement strand
AGATCCATAACCTGCACCTCCATAACCACCTGCATAATAGTTATATTGAGTCCTTCTAGCATTTTTCTTGTGATAATATTCCCTTTCAAAATGTCCATACTGCTCACAATGATTACATGCACCATCTCTATGTGGAGGAGTAGATCATCCTCTACCTCTAGAGTAAGCTCTCCCCCTGCCTCTGGGCATGAAACCACCACGGCCAAATGTACCTCAACCATGTGCAAAGCTATCACCACCATGTCCCTAACATGAGCCTCTAGCTCTAGATGGATTGCCATGCTCTCTCTAATGATAAAAGACACTATCTCCACTTGTATTCTTGCTGTTGCTAGATGCATTCAAACACAACTTTATTTTTTCTATGACTAGCAAAGCAATCAATTCTTCAAAGTTTGGCATAGAGCCTCCCTTAAAACTAAAGTAGAGGTGTCCAAAGATTTATATGTTGGGCCAAGTCCGTTAAGAGTGACTGAAACCAAGTCATCATCATCCACTAGTGCATTTATAGATGCAAGATCTTCTACAACTTGTTTGATTTCTGCAACATAGTCACTGATAGTGCGGTGTCCTCTCCATACTCCATGCGATCTTTGCTTAAGTTGTATCTTCCTTGCCTCCATACATGTCCCATACATTTTCTCAATGATCTCCCATCCCTCTGAAAATAGATGAGAGATTTGATGGGGATGCACAACGGAAGGTGGTTGAGATGCAGATATGGAGGCTTAAGCTTTCTTCATTTTCATCTTCTCATTCTATCTTCTCTACATTCTACTTTTCTAAGTCTCTCACAAAGAGATAGACACTTTGATCTTTAGGGCACTTTACACATCCTCTCACACACTTAATACAAGCATAGGATAAGGGCTTAGGCTATGCCTTATTTCTCAATAGAGGCCCTCTCTCCCACCATTGGAAGAAGCTCCCCCACTTTCCCTTGGAGCCCCAATGGAACTTATATGAATCAGTCCCCCATCATGGACAGTATGGTATTAATGGACAGCATGGGATAAATGCACAACGTAGTATATATGGGCAACAAGGTATATATGGCCATCATGGTATGTATGGAGGATAGCAAGGGTTTCATGGGCAGCAAGGCCCTCATGATCTCCATGACAAGATTTTACTCACTAAGTACAATGGATAATCTCTCTCACCGTCAGACTTAGAGGAATGGACATCTAAGTTAGAGTCCTACTTCATTATCTACCCCCACACGGATGATCAAAAAATTATCTTTACTTATCTCCACTTGGAAGGATTTTCCCACACATGGTAGTGCTATATCAATCAAGGAAATCATTAGTTCATTGATTGGAAAGACTTTAAAATGCATATGGTTCAAGTATTTGTATTTCCCCATGGAAAAAGAGTGGTTGGCAAGACGATGGTATACTCTTGACCAATGTAATCTCATTGTACAAGAGTACAAAAATCAGTTTATGAACTTGACCATGTATGTGGAGAGCATTAGTGATAATGCCAAATTGCATAAATACGTCTATGGGTTGGAATCGAGCCTATCGATGGATGTCATGGCTTAAAAGCCTACCACACTATTTGATGTAATTGAATTGGCTGAAAGATATGCAAGGAAGTACCGTAAGAATGTTCCATCTTCTCTTGGTAATGGGGAGACCCATAATGAGATCCATGGTGATATGAGTCCATGTCTCTTCAGGAATAGGAAGGGGCTGCAAGAGGCCTACGGGCCTAAGTGTGTTGTCCTTGTTCTATTGGCATGGAACACATTTGGTCACAAAACCCTTGACATCCCTCCATAAGCCTTTCCAATGAAAGCTCTTGGTAATCCTATCATATGTTTTGAAAACACCCAAGTGACCAATAGTGGGACAAGAATGTATCTCTTCCATAATCTTTTATATGAAAAGCAAGGTGTGGGGGATCACAACCTTGCCATGGGACCAAATAAGGCCATGCTTGAGCTGATATTGAGAGTTTTCAACCATTACCCCATGCTGTAATTCTCGAATATGTGGTTGAAGTCCTCATCCAACAAATAAGCTTCTTAAAGATCCTTAATCCAATCACTATGCAACTCTAAAATGGAGGATACTCTGCATGTCCACATCCGAGAGAGTGAATCATCCATGATATTATCTTTGTCCCAATTGTGAGAAATGTCAAAATCATAGTTTTGCAATATCGCTACACATCTCCTTTGCTTAGGAGTCAAAGTAGACTAAGTCAAGAACTACTAGAGGACTCGATGGTCACTCTTTACTAGAAAGCAGCTGCCATACAAATAATGGTGCCATTTCTTAATAGCATGGAGGATGGCCAACATCTCCTGGTCATACACATTCATTTGCATCTCCTTGTCATCAAGCTTGCAGCTCTCAAAAGCAATCACACCATGCTCTTGCAGCAAGACCACACCAATACCCCTGCCACTGGCATCACATTGAATGGTAAACATCTTGGAAAAATCAGGGCATATGAGGATGGGGGCTAAAGTAAGTGTTTCTTTCCATTGTTTGAAGCTATGATCAATAGTGGTATCCCAAAAGAAAGATTCATTGTTTAGTTGATCAGTCAAAGGTGCTGCGATGGTGGCATAATGCTTAACGAAGCATCTATAAAATGAGGAGAGACCAAGGAAACCATGTAATGTAGTGGTGGATGGAGTGGGCCAATCATTAACACATTGTATCTTCTGGGGGTCAGCATGTATGCCATTTTTATTCACAATGTGTCCCAAGTATTACTCCACAGATATCTACATGAAGATACACTTACTTTCCTTAGTAAAGAGTCGACACTCTCTCAATATATTAAACACCCTTCTAGATGTGCCAAGTGCTCCTCTTGTGACTTGTTGTAAATGAGAGTGTCATCAGAGAAAACGAGCACAAACTTGAATAAGAAGGGTTAAAGAATTTTATTCATGAGGCTCTAAAATATGGCGAGGGCATTAATCAACCCAAAAGGCATCATTAGAAAATGATAAATCCCACGATCAATCCTAAAAGCCATTTTAATCTCATCATTCTCCCTCATATGGATATGATGGTAGCTCGAGCGCAAATCAAGCTTAGTGAAAAAGCATGCCCCTTTCAACTTATCCAGCAAGTTATCAATCCATGGGATGGGATAGCAATTCTTCACTATAATTTGTTTGAAATCTTTGTAGTCAATGCACATGCGGAAAGAGCCATCTTTCTTTTTTACTATTGGGATAGGGGATGCGTAAGGAGAAGAACTCAGTTCAATAAAACCCTACTTTATTCCTACTAAGACACAATACACTGCCTCTCAGGTGGCTAGTCAGTTTCTGGAATATGTCTTCAAGTTGCATAGCTTGCCACAAGTCATAGTACACGATCGGGATGCTAAGTTTATGAGTAACTTTTGACAGACGGTTTTCACATCTATGGATACCAAGCTTGTTCCATCCACTGCATACCACCCCCAGACAGATGGCCAAACTAAAAGAGTAAATAAATGGCTTGAGATATACTTACAACAATTTTGCCATGATGTACAACATAGTTGGGATACGTGGCTCCACTTGGCTGAGTTTGCCTATAACAACTCCACCCACTCTAGCATTGGCAACGTTCCCCTTTTGAGGCATTATACGAGTATAAGGTTCCCCTCCCTACAATCTTATTCAATGATAAGATCAACCCTCAGAGCAAAGCCGATTAGATTGCATGTAGACCCTGCTTCAGTAATGCAAAGTGAATCTTCAAAAGGCACAAACTCACATGAAACTTTATGCTGATGAGAAAAGAAGCCATTTGGAATTCCAAGAAGGGGAGCTAGTCTTTTCCAAGAAGGGGAGCTGGTCTTCTTGAAAGTGCTCAAGCCATGTTACTCCACCCTCAAATACGACAACAATAACAAGCTAGCCCATCGTTTCTATGGCCCCTATTGGATCCTTAAGAGAGTTGGTGATTTAGCCTACTAATTAGAGCTTCCCCCTACAACCAAGATTCACAATTTGTTTCATGTCAACCAGCTGAAGCCCTTGATTGACACCCCAGTAGACTATGTGGAAAAACTTCCCCCCCCCATAGACGAAGAAGGTATCGTTCAGTATTTATTCCTGAGACAATCATTGGGCAACGAGATAAGCACTTAAGATCTCGATCCATCAAAAAGCACCTCATCAAATGGCAAGGCCAAGCACCTCATCAAATGGCAAGGCCTACCCCTAGAAGAAGCCTCCTAGAGCCTAGCTACTATTGTCAATGAATTTCCTCACCTCCAAGATGCCCAACAAGCTGAAGACTAGCCAGTTATGCCCCTTTTGACCACACCCTGTTTGAAATCTGCACATTGTTTTAGAATAGTTTTATACTTGCCCACATCTCAACAATGTGTTTCCTACATGGAGAGCTGAAAGCACACACATAAGCTCCGTTTTGACATGTGCCACCCCATTTGAAGCAACCTATTAAAAGTTGACAATTTTACCTAAACAAGCCTATCATGGACAGCATGCTAGGGAGCCCTGTCCCTAGTCTTTACCCACCCATTTTCATTGTAATGCACCTCAAATGTGTACTATGCACCCCACTCCTTCAAGCCATCTGTAACCCCCCTCCCATTGTCTTCGTTTTTTAGGGCAAAAACTTCCAAGGTAGGGATGGATTGTAACGAGCAAGATACATAAGAACTAGGAAAGACACTTAATCACATTGATCGAGGCATATAAGGTTTAAGAATCTCAATTTAAGGCAACCTATTATTATCAAGAGTAATACTCTACACCTTCACCTTCAACTTCCATGGCTCTCCTCCCTTCTTCCCTCCTCTCTCTCTCTCCTCTTCTAGTCTTTCGTTCTCTTCCTACGCTCTCTCTCTTCAGCTCATTCTCCTTTCTCCTCTCAACTTCGTTCATTACAAAATTACCAATTCTCATCCAATTGCCAATTCACAAATATCAATATATTACTTATTCAATTTATTTAAGCCTTCGAAATGAACCGACCAAGTTTCAACTACATCCAATTGCCAATTCTCAAATATCAATATATAGTATTTATTGAGCTTATTTATGCCTTTGAAATTAACCTACTTCCACCTAGAAAGCCAAATTTGATTGTTCGTATTTGTTTATCGCTCAATATTGGAGCAATCTATGCAAATTTTATGCTCAATATCCATATTTTTGTTTAAGAAGCTATTTACTTGAAGTTCATGGGCACTTATTGAAGCATCCTCTTATTGAAGCATGGACAATTACCCTCATGTCACTTTAAAGAGCACTCGAGTATTTTGAACCATATGTTTTCCTTTAAAGTAAGTCAATAGGGAGCATGACTCACATGTATGGTAGTATGATATTCACATTTTTTGTCTAGAGAGCAAGCTAGAGGTCTATGACTAGATGGAGTAACCAAGTCTAGAATCCTTTGGAAGAAAACGTTAACATATGTACCAATTCTATTCTGTATCCAATCAATAAGAAAGAATCCTCTAGGCATTGACAAACACCACTTGTAAAATGACCGCCATTACTTATTGTTGAAAGCTGAAGTTTTTAGGTGTAGCATACCTTTTGAACAATCCTTAGCTTCCAACAGCAAATGGTGGTGTTGGTCTTCACAATCAAGTCTGGCAGGGCAAGCTCTCTCTAAATGGCCACTCAATATAAATGTACTTCTGACTTTAAAAAAGGAGTAATTTTAAGGAATGAACTAAATGCCCATAGCTTGGGAACGGACATGGCATGTACTTCAGGCCCCCTTAGAAGTCAAGTCCATACAGAGAGACACGTGATATCATAATCCCCTTTACTATCCCCTTGATTTGCTTATAGCCATACAAAGTTGTGACCCCAGAAGGTGAACTCATGGCTTGAATATCCCCATACCTCTTGCATCTTTAGATGGATGTTATTCTGACCCTGGTTGAACAGAGTGCTAGGGCCAACCACCTTGTCTCGTCGGAAACCTTACCAAGGATTGGACAAGCACTTTTCCCAAACGTAGGGTGGATGGTTCAGTCGCAAGTTGCATCTTCATGAGGATCAACAATAGATAAAAGCACTTGAATAATTCATAATCCAAGCTGATCAACAATAGATAAAAGCACTTAAATAATTCATAATCCAAGCCGAACATTAGACTTAGCCTGCACATGTTATATACCAAAGCAAATCCAATGTGATCACAAGCACAAGCTGCCAGTTGCTGGCAGTCTGTTGCTAATGACTGAAAATGTCAATGGCACACCATGAGTGCGCACACAATCGAATCGTGTGAAACAAAATAACTTTAAAAAGCACCAAGCACTAGCACTTATTACACTAGTGGTTGGGCAATTATGAAAACCCTATCATTCCTAACCTAACAGCAAAATACCCATATTTACATTAGTTCCACCATGTTTTGCTCAATTACTCAATCTACTACAACACACATGCAACTAGTATAACCAACATCTAGCAAACACCTACAACATGCAATCAAACCCAAAAACAACTCATACTAGCTAGAAAGGGGAAAAGAGTGATTAAGAACCCTGGCCACAGAACATTCAAAAACTCACTGCAGACGAGCAAAACTTAAGTCTCTTACTTTCGAATAAAGTTCACGAGGCAGTTTCGACTAATTTAAGTGTTCTGTCATCTCAATCTTGAGACGACTAGAATTATGAGCAATAAATGCCCTGGGAAAATTGCAGGCCAAATATGCCGTGCATGCAGTTAAGCACAGCACACGGTCATGTGCTTATTTTTCAAAACTGCAGAATGCCTGTAAAACAGCAGAACTGTGGCTTAAATACACTACACCTCTCCCTTTGGTCCTCAATTTTCTTCTCGTTACAATGCGTGCAAGATGCAATTCCATCAGTTAACAACTGACTTGAATCAGTCCCATCACTTCACATCCATGATCTTAATGACAGATGCAACACCAATCCGATGGATAGCAACCACAGCATCCCCAACTTTGCACAGCCTTTTGGCAGTGGCTGACTTTAATGCTGCATCAAGGATAGCATCAGTAGACTCTGTGTCAGTGGCCCTGGCAGAGCCCTCCGCGAGCATTGGGATCATACCCCTGTAGACAAGGCTATGCCTTGCAGGTGACTCTTCACTGCAGCACCATGTAAGATGGTCAGTAGTCAAGACTGGAACTGCCACCATGAGAATTGGGACAGATGGACGATATTTTGCAACCAACTTGGCTGTTGTACCACCACGAGTGAGTACCACGATAAGGGAAGCATTGACTTTGTTGGCTGTTCGCACTGCTGAAGAGGCAAGACTCTCTAGGGGGCTCATTGGAAGTGGTGCTGATCTCATCACCTCTTTGAAAATAGCATTATAATCCAGAGACCATTCTGCTTCAAGACAAATGCATGCCATGGTCTTCACTGCTAACTCAGGGTAGGCCCCTGCTGCACTCTCCCCACTAAGCATCACGGCATCAGTTCCATCAAGCACAGCATTGGCCACATCTGTAGCCTCTGCCCGGGTGGGTCGAGGAGACTTGATCATTGACTCAAGCATCTGAGTAGCAGTCACTACAGGTTTCCCAGCTGCATTACATTTGTATATCATCATTTTCTGTGCTAAGAAGATCTTTTCAACCGGTATTTCCATCCCTAAATCACCTCGGGCAACCATGATTGCATCAGACTCTCTCAAAATCTCATCAAAATTCACTAGTCCTTCCTGATTTTCAATCTGCCAACAATAAACAGATGCATCTTTCAGGAAGAGATCATATTGAATAAAACAAAAAAGAAAAAGCAGAGAAGCAAAACAAAGCAAAAAGGAAAATAGTAATCCAGTGAGACTTCCTCTGCAGCTATAAGACATATCTCCTCTTACATTTTCCACAAAATATTTAATACAATAAGCTACCGTATCAAAAAGTACAGATGGGCTGCTACATAAAGCCTGAAACGTGAAAAGCTCTCAAGCTTTTCTCCACCCTATGCAGGTCAATCGCCTTCTCGCCCCCCAAAAGAAAATTCAAACATCAAATTAGCCTGGGCATCCAATACACTGCAGCAATGGTGCAATAAAAATTCTATGGCATCTAAATCATTCAGTCCTGCTGATAACCCTCTCAGGAGAAGGAGAGACACCTTTGCATCTGGCACTAAGTAATGCACCTGACAGATCACCTACAAGGACATTTTCATGGCATCCAAAAATACAGGCATCTCACTGTACAGCAAACCTTCTGTGAAGCTTCATAGATGCTGTTTGAATTAGACTATTCGCATACACACATAGTTGCCACTGTAAAAAGTTGTACTTTCAGGAACTATCATTCATTCACAGCTAGCCTTTAAATCCACTCTGGAAATAATTCTTTGGAGAGATTGACACAATGGGCTCCCTAGACAGCATTAGAAATGACAAACCTTAATAATCCACCAAAAAAATTTAAGCACTAAACAATCCATCTAAAGTGGCAAACTGACTTAGCATCTTCATTTACTACTAATAAACACTTGTCCAAGAGCAGCCATACTGGAGCAGAATCATGTTACCTTTGACATTAGATAGATACTTTTTGCATTTTTCCCCAATAAATTCCGTACAGACACAAGGTCTGATCCCTTCCTGACAAAGGAAAGAGCAATGATATCTATCCTATTTGGAACACCCCAATTTAAAATGTCATCCACATCCTTGTCAGTCAAGGTAGGAAGATCAACAACTACACCAGGAAGATTGACATTCTTTCTCTCACCCAACACTGCTGTATTTTCACACCTCACTTTTACCGTCCCACTCTCAGGGTCACATGATAGGACAGACAGCGTGATCGTGCCATCTGAACATAGAATGGTGCTTCCAGGAGCCAAATCATGTGCTAGTTTCTTGTAACTCATAGATATCATCTTGGAGTTCCCCTTAATGCTATAATCTGTGGATATAGTCAGCTCTTGGCCTTCCACCAGTTGAATGGGCTTCCCATCTTCCAGGAATCCAGTTCGAATCTCAGGCCCCTGCAATAAATAAGACATTTAGTTAGATTACTTTGCATAGTGAATGAAGTTCTGAATCAACAAATTGATATTCCCAAACAAAAAGATAGCAGTACATTTGCAAATGTGTGTTCTGAAACTGAGAACTTGGGACTAGTAATAGCTGTCTATGATAGAGACGATAATCCAGGCTAGAAAATGTTACAGTATTGAAATTTGCCAAGTTATGCATTTTGGAATTCTAAGCATCAATTTATGAAGCTAATAAGAATGGTTGTTCAAGTACTCAAAGCTGAGAACAGTTGACTAGCCACACCTGTGTACGATAAAAAATTAATGGCAGGAAATATTCCAGCATCAAACTTTGAGTAAGGCATTTTAAAGATTTAAGACAAAGCTCACACAAGTAATCAATACAGAAAAAACGGAATACAGGCTCAGCACAAAAAAATAATCAGATTATAGTCAATGTTGAATTGGTCAACAGCGCCTGCAACACAGATGATAAGAAGAACATGTTCATGAATTAAGAACATCTCAGCTCTGCTGGAACAATTCATCTGGAAAGTCATACTTCCCACTATGAAAACTCTCGACATACTGATAGTAGTAGATCAGGGCATGAAGCGACTAGACTTAAAGTGAAGCTTCAATACACACTCTACACTATTGCACTATGTTTTTCGCTGACCTGCACAATATTGGTAGCCACCACATAGCAAATCAAAACCAGGGTTTAAACAGTACTCCTCTACTATTACGCTCTTCTTCTATTAACCTCGATCACCAAAAGCTCTCTCCATCCACAATCAACAGAATTGCATCACGCCAAACTGATCAATTTAAACGACTGACTCCACTTATTAGTATCTAGTAGTAATTACAGGCTGTGTTTGTGGTCATCTAACATGGACCGAGTGCAGGCACAGCATACCGTGCTGTAGCCAGGAAAAAAGTACCATCACCAACTACTGGTAACAAAGGGAAGATACAAACAGCCCATCAACAGAACTGGGTAAATCAAAACGCAAGTGGCACAGCAAAGAAATATTTGCATTACGAAAAGGGCAGAACTTTGCGTTATGAAAACAGTACACTCTTCGCATAATTATTAATGTGATCATGAACCAGAATAGCAAATGCCAGACCCTTGAAATGAAACTTAGATAGAAGAAGTACAAGAGTAGACCTTGGTGTCAAGCATCACAGCGCACATAATCTGGGTGTTCTGCTGGGCGATCCTGAGGTTGTCAAGGGTCTCCTGGTGGTACTCATGAGATCCATGGGAGAAGTTGAACCTCGCAACGCTCATGCCCGCACGTAGGAGGCGCTCAATGATGGGGATTTCCCTGGACTTGGGGCCAAGAGTGCACACAATCTTAGTCTTGGGAATGCCCCCCGCATCCTCCCCTGTGACCCTGTTCACCAAAGCTTCCATGTCCAGGGTTGTCATTCCTGTTTGATGAGTAATTTGGAGCTAAAAAGAGCTGAATGGGTTGATCGAGGCAGGGGACGAAGAGACTAGCTTATATTGACACACCAAAGAAACCCTAAGGTTAAATGGAACAAAAATGCAGGTTGGGGGGCGGGGCAGGGACGTTAGGACAGCTTGCGTGGGTGTCAAGCCAGCCGTCTCGAGGGCCGGAACAGGAGATGGGTTTTAGGGAAAGGGCAAAAAGACGAGGTGGGCTGTCGTTTTCAGTAAAGGTCGGACAAGCACAAAACACAGAGAGCGAGAGAGAGGAGCAGAGGAGCAGAGGCCAAGTTCCAACTTCCAGGAGCGAGTAGAGGTCCAGAGGAGCAGAGGCCAAGTTCCAACTCTGAGAGAGAGAGAGAGAGAGACTCAGAGAGGAATTTGGGGTTCTAGGGCGTCGGACTTTTCGCGTGGCTCGGAAGGTGGTCACCTCGTTTTGGGGCAAAATGCAACAGCCTCTCCAAAGCCCAAGCAATGAATGCAGAAGAAACAGGGTACGTAGAAAGAGGGGCCAAAACACGGCATGCCACATGATGATGATGATGATGATGATGGACGGCCGAGAGCCTCGAGGCGGCCCCAAATTGTAAACTCTGAAATTGGAAGTATATTGAGCCCAGATGATGTTTATTATTATTATTCCAAAATTAGCATACACATTGGCTCAAAATCGTTTAACTAGTTATCTCAAAACAGAGCATGATCAGTGTAATTTTGTGAAATTGTATTGGCTCAAAATTGGTATTTTTTTCTACAGAAGTTGACTGCGAACGTTGGCTCAATTTGTGGATATTTTATCTGAAATTGATCGATCATGTTGACTCAAATATATATATTTTTAGCTGAAATTGGGCTACCGCCGATTGATCCAACTCCAACGCTCTTTTTGTGCTGCGTGTTGCGATGTGATGTGGAGACCCGGTGCTGCAAAAGCCCTTAATTCTTTTTCTGTCTGATGCTACCACCCGCACTACAGTAACAGTAGAATTGGTACTTTACCTACAATCCATCTTCACGTCACATTATTAATCACATCACAATCCATCTGCCCATTACATTACTCTATTCAGTCTTGCAAAAACAAAATTGCCCAACTTCAACTTTCAAGTGGCGGTAATAATAATAAAGATTGTGCTGTGATCCATCGATTGTTTGCGCATTTGCTTTTGCCGATCGACCCACCACTCACACAGATTTTATCATTATGATAGTGATCTGAGCCTCAAAATCCTCAGATGGGCTGCCCTGATTCGGCAAAAGACTGAGAGCATTTTTGTTACAGGTTTTTCTTTTCCCCCTTCCAAGTTCCCCTCTCCTCTTTTATTCTCTTGTGCTGGAATCATGAATGGGATTGAGGAAGAGGGGCGCGCCACGCATGGACGAGTAAGCCCTTTTCCATGTGTGCCCATCCAATTCAATGCCATTATATTATGAATGATGCAGCATATCCGTTCTCTAAGATTCCTTCATCCGGCTCAAAGTTTCAACGAGCGGGTGCTTTGATTGTTGAAAAGCTCCACGCACACCAAGCATATGCATTCCATGTGTGACGTACCAACATTCCTTGCTGTTCAAACAAATATGAGAGAGAGAGAGAGAGAGAGAGAGAGAGAGAGATGGGGTCCTTTCACGAAAGAGAGAGAGAGAGAGACGGACAGGCAGACAGACAGGAGAAAGGGGGGGACCCAAGAGAAATATGTTCACGAGAAACTCCTTTCTATTGAATAGAAAACACGAAAAGGTTGAAAAGTTTTGGGTTTTGGGGGAAATTTTCCCACTACTGGAAACGTCCATGTATGGCCAATTTTGCCAATGAGGTCATGGCAGAGTGGTTTGGGTGTGTGTTGAGTCATAGGGGTATCTAAGCTTAAATTAAATATTGCACATTTTTGAAATTCTAATGAAGAAAAATGTATTAAAGGAAGGTTTTCGATACATATTGGAGAGGGAGAAGGTTGGGGGGGAGAGAGAGAGAGAGAGTGTGTGTGTGTGTGTGTGTGTGTGTGTGTGTGCGTGTGTGCGTGCACATCTGCGTGTAAGGGAGACAAATTAGTGGCATCTACCCCATAAGAAATTATTGATTGTGTAGGAGACATTCTTAGTGCTCACCTCAATTAAGCCAGCTTTGAGACAAAATTTCACTAGACAATATGATCCAGGCTATCACATGCAAGGCTACCAACATTACTTGCGTGTTGCAAATTTTGCCCACCATTTTATGATGTGACAATCGAGTGCCTTGAATTCGGCATGACCCCAACAATAAGAAGCATCAATATTGTGTAGTAGAAGTAAATCCCACTTTGCAATATCAAAATTTTGGGGGTCCCACTATCATAATTTAGGGGGTTGTCATTTAGGAGCTTCTTCTTCTTCTTCTTCTTCTTCTTCTTCTTCAAGGCCTTCTAGAAAGTTAGCCTTCCAAGTTGCAATCTATTCATAATGCCAACTATCCTTGTATTATTACTCTTCCTCTCCTTATGAAAGACCTTTTGTTTAAACCTCAAAAGGCTCCTTCAACACAATGTTTTAATTCCATGCCTAAAGATCCACAATTTTTTCATGATTTGGCTATCGAAATAACTCGTTGAGAAGTACAAACTGACCAAAAAAAGCTCATCCACAATTTATACATGATTTGCTTCTCAAATGAACTAATTGAGAGCCACAAAATGACCAAAGAAGAGCTATGATCAAGATTTACTTGAGTAATAGTCTTGTCTAGTAGAAAGTTGTTGCGAGGCAATGGACATATCAATTTTTTAGTTAGCTTAGATTTGAGAGAGGTCAAAAACAAAGGGGATAGATCTGGGGTCCATTCTCTCTTAATGCACAACCATATGTGCATAGTTCCTATCATTGGCATGGAGATCAAGCTAGAATAGTGCCTTATGGTTGTAGAGAGAGAAAAATAAACAAACAAACAAATATAGAGAGAGGGGGGGCCAAGGACAGAGAAGGCTATAGTAAAGTCTTTCATTTTCCTTCATTCTCTCATTCTTCCTCCACACGAAACCTCAATGCATTTACTACTAATCTCCTTTTTGTTTGACTTATTAAGTCTACTCACTTACAGTAGTATATGTTTAACTCCCTTAACATGCCCATGCACACAAAGTATATTGTTGAGATATCGAGCTCCACTCGTGATATGCCAGGGTGACCGTTGTGCATTTATGTCACCGACGTGTCAGTTGCAGATGCGGCTGGTACACTGCCCATGAATAATAGCTAGATGACAGCTATCCTTATCTACTCTAGTTCGTGGCTCAGTTAGTATGCCACCTTAGTTAGTTGAGTTTGGTTTGAGACCCATATATAGGGTTCTTCTATTTCTTTGTATGTGAGTTCTTTTGGCTTACACAACTAAGAAGAGGAAAACTGTTTTCAGCCTCTACCTTTGTGTGTATTCCCCCATTGTGCAAGCAAGAAAGCTACAAGTGAGACTCCTTCCTTCTCTCCCACAATCTTGACATATATAAGCATATACTTTAGCACTCTTAAGCTTATTGCTTTTACCTAGCATAATGGAACTTCTCTTTACTTGTCATGTATGGTATCCATATTTGATGCCTTACACACATGCTAAGTCTTTTCTTTCCTTACACTTCTCTTTTACTAACACTTGGTATACATAAATATATGCAAAGCCTATATTACAACTTAGTACCTTCTCTCATAGAAGTGATTGTGTCACTCTATATGCTTTCTCCTTACATGTAAGGTTAGGTGATCAATCAACACAATGTTGCTTCGTAGGTTTATCATTGATTTGTAACTGTGATATTTCATATATGCATATGATTCAATGCCTCTACTTTGCTTATGTGCTTGGAATGGAACACTTGGTCACTTCTTTTCTAATCCAACTACTAGCGTTTTGCGCGCGCGAAGAACGCTAGGCTGCTTCGCAGCAGCTTCGCTGCCTCAAAGCAGCAAGCGAAGTTGCCGTGCTATCGCACTGCAACTTCGCTCAACAATCCATTTCTCATATTTCTCTCTCCTCTTTTTCCTCTCTCTCTCTCTGCCTTCTATTTTAGTTTATTTTTTCCTCTCCTAGTTCTCTCTCTCTCCTTTTTTTCTCTCCCCGCTTTTCCTCTCTCTCTCTCTCTCCTTTTATTCTCCCCCCTCTCTCCTCTCTTTTCCTTCTCTCTCCCTCTCCTCTTTTTTCCCTTTTTTTCTTATTCTTCTTCTCTCTCTCTCTCTCTCTCTCTCTCTCCTCTTTTCTTCTCTTTGCACTTTTCTTCTCTCTCTCTCTCTCTCTCTCTCTCTCTCTCTCTCTCTCTCTTTTCCTTCTCTCTTTCTCCTCTATTTTTTATTCTCTCTCTTTTTAAATTTTATCCTTTCTCTCTCTATAATTCTCTCTACATGTTCTCTCTCTCTTCTTCTTCTTTCACTTTCTTCCCCCCCCCCAGTCTCTCTTAAAGTATGTAAATTTTATCTTTTCCTTATATATAATTCTCTCTTTAAGTTTATATTCTCTCTCTTTTCTTCTCTCTCTCTCTCTCTCTCCGTCCCCTTTTCTTCTTCTCCCCTTTCTTCTAATTTTCATTTTTTTATTCTCTCCCTCTCTCTCTTTTAAATTTTAACTTTTTCTTCTCTCCTCTCTTTTAAATTTTATATTCTCTCTCTCTCTCTCTCTCTCTCTCTCTCTCTCCCCCCTCTCTCCTTCTCTCTCGCTTCCTCTCTCTCTCAAAAATATTTAAATTTTAAGAAGACTTTTCTCTTTTCTCTTTTTTCCCATCTCTCTTCCTCTTTTCCTCTCTCTTCTTCTTATTCTTCTTCTCTCTCTCTCTCCCCCTCTCCTCTCCTTTCCTTCTCTCTCCTTTTTTTTCTTTTTTTAATTCTCTCTTTAAATTTCTTTTCTTTTCTTTTTCTTTTAAATTTTGTATTTCCTCTCTCTATAATTCTCTCTGTGTTCAAATTTTCTCTCTTCTTCTTATTATTTTCTCTCTCTCATTTTCTTCTCTCTGTCTTTGTCTCCCCTCTCTCCTCTTTTTTCGTTTTTTCTTTTTCTCTCTCTCTCTCTCTTAAATTTTATATTTCCTCTCTCTATAATTCTCTTTCTCTCTGTTCCCTCCCTCTCCTCTTCTTTCTTCTTTGCTCTTTGTATATTTCTCTCTCTCTCTCTCTCTTTCTCTCTCTCTCTCTCTCTCTCTCTCTCTCCTTATTTTAATTTTAAAAAAGTTTCTTTTTTTCTTTTTCTTTTTCTTTTAAATTTTATCTTTCCTTTCTCTGTAATTCTTTCTCTTCTTCTTCTTATTTTCTCTCTCTCATTTTCTTCTCTTTGTCTCTTTCCCCCCTCTCTCCTCTCTTTTTCTTTTTTCTTTTCCTCTCTCTCTCTCTCTCTCGCTCTTAAATTTCATATTTCCTCTCTCTATAATTCTCTTTTTTTTAATTTTATCTTTCATCTCTCTATAATTCTCTCACTGTGTTCAAATTATTTTTCTTCTTATTTTCTCTCTCATTTTCTTTTTTCTTTCTCTCTCTCTCTCTTAAATTTTATATTTTCTCTCTCTATAATTCTCTTTCTCTCTGTTCCCCCTCTCTCTCTCTCCCTCTCCTCTTCTTTCTTTTTTGCTATTTGTATATTTCTATATAATATTATATATGTGTGTGTGTGTGTGTGTGTGTCTGTGTGTGTATATATATATATATATATATATCTCCTTATTTTAATTAAACAAAAAGTTTATATTAAAAAGTTTAATCTGAGAGAGAGAGAGAGAGAGAGAGAAAACCTAGGCCCTACGCATGAGAGAGAGGGGGGAGAGAGAGAAGAAAAATGTTTAATTAAAAAAAGACTATTCTCTCTCCTCTTTCTCCCCCTTCTCTCTTCGTCTTCTTCTTTTTATCCTTCTTCTTCTTCTTCTTCTTCTTCTTTCTCTCTCTGTCTTATTCTATCTCCTTCTCAAAGTGTGTGAAAAACTATGTTCGAAAGATTTTAAATTAAAAAACTTTTAAAATGTTTAATTAAAAAATTTTAAATTAAAAAGTTTAATCTAACTGAGAGAGAGAGAAAGAGAGAGAAAATTTTGATTTAAAAAGAAGTTTGATTTAATTAAAGGAGAGAGAGAGAGAGAGAGAGAGAGAGAGAGAGAGAGAGAGAGAACCTAGGCCCTACACATGAGAGAGGGGGGGAGAGGGAAGGAATTTAATTAAAAAAGGAAGGGGGTTTTAATTTAAAAAAGGGAGGTGAGGAGGGGAGGCTTTAATGAAAAAAAGGAAGGGGAAGAGAAAATGAGATATTACACGTGAGAAAGAAAGGAGGGGAGGGGGTTTTGATTAAAGAAAGGAGGTTTGAAAAAGGAGGTAGGTTCGGGAAGCTCTCTAGAGGTTCGGGGCTTTCCAAACCTATAGCTAAAATAATATAGTAGTAAGAGTAAGATAAGAAGTAAGATGATATTTCATATATGCATATGATTCAATGCCTCTACTTTGCTTATGTGCTTGGAATGGAACACTTGGTCACTTCTTTTCTAATCCAACTATTGGGCAATAAATATTGACTTGTAGATGGCCTATCTACAATACTTACAACCTAAGCTTTATTTGTGTTTTCCTTTCTCCTAAGTTGTCCATAAGAGCAAGTAGGCTTCACATATTTCAAAATCCTTCTTAACACACAAGCAAGTCTTTTTGGCCTTTTGCACAAATGGCAATCAATCTACTTATCATAATAGGATAGAGTTTGCATTGCATAACCATATTGTTGTAATATGAGGTAAGTTTCCTATATAGATGCCCCCAAATATTATTGCCAAGATACTTGACATACATGTATGATTGTATGTTTCCACTTTGCTTCTATTAATAATGGAATAATGGGTTACTTCTTTACTCCTCCAATTATTGAAAAAATATTCATCTACTTATGAATAGCCTATCTTCAATGAGTCTTCAATACTTACAACCCAAGCTACATTTCTCCCCATAGGAGCAAGTGGGCTTTCCTAATATCCAAGGTGAGTCTTTTTTGGCTTTTTGCACAAATGGGTGTGTCAACCTATTAGTTGAAGGGCAAAGATAGCGATTCCCCATACAAAAAGATAGCACGTACACACACTCTCTCTCTTTCTCTTTTTAAATTGAACATAGGATATGGCCATGGAAAGGTCAATCTTTGAAATCTCTCTCTCTTTCTCTCTCTCTCTCTCTCTCTCTCTCAATTTATTTATTAATTAGATGTATGAAATTATATTATATTTTAATGGTTGAACATGTGAATGCAATGTGTACATACTCTAAATACATCCACAAATGCACATATATTATACAAAAAGAATTGAATTTTTAAAATATTAAACATATTCATGCAATATATGTATATACTCTAAGACCACATACAAATGCACATAGACTATAAAAACACATGAATAATATATGTACACATACACATGTATGCAAACACATATGCATGTGTATCTGTATATGCATACATACACACATGTTGACATACACAAGCAAGAGAGAATGGATACACACTCATAAAACATGCACATGTGCATACGCATAGACACATATCCACCACAAATACATACATTTACATTTACATGCAATGCATTGACACATGTGCATACACATATATACACATGCATAGATACAAGGTAAAGAAAGGTGAGAGACATGAGGAAAAAGAAAGGAGAGAAAATAAAAATGATGAAAGAGAGAGAGAGAAGACACATTTTCCAAACCATACAAATAGACATACATATATTAAGCACACATATCTCTACACATATTAAGTGCAAGTGGGGTGGGTGCCACATGGCATTCTCTCATCCCTCCCAAAATTCCCATAATCATAGTTGTGTAGCACCCAACTCCCCCACCCTACCCATGTGATGATCCCTGTGCCCAACAAAAGCAACCATTACCTCGTTGGTCAACTGCCCCGCTCCACATGGTGATCCCCCCACCCTTGCCCATGCGATGACCCATGCATCCACATGCTCATGGACAATATAGGGGATATATGTATATATATCACATAGCGACAACTTCTAGGGGATGGAAGAACATGGAAGAAAATCAAAGTGATGGCAACTTCCATTCTAAGGCTCGTCACAAAAAGAATAAACATAATTTTATGTATCCAATTATGAATAGACATGGATAAGATGATTAGATTAAAGGAAACCATAATGGTGGCAATTTCCAAGGCATTGGGAGTAATGTGATAATTTTGAGGAAAATTATCATAGTGACAACCTCGAAGGGATGGAAGGGCATTCTCAAATGATATTTTACAAGAGGAATTATGTATTGAGTGGGTACAAGGATAAAAACACCCAAAACATCCTAAATTATACTTGCAAAGTGAAATGGGTGTTATCCAAATACTAAGAACATGGTGTAAAATTTATGTATTCATGTGGATTTCAAATGGAATTTATGTCATGCATAATAATTGCAAGAAGGATATTGGTCATGCAACTTGAAGATCTTAATGGGACATGCACAATGATGATAGGAAGGCTACTAGTCATGCATGTTGGTGACATTAGGGGATATGTATGACAATGCTAGGAAGGTTGTTAGTTACACATGTTGTGAACTTCATTGGGGTATGGTGAAAATAAGCAATCATTTATAGGGATCAAGGAGAGACATGAAAGGAGTTTGAGATAAAGGGCCAAGGAGGAAAACTTAGGGGGAGGAACAAAAGCCAAGTGAAACATGTGGTGGCATCTTTATGAGTATTAACTGCCATTAATGGCACCTCTTAACACCACCTTTAACCGTGGTAGTGGACTACCTACATGCATGCAAGGGGGGTGAAGAGGATGATTGATGACCCTAATGGCCAAATCTAAAGCAACAAAAGAAGGATGATTCAATGGATTATGGATTATGCTAGAGATATTCGATTGGTGAAGATCTAGTGGAGATCAAAAGATGCATGCAAGAGGATCAAAAGAGCTACAACCAAAAGAGGAAAGCTGGGGTAAATGATGGCTAACAAAGGCTATGTGCTTGAATGGTGTTCTCTCTTAATAAGGTTCACTAGAGTTATGTTGAGTATTTTATTTTGGTCTTTACATGTATTTCATGGGTAAATCGTCTATGAAAGAGGAATTTTCAACATGGTTCTAGGCTACATTTGGCTCGAAAGTATGGTTGGTCTAGTTTAGCTCAAGCGCCTCTTCTTGGCCTTATTAGCTTCAAAGAATAAGAGAGATCTCATATTGGGGTCAATGGTCAGCTATACAAGGGGAGCTTGGTATATTCCCTTCCATGGCATTGTTGACTTCAATCAAGAGGAAGTATTATAGACCATGAAGGCTCAAAATACAACAAATAAAGAAAATATTGGTCGTAGGAAAGTTAGTTCAAGAGGCAAGAAGAAGAAACTCTTCCTCAAAAAGTTGGCAAGGAAACCTTTGGTGGATCATTATTACTTTAACGTCTTGGATAAGGAAGAGAAAGGTGAGGATGGTCTATTTATTTTATGAATAAGAAACCAATGAATAGGTTAACAACAATAACCTAGATTATCATGGAATTGGGTAGTGACACTAAAAGGACTGTGTGCTATGACATTGTCAAAAGGGACAAAATTGATCTAGTGGCACTTTAAGAGATTAAACTTGGAGCACAAGTGTAATGAAAGAGACCTAACTAGCCTAACTAAGGAAGAGAAGAGAGAGAAGGATTGCAGGAGAAGAAGAAGAGGAGAGAGAAAGACAGGGAGAAGAGAGAGAAAGAGAGGAAAGGGAGAAAGAAGAAGAAGAAGAAGAAGAAGAAGAAGAAGAAGAAGAAGAAGAAGAAGAAGAAGAAGCCATGAAAGGTTGTGAAGGTGAAAAAGAGAGATTCTTGATAGTTCTTTGATGCCTCAGAATACCCTCTTACACCTTATATACCGTCAGTGTGACTGGTACGTTCCCATGCCATGTTCTCGTGTCCTCCGCTCGTTACAAACCATCTGGTCTCATAGAGTTTTTGTCCTCAAAAACAAAGGATAAACCGGAAAAGAAGAAGTGGGAGCTCCCGAGTACGACTCTGCACATGATGCAATGGCAATAAGCAAGGGCGGCGGGGCAGAGAAGAGAAATGGGGCGCCAAGGGCATGAGGTATGGGAGACCATATGGGAGGGTCTCATGCTCTCCCGTAGGGGTCTGCTGTAGGAAATCAACCATAACTTTGTGTAAGAAACTCCGAATGAAACAAGTGAGGTGTCGTTATGAAGCCCACGAGGTGTACTTTCAGCCCATGTGGGGGGCTAAAAATACGTCAGGACCAAAAATGTTGCAGAATAGATGGCTGTCCAGAAGTAACTAGTGTGTTGTCCAAGATAGTATGGCTAGAGAAAAATAGCCATAACTTCCTCTAGGAAACCCCGATTGGGGCAAGTGAGGTGTCGTCGTGGAGCCCTTGAGGTGTACTTTCAGCCCATGTATGGGAAGTGGGGCTGAAAATGTGTCATGACCAAAACTGGTGCAAAACAGTTGGTTGTCTAGATGCAGACTGCATCCCAAAACAAGGGTCAAGTGTGGTTAAGTTCCAGCCAATACGGCCTCCTTGAGGTGTGTAAACTCATCCAAGATAGATGTTGGGCACCAAGAAGCTTCCTCTATTGGTAGGCCTTGCCATTTGATCAAGTATTCATGAATAGAATGGGTATGGAGTTGCTTTTCATACCACTTCAGGAATATACTGAATAAAGCCCTCCTCATCTATGGGGGGTAGCTCCTCTACATAATCTTTGGGAGTGCCAATGAAAGGTTTCAATTGGCTCACATGGAAGACATTATGGATCTTAGTAGTGGGAGGGAGTTGGAGACGGTAGGCCAATTTCCCAACCTTCGTAATGATTGTGTAGGGCCCATAGTAGCGGTGTGCCAACTTGTTGCAAGAACCATCCTTTAGTGTAGCATAACGGGACTTGGGGACCTTGAGGAGTACCAATTCACCCTCGTGAAAGTCAAGGGGTCTCCTTTTTGCATCAGCATGGAGCTTCATGTGCTCTTGAGCCCTTTTGAGATTTGCCTTGCATTGTTGAAGTAAAGCTTGCATGCGGTCCAACTCTTCTTTTCCAAGGGGGTTGAGCTTTTCATTGAAGATCACGGTGGGAAGGGGCACCTAATAGCCATATAATGCTTCGAAGGGAGAGACTCCAATGCTTGAATGAGTGGAGTTGTTGTAAGAAAATTCAACCAAATGCAGCCATACATCCCAAGAATTTTGCACATCATGACAAAAATGTCGTAAATAAGTCTCAAGCCACTTGTTGACTCGCTCGGTCTACCCATCCGTTTGGGGATGATAGGTTGTAGACAGAGCCAATTTGGTCCCCATGGAGCTAAAAACTGTCTACCAAAACTGACTCATAAATTTGGTGTCCCGATCATGTATTATGATGTGGGGCAAGCCATGCAACTTAAATACATGCTCCATAAACTGAGTGGCAACTTGAGATGCTGTAAACTAAGATTTTGTAGGGAGAAATGGGCTACTTTAGTGAGCCGGTCAACTACCACATAGATGCTATTCCAACCCTTCTTAGTTGTAGGTAAATCGGTGATGAAATCCATGGTAATGTGGGTCCATTTTCCTTCGGGGATAGGCAAGGGCTGCAATAATCCACCCGGTTTAAGAGTGCTATCCTTATTTTGTTGACAAGGCACACATCTAGACATGAAGTCTTTAACATCTCGCCATAGGCCTTTCCAATGAAAGCTTTTTGAAATGCGGTCATATGTTTTGAACACCCCTAAGTGGCCAGCAATTGGGGAAGAATGCATCTCTTCAAGTATCCTTTGGGTAAAAGGAGAGGCATGGGGGATTACCATACGGCCATGGATCCAAATGAGGCCATTTTGGAGCTGATCTTGAGAGTTGTCATTCATAACACCTTGCTGTAATTTTTGAAAAAGAGGGCTAAATTTAGCATCAAGTAAGTAGGCCTCTTGGAGTTCTTCAATCCAATCATGGTGGAGTTCAATGATAGATGAGACCTTGCATGCCCACATGTGAGAGAGTGCATCAGCCACTATATAATTCTTGCCACGGGTGTGGGTAATCTCAAAGTCATAGTTCTGCAGGGTAGCTACCCATCTGGGTTGTTTGGGAGTGAGGTTGGGCTGAGTCAAGAAGTATTTGAGCACACGGTGGTCAGTTTTCACTTTAAATTTACTGCTATACAAGTAGTGGTGCCACTTTTTGATAGCATGAATGACTGCCAACATCTCCTGATTATAGACATGCAACTCTCTCTCTTTATCATCTAATTTTCAGCTACCCCGTCCACTAGCATCACACTGAATGGTAAAATCCTTTGAGAAGTCGGGGCGTACGAGGATGGGGGCTGAAGTGAGCAATTCTTTCAGCTGCTTAAAACTATGATCAACCAAATCATCCCATAAGAAGGCCTCTTTTTTAGCCTGTCAGTTAATGGTGCTGCAATTGTGGCATAATGGCGAATAAATCTTCGATAAAAAGAGGAGAGGCCAAGAAAACCATGCAAGGAGGTAGTGGTAGTGGGTGTGGGCCAATCTCGAACACACTGCACTTTCTTAGGGACAGCTTGGATGCCTTTTTCACTAACAATGTGTCCCAAGTACTCAACCTATATTTGCATGAAGACACACTTGCTTTCCTTGGCAAATAACTGGTGCTCTCTTAGTATATCAAAAATTTGTCTGACATGCTTCAAATGCTCATGAGTATATCATCAAAGAATACCAACACAAATTGGAAAAGCCATGGCTGCAATATTTTTTTCATTAGGCTCTAAAACGTGGCGGGGGGATTAGTGAGCCCAAACGGCATGACAAGGAAATGGTACAAGCCACGGTCAGTCCGGAAGGCTGTCTTGACTTCATCACCCACTCTCATTCTGATTTGGTGGTAGCCTGATCACAAATCAATCTTGGTGAAGTAGCGTGCTCCCTTGAGCTCAAGCAAGTCATCGATTCAAGGGATGGGGTATCTATTTTTTACGGCGATCTTATTGAGATCACAGTAGTCAATGCATAATCGAAAGGATCCGTCCTTTTTCTTAACCAACAGAACCGGGGAGGCATAAGGGGAAGAGCTAGGCTCTATGAATCCCATTTCAGTGAGCTCCTTGACTTGCTTAGCTACTTCCTCTCGCTCACATTTAGAGAGCCGATTTGGGGGTTTATTGATGGGCTTGGCATGGGGCTCCAAGTCAATTGGGTGATCCACCGATCTCTGAGGTGGGAGAGTAGTGGGGGGTTGAAATAGGTCCTCATATTCAGCCAAAAGTGCTTTAGTGCTGCATTTTTCTTCCCCAAGGTGTGCTGGTGTGAAAGATGCGGGATCTAGGACATGGCAGTGAGTTATAGTGGATGGAAGGAGAAGTGTGGACTCATGATGGAGAAGACAAAGACATTGTTTGTTACACAAGTGAATTAGGTTCCAAGATTGAGACTTGGACTCATAAACACAATCTTGTGTATGTGGACAATGACACTGACACTTCACTGAAAAGAAAAGAGTACTATCATTGCATTAAAAAAAGGAAGCAAGTACAATGCTTTATAGGAAAGTAGGAAATTGTAGTAGGCACCACTGTGCATATGGGATAGGTAAGCCTGCATGTCCTTGGCCCTGAAGCTCCATACAAAGAGGCTGTCAATGAGTGTGATTGCTGAATCTCAACACCCCTCCTCAATCACAACTAGAAAGGCACAAAGTGTGTAGAGGCTGTAATGAGAACCACCTGCAAAGTGTGGGCACACCACAAACATGATAGACACCAGAGGCTGTCACAGAAAAGGCTAAGTGTGGGCACCAAAACATGATGGACATCCAGAGGCTGTAACAGGGGCCTCACAAAGTGTACAGGGACTGTAATGCCAAGTTACATAAGGAGTTTACAAAGCTTATGGCAGGAAGCATTAGGGCAAGGAAATACAAGGCTTTTTAAAACAGTCTATCAGAGTAATGAGAGTAGAAGGACTGATGAGTCTTGTCCTTCCGATCCTGGTGGTCTTCATCTTCATCTTCATCTTCATCTTTTGGTCCATGGTCTTCTTCTTCTTTCACAGCTGCAAGATAGGCCTTTTGGGACCTCTTTCTAGCATGACAGAACTTCTCAGTGTGTCCGGTCCTTTTGCAGAAGTCACAGAAGAGCGGTTTCTTTTTACCTTTGTATTTGTTGTTTACATATAACATTTGTTCATCCTTTGAAGTGCTAGGCTCTTCTTTGCTTTTAAGTTTCTTTTATTCCTCTAGCAGAGAGGCTTTAATGTCAACAAGTTGAGGATCAGGCATATTGGTTAGAGTGGTTGATACATTATCATGAGCAGGAGGCAAACTTTTTAACAAGACACCAATACAAACATCTTCATCCGTTTTTAGCTTTATCCCTGCAAGTTGAGTAAGTAGGCTTTCCATGTAGTTCAGATGGGATGCCAGGGATGTATGAGGCTTCATGTCAAGTCGGAAAAATTCAATTGATAGACCATACTTAGACGACTTTGACTGTGCACCAAATAAGGTATCCAATTTATCCCAAGTGTCATGGGACGTGTCACAGGCATCCACATGATGGATGTAGCTGTCGTCCAATTCCAGTTTAATGATGGCTTGTGCCTTGTCATCATTCTTTTGCCAAGTAACTGCAAGGTCCGCATCTCGAGGTTTCTTCTCTTTGCCATTTGTGATGGCCCAAAGACCCTTCTTCATCAGGATGAGCTTGATGTGGGTTTGCCAAGTGTGAAACCCGACTCCTTTGAATCGAGCATTTGGAGAGTCTTTTCCCATGTTGAGGTTGCAAGATCAGCAGCAAATCAACTCCAGAATTCTGAGATTTTATCAGTGGAAGAGCAGATTACAATGTGTCAAGAGACACAGGTAATGACAGTGTGAAAACACACTATGTCTGTGTTGATGTTTGAGCTTGATTCTTCTTGTTCGGGATCGTTCGATCGTTATTCAATCTTCTTAGGTCCTTCCCCTCCTTGATTTGGTGTTGGGACAGTGGATTAGAGTGGGCTTTAGCTTGGTTTAGTGTCAGGAGTGAGAAAATGAGAGAAAAAATGAGCTTGGGAGATTTTGGCTATGGTGGAGTTAGGGTTTCTGAGATAGGGGCCTGGTTTTCAGCTGTTGTGACCTCAATACTTGATCATTTTCAAAACTTTTTACATGTATAGGAAGCTTATGTCAAGGGCTATCAAAGCCCCATGGAGATCGACCAGATCGCGGGCAGTACGGTGCATGCAAAGCACTCGATTAGAATCGGCGTAGTTCAGGACAGGCGCAGTCGATTTTTGTAATGCTGGGGCCAGAGAGCAACAATGTCATCAGTTATTGTGATAGGGAGTTGCGCTCTAGTATTGGGGAACATCTTTCAAGAAGAGGTCATAGGCTGATTTGACCTGTAGAGGGAGATCTCAGCCCTCTATCAGAGGTATGTCCAGGTTGGCTATGGTGGCCACAGGACAGAAACACAGAAGAATGACAATGCTGGAGCTATATGAGCCCAATGTTGGATTGTTATGCAATAGAGGGAAGCTCGGGGAGTTTAGGAACAATCCTCCAGAAGAGAGCTTGGGGAGATATTGCCTGGTTCAAGAGATCTAAGAGCTCAAAGACAGGTAGGTGCAGGTTTTGCTATGGCTGCCAAACAGGGTAGTGAGAAAAAAGAGTAGAAGATGAAGTCTTGAGCTAGACTGAGCTCAAGCTGAGCTAGATGAAATTGAAATGGAGCTGAAGGAGTAGTGCCATGTCCGTCTGTGCTCTGATACCATGTGAAAGATGCGGGATCTAGGACATGGCAGTGAGTTATGGTGGATGGAAGGAGAAGTGTGGACTCATGATGGAGAAGACAAAGACATTGTTTGTTACACAAGTGAATTAGGTTCCAAGATTGAGACTTGGACTCATAAACACAATCTTGTGTATGTGGACAATGACACTGACACTTCACTGAAAAGAAAAGAGTACTATCATTGCATTAAGAAAAGGAAGCAAGTACAATGCTTTATAAGAAAGTAGGAAATTGCAGTAGGCACCACTGTGCATATGGGATAGGTAAGCCTGCATGTCCTTGGCCCTGAAGCTCCATACAAAGAGGCTGTCAATGAGTGTGATTGCTGAATCTCAACAGCTGGTCATCAATATCCTTATGCAAATGCAAGACAAAGATCTGTGAGTGTTTCTTGAATTCCTTTTTAAGTTGTCTTGCTGTTATAAGCTGAAAATCTACAATTTCTTTGATGCCCTCCAAATGTACAAGCTGCCCATGCATTACAAACTCCACATACAACTGAAAGAACTCCATAGAGTTTTTTCCAAATTGTTGCAGCCAATCACAACCTAAAACAACATCCACAGGGCCCATATCAAGGGTAATTAAGTCCACCTTTGCTGTATAATTTTCGGCCAACGTAAGAGACACTTGTGTGCATACATGGGAGCTTATTTCCTCACTTCCATTGGCCACTTGAACCCTAAGAGGTTGCTGTAATTCAGTAGGAATACATGTCAAACGGGCAAGAGTCGATTTATTCACAAAATTGTGTGTGCTGTCACTATCTATAAGAATGTATACATTCTTGCATCAATGTTACCATGTACCCGTAGGGTGTTCGGGCTCCTAGAGCGGGTCCATGCATCCATGAAGATTGAGCAAGGTGATATAGTGGTAAGTGTGGGGTGCAAAAGGTCATTCCCAAGCATGCCATTTATGGAGCAGCCACCACCGGGGTCAAAAAGGAACCCATCCGGTGAGTCATAAAGCTGATCAGTGTCCAGATCCTCTTCGTATTCAGCATTTTCAGCAAGTGTCATCATGGGAGAGTTGTCATGTGAGTCCTCTTCCAACTTGTCATGATCTTCTAACACATACATGCTATTAAACTTAACAATGGCGTTCTTAAAGGGGTATTTGGATGCATGATCAGCCGTGTACTTATCCCCACATCTAAAGCACAAGCCCTTAGCCTTAAGATCCTTGACAACCTCGGGAGGAATTAATTTTTAACCGTTAGAACTAAAGCCATTCCGTGTCTTATTTTCAACATACTTTGGGTCACGTTTGGAAGGGGGTGCTGTCCCAAAATCGCCATATTTCCTTTTAGCATTAAAAGTGGAGTAGGTGGGGATTTTGGGGCTGCCATTCCCTGCATTGTTGCTGCGATAATTACCAACATATGGGGGTTGCCTAGTAGGGTATCTTTGCTGCCCGGCAATTGGTGGCATGCCCTCATTGCGACGGTATTTCCGACCATACCATTCAACCAATTCTATGGCTGCAAACAAAGTGGCTGGCTTTTGAGCCATTACATCAGCTGAAAGATGCGCATCTAGCCCATAAATGTATTTATGCAATTTGGCCTCATCACTGACGGCCTCAACATACATGAATAGGTTCATAAACTAGTTGGTATACTCCCTCACGGTAAGATTTCGCTGATCAAATTGATACCATTGCCTAGCCAAACGTTCTTTCTCTACCAGGAAGACAAAAACTTAGACCATATGCATCTTGAAATCTTCCCAATCATGAAACTGCTGATTTTCTCTTTGAATAAATCTCCACCTTGTGTGGGCAAAACCCTCCAGATGAAGGGAGGCAAAAATAATCTTTGCCTCGTCGGTACGGGGATAAATGAGAAAATAGGCTTCCAATTTAGCGGTCCATTCCTCTAATTCAGTCGGGGATGAGGACTGCCCATTAAACTTAGCAAACACAATCTTGTCACGCAACTCGTTTGGGTCTTGCTGTCCATGTATGCCATGTGCTACATGCTGCCCATGTATGTTGTGCTGCCCATACATGCCTTGATGTCCAAATCCTGGCTGATCAAAATTTCCATGTGGGCCATGCTGCCCATGCATTACACGAGGACCAAATTGCATATTAGGACCTTGCTATCCAAAATGACCATGCTGGCCATGCATTAAATGCGAACCGGGGTGAGCATTGGGGCCTTGCTACCCAAAACTGCCATGTACATACTACCCATTGCCATGTGCATGCTGCCCATGTACACCTTGCATTCCATGCTACCCAAAAGTTACATTAGGCCCTTGCTGGCCATTCCCATGAGTGTGCATATAGCTTCCATTACGGGGGAGTTGTGGTCCCAAGGATGGGCTTGAAGGGCTCGTAATGGGGGAGGGAAGGATGGATTCATCATGTCGAGTGGAGGGCTCGCCCGTCTCATAAGTGCTATGGGGAACGCCATGGGTGCCACCAAAACCTTGTGGGCTACGCCCGGTCTTCAAGGGAGGAGGGCGGTTGGCCTCATGGTGAGGGACATGCTCCTTTAGATGATCCGAGGAGGGTGAGATGGTGAGGATGAGGGCGCCCATGTGCTTAATGAGTAAGTCCATCTTGGCCATCATCTCAAAATGACAATGATCTTGGAAGGCTTCCATCTCCCTATGGTGTTGTTCCAACTCTCGATGTCGATCCGCATGACGGGTCTCATGTTGGCATAGAGTATGGTTAAGCATAGAGAATCGGTCCATCTCGGGGGCACCCTCTTCAAACATGTCTTCATGATCCTCTTGGGCTGAGCTAGGATCATTCATTGAGGCATGGGAGTCCCTTATTTCATGTTGGAAGTCTTCTTGGGCCTTTGCTTTACCCTTGTGGCCTGCCATCCCAAGTGTAGTCCACTAGACCCCTTGTTACAGAAATGGCAATATATTGAGCTAGGAAGCTCCGATCGCCAAACTTTTTGATTCAAATTAAAGCTCTCGATCCCCTCTACGAGGAAAATATATCTAATAGTAAATGATCAGGGCTTTGTTGTAATTGACTTTTGTGGGCTAACTGTGTAGGACTGTTGCCTGTTCCACAGCACCTCTGAGCACAAAATTAGGTGTATCTCCCAAATCATAGGGCGGAATGGGGAGATTTTTGGTTCAGATCGAAGGGGGGGGATGTCCTCTTCAAATCAAGCTATGGGGCCTGCACTCAATCACACAAGAAGGCTTTGTTGTAATTGACTTTTGCGGGCTGACTATGTGGGACTAGCTGTCTGCAACACCCTGCAAGGACTCCTTCAATGAGCATACATTATCCCAATGATGAGGTGATTATTTCAAGACATCCTAGGCCTCAATGGTGGTTCTCAATGCCACATAGAGCCATACATCATTTGCATCAATAGTTCTCTTGTTGCTGAGACCATTTTCATGACTGCATACACTGCCCATCCTGCATGCATCTACCATACATTCCCAAGTGATACATGTCATTACCAATACATCTACAAGGTTGTGGAACATAAATGATCAGGGCTCAAGCTATTCATTCAAGTGTACTTGAACCTGCAAGAAATTTTGGGCTCTGGATCACCGGGAGGTGGGCAAAGTTCCCCCCGGGCCGAGTTGTGCACCCCTTCAGGGTCTTTGATGGCAAGGGGGGTCACCCCTCTTTTGTCTTGCCACCTCGCCTGGCGTCGGGCTTTTCTGCACCTGGGATATACATGGTAGACATTTATTATTAAGCAACCAGTATGATATGCATTTACAAATTGAGGATTGGGCCTTTCATGATATGCATGATCAATAAGGAAAATGGGATGGGAAAAGGGGTTACCTCTGCAAATTAGTGACTCACTGATTGCATGATTTACCCTTCTTACAAATTTCTTTCTTATTGGTCGGAATCAAAATAAGAGTACGGTTAAGGATTAGAGTAAAATCTTGATCAATGGGGAAAGAAATTTAAAGAGCATTCAGCGATGCGTGCATTTCAAGGGTATGGAATGGGGATGGGAATCCAATTGGCACTCTCAAGCTCTAAGAAGGCATGCAATTCTTCCATCTCTCTCATCAAGTGGCTGAGCTCAACAATTGGATGTAAAAGAGAGAGCAAGAACTGATTGACATACCTTATTCAAGCTTGGGGAAGAGTTAATGGCTACCTTCTCCAAGAAATTTGTGGTTGCCCTTCTTCTTGCAGCACGTGGTTGTATGGGGGCCTTCAATGTCGTATATCGTCACTTGTTGAAGCTTGTGGCTGCTCCCAAGGCTCCTGAGGGTAAGAAATTGAAGGGGATTCAGTGTGCCATGAGCTTGATTGAAGGTTTCATGGCTGCCATGGCTGCTGCCCACAGTAGGGTTTGAGATATGTCAAGAGCTGAAGGGAGATCTCAATAACCATGCTCAAGCTTGCCCAGGAGTATGCCAAGAGCTGGAGGATGAAGCAGGGAGTGCTGCAACTGAACTACAGCAAGAGGAAGAGAGCATGCCACAGCACAAAATGCGCCGTGATGTTCAAGCTAGCCTCAGGAGGCTCTAGGCAGGGTAAATAGGGCTCATGGGTGCCCAGGAGTATGCCAAGAGCTGGAGAATGAAGCAGGGAGTGCTGGAACTGAGTTGGAGTAAGAGGAAGAGAGAAGGCTACTCATCACAAAATGCGCCGTGATTTTCGAGCTGGCTTCAGGAGGCTCCAGGTAGGGTAAATAGAGCAAGAGGAAGAGAGTAGGCAACTCAGCACAAAATGCGCCATGATTTTCGAGCTGGCCTCAGGAGGCTCTAGGCAGGGTAAATAGGGCTCATGGGTGCTCTAGATGCTAAGCATGAAGGGGGGAAGGCTCTGGGACAAGCCATTCATGTTGAGGAAGAGGGGGGAGCAAGATCTCTACACTTCTTGAGCTGAAGGTTCCATGGTAGCTTGAAGGAAGGAGAGAGAAGGTTCTCTTGAAAAAGTAACAGTGCTTTTGGACTTCTCTAACTCTGATACACTCTTTTTTCCCAAAACCCTCAAGAAACTTACATGGAAATTAGTGACGACCTACCAAATTTATCTTCTCGCCTCCAGATGTGTCCATGGTTCTTGGGAAAGCTCCAAGAAAGGCTGCCATAGTCTTCAAGAGGGCTGACGGCTTGCCTGAGTACTCCCTATGTACCTGTGAGAGAGATGTAACTAAGATTTTCTAACTGTGAGAAATTGTAAGAACCCTAAATCTATGGGAAAAGAAAAGGATCAAAGACAAAGCGCTGATACCACTTGTAATGAAAGAGACCTAACTAGCCTAACTAAGGAAGAGAAGAGAGAGAAGGACTGCAGGAGAAGAAGAAGAGGAGAGAGAAAGATAGGGAGAAGAGGGAGAAAGAGAGGAAAGGGAGAAAGAAGAAGAAGAAGAAGAAGCCATGAAAGCTTGTGAAGGCAAAAAAGAGAGATTCTTGATAATTCTCTGATGCCTCAGAATACCCTCTTACACCTTATATACCGTTAGTGTGACTGGTATGTTTCCATGCCCTGTTCCCGTGTCCCCCGCTCGTTACAACAAGAGGTTGTAGAGATTAAGATTAAGGGTTACCAAGTCATTGGGATTTTTTGTACAAGGAAAGAGGGGTACTATGATTTGGGCCAAGGAGTCTCTTGGCTTGAAGCTTCAATGGCCCAAAGTGAAGATATTATGCTAGTAGTTGAAATAGATGTGGCTAGATAGAAGGTTTAGGTGGTCTCTATCTATGGACCCAATTTGTCAACTAATAGTGTAGATCTATGGCATAATATTAACAATAGAACTATCCATAGTAATACAATCATCCTTGTGATTGGTATATGATAGGTTTTGAGGATGACAAATCTCACATGGGAGGATCTATGATTGTTAATGACAATGTGCAACAAGGTGCAAGATCGGGTGATAGACACACCATAAAATTTTATGGATAATTTTGGTAGCATGGAAACTATTATATTTTGTATCTAGCGGTCTAGAAACCCTAAGAGATGTGCACAAAATTGGCTTAACTAGGGCCTTGGGCTATCCCATTAGTATATCTTGTAAAACATGAGCATGTCCACCATCTCATGGCACTTCCACCTTAGCAATTGTCCAAGCCCTACATCAGGGGAACATGTCGTAATCTAGTCATGTGTTAGCTATGCATCCTCTTGAAATATCACTACGTGGATCTCAACTGTTTTGATAGGTTGCTTATGCATCTTATCCTGATTAAGGATGACATCGTGGCTGCATATAATCTTGTTTGATTTAGGATCCCATAAGTGATAGCCCATTTCACTTGACTCTGCATAGCCAAGAAAAACACATTTCTTAGAAGCTTAATTTACTTGTCCCTATGTATATGCATAAATGCCTCATGAAAGGTGAGAAGGATCGAAGCTTGCTTGGAAGAGCTATGGCAGGAGAGCAAGAGCAAGAAAGAGAGAGAGACCAAATGGGAACTCCAACAGTCACAATGTGTGACCGGGCCTTCCTTTATTCAAACTATCACTAAAAGAATAAAGAATAAAGTGACAGTGACGGGGGCACTCGCCACCTGCAGTGTGTAGTGGTAGGTACTGTCACTGTAGTAATACACGTGCGGCTAGGCGGAGGTGCCTTTACTCCCAACAACCTCCCACTTAAAGGCGATTATTTCCCAGTGATGAGAAGTGAAAAGAAAAATAAAAGAAAGTACAATGTACACATGTACAAAAGGATGAGGAAAAACATCATCTCATCCAATGCCCATCAATCTCCTGAGGAAGGCAAAACGCTCAGTAGTGAGGCATTTCATGAGCAGATTTGCAGGATTTTTGTCAGTGGAGATCTTAACAAGGTCAACAGACTTGTCCTACACGACCCCACGTATGAAGTGATACCTCACCTCAATGTGTTTCGTCTTCGCATGGAAGACCAGATTCTTGGCTAGCTAAATAGCACTCATAGAATCCAAATGCAGCGTAGGTATAGTATCAATCCCAAGGTCATGAACCAAACAGCCCAACCATATGGCCTCCTTGCAAGCTTTAGTGGCTGCAACATACTCAACCTCAATGGTAGAAAGAGCCGTACACTTCTGAACCCTGGACATCCAACAGACAGCACCTCCAGCATAGGTGAATACATAGCCAGAAGTGAACTTTCTACTAGCTGCATGTCTTGCATAATCAGAGTCTGTGTACCCCACAACTCCTAGATCCTAGCTACCATATCAAATACACATATCTACTGTGCCCTTCAGGTATCTCATGATACCCTTCACGGCATCCCAACGCTTCTTGACAGGTGTAGCCATATAGTGTGCCACAACACCAATTGCAAAGGTAATATCTGGATGAGTGGCTATCATGGCATACATCAAACTGCCCACAACCGATGTATAAGGGATCTTGGCCATCTTTGGAGCCCCAAGAAGAACACCAAGGAAAAGGGAATTCTCTTGCAAGAAAATCTATCTTGTAACATCAACAAGCTTTTATTTCATTCTTTTGATCATCAAAACAAAGAAAACAGCAAATCTTTAAGCAGCATCATAGTAGATTTCTCCCACGGATTTGATAGAATCAACCATAATCTTCAACACCTTCATAGAATCCATCAATGTAATAAAGAACACAAAAGAATACACCATCTTTGAAAAGAAATCAATCACATATTATTCATCTTCAATGTCTTCATAGTTCTCTCTCAATCTCTCATATACAGTTACATTGTTTTGATAGAATTGACTATCTCTGTCTCTGTCTCTGTCTCTCTCTCTCTCTCTCTCAATAGTACATCATATCCTCACTACAATGCTCTCATAATAACTCTCAATAATCCTTCTTAGGTCGTGGATGAACCTCCCAAGAGGTATGTCTGATATGAAGAGTCACTAGAGCCACTACAGTGTCTTTTCACAGCTCACTACTGTCACTGACACTTAGTCTTCTCTTTAGTCTTCAGTAGCTGCTTCTTCCACTTGTTTTAGCTCTTTTGAACTTAGATTCATCCTTTCCAAAAGTTAGAAAACTTTCCCAAAGTCACACATACATTCTACATAACACTTACAGAAGGTCTACAGAACAATTACAGTACAGCACCAGAGCAGCTACAATATAGTTACAGTACAGAGACAAAGCAGAGGCAAAGGCTCTACAGAAGGTTTATAGAGGGTTACAGAAGGTCATCAGAACCTCCTAACTCATACTCAAACCATTCCATACTATCAAAAACTATTCAATAAGCTTCCAAAAGATCTCAATCTTCATCAATCATCAATCCATGCTTCATACAGAAGAAAATCAGAACAAAACAGAAGCTATACAGAACCAATCAGAACATCAATAGAACCTCATAGAGCTTCATAACTCCACCGACAATCATCATGAACTTCCAAAACATAATCAATATCATCCAAAACACTCTCAAATACTTCCATTAACAACCATATATCACTCTAAATCCATCAAAAATCAATCATTCAAACCTCAAAATCAACAAAAATCAGTCAAAAATTCAGTCTTTTTCCACTCTCAACATATCCCCACACTTAGAAAGGAAGCGTCCTTGCGACCTAAGAAAAAGAAGAATATAAGTTCATTAAAGAGCTCAATTTTATGTTCCATCAGATCTTCAATAATCTTGCTAAACCACGACCCCAACTTATTACCTGTATCTAATAGAAAAACACTACTAAAGGAAAACTTCGTTATTCATTAACTCTTCTAATTAATCATTTAAAAACCATAACAAATTTGTAAAGGATATGAGAGGTTCTCTTCAGCTTTCCACCATAGGCTTTTCGTCCACCAGCAATTTTTTGAAAAGAGTTCGCGAACAAAGTATTCTCAATCAGCACGATCTCATCACATACAATTATTACAACACATAACACACACAAACACAACCATCTGAATGACAACTCCAAAAAGAGATATATATCATTAAGAATCATCCAATATACATTGCAAAGGCATCAATGAAAATGATCCCTTTTGAAGGCTTGGTGGTTTTGAAAGCGATCCGTGGAGAAGGACTCATCCACAAATGTCTTGGGAGGATTTTGAAAGAACTGCAAACATCACATCCTTTCTAGAAAACAAAGGTATCTGCTAGGGAGACATAGGGCATGAAAATACAGGATATCCAACTGGTGGGAGTCAATGTTCACATTGACATTCTTACAAAGCTTTGGAATGGCCTTTTGATCATTATGGGAATGCCTATGCATGTATGCTAGATACCAAGCAAAATGAGATGTCAATTTCACTGAAGGATCTAGAGATTGTGAATATTGGTGAGAAAAATGAAGGTAGTTCTGGTATGCTTGACTGGCAGTTGTCCAATCTCCTGGAATTATTGACCAATTAATCTGAGGTCCTGTAAGAGAATCAGTCGAGCCCCATCCTCTTCTTCTTGGAATCTACTGATCAAACCCTTCATATTCGCTAACCAACTGAGGGGGTTGAGAGATAGAAGTGGTAGGAGATGGAAGTGGAATAAGTAAAAGAGGATGAAGAGATGGGTAGGCAAAATCATAAAAGGAGGAATAAGTTAAAGAAGGAGTGGCTGAAAATTTTAGGAAATCAGTTAGGAAGGGTGTCAGTTGATAAATAGGAAAGGTAGAAGGTACATGGATGGATGGAGAAGGGCATGGTGGAGAAGGGGAAAAAACTCTATCTTCGATAAAAGAGCAATAGGTAAATATGGGAATTTGAGGAAAAGATTGAGGTTGGAAAAGAAGGGGTAAGATTGCTGGTGAATTGGTTTGATAAAGGGAAAGATAGGTATCATAACGGTGAGCCATTTGTTGGTAGTACAATAGGCTAGGAATAGAGGGACCTAAGATAGATCTTCTCTGATAGGCATAAAAAAAGGTTGAATCAAATGGATGGTTTTTTGAAAGGTGAGCTAAGAGATCCACCCTCAGTTGGTTAGTGCTCTGTACATTGGTAGAAGCTATGTTCTGACATTGATTCAAGACCACAGAATCAATCATTGAGTGCCAGGAATTATCAGGGCAAGTAGCCACTTTTGAGGAGTACTGTCATCTATCCGCAACTCCAAATAGTTGACATACAAGACAGCTTGCAAAACCACATCCCCCACGTACCAAGCCATATCTACTTCATCTGGAATCAACAGATCACCTCGTAGATACATATAGGATAGCAACATGGTGTCCGTCGTCACAAAATCTTCAAACACCATACGGACCACTTCTGTCATCAAATCAGAAGACCAAGCCTCACTCCAACCATCCTTTGGAAGAGTAAGATCCATCATTGAAAGCTTCATGTAAAAGGCCAACTTCTGCAATTGATAGTGGACAAAGAAAGAATGGTCTAGAGGGACATATTCCTGGAAATGCTCAAATGTAGACCATAGCAGATCCATCCTAGAGGGACTGCAATCTTTCCACTTTATCTTGGAATAAAGGACACAAGGTAGCCTGTCTTTGGAGAACTGCCAAGTCCTGCTTAGAGATAGAAGGAATTAGAGGAACATTAGGCTTGGAGGAATAGACCATGACTGTGCCAGTTGGTCTTGCAACTGCTTGATTTGGGAAGCTTGTGATTCCACTGTGTTATGAGCAGTCTGTAAGGCTGAGAGTTTTGCATCTAAGAGAGTCTGAAACTCTTGCGCTTCTTTGGACATCCTCTCTTTCTCCTATGAGATTTTAGTGACCTCGGATTGAGCTTTTGTTAACTGAATCTTCAAAGAAGATATCTCTTCTCGTTGGGTCTCAATCATTTGGGTTTATTGCTCCATCTGCTTAAACAGATATGCCAGTGTGTCTTTAGCAGAGGCTAACTCGGATGTTGCCTTATGCAACTGGTCTTTGGACTGCATCATTTCTTCATAAAAGGAAGCATACAACTGTTAAACACAAGCTGTCACTAAAAGTTCAATCAAACTCTGGATGTCTTTACTACAGAGGAATGGAATGGCATCTCTCGACATTAGATTGTGCAATGAAGGGACTGATATGTCCAAGGAACCCTCTCTATGTGCTCTGAACATGTTGTTATATGTAAGATAAGCAGGGAGGTCACTGCCAGATGTAGCAGGAATTGTAATTGAAGGAAGAACTGAAGGAGCTTTATCTGCCACACGCTTCAAGCATTTTCGCTGAATGACCAGGGGAGGAGGAGAATCCAGATCCTCTATATCAATAGGTTCTGACTCTTCTGAAGGTGGAGGAGGAGGTACTAGATCAGAGGGAGGAGGTAGAGGCACACCCTTCTTTAAACCTGAGTATGTCAAGAAAGCATACAGTTAGGATCCATATGTGACATTTGTGGCATTTTCCCTGGTTACTTTGACGAAATGTTGATCCATCTTTATGAGTAGGTAAGTGCTCAATCAATAGCTACTCCTTTTAACACCATCTTGGAAGCTGTAAAGAGCTCTTTGGACAAGTAATGGAATGGTGTTTTGGGAGGCATAAACCTGTCTTGGAGAAACTGGCAGACCAACTTCCACACAGGATCAGTGATCATGGAAAAAGAGACTCATGAAGTGTTAATCACTTTCTTGACATCCAGAATTTCCTTGGTCTGCTTCTGTAACAGCTTCAAAATCTCATCGTTGGAGAATAGTTGTCTAGCTATAACAAAAGGCTCTCCTTTGTAGGGAAGAGACAAAGCCTTCCCTAACCCTCGGGGTGTCAATGTCATGGAAGTACCATGGACCAGTCCCGACTTCTTGCTGTATGAGGCAAGGAACTCATCACACATGGATGGATCTTCTGGAATCAAGGGGAATGAAGCAGCCACGAAAGTTGTGAGGCCGGCTTTTGCTATAGGCTCAAAAGCTAGTAGGGAAGAATAATCTCTATTGACCAGCGGGACGTACTAGATAGGAGGAGGAGCGTGAGGCGCCATTCAGATGGAAAACACACACACCACAAACACAGAAAATCACAAAGAATGCCTGCAAAACAACCAAAGGGCTATCAAAAAGGAATCAATAAAAAAGGACACACATACATAGACGTAACTAACCCATTGACCACCCCAGACAATACACATCCTAGAAAAAATTTGGCATGACCTCTACACATATGCGACCGAAAACTTCATGCCATGCAACAATCAGGCACCCAAATCCCCGTATCAGGCAAGAAAGAAAGAACCACACACTGTATCCGTAATCGTAACACATAGACAAATGAGACTACCATAAAAATATACCTTAGAACTCGACCATAACCTTGACCATCAGTGTCAACTAAAAGACTTTTACGCGCCCATCCCACGAAGCGGGTTTATTAAAAAGGGGAAAAAAGTGCAGTGAGGGGGAATTATTTTAATGAAGGGTTCATTCTAAGAAATTATTAACAATGGTTGACATTTTATTAGGTGATAAACCTTAATAAGAAAACGACGGTTCCTTCTTAAAATTTTAATTACAAATTATTATGGTGAAACAATGCTTTTTCGCAACTCGGACTACGATTCCCAAACGGGGTCTCTAAATGCAAATTCCTTAATTAAAAATTAATAGTGATGTGGAGCACTTTTTTGCCAGCGCGCGCTTTTTCGTGACGATTGGTTCATTTTTATTAACAATTAAGGTGCCTCTTAAGTGCACGTAGCGCGTGCAAAGTGAACGATTGGTTAATTTTTAAAATTATTAAATGGTGTGTTTAGCGCGAATGCACGTGGAAAAGGTGGGTGAATAAATAGTTTATTTTAGCAATTAATTGTGATTAAGGGGATAATGAAAATAAATAAAGCTCACAAAATAAATACCTGGTAGGGGTGTGTATGCAATGGCCTGAAGGTGCACGGAAGAGTCTCCCAAAAGCAATGAATCCAGTCAAACAAAACCAAAGACCACTGACTGAACAAAAAAGAAAATACCTTAGTGGGTTTGTCGAGTTTTAATGTATTTTTAATTTTTTAATTTTGTATTTTGTTTGTTTTGTATTGATTGTTTGGTTTGGTTGATTTGTTTTATTATTTGGTTTTGGTTTGTTTTGTTTGTTGTTTTTTTAAAAAATTATTGTTTGTGTTTGTTTTTTTTTTGTTTTTCTTGTTTTTAAATAATAATAATTAAATCAAGATATATAGCACATGGATATGTGATGAAGGGAAAAAAAATAAAATTTCAGTCATGTAGGAAATGTCCACAATTTATGTTATTGAAATTAGGATTTTTTTTGTTTCTTTTTTCAAAGAATATTTGTGCCTTGTATGAAAATATTTTGAAGTGAGAAATTAACAGAAAAAGGGCAGGGGATGGGTGGAATTTTTTGGAAATTTTTTGAATTAATTTCTAGATTTTTACAAATTTTAAATGAATTTTATTCATTTTTCATGTAAGTTTGAATGAATTTTCAAATTTTTTATTTTCTGTAATTTTGTTTGTTTAAATTTCCACCTGACAAATATGTCAAATAATTGCAAAAATAGGGGAGAAGTTTTAGAAATTTTTATGAGTGGAAATGAATTGTGAAATTAACTAAATCAATTAAATGATGTAAATCAGGTTAGTTGGCTAAGTGAGGTCAAGTTAGGTCAACTAAGGCAGGTTAGTCTAAGTAAGTCAATTTAGTCAGGGTAAGTCAAGTCTGGTCTAGTTAGGTTAGTCAGGGTTGATTAGGTTAATCTGAGTTAGTCTAGGCTAGGTAGGTCAATTAAGTTAGTCGAGGTTAGTTAGTCAAGTTAAGTTAGTCTAGGGTTAGTTAGTCAAGTTAAGTTAGTCTAGGGTTAGTTAGTCAATTAAGTTAGTTAAGTCAAGTCCTAACTAACCAGGGTTAGACTAACTAGCCTAGGGTGGGGTAGTGGGGTTGATAACTAACCATAGTACAATTAGTAGGGGTAGAAACTAACTAGGGTTCAATTAACTGGGGTCAACTAACCCTAGGTTAGGTTAATGGGGGGTGGAACTAACCTGAGTTAGGTTAGTGAGACTAACTACAGTTAGGTTAGTAGGGACCTAGTTTGGTTAGTTGTGACCTAACTATAGTTAGGTTAGTAGGGACTAACCCTAGTTAGGTTAGTTGTCAACCTGGTAGTTAGGTGGTGGGGGAGGAGGAGGAGGAGGAGGTGCGGGCTGGTGGCGGCGCGGTGTCCAGGCGGCGGCACGGTGGAGGTGGAGGCCGTCCGAGGGAAAGGCGGTGGCGCAAGGCAGTAGGAGGGCGGCCGGAGGCGATGGGAGGAGCAGACGGGCGGCGGCCGAGGCAGCAGGAGGGCGGCTGAAGCAAGGGAGAGGAGGTTGAGGGAGCAGCAGGCGATGTCGTCGGGGGTGGCGGTCGAGGAGGGCGCATGCCGAGGAAGGAGAGGAGGTGGAGTCCAGTGGCGGCCGAGGAGGGCGCAGGCCGAGGAAGGAGAGGAGGTAGTCCATTGGCGGCGAGGTAGTGAGAGGAGGAGGAGGAGATAGGAAGAAAAGAGGAGAAGGAGAAGAGAAGGGGGAAAGAGAAGGAGGAAGGGAAGAGGAGAAGAAGGAGCAGGAGAGGAAGGGGAGGAAGAGGAAGGGAGGAAAGAAGAGGAAAGGGAAGGAGCAGGGAGGAGACGCGCGCAACGAACAGGTAAGGATTTTTTTTTTCTTGTTTAAAAACTAAAAAATAAAAATAAAAATAATGCATTGTCTTTTCTTCTTTGTATTTTGTTTTTTCCTTTTTATTTTTCTCTTTTGTTTTTATTTTTTCTTGTTTCTTTTTTTTTTGTTTCTTAGTTTTTTTTGTTTTTTTTTTAAAAATTGTGTGTGTATTTTTTTGTTTTAAATAATGAAAAAAAGAAATAATAAAAATAGAAGAACACATCCTCGGCCCGTACGCATGCGCGGGCAGGGGTAAAAAAATTTGCAGTGACAGGGTCAAACGGGTAGGGACGAGGATGCGCTAGCCACGGACGCCACGGGAGCGTCCTGAGGCACGTAAAACCAAAAACAAGTGCATTTACGCGCGAGGCAAGAAACGTGGTTAATAGGAAAAATGAAGAAAAATTAATAAAATCCAAACCGTTTGTCGGATCAAAAATCCGTAAAAAGAAAAAATGGGCCGGGAGATGAGGGAAAAATGTTGGAAACATGCGACACGGGTTCCAGGACAAAATCAAGGTGTTCACATGGAAAAAACACAAAAAAAAACCCAAAAACACATACGGGCATTAATATCGGAAAATCCGCGCATCAGAACGAAATACGAAAAGAAGAAAAAGTGTGGGAACAATGTGTGCGACAACCCTATCATGACAAAACACGGTTTCGAGCGAGATAGGAGGTGTTCACATGGGAAAAACCCCAAAAATGGGCCAAAAAATGGACTCGGAAATTAATACGGGAAAAAGCGTGCGTCGAAATAGTAGGCAGTAAAAAGAAAAATTGTCTGGAAGAAAGGGGTTCACAGGGCTGGTGCATCAAAACTCAGTTTAGGATAAATTAGGAAGGGTTCACATGGGAAAAACACGAAAAATGCATTAAAAAACGCTCGGAAAAATTAATAACTAAAATCTCGACAGGTGGAAAAGGGGGGAGGGAAAAGGAAAAAGTGGGGGAAAGGCTGGTATACTGGAATTTTGGTGAAAATAGGGTAGGTTCACATGGAAAAATGTAAAAAATAGGCACAAAAGGCCCCAAAACCCTTAAAATTAATCACGGAAGAACCGTGCATCAGAATGACACAGAATAAAAAGGAAAAATGTCAGGGAGAATGGATAGGACAGGGCTGGCACATGAGATCAGGGCTCTGAAGCAATAAAGATGCGTTCACATGGGAAAATCGTCCAATTTACAGGAATTGCTTCAAAAATTAATAACTTAAGAACCGTCTGTCGGAACAGGGGTTGGTAAAAAGGAAACATAGGCAGTTCAAAGGGATGAACAGGGCTGTAAGGTTGAATTGGGATTCCGGTGAATGTAAGGGCCGTTCGTATGAAAGAAGTGTAAAACCAAGACTAAGGGCAAATAGTCAAGGAACAACCCTTAGGACAGGGTGAAATAAAATGTAAGAGTGGGGAAGGAACCCCATCCGGGTAAAATGAAACCACGGTATCAATGCATGATTAGAACAGGGTGTATGCATGGGGGTATGCAACATGGACGTGCAGGGACACGTCTCCACACTTAAGACCTTAGCAAGAAGGTTAAAAAAAACTTCACGAACTTGGTACCTCACATTAGACCAACAACGACGTCCCCACACTTAAGACATGACCGGTACTGAGAAACAGAAGGTGTATGGTTAGAAAAACTTGGCCCATATTGCCGAGGAGAAATGTCGACTATCGAGGTTGCGTCTGGTGTCGTCGTCGGCTCCAGGAGGTAACAAGGTATCTTCACAACACAGGTCCTTAGTCCTTCGTGGTAGGGACCAAGCGACAGTACCTAGGGAGGTAGCTGGTTGAAAGAATCACAGGAAGTTTGTTGTTGATGGCGAGGGATATTGCACTCAACTCACGATCACTCAAATGGATTGAAAGAGCAGGCACTCACCCCATAACTAATATCACTCGAGGAAATAAGGATGAGATCCCAGAGCTCACACTCGGGTTTAGAAATCGACAAGGGGATAGTGCGAAGAGAGTATGCCAGGGTGCACAATTAATGGTGCATCAGTGTGTCCAACCCATCTGGCATAGGTGCAAGGAGAAAGGCCAGGGAGCCTTGTAGTGCAGTGAACAAAGTGATGTGTCCTGTGCTGATGGTGGCAGAGACCCAACCCGTTGGTGCATAGGGAAACGGGAATGTATCTGACTCCAAAGGTCGTAACGTCCCTCAATCCTCACCTCTCGGTAATTGATTGAAGAAACACTAGTCACACTCAGCCCACCCTCTATCTCACACTCTGATAGATACAGAGGGCAGCCCATTCCTGAAACCCATTGATGTAATCCTCACAGTCACTTGTGCAGAGGTTGTATGCCTTGTATGCATTTGATGGTGCAACTGTGCATCCCACCCTGTGCCGGCATACAGTGCAAGAAGGAAGGCCAGGGAGCCTTATGGTACAGTGCACATGAACAAATCGAGCTTTGTGCATTGAGAGGCCCATCCCATGCGTGCAACACTCTGTTCACACATCTTCACCTCTCATTTGATTTAAGGGGAAAGACTGGTCACTCACCCCACCCTCTGTCTCACGCTCTGATAGATACAGAGGGCAGCCCATACTCACATCCCCATCCTGTTAGGATGAAAGCTCACATCACTCCAGGTGTTGGTGATGAAGATTATGTCAGCTGTTGTTATCGTCAGGATCTTGAGGACGAGGCGTACCCAGGGAGGCAGCCAACAAGTCTCGTACTTCAATGACTTGTAAGAAGAGTCGTCTGTTAAGAAGGGCAGACGGATTGATATTGCAAAGACAGCACACCAAGGGAGGTGGCATCAAATTCCTTGCTAGAAAGATTCTGCTGGTGAATCAGCTCTCCTGAACTGCACGGTGTTACCACCTTTTCCACAGTCAGCTTCTCGCCCAAGGGTGTTTCCACCTTTTCTTGGAACGAGGCCTGTTATGACATAGAATTTCTTCCTTTTCTCCCATAACAGTTTTGTTGTTGTTTTTGTTTGTTTTTTTTTCTTCTTTTTTTGTTTTTTTGTTTTTTTTTTCATTAAGAACAAGAATGGTAGAAATACCATATGTCAGGATCACCCTCGTCACCATTGTTGGATCAGACGAGAAGAGAACAATGCCGGAGTGAGATGTTTCTGCGAGGGGGTAGTAGAACGAGACCGCCTCATGAGGAGAATCATAATGGCTATCAGAAGCACGACAAGAAGGACAGTGCGCCGCCCAAAAGGGAAAGGGCAGGTCAACTGTGATTGTCAAGATCCCCAGGGAGGGAAGTACTTTTTCAGGCGATAGCCATTGATGAGGAAAGGATCATCAGAGACATCAACGGTCTGCACCTGAACAGAGCCGTTAGGATTGACAGCAAGTACCTTGTACGGGCCCATCCACCGTTGTTGGAGCTTGCCAGGAAACTTGCCAAATCTTGAATCATAGGCTAGAACAAGATCACCTTCTTTGAACTCCTTGTACTTGATGAAACTATCATGATAGGCCTTGCATTGCGCTTGAGTGGTTTCCATGCACTGTAGGCCCATCCACCGTATCTCTCCAAGCATTCCAAGTGCAGGAGACGGCGTTGCAGTGACTCACTATCTCCCAAGCGTTCTTTAACTGCCACTCACAAAGAGGGCAATTCTAGCTCAACAAGGAAGACAGCTTCTGTACCATACACTAGCTGGAAAGGGATCTATCCTGTAGCCGCCTTATGGGAGGTTCTGTACGCCCAGAGGGCCTCTGTAAGTCGATCGTCCCAGTCACGACGATGCGCGGAAATCGTTCCTGTCAGAATTGAGCAAAGGATGCGATTGGTGACTTCAACTTGGCCATTGGCTCTGGGTAATAGGGAGCGGACTTACGATGGCGGATCTTATACAGCTTAGTCAGCTCCTCCATAATTTTGTTAAGGAAATGAGTACCTCTGTCACTTACCAGCTCGAGTGGACTGCCAAAACATGTGATAATATTCTCGTACATAAACAGGGCTTGCTGTTACCATCATCCCGCTTCAGAGCTTTAGCTTCACACCACTTTGTGATATAATCTGTACATACTAAGATGTATCTATTCTGCTTCCGTCTGGTGGGTGGATTAGTGGGACCCACAAAATCAATCCCCCACTTCTCGAACGGCTTTAGGGGAAGAATGGGTTGCAGTGGCATGGCACTTGTTTTGGTGGGTTTTCCCATTCGCTGACAAGCATCACATCTCTTACAGTAATCATATGCATCCTTGTGAAGGGTCGGCCACTAGTATCCTGCTAATAGAGCCTTCCTGGCTGTCGCTTCTCCTGCAAAGTGTCCACCACATGGTTCGTTATGGCATGCTTTCAATACTATGCCAATTTCATCCCCTGCAACACATCTTTGAAACACTTCATCTTTGCCTTTCTTGTACAAGGCTCTACCTAGCAAGGTGTAGGAAGCTTCTTCTTTTCACGGCTTGAGATGCCAGGAGGATATTGTTGAGTTGCTAGTAGATTGGCTATGTCTGCATACTAGGGAGTAACTGTTTCAACTAGAAATAAAGAAGCATCAGGAAGGTCTGGATCATCATGTTCCTCTTCTTCTATTTGAGGGATCCGTGATAGATGATCGGCTAGGACATGGGAACAGCCAGGCTTAGTGACCACTTCAAAATAGAACTCTTGGAATAGGAGTAACCATCTCATCAATCATCCTTTAACATCTGCTTTGTTCATCAGGAATGACAGGGCTTCATGATCCACATAGAACTTGAAATGCGTTGATAGTAGATAGTGTCGAAACTTCTCAAGTGCAAACACCATTGCCAAGCACTCAAGCTCTATCACTGTATAGTTCCATTCCCTATTAGTGACCTTTCGGCTTGCAAATATATTGGTTGATCTAATTTAGAGAGGCTCTTTTGACATAGGACAACACCTAGCCCTTCAACTGATGCATCGGTGTGCACATGGAACTCCTTCGTCCAATCAGGAGGCTGTAAAATAGGTGCTTGGATCAGGCACTGTTTTAGGGTATGAAAGGCCTCTTCACAATCATCCGTCCAAAGGAAATCAGCTTCTTTCCTCTTAGGAGCTTATGCAGAGGGGCTGCCTTAGTTGCAAAATGTGCAATAAATCTTCTGTAATAGCCCACATGTCCAAGAAATCCTCTGAATTGCTTGAGGTTTATTGGTGCTATTAAGGCTGCAATCTTTTCAATCTTTGCCGGGTCTATTGCAATCCCTTGTGCAGAGACAATATGGCCCAGAAGAACTCCCGAGGAGACGCCAAAGACACATTTGTCGGGGTTGAGAGAAATCCCATACTCGCGGCATCTGTCAAAACATTGCTCTAGGTGTCCCCAGTGCTCTCGAATTAAACTATAGACACAAAAGTCATCAAGATACACCTCAATGAAATCATGCAGATGATTCTGGAAGGTAGCCATCATTACTCGTTGGAAGGTGGCAAGAGCATTACAGAGCCCAAATGGCATCACTCTATAGGCATAGGTCCCCCATTCTATGGTGAAGGTTGTTTTGGATTGGTCCTCTTCTGCAATTTGGACTTGGTTATATCCGTTGAATCCATCCAAGAGGGAATACAGCTCATGGCCTGCCACTGTGTCCAACAATTGGTCTGTAAACGGGATAGGAAAATGATCCTTCTTCATCTTCGAATTGAGATTTTGGAAGTCAATACATATGCGAAGTTTCCCGTTCTTCTTGGGTACTACCACAAGAGGCGAAACCCATTCACTGTTAGCCACGGGATAAATGAACTCTACTTCAAGAATTTTCAATAATTCGGCCTTCACCAGAGCGGAGTAATTAGGATTCATACGCCTTTGTCTTTGCCTTACAGGTTTGGCATCGGGCTCTAGGTCAATGTGATGCTGACATACTGTGGGATCAATCCCCTTTAGGTCTTTATATGACCAAGAAAACACATCTAAGTTCTCTTTGAGTAGGTCTCGCAGGACCACTGGTTCTTCTTCTGGAAGATTGAGGCCCACTTTTAGGTGACGTTCAGTACCGTCAGTATCCAGGAATGTTACTTGTCTTTCACCTTCCACTTCGTGGATAAATGTCCCATGGATTGCTTCTGGATAAAGGTCTGACTCTTTCAAGAGAGTAGTATCCTCGTCTGATGTTCCATTAGAACCAGTGTCCTCCTTCTGAACAGATGACTCATTCATCTGTTAAGGTTGCTGGAAGGGTATCGGAGCTTTATTTGCTTCTGTGTGAGTAGTGATTTCTTCTGGACTTAGGGATTCATCTTTAGAGGATGCATCCAGAAATGTCACATAGCACGGACCTTCTAGAGACCATGGCTCTGAGGACTTTGGCTTATGTTGGCAAGGGGCATCATCATCATCTTTTCTCTGGACTGAACAGTTAGGGTGATAGGAGCCACTGGTGAACTTAATTTTTATGCCTTTAATCCATTGCTTATACAGATTCTGCATACTTTGTGGTCCATTGATCAATCCAAATGGAACCATGGTCATTCCATCCAGTACCCTGAGATCTTCGGCCTTTAAGGTCTCTGTAGGGACATCAACAAGATCATCCTCTATCAAAGGGAATTCTTCATCTGCACTTTCATAACCTGCTTCATTTTCTTCCTCATAATTTTCATCCTCTTCCTCTGGAAGCTCTGTCTCTGCTTCTGTAGAGGCTTTGTAAGAGAAGAACAGATCTTCTACCTCTGCATCTGCTTCTGCTTCTGTTACAGCTTCTGACTCTGCTTTTGGCTCTGGCTCTGGCTTTGGCTCTGTTAATGTCTTTGTGACTGTCTCTGTATCCGCTCTGTCTCTACTCTGTAGCCGCTCTGTATCTGCTCTACCTCTGTACTGTCTCTGCCCTGTAACTATACTGTCTATATACTGTCTCTGCTCTGTCTCTGTGACTGTCATATAACAGGGAGAATAGTACATCCATGCTTCTATTTCACTGTCAGAGGTGATTTTAGAAGTTAATTCTAGTTGAGATAGGAGGTATTCACCCATGGACAAGGATTTTACATCCCGTGGCAGTTGGCTTACAGTGCCCACTGTTAGGGACTGTGCCTCTGTTTTCTTAGGAAAGATCTACTTAACAGCCTCTTCATCTCCTGATGTACCATTTGTTACCTTGTTAGAGGAGTCAGTTATGACTTCAATGGATGTGGATCCATTTCCGTTTTTTGATCCATACAACTTTAACACTGCTTTGTTGGGTCCTCTGCCTAGGATTAGGGTTCCTTTGAACCAATCCATCCTGGCTCTTGCTTCAAAAAGCCAAGGTCTTCCCAACAGCAGAGGGTATGAGGTTCCATAAGAATTTGGTTTGACCACCAGGTATGTCAGCCACCAATAGTCTCTTCGTGCAAGGGTTGTTTTTACGTATGGGAGGATGCCCAACAGTTTGACTTTACTTTGGTCCGTCAATCTGATAAGCCACTGTGTAGGTTGAATTCCTTGCAACCCTAAGTCCTTCATTGTGACATCCGTCATTATGTTCACTGATGAGCCTCCATCAATCAATGCATCTGAAATGAAGCACCCTTCTATCCATACACTAATCTCTGGGGTTCCAGGATCTAGGAAGGGATTAGCCACATCTACTTCCTTTACAGGCTCTGGGGCTTTATTGGTCTTGGTTGCTGTTGAAGGAGCGATCCTTAGTCCACGCCTTCTTCTTAAGATGCTTTTGAATCTCTTTGGCAGCTGGAAGACAGCATCAACAACTGTCGGAATGCTAAGTTTGGTTTAAAATTATCTAGGTCTTTGACCAAGTCATAATCTTTGATAGGATCCACAGGCTTCTCTAGCCTGCTGGGAAATGGGGCTATACCCATTTTCATCTTTCCTTTCTCTTCTAGTAATTGTAGCATCAGCACTTCTTCTATTTCTGGAAGTGCTTATGTATCTTCTATCTCCTGGGCCTCTGGTCCTATCTCTGGGACTGTCTCTGTAACTCTCTGTGGCACTGTAGTGCTCTGTACTGCACTGTTTTGTTCTGTACTGCTCTGTCCCTCTAGGTAGGTTGAACTTCACAGTCTTAGTAGGAAAATCATTTTCGTTTTGAACAATTGGTTCCTTCTTCTTGGTGTGTGTAACAGCGGAAACTTTCAACTCGACCAAATTGGAAGCATGCTCTTGTAACCTTCTGTTGGCTATCCACATATCCTCTAGGGTTTGGACAATTTGGGGAGATATGTCCCTTTTCTCCACACCTATAACATTCCACCTCTGATCTCTGACCACCGCCAGACTATCGTCCTCTGTAACTTTGAGAGGGAAACCTCCTTGGACCAAAATTAGGATCAAATTCCCTAGGCTTTGGTCCAATATCTTGTGTTATCATTTTGGATTCTAGCAAGTTGAATCTTGCATTTTCATCCTTCTGTCTTCGTTCATGCATCTCTTTCAGAGAGAAAATATCCTCTGTATGGTTCTGTATGGTTTCCGGGTATATTCAGTGGCCAAATGTCCCGCTTGATGACACTTTCCGCACCATGTGTTAGAGTGCATCACATCTCTTCCAGCTCCTGCAAGAGTGAATATATTGGCGGTATTCCCATTCAGCGTTTGTAGCTGCTCTGTAATCACATCCAGAAGCTCTTTCTTGATACTTGCAATTGAGTTGGATAAGTAGTCCTTCAGATTTTCACCTCCTGAAGTGCTTGTTGTAGGATTTTGGGAAGCGTCTGTGATTACTGCATAAACTAGTTGGGTCGATCCAGAAGGTCCTCTGTTCTGGCTCTGATTCAGAGCTCTTGTTGAGACTTGGGGTTGTTGATTCCAGTTGGTAGGATTCCACTGTTGTTGAGTTGCCATTGGAGGAACTGGTTGAGGCCACTGTTGTTGTGGTTGAACCATCTTTTGAGGCACTGTCGTCTGTGGTGACCACACTGGATTAGGTGCATTATACTGCGGCACTGTTTGCATCTGGGGATAGGGGTAGGGAGCTATCCCTGGGACTGCATTTGGTGGGTATACCATTCTTGGCATGGGAGGAGGTAATACTCCTCTTCCTGGAGTCATTGACAACCTTGCTTCAACTTCGTCATACAATCTTGCACCTTCCACTACAGCTTGCAGATTGATTGGTCTTCTCAATTCTACAAACTTGCAAACCTCTAGTTGTAGGCCCCTGAGAAACACTCCTTTTTGGATTCCTTCGTCCAAATGATGGTTAGTCCATCTCTTCAGGATGGATTCCATTCGCGAGACATAAGCTTCTACTCTTTCTCCAGAGGACTGACTTAGGTTCATGAACTCCTCTCGCATCCACTCTTCAAAACCTTCACGCCTGAATTTAGTGAGGAAGGCCAACTTCAGGTCGTCCCATGTGCCAAAGGTTCCTGCTGCTTGTCTCTCATACCACTGAAACGCCGCGCCCTTGAAAGTGGCGGGGAATATTGCTAACCAATGCTCAGGGGTTGTGGCATTGTTAGCCACACATGCTACCATGAATTCTGCTACATGAAGATCAGGGTCTACATTGTACTCTCCCTTAAAAATTGGCAATGGGACTACATTTGCTGGCCTGTCATCAATATTTCCACGATGAATCTGACTAGGAAGGGGACCTTGAGTTTCCATGGGGACTTCTATAAAGAGTGCTTTTAGGGCGTCAAAGGAGGCTTCTGCTATGAGCTCGTTCTCAGCTTTGATTTTTGCCTTCTCCCTTCTCATGTACCTCTGGACTTGTTCTAACGCTTGCCTCTTTATTGCGTCATTCATCAGGGGGTTGGCTTCAACCAATTGGTCTGTACTCAACAGAATAATATCAGAGAGGGCTTTAGTCTCTGATGGATTCTCTGGCCAACAGCTCTTCTATTTCCTTCTTTTCAACATATCTAAATTCGGTTTTCAAACTACTACAACGGGGGAGATATTTCGTTCTGAAAGTATCAAAACTCATTCTTCTTAGGATTGTTGCTGCGTCATTTAATAATGCCAACTTCTGAGGGTTTCAACAGTGTATATTGTGAAAAACACTCTGTCTACCAAATACCAGTGGGTTGCTAATTGGACAAACAAAAGAGTATCAGTGCACCAAGCATCCCACGTATCTTGTTGTTGAGCATCCACGAACAAATTCCAACTCTTTTTCTTCTTATTTTCGTGAACCTCTACAAACCAAGACTCATGAAGCTTCTTCCCAATATCCCACTTGATGATGTCTGAAAACTTCTCAATGAATGCCAAATCTTCCATGGATGGTCATTCTCTCTGTTTCTGCTCTTCAGTTTGTTCCCAAACAGTTTGCCACCAAGATGCAAGTTTCTGCTGCGTCAACAGGAAGAGGAAACAATCCACCACATGGAGCATGCATCATGATGGTGATATGTTTCCGCCATTGTGGGATGAAATTCTTGTGGAAAGTGGCTTTGATAATAAGAATCTCCAACTCTTCAGTGAAATAAGGGACTTTGCAAACATCCATTGAATTTTCCTCTTCTTGACAATGCCATTTCCTTCATTTTTAGCCTCTTCTGGTGGTTGTTGATGGCAAGTTTCCCCGGCTGCGCACCAAAAACATGGAGCCCTAAGAGGAACACCAAGGAAAAGGGAATTTTCTTGCAAGAAAATCTATCTTGTAACATCAATAAGCTTTTATTTCATTCTTTTGATCATCAAAACAAAGAAACAACAAATCTTCATGCAGCATCATAGTAGATTTCTCCCATGGATTTGATAGAATCAACCATAATCTTCAACATCTTCATAGAATCCATCAATATAACAAAGAACACAAAAGAATACACCATCTTTGAATAGAAATCAATCACATATTATTCATCTTCAATGTCTTCATAGTTCTCTCTCAATCTCTCATATATAGTTACACTGTTTTGATAGAATTGACTATCTCTGGCTCTCTCTCTCTCTCTCTCTCTCTCTCTCTCAATAGTACATCATATCCTCACTACAATGCTCTCATAATAACTCTCAATAATCCTTCTTAGGTCGTGCACCTCCCAAGAGGTATGTCTGATATGAAGAGTCACCAGAGCCACTACAGTGTCTTTTCATAGCTCACTACTGTCACTGTCACTTAGTCTTCTCTTCCGTCTTCAGCAGTTGCTTCTTCCACTTGTTTTAGCTCGTTTGAACTTAGATTCATCCTTTCCAAAAGTTAGAAAACTTTCCCAAATTCACACATACATTCTATAGAACACTTACAGAAGGTCTACAGAACAATTATAGTACAACACCAGAGCAGCTATAGTATAGTTACAGTACAGAGACAGAGGCTCTACAGAAGGTCTACAAAGGGTTACAGAAGGTCATCAGAACATCATAACTCATACTCAAACCATTCCATACTATAAAAAACTATTCACTAAGCTTCCAAAAGATCTCAATCTTCATCAATCATCAATCCATGCTTCATATAGAAAAAAATCAGAACAAAATAGAAACTATACAGAAGGTATACAAAACCAATCAGAACATCAATAGAACCTCATAGAGCTTTATATCTCCACTGAGAATCATCATGAACTTCCAAAACATAATCAATATCATCCAAAACACTCTCAAATACTTCCATTAACAACCATATATCACTCTAAATCCATCAAAAATCAATCATTTAGACCTCAAAATCAACAAAAATTAGTCAAAACTTCAGTCTTTTTCCGCTCTCAACAATCTCGGCCCTTCGCTCATCTGTTTGTGGACAATCGGCCTACGAAACCTTCACATAAGAAGGTAATGGACAGCCAATAGGCTTCACGTCCTGCATGCGGAAATTCTCAAGGACTTTATGAATGTACTTCCTCTATGAGAGGAAGAGTAGTCCCTAATGCCTGTCGCGCTTAATGTGCATACCAAGAATATGAGAGGTCTGAAATCCTTCATCTCAAAGCTATTTTTCATCTAAGATTTAAGAGCATTCAGCTCATCATGAGCTTTTCATGCTGTCAGTATATCATCCACATAAAGTACCAAAATAAGCAATGAGCCATCACGGGCTGTCTTCATGTAAAGACACAGATCCATAGCACTCCTACTATAGCCCTGTGACTACATAAAGGCATCAAACTTATGATGCCACTCCCTAGGTGCCTACTTCAAGCCATAAAGAATTTTCTTCAACTTGCACACTAGATGCTCCTGCCAGGTTTTGCAAAGCCCTTAGGCTGCTCCATGTAAATCTCATCATGCAAATCCCCATGCAAGAATGCAGTCTTGATATCCATCTGATACATGTCCAAGTTAAGCTACATGACTAAGGCCAAAACCAAGCGTAGGGTGGTCATCTTAACCACAAGAGAAAAGACTTCATTAAAGTCAACTCCATACTTGGACTATGTCATCCGGCCGGTATGGCATCAAGTCGGCTCTAAACAGGTCCTTTTCACTAGATAGTTTATGCTCAGTGTACGGTAGTGGATAGTTGTCTCTCATCGTAGCAACATTGAATTTCTTCTAATTAATACATGCCTTGATTTTTTTGTTCTTCTGTAGGATGATTATAATGGGCGAAACCCAGTCAATGTGCTCAATTTCATAGATGAATCCCACTCTTAACAGCTTGTTTATCTTCTCCTTGACTGCACGAGCATGCTTGGGATTCATAGAGTATGGTTGCTACTTGACCGGCGTTGCATTTGGTGTCATGGGAATGTTATGAGTCACTACACTTGGATCTACTCCTTTCAGCTTGTTGAGGGACCAAGCGAATATGTCTATGTACTCTCATAGTACTAGTGAGATCTACTTCTTTCTACTTGGTCAAATCAGCTGACTTGGGGTGCCTAGGGGTATTTTTCAGCTTGTACACCCATTTGAACGACAAAGCCTTCTTACCGTTAGGCAATGCAACCAAACCCCAAGTCATATTCTTATGTAGGGAGTCTATCTTAGACTGCATAGCCCTCTCCCAGGAGTGACTATCACCCCTGTGCATAGCCTCATCATAGGTGAGAGGATCTCATGCATCTGTAACCAAGAAATAATGCATTGAGGGCTGAAATCGATCAAGTGGATGTCTAGCTCTAGTAGGCCGTCTCACTGTAGGCTTTGGTGCATGTCTAGCATCCTATCCAATACCCTGGCCATGTGTACCAAGTGCTATTGCAGGCTGTCCAACTGGCTGTGCAGTAGCACGCGGCTCCTCTGGGAATATAACCATGTGTATCACTATCACCTTCTCAAGTTTTCTATGCATATTTTCTTCATGGAAGACTACATCATGGTTGTAGATGACTTTCCACACCTGCAGATCCTAGAGGTGGTAACCCATCTTGCTTGCATCTCCATAGTTAAGGAAAATGCATTTGACACTCTTAGGATCCAATTTAGTCCGCTTGTCCTTAGGCACATGGCAGAATGCTCACATCCAATTTAGTCCGCTTGTCCTTGGGCACATGGCAGAATGCTCACATCCAAAGACACGTAGATACGCATAAGATGGAGGTTTCCCAATCCATACCTCATCTGCAACCTGGAAATCCAAACCACTGGAAGGTGATCTATTGATGACATACACAGCTGTACTAACTACCTCAGCCCAAAAGCTCTGTGGTAGGCCTACTTGGCTAAGCATTTTGCACATATGCTTCTGGATGGTTCTATTCATCCGCTCAGCCAAACCATTCTAGGGTTGGGTATAGGGGGTGGTCAACTGGTGTTTAATACCCCTCTCATAACATAGCTGCTCAAAGGCACATGACACATATTCTCCCCCATTTTTAGTCTTAAGGCATTTCAGCCTATGCCTAGTCTGGTTCTCAACCAATGCAAGCCATCTCTGAAGCACACCCAAGACATCTGACTTAAGCTTAATGGGGTAAGCCCAAACTTTACATGAAAAATTGTCAATGAATGTCACAAAATAATTTGCACCACCCATAGACTGATAGGGTATGGGCCCACAGACATCCAAATATACCAATGGCAGGGGCTCACTCATGCGTGTGCTACTAGACTTCTTATGCGTATTCCTAGTCTATCTGCCATAAAGAAATGCTCACATGAATCAAAACATGCATAGTCAAGGGGCGGTAAGTACTGCAAACTAGAAAGCATTTTCATTCCCTTCAAGGACATATGGCCCAAATAGGCATGCCAAAGAGATATATGTGGGATGGAATTGACTGACAAAACATTGTTAACAAAGGACCCATCAACTACGAGAGGATAGAGGCTGCTAGCCTTGGCACCTCTAGTAAGCACAAGTCTGCCACAGGTGATCTCCTAGGCAGAATCCCCAAATGAAACATGAAATCTAGCATCATCAAGCTACCCCCTACAGACATAAGACTACATGGAAGTGCAGATACATGACGTACATCCTGTAATAGAAAAGTATTGACAGTAGAGAACTGCAACAATACATCTCCAATGCCAACAATAACAAGTGAGCTATCATCACCCAAGCGAATTGAACCAGAGACAATGCGATAGGAATGGAACCACTCACAACATGGTGTAAGATGAAATGAAGCACCAGAATCCAAAAGCTAGCACTGCATATACATAGAGTGAATCTCGGTCAACAACGTAGCATCACAAGAACTAGCTGCAAGTATGTACTCCCCATTGGAGTCATCAGTCTGCATGACATTTATCTCCTCGATTTTCACACTAGATTTCACAGGCATAATGCTGTAATTAGAGGACTTTTCATGTATTTTGTCTTTTCTCTTCTCTTCGCGCTTCTCATTGCACAACTCATGACACTGTGGGCATATGTAACCCTTCTTCTGCAATGATGACATGTCACATTAGCATTTCTTCCATGAGACTTGATGCATGACTTACCATACGACTTAGACCTAGACTTCTACGAGTCTCTGCCACGTCCATACCCACGGTCATTCTTTCCATTACCATCTCTACCTCTAACAATCAAAGCATGCGACACATGAGAGGCATCCAAGTTCTTACAGTTGATGTCTTCCTGCAGAAGAGCACTCTCTACATCAAGCAAGTTCGAAATAGTAGTAGGAGCACATAAGGCAATGTGGAATACATCCCATGACTCACTCAGAGTCCCAAGCAAAAATAATGGAGTAACCTCATCATTAAAGGTAATGCCCTGCAAAGTCAAGTTCTTGAGAATAGCATGAAATTGGCTCAAATGAGCAAACATTGTCATATTCTCCTTCATGCACAGGTTCATAAGCTGCTTCAGCCCAATACATTTGACTTGCTGGACTTTTCTTGTCATAGAGGTTCTTAATTTTATCCCAAAGTTACCAAGCACTGCTTCCTCAACCACATTGTAATGCACTTGTTTAGTGAGAGAAAAGATGAGGATAGACTTACATAACTAATCAAGCTCATCCCATTCATCATCAGTCATAGTTTCAAGCTGCTCGCCATGCATCCTTAGTGACTTTATCTGAGATTTTTGCACCAATACCTGCCAAACTTGGCTTTTCCAGTAGGCATAATTTGTACCATCAAGCTTAGTGATGTTGAAGATATCACTATCAATAGAAGAAAATGCCATACTGCAGTCCAAAATGGTGCAGACAGTTCAAAACTGCTTGTTTTTTGTTGTAAACAGCCAAAATACCACCAAAACCAAGGCAAAATGACCACGAATTGATAGCTAATGATGCTGCCCACCAAGTATAATCAAAAGTACATAAAATCAGGATGATTTAGCATGAAAATTCCACGTCAACCCATGCATAATTGCTTGCTGTAATAAATTAGAGCCAGGTACAATGAGAGCAAATTGTAGGTAAAATGAATGCACCAAGTCAACCACTAGCATCAAGCAAGCATAAATCAGTATATGTGACAGTTATACGAACATCAAACAAACACCCAAGCATGTCAAATGAATCTATTTAGTAAGGCGGCACACCCCATATGTAATAGGGAAAAGTGTACACAACATTGGCAAGACTTGACACAAATAGGTGTATGCTCAGGGAGTGCAAAGCCCAAATCAGCCCAAGTACATATGTGAGGACCATGACATATCAATCATGCAACATCTAAGTGAAGATCCTAGTCTCAAGTATTCGAATGCTCAAGTAGCATAAACCGCTTGCTCAATGTCTGTCAAGCATATCAAGATGCTCCCAATGGCACAAAAGCTGTAAATATCAAGCAAAGAAGCTCAACAAGGGCATATGATAGTACTAGTGCTAGAGGATCCAAGGTCAAGCATCAATAAGACCTCATGAGTATATAGGCAGTGTAGCATTCGTACATAGCATCCATAGACATTAAGTACATCCAAACTGTAACTTTGGCAAGCCTAGAAATAGCCAAAGTAAGCTCCAAGCAATCAAATGTCAAGCCAAAGCAAGGCTTAGTAGCATCCAACTCCAAACAATGTAATGGGCATGTAGTAGTGGCATAGGCCAAGCATGTCAAGTCCAATCAGACATAACCAAAGTACATGCCATAAGTACATTAGATATGAAGATACCAATGCTATGCAAAGTGAGATCAAGGCCAACCAATGATTTGAGAGAAAATCCAAGCTCTATGTCAATCCCCGAGAGTCACTACATCAATGTATACATCCAAGGCATAGCTCGAATCCAATAGGTGTATCCAAACATAAGCAAATAAGCTTCAGCCCTGAATATTCTAGCAACAAATAAATATCCAAAACTAAGCAAACAATGGCTCAATCTAAGCTCAAAACCATAGACAAACCATAGGCATACTTTTCCATATGTATAGGTACCAATCGGGCATCAAATGACTATGTAGCATGAGCATAAAGTGTAATGAAAGGGGGCTGCCCTATTTTGGGCTGCCTATGGACTATGTAAAATAGTCAATGATTGAGAAAATTCAGCCCCAAAAGCATCTCATGTCATAGGCATACATTCCCCTAGCATTTGGGGAGCATTCGGGACCAACCAAGCAACCAATGTCAATGCCAACCAAGTATCAACATAAAGTGCTAATGTATCATTGTTTGTGGCTTCTTGTGGACTGTGGAAAATAGTCATGGGTTGAGGTAAATCATTCCACAAATCAATTCCAATGATAACCACTAATGTCGTGCATCAAGGGGGTGTTCCCAAAGTGCCAAATGAAGTGTTTTCAAGCTGCCAATGAATGCCAAGGGAGGGCTGAAGTAAAAAATGATTTTTTTGTAGGTCTTCAAGCTAGCCCAAACTGATCTGCGGATGATGGAAGGGTTGAGCAAGGTCAAGGCAAGGTTGGGGGAGTAGTCAAGGACCCCCAGGAGCTCCCTCTTGAAGGTTTTTTTTTTGATGATGTCACAATCAAGATTTGGGCTCAACCTCTTTGCAAGAAGGTAATGTATTGGATGCATTTCAAAAGTTATTAGCATTTGCAGAGAATCGATCAAGCAAGAAGCTTAAGTGCTTAAGGATTGATAATGGTGAGTGCACCTCACATACAAGAAGGTTAAGTGCTTAAGGATTGATAATGGTGAGTGCACCTCGCATACATGTATAAACTTTTGTGCAAGCCATGGTATTAAGAGAGAGTTAACAGCTCCTGAGAATTCTACTCAAAGTGGTATGGCTAAGAAGATGAACAGGACCGTTTAGGAAAGGGTCCATAGTATACTCTCTAATGTTGGTCTCACTAATGGATGAAAAAGTACAAAGCTCCACCCAATGAAACCATGGGCATTGGCCCACACAAATCACTATGAATCAAATCAAGACATTTTGATCTTTCTATTTCCACTACCTCTTTTATACAACAGTCTAGTTTGCTTTCCAAAAATACAATGCTCACAAAAGCTAATATTAGAAAATTTTAGATAAGGAAGATAGTTTAAATGGCACAAAGCTTTCATTCTAGTGATTGACATGTGCCCAAATGGTGATGCCATAAAGAGACTAATTGCTATTGAGTGATATTGATAACATAGTCTTTGCCACCTAAAACATGCAAAGGATACAAAGTACCGGATTTTGGTTCTTTGGTCACAATAAGAGATCCCTTGCAAATCTTCTACACATGATTACCAAAGATCACTCTATAACCACAATTGTCATGATGTCTTGTGTTGGTCAAACACTTTGTCAAGTCTAAAACATGATGTATATTGTGCAAGTTGAAAGAAAAACCATTTGGCAATGATAAGTGTATATCTCCAATGCCAACAATGTTACATGCTTAGTTGTTTCCAAGACGAGAACACATCCTATTTTTTCAATATCATATGCAAAGAACCACTTCTTATGTGGAGTAACATAAAATGATGCTCCAAAATCCATAAGCCAATTTTGAGACATGCCATTATCCATGGCAACCACGAATGCATCATCAAAAGAGGATACAAATAAAACATCATCATCATCACTACCACAACATGCATTAATCTCCTTAATCTTTACCTTGATTTTCTCCTTGCCATTATCCTCATTTTCCTTCTTTCCTTTTTGCTTGTTCTTCTAGATATAAATCCTTTTTATGTGTCCCTTCTTATTATAGAAGTAGCATTTTATATCCCTTTTGCTATGTGGTTTGCTTCTTGATTTACCTCTCTCATGAGAGTTTCCCTTGGCATTTGACCTTTCTCATCATACCTACATTGGAGATCTTTGACCTTGCATTATTCTTTCAGTACACCTCCTCAGTGAGTAAACTGCTCTTCACATTAGCACTCATAAGACCACATGTGGGTGCAGAATTATTGATGGTAGTCCTGAAAGTATCCCAATTGTTAGGTAAGGTAACTAACAAGAACATGGACTTTATTGAATCATAAAAGACAATATTTTGAGATGTTAATTAGCCAAAAATGGTTTTGAACTCATTGAGGTGATTCGACATCAAAGCCCCCTCCTCCGTGTGTAGATCAATGAGTATTTTCAGCCAATAAACTTGCGAGACTACACTTTCTTTTTTATATAGGTCACCAAGCTTTTTCCATATACCGTAACAAATTATCTTTCTACAAGGGGATTTGGGGATGCTCTATCGAAGTTTAAGAAGAGAAAGATTAAGCAGCAAGCACTATGCTTTTCAACTATAGCAGGTGTCTCATATCGGAGAGGTGTGGATGACATTTATCGCCGATGTGTAGTACCTGAGGAGATACCATTCATTCTTGAGGAATGACATGATTCAACATGTGGGGAACATTTTGCTAGAAGGCTTATCGCCCAGAAAGCTCTCCATGCTAGATATTGGTGGCCATCGATCTTCTAGGATGCTTTCAATTATGTTAAGCATTGTGATGTCTGCCAAAGACACAATGCCAGGGAGAATCGAATGGGAAACGAGAGGGATGCACTGCTCAAACTCTCTGCCTGTAGGGCATAGTCCCATTCTGGTCCCCTAAAATGACATGAATCAGGGTTCTAATCTAGCAAATCCTAAGGGTCGTCAGACGTCGGTAAAACCTTGTGAGAAGCCTCCCAGTTCTCTGGGACCACCTTGCCGTAGGACAAACCCGTCGGGGGTTTGCCCACCCGCTTCCCTTGATAGCTTTAGTTTTCAAATTAGGTCCTACCACATTTATGTGCGACATTTAAAATTAGCTTCATTAATTAAGCCTTGTAGGAACAAGGTTTATTCGCGTAACTTACAACACCTACACGAAAACAGAGCAAGTAATCCTTTGGCAAACAAGTTCAAACAAGTTCCTTAACTTATCTTCAAGTTAATCTTTGTCTCCCGCCCATACATGAGAAATTATGTATCGCTTCTGTCCAACAGAAGTATCCCTTCTGCCCTACAAAAGTAACTGGTCCAAATCTCATGGCACCACAAATTCAATCCTTTATCTGGAATAGGATCTCCCAACATGCCCAGACGTTGGGGGCCACGGAGGTCTTCAACTCCATTCTAGACCTAGCAAGGGGTTTTTGGAGCTCCAATTGACCCGCAAGCTATCTAGGAACGAAACATCATTCCCGTGCTTGGCCATTTCACCACTCGACCTTTGGCCCATGAATTGAGCAGTGCCCTCTTTGGGTTAATCCATGGTGCGATCATGGAGGTGATCCACCCGTGCGATATATCCTTCCTTAATTAAATCCTTTAAGAATCCAGCACAATAAGGCATTCAGCCCTAATATCATTTTCTAGGAAAACATTCCTTTATTCCCATGGCAACTTGTCATCACAGACCCTTGCCATGCATTTACCATAAATCACAAGCACTTGGAACATCATCCAAACAACGACTAACAACTAGTTGAATGTAAAAGCATTTAGGATGTTGTTAGATCATCCAATGAAACCAATTGCATTCTTTCCAAACAATGCAAGAATAGACGATATAACATTTTCATCGTATATTTACTCTCCCCCTTGGGATCTAAGAGCAATACTATGCAAAAACATTTCTTAACACTTCCTTCCTTCGGTTAGGGCATATGTTAAGGGTTCAAACACTATTCATGATGTAAGTTCTATAGGTCACTTACCTTGATTGATAACCCAACCCTAAATTTGGATTGGCAAATGTCATCGTTATCCGACGGATCTCAAGACATCTTAGTTTTAACCCTTATGATTAATTTCTTGTACTAGCTCTTAGTCAAGTCATGAGGCAAATAGGAAATTATCCTCATATATCAAAATATGTTATAGGCATAATGTGTAAATACTTGATAAGATAAGTGTGAGATTATCTCAAGTAACTAAACTCCAATAGGCCTTGCATTGAGCTAGAATCTAGTTCCTCTTACTATTTGGGCTCTTAGGCTAAGTACTTTTGAAGTATCTAAACTTTAAACTAGCACTCTCTATTCGTGATTCTTAATGTCATATTATTTTAGTAATTATGCTATTTATAACCCTTGACTATGCTTTAACCTAGCACTTGTATGCACACTCTTTTAATGTCATTCTTTTGACCACTATACCATTCATAGCCCTTGAGTAACTCTTCCTTGTAATTGCTCTACTAGAAAATAAGCCATATGCAACTAGGTGCAATTAACTTTCCTTGATATATGCACTTTGCAAGCTCCATCTTACGAATATGTGAGATGAAATGATCTGTACTGGTGCATCATAGTATGGGCTTAATGTATCTCATACGAGAATCAAAACAGACATCTATCAATTTGGAAATACATTACTTACGACAGGTATCGCAGTTGGATTGACAATGATGCCTTTGCACGAAGCTTCATTGTTGGTTATGGGATTGCCATCCACATGTGATATTCTTCGCTTGGGGGACCATCATCCGCAAGTAGACTCAAGAGATTAAGAAGGTGGAATAGATTCAAGATGGGAGAGCATAAGGGAAGATGGTTAAGTCGAAGATCGAGATAGAGGGAATTGTGCAGCCTCTCGAGGTGACTCTTCTCTCTCTCTCTCTCTCTCTCTCTCTCTCTCTCTCTCTCTCACTCTCTCTCTCTTTCAAGAGCTCTCTCACAATCTCTCGAGGGTATCCTTCTCTCTACCTCTCTCTTGCAGCCTTTCGGGGTCTCTTTATGCTCACTTGTGCCTCCCCATGCCTCATATTTATAGTGAATTAGAGGAGAGGGCTTGTGGTGGCTGAGAAGTGGATCTCTTTGTGGAGGGGAATCTTGGAAATAATGATGATTTGTTGCTCAGATCATAAATCTGATGGTTCCATTGGCTCAGGGGGGTAGAACTCCAAGACACTTGCTTAGAAAGCTCTTAGTTCAGTCCTTCTTATTTTCTCTGTTCGAAGTGCTGTTTTCTGTTTGTGGACTGCGATTGTGGCACGCGCGATTTCGCAAATCCTCTCTTTATTTTTTTCTTTTTATAAAATCTCAAAACTAACAAAAACATCACTTGTCTTTTCTTTTAAATAACATCTAATTCTAGAAATCTCCATATCTTTTTTAGGATAATATCTAAAATATCTAAAATAAACTAGTTTTTCTCAAAATCTAATATTTTTGGACCATCCCAAACTATACACATTAATACTAGTAATTAATATAGCTCATAAGTCTCATTCATGTTGTAACTTACGTGAAGGGTGGCTACGGTCCTTGTCAATCTGAGAAAAATATCAGATTTACGACTCGATTTTTCTAAATAAAATATTTTTAATTAAATAAAAATCCTTAATTATTAATGTTAGTTAGTTTTTACCTTAATTAGTATTTAGTTAGTAACCTTACTAACTTATTAATTGACTAACTAACTTTTGAACTAACCAACTAACTTTTATTGTGTGGAAATATTACATCCTCTTCCCCTTAGAGAAATCGAGATGTCCTCATCTCGAGAGAAACAGGGGGTATCATTTTGGAACATGTGGGTTATGGGCCCACCATGCTTTCACTGCGCTACTCTGATCACTCAGAGGCATGCGGTCTTTTGAAACAACAACCTATTGTATTTGATATATTCGAGTCTTGGTTACAATAGAAAATTTATTATAGTTACATTTCATGGATATTTTCAAGGTTTTTCCTAAGCACGTGGTATTTTCTGGATCACTAGAGCTTGTACAACTTCTTTTCTTCTAAGCTCAAGTTCTCTTCGAGTTCTGTTGGGAGAATTGATGTAGTTATGTCCAATGTTGTGGCACTCGAATTATCAGTGTTTAGGGTGCTTTGGACATTCCCTTTTGAAATGACCTAACTCCCTGTAATAGAAACATCGCGGAATTTTATCACTTGTGGTCACAAGATTCTTGGTTGTCCTTTGGTAGGATTTGCTTCTTTAGACCAAATTGTCCTAGGATCCTTTTAGCATATTGGAGTGGTCCTTTATCTCGAAAACTATGTTCCTAGATTGTCCTCTTCTTAGTTCGGGACTGAACTTCGTGGACAATTGGCTTTGCTTGTAATATTAAAGAATACTTCCAAGCTTCGACATTTTGAGAAGACCCAATCTATATTAGTTGAAAAGGAACGACTAAATAAAAGTTCATTGCAATTTATAACTATCATTCCTTGCTAGTGTATCTCTAATCATTCACAAGTTCTAGGCTCAAAATAGATGCAACTCATATTACTCAGGTTAACTGTACTTACAAGAGTAAAGTTTATTCCAATACAAGTTGTATTTCATGTCGACAAAATTTCTAAGGTCTCTACTCATCCTGAAGAGATGTTGTCAGTTCTAGGTCTTCGTCTTCATCTAATTCCTCTATATATCCATAGACTGCACCTGTGTAGCTTCATTTTCCTGGAGGCTCAATGTCTTCTGAAGTTAGAGCAGGGCAGTCTGCTTGGATGTGTCATAGCTCATTACAATGGAAGCATTGACGGTAGGGACATCTCCTACAGATGTGCCCTATCTCTCCACATGTATGGCATCTCTTACCCAGATCTCGAGAGTCATCTTTGCTACGAAGGCAATCGAAGCCCAAGGAGACAAAGAAAGAGAGTATGTTTGTTATAATTGTGGGGAGACTAGCTATGGTATGTACTTTTTCCCTCATCCCAGGCTCTGCCAGGAAATGGGTTCCAACTAAGAAGGACGGGACAACAAGTGATACCACCTAGGGAGAGGCTTGTTCCATCGAATCCAAGGCCTTCACTATTGGTTCAAGTTATCTAGCATCCTCAACTACTTACAAAGGTAAATCCCTTGCCTATCTAGCCACCAGAGAATCGTAAGGTCAAGATGGTCAGTTTGGATGAGAGTGATGTCAAACTCCTTGCACTAAATTCAATGAAAGGATTCCAAGTTGATTAGTAATGCGTTGTAGGAGCTCTTGCTATGGCATTTCTGGTTCTGGTGGAACCTCTGTTATTTCTCTAGGCCTTGGCATGGTTGGTAAAACATGCATGGGCTCAACTTTTCCCTTCAACTAGACTTGATACTTCAATCTCCTATGTTTCTCCCTAGCATAAGTGATTGATTATTTATAGGATGTGGGAAACTTACCTTTGACCTTCTCCCTTAGTAGAGGGTAGAGTCTGGAAAAAAAAAATCTTTCTTAAGGCAATCAGGTACTCTCTCTCCCTTGGCTAAGGAGGCTGTCCATTTATCCCACAATTTTATAAATATGCCTTCATATGCTTGGTACTCTCCTAGTAAGGTCTGATGAAGATCTAGGATTTGTCTCTAAAGATCTTCAGGAGGCTCTGTATCTTGGTACTCATGCAAGAATGTGGTCTTGAGATCCTTTCAATTACCCCTTGTAGCCTTCGGGAGAGCTTGATACCACACTCGAGCATCACCCTTTAGAACTAAAGAGAAGGCCCATACTTTGGTTGCTTCATCATCTCGGATTGTGACTAGGAAGGATATTTCTAAGTCATCTAGAAAGTCTAGAGTTTTCTCCCCTTTGTGCCAAAAAAGCTTGGAAAAGCCATAATAGAAAGATGTTGATATAGCTCAATACAAAACAAAGATAAACACGTCTAGTCCAACTCATATCTTATTAAGGGTAGAATAAATGAATTTACAGATGCATTAATCTCAGCGAGACAAAGAGGGCCCAATACCTCCCTTATGATATTTTGGAACCTGAGCTTTGTGCTAGCTATTATGTGTACGGTTTGCCTAGCAAGGGGGCGCATAGGTCCGTATAAATCCCTATGGTTCATGGGATGCACTTAGAGTAGAATGAATATGTACACATTAAAGGAGATGTTATAATCCAAAATAGGAAATATTATGGGTTCAGGGGACAACAAGATCTCTCTCAACCTCTCAGATCCAAAATAGAAGACCAACCTTTGCTAAAAATGTATCTTTCTATTGATGCAAACATCCACCCTAATGTTTTGAACCGATTGAAAGTTGTAGAAAATAGGATTATTCATTTATGCATTAACTACAAATGTCCACTACAAACTTTCATGAAGCGTGCTGTTGAAGCCCTGGCCTCTTAGATCCCACCACTCAAGAGATGTGAAGGAGTTGCTCACCAGTGATTAGTCTAGCTTTGATGTGACCATCATCAGCCTTGTAAAGTTCATAGGCTTTGATAACTACATTCTCAATTACTTTGAGCTTTCTTGCTTGTAGTAGTTGAAGTGCATCACCATATGTAGCCTCTTGCCAATAACACACACCATTGATGTGTAACTCCCCCTCCAAAAACTTGTTAATCCCCGAATTTGAAAGTGCCTTCACCACTTGAAGATGAGGCTCCTTAAGAAGTGTCTTTACATGAGACACAAAGTACTCAACACAATTCCTTGACCTAGAGACTTGATGAGAGCAAAATTTATGTTGAAGTAAAGAAGGGTGTGTGTAATTAACTTGCTTTACTCGCATACGTGCCATTTGTTGATAAAGATTCTTCTTCTCTTGAGCTTCTTTTGAAGACCATAATGGTACTCTTGAGCAATGAATCCCTTGAATAGGGTTTGATGAAGATTATTCCTTAGTGATCCCTTGATAAAGTTGAAGAAGATGACAACTCTTTAGATGTTTCTTCATTCATAGAAATTGTAGAGCGTAGCTTGAGAAGTTCCTCAATGGGGGCACCAAAATGAGAGCTGAAAAGATGAGTGGATTGTCTCTTACCCACCTAGCCTCCAATCCTCACTACGAGAGCTAAAGAAGGGCACCACCTAGCCAAAGGGAGGATGTACTAGGAGATCCCTTTCCTAAGTGAATGAAAAGAACCAAAACACAATTACTTCACAAGAGATAATTTGTAGCCCATCTTAAGGGAAATGAAGATGATGGAAGGTTAAGAGAGGTGATGGCTTTTAATTTCTCCCATGAACATATATATAATATGAAGAAATAAGCATTCCCCACCAATAGAGCATATGGCAAGTATTACTTAATAAATTTTAAGTATGAATGTAGAGGAAGAATTAGAAGAGAGTACATATGATCTGGACACCATATGATCTAGACGTCATATTAGAATATGAGAGAGAGGGAGAGAGATGAGAAGAGAGGGAGACAAGAGAAGAAGAGATAGAGAAAGCTTGCCATTATGCATTCATGGATGCTATATAAAAATAGAGACTCACTCATAGCTTACCTCAAAGAGATGGACTAGCATGAGGGTGTTGCATAATGTGCTCTTAGTGGCTTTCCTTTGGACTTGGTGATCTAGAGTATTCTCATGTGCTTGTGATTGTGTATCTTTACATCTCCATGGGCACCTTATATAGCCTCCATAAGGGATTAGATTAAGCTAATCTTCTTGATTAACATAATCCTAGATGATGTATGGCATCTTTGATAATATGGAGAATAGTGGATGGGACAAGTCCCCACCTTGGTCATCATGCAAGAAGCCAAGGGTGGTGTTAGACAAGCTAGAGAAAGGGAGCTAGATTACAAGAGGTGGGTGCCTGAAGCACATTATTATAATATATTTACAAGAAGGATAAAATGAAAAGTTGATGTGAGAAGGGTGAAAGAGAGAAGAAAATTGCATGCAGCCAGCAATCTGTGCCTTTGTAACTTCAAATCGGTGAAGAATTTAAAAAAAGTTTCTTCTGCAACTTTGTAGACCAGGTCAAAACTGGTCGGGTATTGTGAGAATTTTCTTAAAATTCAATTTTCCTTGAGATGTATTAAAATGATTAAAAACGGCTTCCAAAAGCTGCTTTGACTTTAATTCCTTATATATATAAAAATACATATAATCATGTGACAGAGGGGATCTATGCTTGTAAGCTTTTGTGTAAGATCCAAATGACACCACGATGTGGACATTGACTTCTATACAAGGGTGAGGTGTCCTCTAATGATGGTGATAGATCCCAAATCTTGGTGATGTAGGTAGAACCCAAGTGTAGTTGGAGGTTAGTCCTTTGAAAAAAATCTATGTACTCACTCAACCCCTAGGTGTAATCCATTTCCATCATCACTAAGATAACCCCTTCCTTTTACCCTTTACATTGACATCCCTCCTAAGAACTTGTTTTCCCACTTGTTAGAGTTATCATAACCGAGAAGCAATGTAGCATACCTAGTTCTTGAAGAGTAAACCCAAAGTAATAAGATGTAGGGGTTAAGCTATGTGTAAGCCTCTTGATAGGGGTTTTGGCCAAATTTTTATGGTAGAAATATGGTCTGTAAAAAACCCGAATCAATAGTACCAACTAATCTTACATATCTTAGAGGATTTCTTGGCTATGTGGGTTATTAGAGACGGTTCATTGTATATTTTGTAACTAAGGCAGCCTCCTTGCACAAGCTCCTCTGGAAAGATGTAGAGTTCATTTGGACAAATGATTGTGAGAAAGCTTTCAACACCCTAAAGTAGTGCTTGATCAAAGCGTATCCTATAACCTCTTGATTGGATGAAGGAGTTCCATGTGCACACTGATGCATCAATTGAAGGGCTAGGTGCTGTTCCCTGTTAAAAGGGTGCCTTAAAGCTAAACATTGTTGCAAATCTTTTGGGCAAGTTGCCTATTTCTCCCAAGGAGTTTCCTTTAGATTCCTAAAAAAATTTCACAAAAACAGCCCCTTTTGAAAAACTATCCAAAAAACAATATATAACTTTCTTAAAAATCATAAAATTTAGGTTTTCAAAATTATTATTACTAATGTAATAAATACAATATTAAAAAAATTACTTTTTTAACACTTGAACTATTTACACATGAATATATGTTACTATAAAGAATTTCATACATCAGAGTATCTATATATTTTTATATATAAAAGAAAACAATGAAGCTCGATTAGTTTTGAATTACTTAAAACAACAATGATTTTCGTAATAAGCCTTTTAGACTATGTTGATAAGTTAAATAATCATATAATGCTACAAGGAATTTCATGTTTATACTTATGCTTATATCTTTATCCAATCTAACCCTTTCAAAATTTCTAGATTTCTCTTTGTGTATGAACACAACATATACAAAATAACTTACTAGCAACATAGCATAAAGATTCATATCCTTCTTTGTATAAGTTGATTATATTAGATAAGATACAATCAATTCAATATATGGCATGAAATTTACAACAATCCTTAGCCCTACCATGCATGATTATGCTATATTTACAAATCTTTACCACTCAAATATCTTGCTTATAAAGCATGTATATGAGATGATGTCATATATACCATAGAGATTGGCTTATCCAAAAGTACCAAGTACCTCTATTAAACACATTAGGCTTACATTGAGTTATCTCATAGCACATAAGAATGATCTTAATGACACAAATAGTGACTCACTTAATAAGAAATTGCACTTACACATGTGCAACAATTATTATATAAGAAAAAGAATACACCGAACTACATGGACAATGCAAACCAATCACATATACAAAACTCACACATAATGTATTTGGTTAAGAATATCTATTCCCTTTTGTGCTTCTTCAATGCTATTCTTTATTTATTCCTTTGTTCCACAAGTTCCTCAATGGAAACATATATCTCTATGTCTTGGCCAAGTCAGCTAGAATTGCTAGCTCATCAAATAATGGCATAAGCTCTTTGGGTGCTACCATAGTATTTTTAGTTGACATATTCTATCACCTTTGCTCCAACTTCTCAGTTGGTGTTAAACATAAGTCCTAAATTAATTGACAAACTAATATGCTTCTTCAATAGAATGATCCTACTCTTATTTCCATATAAAATTGTATGCTTCTATTATGGTGTTTTATCTTTCATCTATGAAAATAAGAAATTTAAAAAAAATTAATAATACCAAAATATTAAAATTGATGGATTCTCCTCCTAATTTTTAAAAGCATTGACTAAAATACGTTTGGTTGTAAACAATCATATGAAAAATAATTATTTTTTAGAGAATCTTTCATAAGATTCTAAATGTTTCCCCTAAGACCCAATATTATCCAAAAGATTTACAACTATGTTGCTAGACCAACTCATTTATTATGCAAGTTGAAAAGTCATTGATAGAGAAATAAACTACATAGTGACAGAGCTAGAGTGCATGTTGATGGTGTTTTCCATGGAGAAGTTTTGGCATTACCTTTTGTCAATGCATTTCAAGTTCTATGTGGACCATGAGGCTTTGTCCTTTTTGTGATGAATACGGTAGATATGAAAGGTAGAATGATGAGGTGACTCCTTTTGTCCTAGAATTCTAATTTTGAAGCGGTCACCAAACCCGATTGTTCCCATGTCCTAGCTCATCATCTATCATGAATCCCTGAGAGTGGAGAAGAGGAGCAAGATGATCTAGATCTCCATGAAGTTGCTCTGATTCTAGTGGAGAATGTGACCTCATGGTATGTCGACATTGCTAATGTCAAGAAGTGAATTGGAGAGAGAGAAAGACGAGAGAGAAAACTATAGAAGAGAGAGAAAAATAAGTGCAAAAGAGAGAGAAAGAGAGTGAAGAGGAGAGAAAAAGACTAGAAATAGAGAGAGAAAAATAAGTGCAAAAGAGAGAGAAAGAGAGTGAAGAGGAGAGAAAAAGACTAGAAATAGAGAGAGAAAGATTGAAAAAAAGAAGAGAGAGAAAAATACTAGAAATAGAGAGAAAGACTGAAAAGAAGAAGAGAGATGGTTGGAAGCCATGAAAGGATAGGAGGAGCTAGAGAGAGAAGAAGGACAAAGTTGTATTATATGTAAAAAAATTGATTACCTGTACAAATGTCCTTTGCTCTTTTATATGCCCTTAAGAAGGCAAAATACTTGTGAGAAGAGGCTTCCCTTGATGAAGAGTGGTAGAAATGAAGAACAGATCTTTAAGAAATGATGTAAGAGCTTCCTTGTGATGGTCTTTAGCAACATGTGACCATTTTGGCTTGCTCAGAATAGCACAAACTACACTAGCTTTGTTGAATGCATCTTCTTGTCAATGGACTCCATCCACCATTAAAATGGTATACAACCTATAGCTCTTGATGCTTAGAGGTTCTCTATGCCATTCAGAAGAGCAGATGTATTCATGAAGTAAAGTGGGGATAATGGACTGAAGGTTCCATGGGAGTCTCAAAAATGAAGAAGAAGCTATTTCCTAAAAAGTAACCACAATTTGTTTCTCTTCCAAGTCTAGTTAACTCTTATTTGACCATGTTTCCTTCAAAATTGCATGAAAATTTGATGATGACCTACTATTTTGTCATTAGGGGAGTTTTGAGGTCTCGAAAATGCCCTGTAAGAGATCCTAGAGAGAGAAAATAATTTACGAAATAAAATCATTTTATAAAATTTTTAAAAGGTTTATATTTTGGTAAGTTAAAATATCAAAATTCGTTAATAAGTCATTGTCGTGATATTCTCGTGGTCACATCAAACCTAGAAATCTAGGTCGCCATAAAGTTGGCAAGGTTGTCATAATGAGGATCTTACCTCTCCTCATTAAAGTGAAAAGTAATATTCAATTTGAATTTTGGTGGATACTCGATTGCCTCCCTCTATCGTTTCGCCATCATTTCTCTCTTCTTTTTTTCTCCTCCTTATTAGTCTCTTCTTTGTTTTCGTTCTTGCTTCTAATCATATCCTTAGCTATGGATCAATCACCCAATGATCTCTGTAACTCAGCTATGGATCAATCATCTAATGATCTCTGTAGCTCTCATAAAAGACATCTCTATCATCTTCATATTGAGTTGGACAGTGAGTATGAACCGATAAGAAAGAGAACAAAATCTATCACGGTTACAGAGTCTATGAAACATATACTGAGGTTTGAAGGAAAGAAGAATATTGATCTTTGGTTAGATGGAAAGCTATATCCCAAAGATCCTAGCAGAAATAGCACTCCTCCTTTCTATAATAGCTCGTCATTAATGAGGTTTATTGGTGATGGCTACAATGGATTTTTAGGTTATACACTTAATCTTGTTGCAGAAAAGGATATCCTTGGACTAGAGAATCATCTTTTGATGAAACACAATATAGAGTTGTTGCAGAAGCTAGAGGATTGTCAACAAAAAATTCATTCATTGGAAAAGCGTATCAAAGCTTATCAACAAAAGCAAACTTTATTAGGCCTTCAAAATCGACAAAGAGCTCTTAAAAATATTGAGAATCTCAAACGAGGAGGAGGAGGCTGTGGTAAAAGAATCCAAGCAGCAAGGTATATTTTTTTTCACTTGAAAAATCTTAAATATGGCTTTATTTAAACTACTTGCATTGATTTGTGATGTTAATTTTGCTTAGATCTCTTCTACAACCAAATGCAAGTGAAAGAGATTCTTTAAAAGCAGCTCAGTTTGATTATCATCTTCTTCCTTCAGTGGTTTCAAAGGATATTTTGGAGAAGAAGAAATTTAAAAAGGCAAAGAAACAATGCTTGGAGTCATTTGTGAAGGATCATTCTTTGGATTCTGAGTTGGTACAGAAGACACTGGATAGTATTGGTATCAGTCGAGATGCTTATATGCAACTTTTCCAACTTTTACAATCAAATATGAAGCAAGGACAGGTACACAATTGCATACTTCCGAAACCATTTGTGGTTAGGACTATCAGACAGAGAGTTAATAACAAAGTGATGGAGATTCTAGGTGAGCCTTTTCATATCAAGGCTAGCTTCAAGGGCAAGAAAAAGGAGGTTACATTCAATGAATTTAACAATATTTTCCTTGACTTGCCCACCCTACAATGCTTAATGATCAAATTTTATGACTTGTCAGTAGTAGCAGAGGCACAGGGAGTGGCTAGATTTGTGATTAAACTTGATGAAAGTGAGATTCTGAAATGTAAAAAATTGGAGAGAATCTCTATCACCTTGATGAATAGAGCACTTTCGTCAAGTCATTGCAATCACTCAACATCATATAGTGTTCAATCTGAATATAACATCTGGTGGCTAGGAGCATTTGAGGTAGACACTGAGAATTTTGATATACTATATTGGGTTTTTCATCAAACATCAATACCTAATGTTATTCAAAGGCAACAAGCAGGAGAAGAGCTATTTGTTGAAGGATTAGGGAACTACAGGATTGAGTGGCACATAGTTGGTGACCTAAAGACACTCAAATGTATGTATAATGTATCAAAGGGAGCTAACTCGAGATCTCCTTGCTTATACTGCATGTCACCAGCTATAGAGTTAAACTCAAGCAATTGGAATAGAGCTCCCTCTAGGCACAATAAAGATCCACAGTTTAAACCAGTCTTGGACATTCCTTTAGCGAATGCCCATATTTGTACACTTCATGCACTTTGTAGGATAATCGAAAAGCTTGTTCATCTCTATATAGGATTTGCATGGAAGTTGAAGCCATTATCAACTAGAACAGATGCTATAACAAAGGTTGAAAAAGTTCTCTCTGCAATTGGTTTGCATGGTGGCAATGTTGTTATTGAACCAGATCTTCAAAAGTCTAAGGATGGTAATTGTGTCCCAAAAAAACCATCTATTGGTGGAGTGAAGGCTAGAAGGTTTTTAGGCTTTCATGGGAGACTTGGCAAGATAAACTCGAGAAATGGTGGCTCAACTATTAAATTTAATCAGTGGAAATCCCTACATAATGCAGTTAAGGATCACACTGATAATGGACAAGCTCGAAATAGAAAAGCTAAAGTTTGGGAAACACTAGACAAAGTGTTTTTTTATTGTGATAAGACTGAATGGAATGATGATGATCTCAAAGACTTTAAAAACCAATTGAACCTTTTCAAAAAGGCGATGACAGAAGCTTGGGGTGATCAACACTTTACTCACTATATGGTAAGAAGTTTGTATATGTTTGTTTCTTCATTGTCGAACTCATATAATGTTTTTTAATAACTTTCCTTATTTGTTGACTATGCAGCATATTCTATACAACCATGCTCCATACTTTATTAAACAATATGGATCTCTATCTATCTGGTCAACCCAAGGTATGAAAAAATCACATTATCAAGCAAGAACAAAATATTTCAGACATACAAGACATGGAGGTGGAAGACACAAAGCCAACAGTTTATTAGAGGTCTTTCAATGGTTCTATCGACAAATTTGGCATAAATTCAAGCTTAAAGATACAACCACATCAAGCAATACATCATCTTTAGCAAGGACTATACAAATTGTTACCCAAAGAAGAAAAGATAGATATTTAAATTCTTGCGCAAAGCAAAGATTTACAGAATGGTTACAAACCAAACAAAGAGTTGGGAAAAGATGGGTTTCAAGAAACCCTTAATCTTTGGCATCTTCTAGTCTGATTGTGTTGCAGAAGAGTCCTTAGTTTCAGGCACCTCAACAGGGCCTTCAGAGGAGTCCTTGGTTTCAGGTAGCTCGACAGGGCCTCTAGAGGAATCTTTTGTTTCATCCCACTCAATAAGACCTCTGTATTTCAAAAACTCTTGCTTCCGATAGCCTGGAAGAAGCTTCAAATTCTTACTATCTCCTACATAAGAGAGCAAATAGGAGCCAAGAACTCCAAAATATCCAGCTCTAGATCCACTGTATCCAGGCATAAAGCCAAAAACTCTTATGGCTTCTTCCTTCTCCACCAAAATGATCTTGTCCAAACCTCTGCTGAAAACTTGAGATCCAATTACCTTTGAGATAGCTCTCAAAGCCATCATTGGTAGACTTGGAGAGCTTGACAATCTACTATGATATATTACAATTGTTTGATTGTTTAAGTTTCCAATATAATGGCCAAGGCTTTGATTTTTTCCAAGCTTCATTGGCCTAGAGCCCTTGGCCCTTCCAAGAAAGTTGTCCAGATCTTCAATCTCAATCTATAGAACAAACCACAACAGTACAAGATATAAGATATTTATCTATAATGCATAATAAAGTCTAACATAAACTCAATGGGTAACTTCGAATTATATTTCATACCTTAGGGTGTTCATCTTCTTCAAGAAGACTGTCATAATAAAGATTTATTGAACTCTTGGGCTTCTCATCTGATGGAGACTTCAATCTCTCTTCATACCCTACATCATCAATATGAAGTTTCTTCTGGACTTGCAAGAACTCTTCTTCTGTAGGTAGCCCCCCCTTTTCGTATTCTATGATCTGATTAATACATGTATGTAAGGCTATAGAGCTATCTTGGAAATTCTCTCCCTCAACATCAAGACTTGCTAGCGGTTCTTGTTCATAACCTATAAAATTCATGTCATTTTTGCCCCAACCTGCAAGGATTGCTAAGCAATAATCTTCTCTAAGATCAAAAAGATGTTGAATATCATTTAGCAACACATATCTCTTCTTGTTGATAAGATAAGTGGGAAATGTTGGAACACAGGCAAGAGGACCTTCTTCATCAACCTGTGCACTTGGCTCAATCTCCTTTTCTTCCACCATTGTGATATTGTCACTCTTGAATAAACCTACATCAAAACCTTGGACAAGTTGATTCTCAACATCTTCTTGGAACATCTCCTCCTTCTCTTCGACCTCCTTATCCATACTTGCAATATCCTCTAGCTTTCTCTGTTGGTCTATATCTGGAGAAGAATTTTCCATGTATTGAAGATACACAATAAATCCAACGTCCTTGTGGATCAGAAGGCATTGGTGTTGGTACCTGTGGAAAGGGCAACATGTTTCTTTCTTTCAGAATTCCTCATCAATGAGGTTGAACCTGCCGAGCAAAGTTGACCTGGATGTATTGGTGGCTCCCATGACATCACTATAATGAACAAATCCATTGACTTCCAAACCTTGCACATGTCTATCATAAAAACGTCTGTACTCCTTAAGTTTATCATCAAGATCCTCCAATAACTCCTTCAAATCAAAAGGAACATTGAAAATTTTCCTGATATAGCAAAACTTGGAAGAATTTCCAGTGGTGTGTAAAAAATCAAAGAGCCTATCATCAGATGTCTCAATTATCTCCTCCTCATCCATTCCTTCCAGAGATAGCTTCCTCTTTGTCATATTGACCAGAAAAATATTTATTCTTGAAAAACAAAAGCACAATAGAACCAATATCCAATAAAACAAGATGATATCATGGAAAGAGGCCCCAACATTGATTTTCCAAGACAAAAAAATCAAAACAGGAGAATTTTTTAGTTGACCGGTGAAACGCGAAAATTCAAGTGTGTAAGGCAAATGCCTATGAAGAAATCGCGTTTCATTGGACACTAGCTTGAAGACAAAAATTATTCTAATATGTAGCGGTGAAACACGATACTAAGCAAAATATCATCAACAAAGACATTGTCTCGCGTTTCAATGGTCAAAAATTGCAAATGAAGAAAAAAAACATGAACAATAAATAAATTCTATGGAAACACACAAATTGATGATATAATCATTTTTGGAAAAGCTATGCTGCTTTTGAAAGATAGAAAGCACATAACATCTTTAATTGTTCAAGTGTTATAAAACATTCTTTCTATATTAATCAAATTTATTTTGTTAAAATGCTTGCAATAAAAAAATTTGTTACCTATCAAAGATTGTTGAACTGCTCTCCACACAGGATGCAGGGACCTTGAAGGGAAGTTGAGACGAAATTTTGGCAGAGAAGAAGACAATGTCGGAGAAATGGGTTTGAAATGCTTTTATATCAACCGTTAAGCATGTGGTGATAGTTCCAACGAAAAAGTTTGTGTAATAATGGAAAAATACGTGTACACGTGTCTGACTTAACACAGCGTAATAAGCTCCTCAGAAGACGTGCGCATTCTCTTTTTCCAAAAATACGTCACACGTGTGTTAAATAACCCTTTTCCAAGTAAATAAAAAATTCCGGTAAGCGAGAGTACGTCACACGTGTGTTATTAACACTTTGCGAAGAACGTTGAGTCCATGCAAATTCACCGCCTTCACCTTTCATCGCATTTCATCGCTACTCCATCTTTGTTTTTGGTGTTCCTTCCAGTCTCCAAGCATTTCCTTCCAATCTCCAACCATTTCACTGCTTCCCCAACAAAGCAAACCTTCAAGCATATTGTCATCTTTAGGCTGAGATTGTGAAGAACAAGCTAAAAAGAAGGTATGATTTCTGCATCTTGCTTTTCAATAACAAGCTCTATTCAATGCATTGTTTTGATATTTTTCCTTAATCCTTTATGTTATTATTAGCTCTAGACCAATACAAAAGAATTTTTTCCACAGTGAAAGCATTCCTTAATATTATGGATATTTAAGGAAATCTTCAAATTTCCTCCCTAATTCTGTGGATATTTTAAGTAATCTTAAAAGCTTTCCTTGGATCAAAGCTCTTTTTTCTTGGTTTTTTCAATTTTTATGCTATTCATGAGCTGTCCGGTGAAACGCGAAAATAAGGTACTTCAAGCAGGTTTCCTGGCTTAAATTCGCGTTTCACTGGACACAATGGATAACAAGTTCGGTGAAACGCAAAAAGAAGGAGCTGCAAGGAGGTGCCTTGCTTGACACTCGCGTTTCACTAGACAGCTCGAGAAAAATTGAGCTGATACGAGAAAACACCATGCAGCATAGATAACTCTTGTCTGGGACTCGCGTTTTGCTTTACATGCTGGAGAAGAAGTAACATATGTTTTTTTGGCAGATGGCTAGGACTAAGGCAACAACAAGAAAAGAGAAGATTGATCCTAGGGATTTAGCATCAAAGATTCATCAGTCTTCAAAGCCTCAGAAGCTCTCTAGAAAATCAAAGCTAAGGAGAAGGTTTTCTCAAAATGTCAGGTGTCTAAGGGAGATTAGGAAGGCAGTAAATGCTCTTGACAATGCAATTCCAAAGTTGTCTTTTCAGAGGCTTATCAGGGAAATTTGTGACAGATATAGTTTGGATAGTTTCAGATGGACAAGAACAGCTCTTAATTGTATACAAGAAGCCACAGAGGATTTTCTAATTGAGTTTTTCCAAGATGCCTACATTTGTGCTGCTCATGCTCATAGGCTCACACTCATGGACAAGGACATGGTAAATCTTAGGAGGCTAAGATATAGATTTTCAAAGGTCCTTGAGCCAATTCCCCTCACTGATATGAAGACATTTAATATCCTTAATGTGCCCCCAGCTAGAAGAAAGAAAGATGATTCTGGTGTCAGGGTTGAGGATGTCACCCATGAGAAGGATACAAGGCAACATGAAAAAGAGGAGAAGGCTAAAGAGGAACAAGCAGATAAATGGAGAGAGTATAGGAGGCAAAGGGTTGAAGAAAGGGAAATAGAGCAACTAGAATCCTTTGAAAATGAGCTAGCCACCCTTCTTGAAGCAGCTAATCCAAAAGGATTCAGTGTGTTTTGTTTCTTACCTGGTGACTTAGGCAAAAGAACTGAGGTTATCTCCTTTGATGCTGCATGTGTTCAGATTCTTAAGGATAAAAGAAGAGAAGTAAATGACAGTCTTATTCTTGCTGGCCTAAGGTATGTCCATCCATAATTACTTATACTTTTTGATATTTTTTTAGCAATAAGATTTTTCTTGTTTATACTCACTATTTCTATGCCTTTTCTAGGTGTATAATGCATGAGTTTCCTTTGGATATACAACAAAAAATTGAGGTTTTTGATCCATCTATCTCATTCTTTATGAGGAATGAGCTTGATGCAAGTTTTATTGAGCACTGGCTCAATTTGATTGACTTCGATACTTTGGAGCTGCTTATAATTCCATATAATGAAAAGTAAGTGATTCAATATTCTATTAGAGTTTTTGAGATTTTATCCTACTAATTTGTTGATATATGATTGCTTTTAGTTCTCATTGGAGCTTGATTGCAATAGACCTTGTGGATAAGCAATGCTTTTTAATCAACTCTATGAAAGGAAGCCATGGAAATGCTAAATTGTAAGTTATATTATCCAAGGGCTCCTTGATATTTCAATTCTTTTTTTTTGTAAGTACTCTAAATTTCAACATATTTTATATATAGAGGTGCCAAAAGATTAATTGAAGAGCTAGAGAAAAGACCCCCTATGCCATCTGATTTGCTTGCAACAATGCAATATAGACAAGTTGCGGTAAGTTATTCATTAAAATAATTGAAACATGAGTTTATTCTATGAACTACCATTCGTCCTCTTTATAGTTTTACTTTGTGTTGGTAGTTGCAGTGTCCCCATCAGGATGATAGCCATTCTTGTGGCTGGAGGGTGATTGCAAATGCTAGAAGAATGGTTAACTTTGTTTATCTTAATGATGATAAACATGTAAATGTAATATGAAAGATGCTAAACTTTAAGATAGATATTAATTGCAAATAGTCCATTGATGATAAAAATATAGTCTATTGTAAGAACAATAATGAACTAAAACTCTTTTTTCTATAAATGTGTGACAGTTTTCGAAGGATTGCTATACATCTGAGCATATTTGGTACATCAGAGCAAAGCTCTTGAAGTATATGATGGTCAATTGTATACAACCAACAACAGAGATTGGTGGGGATTTGCACCATGAAGGAGATGCGGTGCCTATAACCACGGAAGGCAAATCCACAGCTTCAACACCTTCTATACCCAAGACATCAAAGAAAGGCAAAAGGACTCCTAGAAAGGATAGTTCTCCAAAAAAAAAATAGCTTTGCCATATCGCCTTGTAGGCCTTCATATATAGAAATTTGCCCTTTAGCCCTTGTATATCTCATAGAGATGGCAGATAGACATCTGCTACAAAATTTGTACATGTATTTTATATTGATAGTAAAGATATATTTTCTTGAATGTCATTGCAATGTATTTTATTTTCTCTCCTTTTCGATATCTGCAAAAAATAAATTACAAATGTTTGTTAGTTAGAAAGTGAGATCTTGATATAGATCTAAGTAGATATAATATGATGTGAAAACTTACTCGTTTCTTGTCAAGTTGGAATACAAAGGAGCATGGTAGTTCAATGTCTTCATTTTGTAAATCCATCCTCACTTGATGTAGCGTACATGATTTTCTGATCTTTAACATTGCAATAATATCCTCGTTGAACCAAATATCAAGATCCACAATAGGATCCCTGCTGAAATCATTAAGATTCTGGTCTAAAGCAACTAGACTACTACCAACAAAATGCCATCGACTATAGTAAAAGCTAAGGATAAAATTTTGAGTAGCAATCATATATTTACAAGCTATAGAGTCTTGATCTATCTTACATATAATTTTTCCTTCTGTCCTTGTATCCCATCCTTCATCAACAAATTGTATGATATGATCATATGTTAGTCTCTTCACTGAAAGCATAGTTTTTGTTATTCTTATCTCCATATTAGAGAAGAAATCAATAAATATATTAATAGGCATAAATAAAGTAACTTTGCTTAGCCTACTTGAGATATTAGATTTTAGTGCTTTCTGGATCTCAGAAAATATCTTACATCTATAGCCCTTACTAGTAGCTGGACTTGGCAAAGGCCACTCAAAGCTTGAAAAATCTGGCAAAGGAAGGAGTTTTATTGATCCCCATTGGCAACGCCGCATAGGAATAACATAAGAATGGTCATAAAAGAATATTCCATTCTCTGCAAGCTCTGTCTTCTTTCTACCTCTATACATTTCTTCTCCAATTGAACCATGTATAACATCAATAACATCAATAATAGATTCCACTGGTTGCCATTCCTCAAGATTAGAGGGATAGACATCTACAAGACAAACAAATATTATAATGGAAAAACCTAAACCATGTTTAAGAAAGGAAAAACTTTAAGAATCAAATTCTTACAATTTGGTCTATGCATTGGAAGCTTTGAAGATCCAGGTTTCAAACACAGCTCTCTATGCATGAACACATGTTGCACTAGTACCTCTTTGATACTATTCTTATTTGCTCCAAGCTTAAAATCTCGGATTCTGCCCTTCCAAGCAGAGATAAACGAGCTCTCATGTCTTTGCCTTTTTCCACGTTTTGCTTGTTGCATGGTGATCCAACTACCTTTGCTAATGATAGTAGAAATCCATCTTCCATCAGTTTGGAATGATTAAACACTGATATGGATGTGATTTGGGAGCTTGGACGCCTTGTTGAAGGTCGAATTTCTGTATCCATGGTAGAAGAGAGAGATACATGCACAGAGAGAGAGAGAGAGAGAGAGAGAGAGAGAGAGAGAGAGAGAGAGAGAGAGAGAGAGAGAGAGAGAGAGAGAGAGAGAGAGAGAGAGAGAGAGAGAGAGAGAGAGAGAGAGAGAGAGAGACTAGGCTATCATAACGGAGGGAAAAACAATAGAGGAATAAAAGAAAGGAGGGAAAAAACTGAGCGCCATGCTTTTCACCAATTTGAATTTCGATTACATCAGTCATTATCATTAATCTAGAAACATCATTAAATAAAAGTAGCCGAGACTCTATGCCATTAATGCAAAAGATGTCATAATCACGAATATAAGAGACTAAAAATACATAATAAAAATACAAATTCGTAATATTATCATATTTATATATTTTTGTAAAATGATTTTTTAATTTTTTTAAATAGAAGTTCCATTACGGAGGCTTTGCTCTTATTGGTCTAGAGCACTCTCTCTCCACATCCTAAAAGGCATTTTCGAGACCTCAAAACTCCCCTAATGCCATCTACTGCCATATCTATCCTTAAAGATCTTTAGATATAGACTTCATCTAACTGTAGATGTCTTGCAAGCCACTGCTAGTCATCACTGTCCATATCTAGTACCTGTAGTACTTGTCTAAAATTGGTTTTTGTAGTAAGAAATTGAACTAAATAGAAGAAAAATGGATCAAAGACCAATGCTCTAATACCACTTATCAAGAAGTAAAATGGAGAGAGAGGAGGAGAGAGAAGGTTGCAAAAGAGAGAAGAAGAAGTGCAGAAGAGAGAGAAAGAGAGTGACGAGGAGAGAAAAAGTCTAGAAATGGAGAGAGAAATACTAAAAAGAAGAAGAAAGATGGTTGGAAACCATGAAAGGACAGGAGGAGGTAGAGAGAGAAGAAGGACAAATTTGTATTATTGTGTAAAAAATTGACTACCTGTACAAATGTCCTTTTCCCTTTTGTATGCCCCTGATTCAACCCTTTCCAGCTAACCTTTTGGCAACACAGTAGTACCCTCCTAGAATTTCTAGTAGAGAGAAGAAGAAGCTTCTATTGGAATCACCCCTTGCACCCTACTAGATGGTGCTTTGTACAAGACAGACAAAGACAAAGTATTGCAGAGATGTGAAGCAAGAGAGAAGGTTGCAATTGCCATGATGAGCCATGTTCTGGACATTTTGTAGGAGAAGCAATAGCGATAAAAGCTTCACTTATAGAATATTGGTGGCTTACCCTCCATAAATATGCCCATGATTATTATCACTGTGATGTGCTTGTTAAGGGATGGGGAGGCCCACCAAAAATAGTGATATGCCACTACAACCGATCATTTCCTTGAAGCCATTTTGAAAAATGGAGCATTGATTTTGTGGAGCCAATCGACTCTCCAACTACAAGGAAGCATAATCGATACATCCTACTCTATATAGACTATGTGATATGTTGGGAAAAAGGCGCCTCCGCCTAGCAGCCCGTGTATTACTACATTGACAGTAGACGCCACTGCACACTGCAAGTGGCGGGGAGTCATAGTCACTTATTCTTTAGCCAAATGCTAGTGAATAACGACCAAGTCAGAGCCTAATCCAAGCTCAAAAGCATTCCGAAACCAAAAAGAAGCATTTGACAATCTCCAAATACATCAGTATGATCATTCAAATCTCTGGTAAGCACCCCGTATCCAAGAGCCAATGCATACACCAAGTTAATGAGCTTCAACCCACTATATTACAACAACATATTTACTATCAAATGAAGCTATATCAGTGCCCAAATCTGCTCTTAATCAGTCCCAAAGCATAGACATAGCATCCCATAACATCTGAGCATCACCAGACATCAATAGGCACCAAACGAGCACTACCAAGAAGTATCAAACATTAAATGTCAAGTGCTGCCCTGTTTGTGACAGTCCTGGGACTGTGTATACAACAATGGCTACGATCGCTAGGAGCCAAGATCCGATGCCGGGGAGTCCGAAGATGATCATGAAGGTTGCAAACAGTGTTGAGAAGCCGGGGAAGGAGCTGGAAATGCCAGGAGGAGATCAGCCCAGCCCACTAAAAATGTGTCACATTTTGTGTTGGCTGCTCCTGCGGACTAGGGGATCTTCAACAATGCTACTGAGCACTTGGCAAGGATTAGGGGGCTCCGATGCAGCCCTGCAAGGTGCTGAATGAAGGTCGAAAGATCGTGAAGGAGACGGGAGATCAAAACATACATGCAAATGAAGGTGCCATGGCTGCCATTGAAGCTCAAGTTGAAGCTCTTCAAATTTGGGCTAAGGAGAATGTGAGACAAGCTCCAATGCCTTTGCTCTAATACCAGTTGAAAGGGAAGTAGAATCCAGGAGGAAGAAGCTTAGCGGTGAGAGCTATGGTGGATGGAGAGCAGGAGCAAGAGAGAGCAAGACTCAAAAGTGGGAACTCCAACAACCACAAGGTGTGGCCGGGCCTTCCTTTACTGTCACTAAAAATTACATTTGGTTGTCAATTACATGCTATTTGATTGCTTTCAAGCTTATGCTTTACGGGTCCGAGATAGCTTGGGATTTATGCTCCGGATGTACCCCATTCGGATTTGGAATGTCTGATGCTATGTACTAGATGTATTTGAGCATTGCTTGCTCTATTTGCATATGAATTTACTTCCAGTGGGAGCCTCTTGGCATATTTGGATGTACACATGGTTTTACTTACACTTGAGCTTGAGCTTGTGGGATAGTTACATGCATTTACTCTCTTGAGAGCTTTATGTCTCCAGTTAGTTTGTAGTGGGCTGATTTGATACACCTATTGGGGCAGGAACCTATCTCTATCACAGGTTTGTCAGTTTTATATGCATCTTGGATGGTTATGCATTGAGCTTCTTGCTCTATCAGTTGTGCTTGTGCTTGGTCTCTTCTCTTACCCCGAGACCCATTACATGCATAACTTCTAGACCTATGAGATGTCTCTTGCCTGATAGGTTATTCATTTGACAGTTCTTGGTAGCTTCTTGCCCTTGACACTCACTATTGGATGTATCTTGCTACCTGGCAGTTGTAGTAACATATGTATTAGTGATTGCTTCACTTTGGGACAGTTTTACATACTGTTGTGATTTATTCCAACAAGCTCAAATCTGCAGATTTTGAGCACTTGTATGAGGGTAATGGTTATTATTTGATGTTATCTTGGTCATATTTAATGGACAGGTGGTTCTCTTGGTGATATCCACTTTTTTAGCTAGTTTTAGTAGTGGTTTTAGTGCATTTTTTGCTCATTACAGCAACCTGTAATTTTGTATTTTTTGCTTTGATTTGGGACAGTAGGGTTGGTCATCTGAAAGACATAGCTCTCTTTAATATTGCCAAGTTGGATGGTACCAACTATGGGTATTGGAAGTCCCAGATATGGCAGGTTTTGGTGCAGAAGTTGCATGGAAGTTATGATGTTTGGATGGAAGTTGATGAGTTATGCAAGTCTACCATTATCTTGTCACTCTCCAAAGAAGTCCATCATAATGTTGTTGAAGATGAGAATCAGAGTGCATGGGACTTATGGAAGAAGATTTAGGAGCTTTATGCGCAGCAGATGCCTGCATCACAGATGTATTGGCTGAAGCAATTAATGGACCTAAATATGTCAACTACCTGATCCTCTGTGCTGACATAAACTAGATCAATAAGACCTAGTAAAACCCTCTTCCGCACATAGTGATAATGCACCTCAATGTGCTTTGTTCTAGCATGATAGACTGGGTTATTTGCCAAGTGTATACTGCTCATGTTGTCACAATAAATGACAACTGGCCCATCTGTAGGCTGATGCATATCATAAAGTAGCTTATGCAACCAAGCTACCTCACATGCAGCCATTGTTGCGCCCTTGTACTCAGCCTCTGTGCTCGACAAGGCAACTGTAGGCTGTTTCTTGCTGCTCCAAGTGACTGCAGCACTCCCAAAAGAGAACACATATCCACTGGTAGATCATCTATCAGAAATACTACCAACCCAATCAGCATCAGTGTATCCATGCAACTGTATCTGAACCCCAGTCTCATAAAGTAGTCCATACTGTAATGTGGACTTCACATACCTGAATATGCGTCTAGCTGCATCCAAATGCGGTTTCCTTGGAGCCTGCATAAACCGACTTACCAATCCAACAGCATAGCTCAAATCTGGCCTGGTAATAGTCATATAAATCAAACTTCCTACTATGCGTCTGTACATAGTAGGGTCTTCTAGAAGCTCACCTGCATCTGCGCTCAGCTTCACATTCTGCTCCAAAGGAACTGAAATAGGCTTATAGCCTGTCATCCCATATGTGGACAGCATGTCCAATCCATACTGCCTCTGCAAGAGCCGTATCCCACTTGGTGATCTAATCACCTCAATGCCCAAGAAATAACGCAGCTCTCCCAAATCCTTCATCTCAAAGTTCTACTTCAATAGCATTTTCACATGAAGGATATCTTCATCACTGTCACTTGTCATAATCAAATCATCAACATAAATGACAAGTAGCATAATACCTTTCTCTGTTTTTCTCACATAAAGTGAGAAATCTGCCTTGAAAATTTGAAAGCCAATAGAAACAAGATATTGTCCTATCTTGTCAGACCATGCTCTAGGTGCTTGCTTCAAGCCATACAAGGCTTTCTTCAACCTGCAAACAAACTCAGGATGAACAGCATGCACAAAACTTGGTGGTTGCTCCATATATACCTCTTCTAGCAAATCACCATGCAAGAAGGCATTCTTTACATCCATCTGATGTAAAGACCATCCCTTTGATGTAGCCATAGCAATGACTGCTCTTACGGTTGCCATCCTTGCAACCGGACTGAATGTTTCTTCATAATCAATGCCATGTGTTTGTGCATACCCCTTGACTACTAATCTTGCCTTGTATCTATTCACAGAACCATCTGCATTGTGTTTCACCTTATAAACCCACTTACAACCAATTGCATTCTTATCTTTAGGCAAAGGTACGAATTCCCATGTAGCATTTGCTTCCAAGGCATCCATTTCTTTATCCATGACTTTCTCCCATTTTATAAATATAAATGGATAAAGGGAGTGAGCCCGGTGTGAAAGCACGCAAGCAAAAGCAAGAGCTATGGTGGAAGGACACAAAGAGAGAGAGAGAGAGAGAGAGAGAGAGAGAGAGAGAGAGAGAGAGAGAGAGAGAGAGAGAGAGAGAGAGAGAGAGAGAGAGAGAGAGAGAGAGAGAGAGAGTATGTAGAAGCTCCAACAGTCACAATGTATGACCAGCCTTCCCTTTATTCAAATGTCACTAAAATAATAAAGAATAAAGTGACAATGATGGGTACCCACCACCTGGAGTGTACAGGTGTGTAAGTACTATCAATCTAGTAATATACGGGTGGCTAGGTATGTAAGACTTCAAGCTTTGTCTATTTGTCTATGTGTGTGACCAACAGTCTAATTGTATGTCCAGCTCTACACAGCAAGTGTGGGACATAAAATAAGTCGGTGGTCTCTAACTTAACCACAGCTAGTATATTGACTAGATGACCTAGTTGTAACTATTCAACTTCTTCTAGTTACATGTGAGAATAATGAAAGAGGTGAGGTGATTTGTATGCCCACTCTCGGTTGCTCCAAACCTACTCTATCATTTAACATGGTATCAGAGCCAACATGAATGGGCTCACTAGAGCTTGGCATTGAAGGAGTCTAGATCTGGAGCTTGAAGATAAGAGTCTCTACTTTGAAGAAGAAAGGCTGTCATTGTTCTTATCAAGGTATGCATCATGCTTTATGCTTGTGTCCTGTTCATTATGTAGACTGCTATAGCAACTGCCTCAGCCCAGTAAAAATTTGGCAGGTCTTTTTCATTGAGCATGGCACGAGATACCTCCAATATGCCTGTTTTTCCTTTTTGCAATTCCATTTTGTTGTGGGGTATGACTGCATGAATATTGCTGCTTTATGCCATGCTCCTGCAGGAACCTTGCAAACTCATTTGAGAGGTACTCTCCCCCTCTATCTGACCTTAAGTATTTTATTTGCAGGCGTGTTTCTTTTTCAACCATAGCTTTAAGAGTTTTGAAATGCCCAAAAACTTCACTTTTCTTTTTCATAAAATACACCCAAACTTTTCTGCTATAGTTATCAATAAAAGTGACAAAATAATGACAGCCTCCAAGAGATGCAGCTTTAGTAGTCCACATATTAGAGTGGATTAATTCCAATGGCTTCTTACTCTCTTGAACATGCCTAGGAAATGGTTTCCTTGCCCGTTTTCCAAACTGACAGGCTTCACATACCTTATGCATTTCTGCAACCTTGAATTTAGGCAATCCTGCAACAATATTTTGGACTTGCATTCATTTAAGTCGCTGTACATTAACATGACCAATGCATTTATGCCAGATATCAATATCTGCAACTACACTGGTCCCATGTGCAAACATTGCTGCACTCAATTCAGGCATGTTTGCATCCAACATAAACATTCTGCCCTTCTTCTTTCCTTTTGCTATCAAGCGACCTTTATTTTTCATATCCTCAACAAAGCATCCATGAGAATTAAATCTGACCTGCAAGCCCTGCTCAACCATTTGACCAACAGAAACCAGGTTCTTGGTGATATTCGGGACATGAAATACATCCGACAGGTATTTCTTTTTCCCATCCTGCATAGACAAAGGAATATTTCCAATCTGCACAATAGGATGTGCAGTATTATCACCAGTCTCCACAAATCCTAGTTTTTCAATTTTCCTTGCATCCTGCATCCATTCTGCATGACCTGTCATGTGGTTTGATGCACCTGAGTCAACATACCACACATCGTTGCTTTCTTCTGCACTTGTCACAAAATTGATCATGTGCTGCACCATAAAAAAATGCTCATTTCTATCATCACCTAGAAGATGCATAATTTCCTTATTGCAATTTTCCATTCATGATGTCATTTTGCTTTTTATAGCAGTCTTTAGCCATATGACCCATTTTACCACAGTAGTAGCATTCAACATTGCTGTTCGCATTTTGGCCTCTTTGCCATCCACCATGACCTCTTTGGCTCCCCCTGCCTCTAGAGTTACCGTGTCCTCCTCCATAGGACTGGTTTTCTTGAGTTTGCTGCATATTTTGATTTCTACCACGACCTCCAGATCAGCCTCCTCTACCTCTGCCTCTACCTCTACCTCTTCCAGCATTTGAGTAGAAGACAACTTCTTTTGAAGTTCCTCCTGAAGAAGATGCACCACCATTTCTCAGCTCCTCAGAAATTAGAAGAGCAATCAACTCCTCAAAATCAGGAAATCTTTCACGGACGGAAATCGATGTTCGGAACTGTGCATAATCCTTTCCTAGACCATTCAAGGTCACAGAAACTAAATCATCATCTTCCACTGGCGACCCAATGGAAGCAAGTGCATCTGCAATCTTCTTCACCTTCATGTGGTAGTCATTGATGCTCATACTTTCTCTTTGCACATTGTGCAACTCTTGCTTGAGCTGCATTTTCCTGGCTTGCGTATTTGTGCTATACATTTTTGACAAAGTATCCCATGCCTCCTTTGGCGTACTTGCATCCTGAATATGCACAATCATAGAGTCTGAAATACTGATAGACAACCAGTATATAACTTTTCTGGCTCTCTCATGCCATGCTTTAAATGCCTGCATTTGCTGTTGATTGGGAACATCAGGAAGAACTGGTTCTTCTTCATTTCCTACAACGAATTCCCAATATCCTTTTCCCATAAGGAAATTCGTCATTCTAAACTTCCATGCTTGGAAGTTGTTCTTATCAAGCTTTTCAGTGACAATCTGTGAAAGAGAATCAGATGCCATTATAGAACACTGCAAAAAATTCTGTCACTGCAAAGAACACAGCTTCAGCCTCACAAGGGCAAATCTGCAAAACTGACGAAAGTGGTATTTGACCACATAGTCACTTCCTAGTGACGATTTTGCATCAACAGGAAACAAGGATGATTTTGTAACTCCCAATGTCTCTGTGCACAGGCATACGATGCAATTTTTACAGTAACTTTTCACTGACCTGTAGAATAGTGGTCGCACAGCATAAAACTGGGCATTTTCCTGAGTGCATGCAGAAAACTTCCGCCTCCAAAACAGGCCCCGAAATGGCCTCAAATCAAAAAAATAGGGTCATCAGGAGCTAAAGCCCTTTCTCGCAGCATATACTGCCCTCTTGCTTCACCGCAAAGGGCGTCTCAATCTGAGACAATGCACTCTTGCACTTTCTGGCTGTGCTACCTGTAGAGACTTGCTCCCAAAACAGAAAAATGAAAGCAAGACTGGTCCTCTTGCCAGAACACCGTGAACTTGGTTTGCTTTCTTGAGCTCCTTACCACGAACAAGACTCTGATACCATGTCAAGATTGTGGGAGAGAAGGAAGGAGTCTCACTTGTAGCTTTCTTGCTTGCACAATGGGAGAATACACACAAAAGTGGAGGCTGAAAACAATTTTCCTCTTCTTAGTTGTGTAAGTCAAAAGAACTCTAGTACAAAGAAATAGAAGAACCCTATATATGGGTCTCAAACCAAACTCAACTAACTAAGGTGTCATACTAATTGAGCCACGAACTAGAGTAGATAAGGATAGTTGTCATCTAGCTATTATTCATGGGCGATGTACCAACCGCATCTACAGCTAACAAGTCGGTGACATAAATGCACAACGGTCACCCTGGCATATCATGAGTGGAGCTCGATATGTCAACATATGCATCACAGTCTTATGTATGCCGTGATAGCCACCCGTTCAGATATTGATTTTGTAGTTGGGATTGTGGCATGCTATATGGCTACACTTGGCAAGAAACATTGCGATGCCATGAAGGGTATCATGAGGTACCTGAATGGCACAGCAGATATGTGTATTTGCTATGGCAGCTAGGATACAGGAGTCATGGGGTACACTGACTCTGATTATGCAGGATATGCAGATAGTAGGAAGTCCACTTCTGGCTATGTATTCACTTATGCTAGAGGGGCTATCTCTTGGATGTCCAAGGCGTAGAAGTGTACAAATCTTTCTACTACAGAGGCCAAGTATATTGCAGCCACAGAGGCTTACAAGGAGGCTATTTGGTTAGGTCATTTGATTGCAGACCTTGGTATGACAGATGCTATGTCTACACTGCATTTGGATTCTATGAGTGCCATTCAGTTGGCCAAGAATCCTGGTCTTCCATGTGAAGACGAAACATATTGAGGTGAGGTATCACTTCATTTGTGAGGTCATTGAGGATAGGTTTGTTGACCTTATCAAGATTCCGAGTGAGCAAAATCCTATAGACTTGCTCACAAGAGCCTCACTACAGAGCGCTTTGCCTTCCTCAAGAGATTGATGGGCATTGGATGAGATGACATCTTTTTCCTCATCCTGTTGTACATGTGTACATGTTGTACTATATTTTCTTGTCTTTTCTCTCTCACTGGGGCAAATTTTCCTTTAAGTGGGAGGTTGTTGGGGGTAAAGGCGCCTATGCCTAGCCGCCCGTGTATTACTACATTGACAGTACCCACCATTGCACACTGCAGGTGGCAGGCGACCGTCACATTCACTTATTCTTTATTCTTTTAGTGACAGATTGAATAAAGGAAGGAGTGGCCATACATTGTGGTTGTTGGAGTTCCCACTTTTAAGTCTTGCTCTCTCTTGCTCTTGCTCTCCATCTGCCATAGCTCTCACCACTAAGCTTCTTCCTCCTGGGTTCTACTTCCCTTTCATGATAAAGTGGCGTGAAGCCAAAGTTCTTAAGAAAGGTGACGGAAATAGCATGGCTCTTTTCCTATACTAGAATATTATCATTTGCTTTAGTAGTCTGTTGGAGTTGGTAAGTAATCATGGCACTCACTTTCTAAACAAGATCATAGAAGAGTTGACCAAGATCTATAAGATCAGTCGTTGCAAGTCCACATCTTGCTACCCTAGAGCCAATGGCCAAGTCAAAGTAACCAATCATCCTCTACTTGATCTTGACAAGGACAATCACCACACATAATCACGATCAGGATGATCAATTTACAGAGGCTGTCTAAGCATATAGAACCTCCATAAGGCTATAATAGGATAGACACCCTTCTAATTGGTCTACAATACAAAAGCTATTTTCCTTGTTGAGTTAGAACTATCCTCCTTCTGAGTGGCTATCATGGAGTGATTAGGAGAGGTCGAGTCCTTGTAGCATCATGTACTATACTTGGAATGTCCAGAAAAGACTCAAAGGATGGCCTTATAGTCCATGAAAGCTATGCAGGCTCGACACAAAGTTTACCATGATAGTTTTATCAAGTAGAAAGAATTCAAGAAGGTGACCTTGTTTTGGTATATGAATGCTTTGGTAAGTTTCTTGGAAAGTTCCAATAGCATTGAATGTGATCCTATAAGATACTTGTAGTCAGCCCTACTGGCTTTGTGCAGATAAAAGCTATAGACATCTCTAATGATCCCTTCCAAATCAATGGCTATTGCCTAAAAAAAGTAGTTTGCTCCCTAGGGATCCTGACAATCACAGAAGACAACTCTTTTCTCTCTTTGGCATCACTCATTGATTCTTTTCATGCTTCTATATTGACAGCCATAATTATTTTGATTCTGTGATTGATGAGGTGGATAATTTCTTTTGTCCCCTATGTTCTAGCTCCTAGCCATGTTCTATTCTCTTTCCTTCCAATATAATAGATGCAGCATGGGTGGTTTTGAAAAATGGTATGCTTGCCTTTTAAAAAAAAGAAAAAAAATATAGATTATGGGAGAAAATGAATTTGATCCCTACCACGCTGACCTACTCTTTGAGAAAAGGTGGAAACACCCTCAAGAGTAGGGAGAAATAGAAAAAAAAACTAAAAAAAATGTTATGGGAGGAAAGGGAGAAATTCCCTGTCATAATAGGCCTTACTCCAAGAAAAGGTGGCAATTTCCCTTAAGTGGGAAGTTGGCTATGGAAAAGGTGGTGATACCCTGTAGTCTAGATTGATTGAACCTTTTGATTATCTTTCCAAGGTACAATTTCAAAGCCACCTCCCTTGGTGCATTGTGTTCCAGTGACTCTAAAGAACATCTAACTCCTACAATAGATAGAAGGTATTCATCCAATCTGAGTTCCTAATCTATCAACTACCTCCCTGGGTATGCCTCTTCATCAGCATATATTGTTCAACATCATCAAGAAGTCAAAGCTACTCTTCATTGACTACCACTAAATGATGTGAGCTTTCATCCTAACAGGATGGGGATGTATGGGTTGCCCTTTGAGCACGCAAAATAGGACTTGCTGTGATTGAAGCTTTCATATCTTCCAAATCAGAGCATATCTCCTCAAGGTTTCTTCTATGCATTTATTCCTTGACTCGGGTGAAAACTTCCCATCACCTCAGAGCTCAACATTTCTTACCACATAGATCAGTGTTGTCATTTTTCCCAACCTCTATTTTGTGTGCCTGCCATGTCCAAGATGACCCAGCCAATTTTGACTACCTAAATCTCCATCTACAAGGCATAACTCAACAAGATTTCTTCTAAGGATTCTTTCCTAGGCTAGGATGCAACTCTCCATCAAGTTAGAGCTTGACATTAGCTGTGCATTGCCATAGCATTCCCAAAATTATGTTGCGCTGTCAAAAATAGGCGCAGTCTTGTTCGGGCCAATTTCTCTCCTAGCACACGCAACAATTTGACAAAGAATCATAGGGATTTGGAAGCCCATCAGATAAGCTTTCTATCCATAAAAAAAGTTTTGAAAATGATCAAGTATACACTGCACATAGAGTGAAAAACGAGGCTACCCCTAGAAACACTAATGCAAACTCCATAGCCAAAACTCAAAAGCTTCATCTCTCATTCATTTTCTCAACACTGAAGTTACTACCACTCTAATTTGAAGATTCCAACAAGGATTTCTCATCGAGGGGAATTTGTGAAGACTTTGGAATATTTAGAGATGACATCAACACTAAGTTCTTCATCGTCGCTACAGTCTCAAGCTCATTTTCCACTACATTATCTTAGCTCAATCTTTGCCACTCAAAGATTTGCTGTAACAGTCAAGCCTCTACCATTTAGATCTGAAGGTTTAGCAAGCTCAAATTCAAGAGAAGATTTGGATTTGGAAGGATAGAATCCCTCAAGTTCAACAAGAGTGCAAGCAACAATCATCATAGTATCTCTTGATACTACATACAGAGTGTGTCTTCACACTACCTTGCACTTGTATTTCTTGACACAAATTCTTTTAACTCTTCTGCTACAAAATCAGAGATTTGAGGCTGATTCTCATTAATGAGAATGCGGAGCATGAAGGTTTTTCTCATAAAGAGAGATGCAATCTTTACTCACTGGTATTACATAGAAGATGTTTCTATTTTACTTGCAAGAAGACATGAAGTTGGCTACACTCGAGTACAATCAATGTTTCTATTTGAAGATTTTGAAGACATTTTAGCTACCTTGGTCATCATGAAAATCTAAAAAATGGTGATACCTTTGCTTGAGGGGGACATGAAGATTAATGCACACAAAGTCAATGAAGCCCATAATGAAGAAAAAGACCAAACAAACTAGAAAGAAAAAGACCATGAAAAAGAAGACCATGAAAACAAAAAGAACATCAAAGAAAGCAAAATGGACTATGTCAAAGAAGCGGACAAAGAAAAGAAGATCTACTATTCCTACCATGACATATCTAATCATGAAAATCACAAGGGCTTGTCGGTCCTTGTCTCTACTTTTCACTAGAACTTTGTATTGAATGTACTTGTTGCCATTAATGCTCTTGACATATGCCTTGTAAAACTCCTCATGTCAGCCTATGCATAACAGCCTCTACACACTTAGTGAGGCCTTGTAACAGCCCCTAGATGTTAGCCATGTTTTTTGGTACCTAGACTTAGCTTTTTTTGCGACAGCCTCTGGTGTTTACCATGTTTGTGGCATACCCACACTTAGCAAGGTTCTACTCATGATAGCCTTTGTACACTTAATGCCTTTTTCATGGTTGTGATTGAGGACGGGTGTTGAGAAATATGCAATCACACCCATGTGATACCCTCTTTGTATGGAGCAATAGGGCAAGACACAAGCAATTTGCTAGAAAGGATGCCTGAATCCCATAAGCACAATGGAGAAAAAGGGAACCATCATGAGCCTATAAAGTGATGTACCTTCTTATTGACATTCAATGATGGAATACTATTGTACTTCTTCCTTTCAGTCATAGTCTATGTCATACTCAAGATTGTGTTTATGATTCCAAGCTTCCATCTTGGAACCTAATTCACTTGAGTAACAACTGGTCTCTCTAGTCTATGTCATCATGAACATTGTTTTTGTGTTCCATCCACCTTAGCCATGCTCTAGATCCATGCATTTTCAACATGATCATGTACGTTTCTGTGTCCCTATGCATCACATGGTACAAGCCTTTCCAACCAAAATAGGTCATGACACTTTGGTCTATGCATTGCACTACAAGGCTCCATGGCCTTCCTTCTTGCACCTATACCATACAGGGTAGAATATATGGATACACCATCATCTATACGTATTGGCATACTCCCTCTATATTATTAACTTCTAAATTGGGTGTGAGATATGGATTCCTATCATCCCTCTTCAAGCAATATGAACACATGGGGTGAATGATTGTTCTATCCTTTTCAACTCTAGTGATTGGTGAGGTTGAGAGTTACGTGCTTCATCGATGATGATAACTTGGTAGTCTTCATCCATATTGGCACCTCCTTGATTTCTATTGCATGGTCCCTATTGTATGGATGCCTACTGTGATGAGCTATGCCACCTTTTGTAGTAGACACTAACCCCTCAAGTGATAACAAGCAATTTTGACATCTAGCATGCCAACAACTTTGAACCACGACGAACTGTTAAATGAGCCAAGTGTTTCTAACTCTACTCTTGCATGTATGTGTGTATGCCATACCATAAGTGTGGGAATGCAAGGGGTTGGATAGTATATTAGTGTATAGGCCCTTGTTGATCGTCCTAACTGGGTTTGTTAAGGTTTTAAGTATGGGGATATGCCCTTACATGCTCATTTGCATAAACTCATGATAACGCCTTCTATAGATCTTAGATTGTTGCTATTTACTTTATGTGCCCTTTGGGGTCCCTTTCCCACTTACCCATCTTGTTACACCACCCAATACCCTGGATTTTCACTTTCCTATTTTGATGGTTTTTTATTTTTCTTTCCTTTTATGTGAATGCTTCCTTGCTTCACTAAAACTAGATTCTAATATCACTAACCTATTCGTCCCTTTGAATTGGACTTTTTTTCCTTTTATAGCCCTTTTTTTTGAGTTTCAATTTATTCGTTATTGATTTTTAAAGGATTTTATGCGATTTGAATGTGTTTCCATGTGAACATGCATTTTTCATTCAAAATTGGGATTTGACCTTACAACCCTGTCCCTTCCCTTTGATTGCACATTTTTCATTTTTAGTACCTTGCGTATTTGTGGGTATTTTTTGATTGCGTTTTTTATAAATTTTCCATGTGAATACCCTTTTTGATACTAGACATATTGTTTGAGTTGATCGTTCCATTCCTTCTATCAACCTATCCGATTTTTCTTTTGTTCACACCCTAATTCGATGAATGGATTTTTTGATCGTTCCATTCCTTCTATCAACCTATCCACTTTTTCTTTTGTTCACACCCTAATTCGATGAATGGATTTTTTGAAATTCACTTTTTTGTGAATTTGCATGTGGTGACTCCCCATGTGCTTGCGTGAATGCCATTTTTTACCCTACGGCATGCATTGCCATGTCTGACACATTGCGTTTTCTTGCTCATGATCATGTATGGTAGTTTTCTCCCGTTAGTGCAAATTTGTTACTCCACCCCACGTGTATGCATGCGATGCGAGGGAGATATGTATTTCACAATTGTTTCATGGCAATTAAAAAAAGTTCATTATTTTTTTTAATTTACAAAAACTTAAAAAATTCCCTTGAGCCCATAACCATCTCCTTTCCCCCACTCCCTCCTCTCTCTCTCTATCTCTCTCTCCTCTTATTTTTCTTTTTGCTTTTCTTTCTTTCTTCTCCCTCTCCCTCCCCCTTCTCTCTCTCTCTCTCTCTCTCTCTCTCTCTCTCTCTCTCTCTCTCTCTCTCTCTCTCTCTCTCTCTCTCTCTCTCTCTCTCTCTCTCTTTTCTCCCTTCCTCTCCCCACCTTCTTCTTGTACCTCTCTCCCCCCTCCTCCTCTTCTCCCTTGCTTATTTTCTCCTCTCCTTGGTTTTGCCTGGGCGTACCGCTAACCCTGTCATTGCCGCTTTAGCTATCCTAGTAGCCCCATTGCCCATTACACCCATGCCACCACGTCTGCCAAGGTCCCACTGCCTGCCTTGCTCCCTAGCGTCACCTACTAGAGCCTCTGCTTGGCCTCTGTGCCCCTCTCGCTACCAACTGGTCTCCTCTAGCACATCCTGTCCCTTCCTTATCCACCTAACTACTGATAGCCTTCTTCCTCTCACCCATCTCCTCTCGCCATTCTTCTCTCCAACAACCCTCACTCCCTTCTTCCTCCACCCCTATCAACCTTCTCTCCACCAATTAAAAAACAAGTTTTTTCAAACTGAAATAAATAAAAACAAGTTGAAATTCATAAGCCTCTTAAAAAAATTTACAAAATAAAAAGGCACAAAAATCAACAAATTTGTCACACACTAAAAATCTTAAAACTCACACAATTTTTTAAAAAAGATATAAAAATTAAATAAAAATCCAAAGATATATAAAATAAAAAAAGTTAAAAATATATAAAATTTTATTAAAATTACTTCAAAACATTTTCTAATTTTTTGTTCCCTTTATTTTCATATTGAAATAACATAACCAAAATTCTCATAAAAATCCAAAGAAATAAAAACAAATAAAAAGTACAAAGATGAGAAAAAAAAGCACACATACATACAATCATGCATACATTCTCACATCATTTTTCATTTAGGGCAATTGTGTTAGCTAATTTTTTAAATATTTTTTATTTTATAGGAGGTTTACTACTTGCTAGTCGCCTATTTGTTTATTTTTTTCATGGATTTTTGGCCACTGCGAGATTTGAGGAGTCATGTCCCTTTCACCATTGTGCCGTCAAACCTTGTAGATCCCACACACTACTAGGTTATTTTTCTTTTTCCTTTTCCACATACACCATAATACATAATTAAGTTGTAAATAAAATTCAATCGATCGTTGTGCCACCTAATGAACTCAAAGCACCCCATAAATTGTAATTAGAATTAACCTGATCATTAAGTTGTAAAAGGAACCCCTGTCATTGCATGAGTACATTGCACCATAATCCCATCTAATTTTTAAAATTTAAAATTAACCCTTGTTGTGACATGTGCATATGCACATGTATTGCAGACACATTAAATTCTAATAAAATTCACCCCACCATCACGCATGCATGTGCTTGGCACCAAAGATAATATAATTGTAACAATGAATTACATTTCAGAGAATCTTGTCAAGTTAGAGTTTGAGTGAGGTTGGGTTACAAAATGCGATTCACTATGCATTAACATGATAAATTCAAATTAACTATCTAATTTTTCAACTCATAAAAGAAATCTGTGTAGCCTTCACCCATTCACTACATTGCACCATAGGTAGATGAAATGCACTTACGAGGATGGGGTTATTAGTCAATGTTTGTTTTATCAGTCCTCCCTATCTACTCTAGTTGTCATGCAGTGGTCCTATTGTGAGTTTCTTGTCATTTGTATTGATTTGGTTAGTGTCAAGATTGTGTTATGATTGGTCTTTTTATTTGTGTGCTTGAGTATGGAGTTTTAGGATACTGATGTGTTTGCATATCATGAAGCTATTGATCACATATGTGCATAGGACAAGTACATTTTTTTACATAGACTTTGGATTGTTTGGGGGTGGCCCATTTGTCTTGGTCTTTTCCCGATTTTCTATGAGTAGTAGTTTCTATGTTGTTTTTAGAGGAATTCCCTTTCTCGTTTTCTTGGTTTGTGTGTGCATGGATTTTCATGCGTAGTTTGAATAACGCCTCCATCGATAATGGCTCAACATGTTCCACTACCAGCTCACAATTATTCCTTGCTATTGGAAGCTAATTGTATTTTTTGGGCTTGTCTTCATCATTATGTTTCCCTCACATTCCTGCCCATGGATGCCAAACTCTTTTATTCCTTTTTGGAATCTTACAAAAAATATTTAGGCTTGGTGTATGGCCATAGTTTCTACTTATCTTCTGCTAATGTCAATGAGGTGTTGTGCCTAGTGGCAACTAACTGTTATCAAGGGAGGATATCATCACTCTTATTTAGAAGGAGACTTCTACCCCATTGATACCCAACAAACTCATTACTAGTTCAAGGGTGTCAGTGGCTAGCATCTCTTCTCCAATATGGAAGTAGCTATGCCAATTCTTATAGGACCATTTTATTTAAGCAAGCCTATGCCAAGTGCTTGCAAAGAAACTCTTTACAAATTTTGTAAAAATCCTTCAAGGTATCAAGTTTGATTGGGTACAATTCCTTTTGATCAAGATGAACTAACATTTCCAACGAGTTCAAAAAGGCCAATTTAGCAATGTCTCTTATGGGGCTTTCCTCCAAAAGATGATTATCCTTAAGCCTCCCCCAGGTGGAATCCCTATTCTTGATTCTATTGCTATTCATGCACCACCTCCATCTTTAGTTCCTTCTCATCCTCCAATGGAAGAGAATTTTGATGATGAAGATGAAACTTTGACCAATATAATCTGTAGGAAGCGTTCTTGTACATAAACTCCTTGTCTTGCTCATGTTCCTTGATCCTTCTCTATATAGGCTATTGCGTCTACTGTTTCTACTAGTTTCCTTCCTTCATTCCTTTTATACACCAACTTATTTGTAGCACAAAGGGAAGGGCAACTTGGCCCTCAAACTCTATTGTCCTTACAAATAGTATTGTTTGGATCCACGTGAAAGGTGAGAAGGATCAAAGCTTGCTTGGAAGAGCTATGGCGGGAGAGCAAGAGCAAGAACAAGAGAGAAATACCAAATGGAAACTCCAATAGTCACAATGTGTGACTGAGCCTTCCTTTATTCAAACTGTCACTAAAAGAATAAAGAATAAAGTGACAGTGACGGGCACCCGCCACGTGTAGTGTTCAATGGCGGGTACTGTCAGTGTAGCAACAACCTCCCAATTAAAGGTGAATCTACCCCAGTGAGGAGTGAAAAGAAAAAAGAAAAGACAATACAATGTACACATGTACAAAAGGATGAGGAAAAATGTCATCTCATCCAACACCTATCAATCTCCTGAGGAAGGCAAAACGCTCAGTAGTGAGGCTTTTCGTAAGCAGATCTACAGGATTTTTGTCTATGGAGATCTTGACAAGGTCAACAGTCTTGTCCTCCACGACCCCACATATGAAGTGATACCTCACCTCAATGTGTTTCGTCTTTGCATGGAAGACCGGATTCCTGGCTAGTTGAATAGTACTCATAAAATCCGAATATAGTGTAGGTATAGCATCAATCCCAAGGTCATGAACTAAACGGCCTAACAATATGGCCTCCTTGCAAGCCTCAGTGGGGCTGCAACATACTCGGCCTCAGTGGTAGAGAGAGCCATACACTTCTGAACCCTGGACATCTAAGAGACAACACCTCTAACATAGGTGAATACATAGCCAGAAGAAGACTTCCTACTATCTGCGTGTCCTGCATAATCAAAGTCAGTGTACCCCATGACTCTTGTATCCTGGCTACCATAGCAAATATACATATCTGTTGTGCCCTTCAAGTACCTCTCATGATACCCTCCTTCATGGCATCCTAATGTTTCCTGCCATGTGTAGCCATATAGCGTGCCACAACACCAACTGCAAATGCAATATCTGGATGAGTGGCTATCATGACATACATCAAACTGCCCACAACTGATGCATAAGGGATCTTGGCCATCTTGGCCCTTTGCTCATCTGTCTGCAGACAATTGGTCTATGAGACCTTCACATAAGAAGGTAATGGACAGTCTATAGGCTTCACGTTCTACATGAGAAAACACTCAAGGACTTTATTAGTGTACTCCCTCTGTGAGAGGTAGAGTAGTCGCTGATCCCTGTTGCGCTTAATGCGCATACCAAGAATGTGAGAGGCCTGTCCCGAATCCTTCATCTCAAAGCTCTTTTTCAGTTGATATTTAAGAGCATCCAGCTCATCATGAGCTTTCCCTACTATCAACATATCATCCATAAAAAGTACCAAAATAAGCAATGAGCCATCATGGGCTTTCTTTGTGTAAAGGCACGGATCCATAGCACTCGTGCTATAGCCCTGTGACTGCATAAAGGCATCAAACTTATGATACCACTCCCTAGATGCATGCTTCAAGCCATAAATACTTTTCTTCAACTTGCACATTAGGTACTTTTTGCCAGGTTTTGCAAAGCCCTTAGGCTATTCCATGTATATCTCATCATGCAAATCCCCATGAAAGAATGCAGTCTTGACATCCATATGATACATGTGTTGAGATATCGAGCTCCACTCGTGATATGCCAGGGTGACCATTGTGCATTTATGTCACCGACTTGTCAGTTGCAGATGCGGTTGGTACACCGCCCATGAATAATAGCTAGATGACAGCTATCCTTATCTACTCTAGTTCGTGGCTCAGTTAGTATGCCACCTTAGTTAGTTGTCTTTGGTTTGAGACCCATATATAGGGTTCTTCTATTTCTTTGTATGAGACTTCTTTTTGGCTTACACAACTAAGAAGAGAAAAAACTGTTTTCAGCCTCCACCTTTGTGTGTATTCCCCCATTGTGCAAGCAAGAAAGCTACAAGTGAGACTCCTTCCTTCTCTCCCACAATCTTGACATGGTATCAGAGCCTTGTTCGTGGTAAGGAGCTCAAGAAAGCAAGCCAAGCTCGCGGTGTTCTGGTAAGAGGAGCAGTGTTGCTTTCATTTTCTGTTTTGGGAGCAGATCTCTGCAGGTAGCACAGCCGGAAATTGCAAGAGTGCATTGTCTCAGGTTGATACGCCCTTCGGGGTGAAGCAAGAGGGCAGTATATGTTGCGGGCGGGGGCTTTAGCCCTCGGCGACCCTGTTTTTTTGATTTAAGGCCATTTCGGGGCCTGTTTTGGAGGCGGAAGTTTTCTGCACGCACTCAGGAAAAGGCCCAATTTTATGCTGTGCAGCACTGTTCTACAGGTCGGTGAAAAGTTACTGTAGAAATTGCATCGTATGCCTGTGCGCAGAGACATTGGGAGTTACAGAATCATCCTTGTTGCCTGTTGATGCAAAATCATCACTAGGAAGTGACTGTGTGGTTAAATACCACTTTCGTCAGTTTTGCAGATTTGCCCTTGTGAGGCTGAAGCTGTGTTCTCTGCAGTGACAGAATTTTTTGCAGTATTCTGTATTTTCACAGATTGTAACTGAAAAGCTTGACATGGAAGCTAAATCCAATAGTACAAAATCCGATTCTGAGGAGGAGAAAAGTAAGAAATAAAAGAGTAGAAAAAAGACAAAGGGAAGAAAACAATAGAAAATACCAAGCTCAATGAGATAAAAAACATTTCTACACACAATTCAACAATCCAGGACATGTCCAAGTTGAATGCGGCTTGAAGAAAAGATGGTGCAACATTTGCAATATGGCCATGCAAAATACTAAGTACTATCCCCTTACCAGATGTCCTATCCTAGTGCGGATAGCAAGGGACTGGATTCACCACCTTCGGCCAATGGATAAACCTCCAAGCCAATCCAGTTTCTACCCCAGTTGTGGCGTATACCACTCGGGACTACCCATAGCCTAACAATGGTTGTGGTGGGCGTAATAGAGGATAAAGAGGCCAAGGGAATTTTTGGACCTTTGCTAAGCATTGTGTGTTTTGCATGCAAGATGGACATTGGTAAGTTGAGTGTCCAGATGCCTAAACATATGATGCAAGAAACAAGCATAAGGCTCAACACATATGCCCGGAGCCAATACTATCATGTGGAGATCAAGGAATTGTACCAATTGGAGTTGCATGTCATTACCCAATCTAGAAAGACCTACAAGGATGCCACATTGAACCTAATAGGCCCTTCATGGGCTGAGCAAGAGAAAGTCTACCACCAAGTGGTAGGATGAACTGCATGCAAACCAACAGGCATGAGACATTCGGGCTCGAGGTGGAGTCCAAATATCCAACTTGGAAATTGGCTTGGTAGCTCCCAACAATCACCATCTACTTAGCACATCCCACCCATTCAAGGATTGCAATAGTTTGCGAAGACTCAGTCCCACCCAGCATGGAAAGACCCAAATTCCACCTTGGGCATCAATTCGAAGTTTGTGAGGTTCAAACCACAGTCGACGGGTCTGTCACATAGAACACCAAATCCACTCTAGGAGAAGAATAAACAAGTTGCATGAGAAGATCCACAACCTAGTGGAAAGAAGAACCAGGTAGTATTTCTGGAAGTCAGAAAGGGAAGCCGCTAGATACTAAATACAATCAAATTGGCCTAGGAATTATTTTTTTTAAAAAATGATACAAAATGTATTAACAAAATGAGATATTTACATTTTCCCACTTTGTGGGTGACTCAACATACTTAACCTAGCTATTCACATTTGAAAATTTGGCAAATACCCTAAACATGGAAGAACTTCTTCCCAAGCCACTCAAAGCAACAAGAACATCTTCCTTACAATTGGAGAAAACCATGGGAGTAAAGCAAGAAAGCCTACCAAATACAATACTGTTTTGATGCTTCTAAATAAATCTAATAGCCATAGCAATACAAATCTAGATTGGTGCTTCAATTAGCTATCTTGAATCATTAGGGTTGTATCAAACTACTTTTCTAAAAAGAGATTTCCAAGCAGTGAGTAGTCCATTGACCACATAAGATGCTTGACTTTAGTTATTATGGCAGTACAAAATGAGAAAATCTTTGACTATAGCCTTTGCCATCACCAACCTTAGATGGGGCATTAAGCTATGAAGAGTTTGCTAATGATAGCCCATGGATGATCTAGATACATCATGTTTAGTAGCTTCAAAAGGAGTTTATTGGATTTGAGGTGAAGTGGCTCTACCCCTAAACCACCCTCTTTCTTGTTGGTTGTAATTACATCCCAAGAAATAGCATGCCATGGCTATCCTTCTTGTTTGTGGCCCATAAAAAGCTCCTCAAAATCCTTTCCAAGTAGCTCCATGATGTCTTGTTGAATTCAAAGATGCTAGCTTGATATTGTTTACATAGCTCACATCTACATACACATAGCTCGAGCACAAAAGTATATATAAATGCCAAGGCAACTTGATGTTTGGTCTTTAGATGTAAAACACTATTTCTTGGTTTTTGTAATTACTTTCTTTGCTTTGTATGAATTGGGACCATGTGTGGATCCTCATACATAGATGTGCTTATATATACATACTTGACATGTATATACACACAACTAGAGCACCAAGGCATATACAAGATAAAGAAAACTAGATGTTTAGTCTTTGTAGTTAGGACACTATTTCTTGGTTTTTGTACTTGATTTCTTTACTTTTTAGGACTTAGAACCATGTGTGGATGATTGCATTATTTTTCACTTGATTGCAATCAATGTGGCCTAGGAATGAAGTTGGGGACTAGCCAATGAATATTTAGTAGTTACTTTGTAGGACTTAGAACCATGTGTGGATGATTGCATTATTTTTCACTTGATTACAATCAATGTGGCCTAGGAATGAAGTTGGGGACTAGCCAATGAATATTTAGTAGATATGGTTTTGGAAAGCACGGAGAAGAGGCGATAGGTTTTAAGGAAGCTAACTTTGGCACTTTTCATTAATGGATAGACTTACTTTTAAGGCCATCTTTTTTTGAAAGTGTGAGGTTTTTCTTCATCTAATGGAGGGAAATATTGTTATGCTTTTTGGCAGTCCCATTATTAGTCATTCTTTTCCGAGAAGAGGAAGGTTTTAGAACCATTGTGTTCTAAAGCATATACGTGTGATCATCACATATTTTTTCTTTCAAAGAAAGGAAGACATAAGCAAAGTTAGAAAAACTTAGTGTTTTTATAGAGTGAGTCTTTTTTCTAGCCTCCATCTCGTATACATGAAGAAATATAGACAGAAGCCTCAAGCTTTGCTATATGTACCTTTTAAGAAGCCTTAGTGTACATAGTATGAACCTTCAAATTCCATTTTCAAGAGTCTCATCGAGCCTTGCATCATCATAATCAATCCATCTTAGCTCCATCTCTCTATTAATGTTTTGCATCCATTTTAATTGGGTATTTGTATGCATGATGGATGTTTTGATATGGGTACTTATTTCCATTGCTTTTGGAGGCCAATTCTTTAATTGAGTATGTGCTTCATTTTGTGGGTTTATGGATTTTCCAATCAAGTTCAAGTTTCATAGATGTTATCACAAAAAGGTTGTGTCAAATTTGCTTAGTGGTGGCGTTCTACTTCTTGGGTGTAGCATATCATTTGTACTTAGAATGTATAAGAATCTAGGGTTTGAGTGCTTATGATTGGCTAGGGTAACCTACCAAACATATTCTCCTTTTTGTCTCTTTCTTTAAAATTGTTTTTAAATCTTTATTTTGGCATGTATGAGCATCCTTCATATGTAATCAAGTTTTCCTTGGTTTCTCTCATTGTGCTCTTGATCACCTTAAATTTGGTTTGAAACTCTTTCTATTCTAGAATCCAACAAATGCCTCTTTTGTTCTATCAACATAATTCATCAAATCAACATGGTCTAAAAGTGGAGATAACACTTCTAAAATGCCAAGATTGTGAATGGTTTAGGTAGCTATTTTCTTATTAACTTGTGACATGAATCACATTGATTGTTGGTTGTAAAGTACCTTATCTCTAGATACTCATTTTTACACAATCTTAGCTCTACTAGTGTAATATATTGGCCCCATTTCTTACAACGAGCCCTTAATTCCTTGTTGGAAAGCATGACATTTATTGTGTCTCCGCCAAGTATAGGGTTTCTATACCTCTTCATCCTAATTGCACTTGCACTAAAGGTGTGTGTCCAACAACTTTCTTTGTTTGGATTAGAACATGACAAGAAACAAGAGAGAGCGCTCCTACGAAGCTTCATGAATGAAGTAAGGAGGATGGTGACGAATGGCAGGAACTTGTGAGCTCTCATCAACTAAAGGATGCTGTCATCTCTACTGACTCTCCATGTGTCTTTACTTGGCATAATTGGCAAAGAGGTTGGAAGTGGAGAGTATCCAAGCTAGATAGGTCATATTGTAATCATGATGGATGGTGGGTCACTCTAGATTGCAGAGTTGAGGTCCTAAGCAGCTATGTGTAATCAAATCATGCCCTACTACAAGTCACCTTCACAGGGGTTCTCCCTAGTGGTTTCTACAATGGTGCCTCCCTTCAAACTCAAGACGTCCTTCTTGAGCAATCAGAGATTCCTTGCTAGGGCAAAGAGGGTGTGGGGTGAGACCCGGGATAAGCATGCAAACTGGCTGGAAAGGTGGGAGGCTTGTACTGATGCCTTTGTGAACCTTGCCAAGAGGCATGGCCGAAAGCTAGCCAAGACCAAGAGGGAATCTGAAGATAAGGCTGCTAGGGTGAGGTCCGTACTTGTTCAATTATTGCAGGAGTATGAAGACTTTTTGCAGCAGCAGGAGAAGTACAGAGTGCAAGCGGCACAAGTCCAACTCAAGACTCGGTGGGATATCAAGGGGATGCACCGTCTTCCTTGTATGATAAGGCTCTCGAGCAACAAAGGTCAGCAACCAACTAGGGGTTCATTTTAGCAGTATTATAGGCAATGGATTTTGTACCAGATTTGTAAACACGGTCTCCATACTCTTCATAAATCCTTGAGCATGCATTTGTATCAATGGCGAGATGTCAGCTAGTTTCCCCCTCAAGATGCCAATTCGGTGGGGTGCCTCCTTCCATTGTTGTTTGCACTAGTTTCTAATCCACTACTCAAAAAGATTGATTGGTTAATCCAGCAAGTTAGCTTCTAATCCTTAGTTCTCCTTGATAGAAAGCAATCCAACTCCCAGTCTTTTGTGGATGATAACACAAATTTATTGGCTTTGCTGAGACGAAGAATTTGGTTGTCCTATTGGGAGTGTTGCATACTTTCTCTGCAACGTCCGGTTCTCAAGTAAGCTTAGTGGGTTTGAGGATCCACCCTAATGGGTAGATTCCTATGCTTTAGGATAATTGTCAAGGGGAAAGTCTAAGTTCTTAGGTATCTTGGTTGCCCAGTGCTGCCTAGTAGGTTGGGTGTGATAGGCAGCCAAAAGTTTGAATGATTCATGACCGCAATCAAAGGCAAGGTGAGGAAGTGGGAACCATAGGTGGCCTCCTTGCCAAGCAAGCAAGATAATTATATTGAATTCTATGTTGGTCTCGTCAATGGTTGTCTTTATTGTTGGGATTTTGGCATTCAATACTGGAGCATGAAAGGAAGTGGAAAAGATCTTCCGCTTCTTTCTATGACAATTTGGTGATCAACATACATGGCATGCCATATCGTGGGAAGTGGTAACTATATGGATAAGCTGGTAAGAGGGCTTGGGCATCCATCCCCACCCTCAAAGAGAAGGCCCTAAGGCTCTTGATGAGTATAGGCAAGAGACTTTAGGAAGGTCACCCATGGATGCTGATGATTAGACATTGGATGAAAGGGTGCAAACCACTCGGGGGCCTCTGGGATGGCATTTGATGGCAAGATGTGCTTATGGCACAACATGTCAAGATCAAAGTCTTGTAGTTTGAGAAAGTTGGGTGCCTAGTTGGGGCTTGGAGGACCTCCCTCAAAGATACGAAATGGGTTAGCAACAATTAAGGAGGGAAAGGGAGATGATTCTATGGGGCCGCGCATTGCTACACTTGTTGTGGAATGGTACTGAGAGAGAGCTTTCTCATTGTTGCTTGGGCTATGGGTATTGTCCTGAATTCCATTGACCATTTTTGGCTATCATTTACGATGGATGTAGTAATTGTGGAGAAAGTGATATAACTCGCAACAAGTTTTAGTTCTTATGGATGAGTTTCATAGGTGTTTGTGAAGGAGACAAAACAACTCAAGCCTTGATTTTCTTGGGACCAAGCTCAATGTTGTTCTCAAAAACTAGTTGAATCTAAAGCTTATCAGGGAAATATTGTCAAATCTTGTTTTTGATAGGATGGCCAATACTTGACAAAAACCCATGCTTACACAAGCATTGTTCTTCAAGAACACAAGTTGTGTTATCATTTACTTGACAAAAACCCATGCTTACACAAGCATAGTTCTTCAAGAACACAAGTTGTGTTATCATTTGCTTCATGTTACCATTTATATAGGGCTTGATCATGTTAGGGTGGTGGTATTAAGGGACTAGATGGTCAAAGGTGTGGGGAGTTGGGCCACTAAAATAATGGCTCATGTAGATGCCAATCATGTACACAAAAATGTTTAAAATCATCAGGAAAGCAAGAAATCAAAATTGAAATTGAACTAATGACTTTTCAAGTCCCTTAGTTTCATAAGGTGAGACCCCATACAACTAGAATTAAGTTTTCCAGGTCTCCTAATAATGTGCTCTACTCCAACATCTCTTGCTTGTATTGAACCAAAACATGAAAATGAGCCCCAAAAGCTTACATGGTTTGATTTAAAGGACCTTAAAGGATGTACATGGTTGAAGTTATTATTTCTCACATGAGTTTAAGACTTGGCATTCAAGAAATGTGTGCTGTTTATCCTCTATCATTGTTTGATAACCACATGAACAAACTCTTATCCATTTATGCACATGGATGAGAAGTTTCAATTCTTTAGCCACATTTTGTGTTCGTCCAAGTCTAGTTAGCAACTTATGTGCCCACATATTGTGTTGGTTGAAACCATTGTTTATAGATTGTGTGAGAAACTCTAACATGGCAAGACATGTATAGGATGTGGTTCTCCTGTCTCATTTGATTCAGATAATTACTACCTTGTTATAAGGCCTCTACTTCTAGTAACATAATAGCCTCAACTAGTAAAAGTGTTTGTGCCATAACTAGCTTTAAGCTCATCACTCTGTAGTACAAAAATGTAGATGGCAAGATATGAATGTTACTCTCCACTCTTTCAAGGTTATTAAGAGGAAAATAGAACTTCACAAGCACCCTCTCATATAGAAGGGAGGCCAACATGTGGGATTGAAAGGTTGATGGGGCCATGTGTGATGCAAATTGTCTAATGTAAAGGTGTTGGGAATAGCACATCACAATGCATATCCTCATCATACCTAGGTGTTCTAGGCAACATTTGATAATGACAAGAAAGCTAATGCTAGTGAGAGAATCACCAACCCTTGGATGGCCCATGTGACTTGACCGCTTTGCAAAGAAGAGTAATACTAATGTGCTTGACACGTGTAGGTGCCAATTGTGTGGACTAGGGCAACCTACTCATACGACTAGATCTTGTGTTGTCAGACATGTAGTTGCCCACATTGGGTGGACTAGGGCAATCTACTCATATGACGAGACCTTGTATTCTCAAACACGCACATGGATTAGAGAGAAAGCACATGAATGTTTTATGTGCTAGGAACCCTAGAGGTGCCCAACGTCTCTTAAGGTATGTTCTACATTATAGAGGTTTTGAACCCTAGAGAGAGAGAGAGAGAGAGAGGGAGGTTAAGCAACTGTGAAAGAACAGCTCACGCACAAGACTGTTAAGAGAGCTGAGGCGTTCTTCAATCGAGAAAACGTGATACTGTGAATGATATGGCGTCTTGGAAGAACAAGATGTATGCAACAACCGAAGCCTTCATCAAACAATGTACAAAATTGGGACTTGATCTGATCATCGTAACACCGGTATCGTGCGTTCTTTCGCGAGTAATTATGGACAAATTGGGCTTAATGTGATAGAGGCATGCATGTGACATCCTGTGAAACCCCTGTATGATCATGTCACATCTTTAACCCTTCAAACTATGCCTAACCAAGGAAGCCTGGAATGGGAATAAGGAGCTGAACGGTTTGTGCTCGTCACTCCAGAAGCTGGTAATGAATCTGGTGAGACATTAAGGACCTCCTTCAGATTCATAAGCTCATAATCTGTGAACAATAACCTGCTTGGGAAATGGTGTGATTGAGGTATTCTGTGAGACACAGCTACCTCATAAAGCTGTATCAAAACCATTGTGTTGAAGGTCAGTTGATCACACGCTTGCTCTAACTGAGCAAGTTCTGATCTATTTAAGCTTTTAACCCTTGAACAGGCCTCTGTGAAACGCTTTCGCAGCTCCACCTGGGTCCTCAAGCTGTCTAAAGCAACAAGGCAAAGGACATCTTTGACCAGTTTACTGTCAGTTGCACCGGTATTCAATGGGCACTGGCATATCTCCTGCAAAACCTCACTTAGCAGCCCAACTTCTCTCACCAGCCAATCATTCGCCGATCTACGGATCATGTCAGAAAGACTGTCATTGGATACAGGTTCCAAAAGTTCACCCACTGATCGGCAAGTCTCTATCCACAGTTCCAGATACCGCGCATACCACCGGATCCACGCAGAGGCTTGCCAAGCAAAAGGACTGCTGGCATCTCTGAATCTGATGAGATTCAAGTAGTTCCGTCCACCTTGTGCAGGATAGATGCTAAGCTGATCCTGGAATATGGAGCCTGCCCCACTGTGAAGAGCCTTATGAACCAATGTCAGGCATTTCAGAGCCACAACCCAGCTCTTGGTTTTATGCAATCTCTTCATGAGCAGCCCAATGCAGTGACACACATCATGCATCTGTGAGCCATTGCTGGCATTCAGTACAGAACGTACATGTTCCTCACTGATTGGCACTTCCCTGTGACTTGTGGCACGAATTACTGCAGTTTGCAAGGCTGCAGATTGACCCTTCAACTGGACTTGGCCTAGTGCAACTCTATCCTTGAAGTGACCTAAAACTCTCCTTAGTCCTGGCCTTAAAATTCTTCTGCTCCATGTGGCCATCACCTTCACATAACACCGATTAGCAGCAAGGTTTCAGCATCTATGGCATTGATATACGATGCTAGATTTGCTGATTCCCAAACATAATATTTATACACAACACTGTGCAAACATAATTACAGATTGCTTCAAGAATGTCTTACTTCACAGTCACACAAATACTGACCTCAAGCTGTGGTTTAAGGAATTGATGCAGGATTTCAAAGCTAACAACAAGCTGTGATTCAAGGAATAAATGAGCAAAACAGTCGACTTAATTAAGAAGAATTCCAAGCTACAAACAGGTATAATTGCGATTACGCATGATTTAAGAAAGTAACTCAACTAAGCAGAATTTCAAATTACAACCAGGTATAGCTGGAATTGCACACGATTTAGGAAACAGATTAGCACTAATTGACTTAATTAAGAAGAATTTCAAGCTACAAACAGGTACACTTCAAGAAAGTGTGACTTAATTAAGCAGAACCTCAAGCTATAAACAAGTATGATAAGAGTTATACTCGATTTAAGACACAGATTCTGTTCTTAATCCTGGCCAAGGATTAGATTAGTTGTTAATTAAGCAGAATTTCAAGCTACCAACAGGTCGAATCACTCAATCAAGCAGAATTTCAAGCTACAGTCAGGTATAATAAGAGTTACGCTTGATTCAAGGCACAGATTCTGTTCTTAAATTACTTGGCCAAGGATTCGAAATGAATACCTTCTCTGAAGAAGCTCTGCAATAGACTTAACGAATGGGCTATGGCGGAATTTAATCGACAGCATGCCAGACGAGATTAATAAGCCGATCAGTCATTGGTTCTTGTGATACGCAGCAGCGATCATTTGGGTGTCGGAAAACGAGAGATTCGGAATTTTGTGAGGGGTCCTAAAGACTCTTGACCTTACCTCTAAATTATTTGCTTCTGAATGTGATATTTTTTGTCTATTTATGTTGTGGGGGGGGGGGGGGGGGGGGGGGTTGGGGGGGGTGGGAGAGGGTTTTTAAGGGTTTTTATAAAACATAAAATCTACACATACAAAACTGCACCAAGATTTAACTAGGTCAATATGCCCAGCCGGGTTTAAGATAGTGGGATTCTAATTTGTATTATATCATTCCAGCTTCCAGCATATGGTTTTAGTGACGTTTTTCTCAAAGCTACAGTTTTCCTTTTCCTAGAAGACCTTAATGAGGCCTCATGATTTAGCATCTTCATGAAACACATTCCTGCTTTGTATTCTGTTGGCATAAGAAGGTGCGTTCATTCATGATAACAATACCATTCTATGATTATATATGGTTTTACATCTTAATCGCTCTATTTGAAAAAAACTCTACATGACTTTTAAGAATGTTTTTGTTGAGTTTAGTTGATGTTTCTACATAAAAAATTAAGTACTACATCCTTTGACTACAATAGTAATGCATGGAGCAACTTATTATAGAAGCTATAACTATTTATGTTATAAATCATATTAATCTTATCAAATTGAAGTTTCTCTTAGCTGTATCTAGGAAAAATGAATGCGTGTCTTTTGAACTGTGTATGAGAGATGAATGTGTGTTTTTCATGTATGATATTAATCTTGCTAAATTGAACGTGTTTTTAACCATACCTAAGTAAATTGGAATTTGTCTTTTAAACTATGCATCAGACAATCAATGCTCACAAGTCTTTGAAGTTAATAAAATTTGGCTAGAAACTTCTCATCAAGCCTAAGATGTAGTGGCCTTTCACATTTCACAAAATTTTTAAGTTAAAGAATTAACTTATGACTTCGTAAAAGCATAGTACTAACACAAAAAATACATAAATATATATTAGTAAAATTATTATTTTATAATAGGTGGTGGTTAGTAACTCTAAGAGTTAAAACCAATAACATCCTACATGTGGAGTTACCCCTTTGTACCTTGTCATGTGGTCTTTTTACCATGTAATGCACAACAGGGGGACTAGCCATAGAGCTCTTGAATAGGATGAATTATGAGAAGCATGAGGAAGGGGGAATGTCTGTGTGTGACAGTAATGAGGAGGCAGATGATCTCAAAAACCTTAACTTAAGAGGAAGAGAGAGGAAAGAAATGATGTAGAGGACGACTCCTCGAAAGCTACCAAAATGTGCGACTGTAGGGGAACAAAGGGTAGCAATAGTTTGAATTTGGAAGAGGATAGAAGACTCCGCCTTGAAGTGAATCAGCAATCGGTATCCGACAATACTAGCAGAGCACATCCAAAGAAGCATGGAGGAGAGTACATAGGGTATCACAAAGAGGATGGCCCTCAATGTGGATAAGGTCTGTGCCAATGTGCTACGCTTTAATACGTGTGTTGCTCCGCCCAAGCCACTCAGCATTGCTACATGGTTTGACACCATACTCAAGGGAGGAGGCAAATTTGAGCAGATATACTATGGGGTGAAGGCCTATATGAGGTATTTTTCAACAAGAAAGAGGTTGCTCAAAAGGTGGTACAACGAGTGTATTTTCTGGGTCTTGACTAGTGCATGTCATGCCATGGCAAGTGATTGAGTTGGGTTGGGACTCGGGGGGTTCACTATATATATATTCTCTATATAACGTGTGTTCATGGCCTATTTATAAATATCCTAATCTATGATTTTTTCATGAATAAAACACAACCCTTTTCTATTCAATTTGTAAGTAACCCCTTTATATGAAACCCTTCTGTATGTAAAAAATGTATAAAATTGGTGTTTTAAAAACCCCTTATTTTGAACTCACGTTATATATACATATATTCAAGAGTGACCCCCCCGAGGGTTGGGATTACATTCACAAAGAATGTCCCATCTGAGCAGAAATACCTAACTTGCATGCTTATCTCTCAAACTTATTGCCAATCATTGTTCATGGTCTTTGTCCCAACCATTGGCAAATCCATTCAAGAATTACTTTTGTATGGTGTGGAACACACAACAAGAAAAGCTAAGTACAATGATGTTGGATGTTCCCAATGTGGGAGAGATTTCTTTTAAAATCACATTGAGTAGATTTGTCAGCACCTATCGCCAATGTGACCTTTGGGGCCACTACTTATTGAGAGTGCCCTAACAATAAAGATGAGATCCTTGGAAGGAGCCAATGGGCAAAAAAACTTGGGCAAACGTTGCAAAGAACAACCCCCAGAAGATGGAAAAAACTAAGGAAGTTGGAGCATCAAAAAATTGGGTGAAGAAGGATGGCAATTGGTATTGAAGGGTAAATGAAAGGCCAATGAAAGTATTGTCAAGTTAGACCTTTAGGATAAAATAGGAAAAGCTCTATCAATTTGTAACTTCTGGGGAAAAGCTGTGATTCCAAAAGGAAGTCATGGAAGAGCAAATGATTTTGCAAATATTAATACCATCCCATTGAAGCAACTCGACCAAAAGTACCTTGGCTTCAACACAAAGGTTCAAATCACCATGGCCAAAGGAGATTTGGGTCTCAGCAATCCCCTACGACCCAGTTGGTTCGAAGATAGAACCACTAAGGATACTGCAACCAAGGGAAATATGAAACCAGAGAGCAAGATGAGCAACCCAAGGATTGTAAGCAATTTGATGATGAGGAAAGTAATTCTAACTCTAAGATTGCTGCTCATGTAGAAAGGAGATAATATAAAGCTAGACTCAATAAATGTCAAGGGCATTGGTGGTGGTACCAGGGTGTATTGGTCCAACAAAATTGATACCCCATTTTTCAAAGGGTAACGTAACTAAAATAGGATTCAATGGCCACTTATGATTCTCCTTGGCATCGTATCTTTGACAGACATCACAAGGCTTAACATAATTGAAAGCATCCTGGAAAATCGATGCCCACCAATATCAAGCACATAGAGCTTTTTGGGCAGTAAGCCATCCAAAAAATTGTCCCCCACATGTTGAATCATAGCATTCCTCAAGAATAAATGGTACCTTCTCAGATCCTACACATCGACGATAGCTCTAATACCACGTGTGAGGTGCCTCCTCCAACAGACCTGAAGGAGTCCTCTAGTAATCAACTAAAATTCATATCCATGCACATCCCCTCCCATCTCCCCATGGGAAACCTTGGACTTAGTAGAACATGGGAATCTCAGTTCTACTTCACAGGGGAAGCGTGGACAAGTCACCCCTAACAACAATCTAACGCCCACTCAAGAAAGACCACTTTGTAATCAATCAAAGGCAGGAGTGAGGTTAACACCGTACTTGGTTCAAAGAGAGTGAGAGACGAGAGAGAGTGTAACTCGATCCCTCTACCCATAAGGTAAAATCTCAGCTCTGGTCCCCTAAAACGGTGTTAAACCTGGTAACTAATCCTATTGGTATTGGGAGGGTCATGATTTAATCAGCTCTATCTAGTGTTGGAAAGTTACCTGACTTATCGGGTCCAGCCAGCCACGGGTGTCCAATCGTCAATATCAAAGTCTCCCACTTTCCTCGATGGGTTTACTTAGTTTTCTAATTAGCAAAGCATGCTACCACACTGTTTGAACATATAAAATCAACTTTCTTTTATTACTCCATTAAATCGGGTTCGTTAAACTCGATCTTTAGCACATAACAAACAATTAAAAAATGAGATACTTTATTTCATTATCACTCCTCAAAGTGATACAAAACGGTCTTTTCGCATAAAAACACCGTCCATAGGATAGGACCTTCCAATCCCTCGAGATTGGGCTATATGTGATCGCACTACATACCCGATCAACAAGAAATTTACTGGCTCAGAGCCCCTCTAAGCTTTCCTGAGCCTCCGGAGCCGTCCTACATAACAGGGGCACTTACCACTCAGCCCTTTTTCCCTCTCACGTGCTCGAGTGATCAAAAATAAAAAACACCTACCTCCCTCGAGAGAATAGGACCCCCACCTGCAAGTGATTTTTTCCACACTCCACGGAGTATTAAGGAGCATTGGGTTGGGGATCCCAACGTCCCGAATCACCATAATCCACAATTCGTCCGTCTGTGCAAGCACGGAATCATAAGAGCCATAATTCATCATTCACAAATCTAAAAGCAGTCATAACCTTAAGACATTTTTAGCACAATGGTCAATGCATGCGATGCATGGAATCTATCCCCTCCATCAATTCCCATGTTCCTTTCTAAAAAGCAATTGATAATACTAACATGTTTCTTTTGCAAGTTGTTAACCCCAAGCCGAGAAGGTGGAAGGATGAATGAAAAAGCGGAAAGAAGATGGAAAAGGAGCAAAGACACGTATGCGGCCTCTAAAGCTAAGCCGGGGCCAAAAGTGTAGTTTTAAATAAAAGACGCCTCAAAAACTCCAAAAACTCTTGTAAAAGAGTGCCAGGCTCCCTTCTGTGCCACTTGTAAAAGAATAGTCGAATATAGGCCTAGGGCATGAAGCAAAAAGAGGGAATTAGAAAAAGGGACCTTGCCACAATGGCCGGTCATGTAAAAAGGGATGGGTGCCCATGGGGTTTTAGGGTTTGTATATATAAAGTTCAAAAAGTGAATGGAAGCTCATTCTTTGGTGTGTGCCCAACAAGAGCTCTTCTCTTCTTCTCTTCTTCTCATCTTCTTGCTTGTGTGTGCTCTTGAGAGAGGGAGTGTGAGAGTGTGAGGGAGCGAGTGGGTGGGAGTTGAGGGATCAAGAGGGTGAAGCTCTTCACCATCTCCTCTTCTCTTCTCTTTTCTTCTCTTGAGCGCACGGCTATGGTGGATGGAGTTTGGAGATGGAGGAGGCTTGAGGATGCTTGAGCTAGCATCTAGGATCGTGGAGCTACCAGAGTGCGCAAGAGAGAAGGTAACTCATATCGACATCAAGGTAAACTCACTACACTCATAGGATTGATGGTGCGTCGGCTATGTGAGAGGTAGCCATTAGAGCTCACTTGGAACGCTTGAAATAATTAGCGGTCCGTGGGTCTTGGTGGTTGAGCGAAAGTTCCCACATTTTGGTTCCGTTGCCAGGACCAATGGATTCAAGCTTGAGCGCTTGCGCGCCCCATATTGAGCATCAAAGTAAGGGATTCTCCCCTGAAACGGAGCTTGAGGTAGGTAGCAAGGTTGGGTGTTTTGATCTTCGAAACAAGTAAGTATTTTGGGTTAGTTAGTTAGTTTGATGATTGGAAAATAAGGAGAAATCATTTCAGTTTGTTGCTTTCGATTCTCGTTGCATTTAGTATAGGATAGGATTAGAAAATCGAACCGGGAAAGGGTAGGGTTTACTGTTGCAAACAGGGCATAAATCATGCAAAAATTTGAAAAAATCTAGCTTGAGATGCTTAATGTCGGCAAATGAGTGATTGAGAGTGTCAAATCCCTGCCTGGGAAGGGGTTTAAGAGCCAGGAGGCCAAGGGAGAGCTCATTTACAACCGTTGCACAAGAGAGAGAGAGAGAGAGAGAGAGAGAGAGAGAGAGAGAGAGAGAGAGAGAGAGAGAGAGAGAGAGAGAGAGAGAGAGAGAGAGAGAGAGAGAGAGAGAGAGAGAGAGAGAGAGAGAGAGAGAGAGAGAGAGAGAGAGAGAGAGAGAGAGAGAGAGAGAGAGAGAGAGAGAGTGAGAGCCCCCGCAAAGATTCGATTCGATCTCGTCATTGGAGAGCCTACCGCTCACCCCAGGTATACCAATCACTTCCCTTGGTGCCTTAGCCAGGATCTGGAAGTTTGTGCTTGAGATGATTGCCTGGCTCGGGAGATTCGATCGAAATCGTCATTGCGCAGCATTCGTCGCGCCGCATTCAGCCCATTCGAACGGCCCTTGTTAGGCCGAGTCCTAGACTCGGCCCTTGGACCCGCCCATTCGGACCTCGACCTGAAAACCCTAATCGGCCCTCGGCCCAACATTTGACTCAGCCCATCCGAGTTACGCCCGACTCAACCTGATCGATAGCTTGGCGAAGAACGAGAACTTGACTATGGCAGAGGAAACCTCAGACCACAGGTCTAACGAGGAACTCGACTTGGGTGTCTTCCTAGAGGCCATTCAGTAACTGGTCAGCAGCTATGATGCGCATGCTCGGTATGAGCACCGCGGTCGGACAGTGGATGCTATCATCGCAGACTTAGAAGAAGAAAGGAAGCTAGCCCATAAGGTGTCGCAAGGCATAGCCGCATACAATAGAGACCAACAGGCCAGGAGTCAAAGGCAAAGCACGGAGTTGTGTGAGGTACAGGGAGTGTTGAACTTAGCCGGTAGAAACTGAATGGATCACGAGAGAGCCCTAGAAGGAGACTTAACGCTGAGCGAACTTCTTATGAAGCGATTGTTAGACAACACTGCAGCAGAGCAAAGTGCTGCAGCATTGGCAACCTCACTGCTGGCAGGATTAGGAGCAACCCAAGGCTCTAAGAGCTAGTCTAAAATCCCAATAGTCGCAAAGCAGCTCGACAAGTACCAACCCCATGACGACCCATACAGCTTTGTAGAGCAGCTCGTGCAAGTCTGCGAAGCCAATGGCCTCAGCGACTTGACTCAGCATTCTCGAGCGTTCGGGCTCTGCTTAGGTGATAAGGGCAGGACTTGGTACATAAACTTAGACGCCGCAGAGCAGGCAAACTTCAATAACCTCAAGAATCTCTTCATTAAGAGATTTTCCGAGCCTGGATACTCTGACAATTTGCTAGTACGACTGATGAATGTCAAGCAGAAAGAGAAGGAGGACATTCACAATTACGTAACCCATGTAAGGAGCCTTTTCAAGAGAATCCCTACAAGTGAACGATCGACTGAAAGAGCAGTTTCAACTGTGTTCATCAGTGGAATTCGAAACGAGGAACTATATAAGGCTTTGGAAGCCAACTCGAGCTTGCAGGGAGACGCGCTAGCTAGGGTTTTTGAGGAAGCTATCAGAGTTGACGATCAGCTGAAAGAGAGGAGCTCCAGAAGACCCAACTCAGAAGAAACCATTTTGTGAAGTTTGGAAAGAGCATCAACCTCTGGTGAGCGACCAACCCTATCATCCCAAGATAAGGGGAAGGCCACCGAGACGAACCATGACTTTGCTGATGTCAAGGTGGAGATATTCAAGCTGCAAGACCTTTGGAGACGACCAATACGACCACACGTCCAATGTGTATACTGTTGAGATATCGAGCTCCACTCGTGATATGCCAGGGTGACCGTTGTGCATTTATGTCACCGACTTGTCAGTTGCAGATACGGTTGGTACACCGCCTATGAATAATAGCTAGATGACAACTATCCTTATCTACTCTAGTTCGTGGCTCAGTTAGTATGCCACCTTAGTTAGTTGAGTTTGGTTTGAGACCCATATATAGGGTTCTTCTATTTCTATGTACTAGAGTTCTTTTGGCTTACACAACTAAGAAGAGGAAAACTGTTTTCAGCCTCCACCTGTGTGTGTATTCCCCCATTGTGCAAGCAAGAAAGCTACAAGTGAGACTCCTTCCTTCTCTCCCACAATCTTGACATGGTATCAGAGCCTTGTTCGTGGTAAGGAGCTTAAGAAAGCAAACCAAGTTCGCGGTGTTCTGGTAAGAGGAGAAGTGTTGCTTTCATTTTTCTGGTTTGGGAGCAAGTCTCTGCAGGTAGCATAGCCGGAAAGTGCAGGAGTGCATTGTCTCAGGTTGAGACGCCCTTCGCGGTGATGCAAGAGGGCAGTATATGCTGCGGGTAGGGGCTTTAGCCCTTAGTGACCCTGTTTTTTTGATTTGAGGCCATTTCGGGGCCTGTTTTGGAGGCGGAAGTTTTCTGCACGCACTTAGGAAACGGCCCAGTTTTATGCTGTGCAGCCATTGTTCTACAGGTTGGTGAAAAGTTACCACAGAAATTGCATCGTATGCTTGTGTGCAGAGACGTTGGGAGTTACAGAATCATCCTTGGTTTCTGTTTATGCAAAATCGTCACTAGGAAGTGACTGTGTGGTCAAATACCACTTTTGCCAGTTTTGCAGATTTGCCCTTGTGAGGGTGAAGCTGTGTTTTTTGCAGTGACAGAATTTTTTGCAGTGTTCTGTAATGGCGTCTGATTCTCTTTCACAGATTGTAACTGAAAAGCTTGACAAGAACAACTTCCAAGCATGGAAATTTAGAATGACGAATTTCCTTATGGGAAAAGGATATTGGGAATTTGTTGCAGGAAATGAAGAAGAACCAGTTCTTCCTGATGTTCCATAGAAAGGCAAGAAGAAGAGAGAGAAAGAGGAAAAAATGAAGAAGAAGAGGAAGAAGAAGAAGAAGCCATGGAAGCTTGAGAAGGTGAAAAGAGAGTTTCTTGATAATTTCTGTGATGCCTCAAAATACCCTCTTACACCTTATATATCATTAGTGTGACTAGTATGTTCCCATGCCATGTTCCCGTGATCCCCGTTCATTACAAAAGTACTCAAAGGAATCTTGGAAGATGGACGGCCACCAATATCCAGCTCTTAAAGCTTTCTGTGCCGTTAACCACCCAGCAAAGTGCCCTCCACAAGGAGAGTCATGGCACTCTTCCAAAATAAAGGGAACCTCGTCAGGCATCACACATCGGCAATAGATATCATCAACACCCTGCCAATATAATGTGCCTGCGATCAAGGAAAATCTCAATGCCTGCTGTTTAATTTTCCTCTTCTCTGATTTTGACAAAGTAACTCCAGTCTCTCTCGTAGAAAGATAGTGCGTTATAGCAGCATACTAGGAGGGAATAGATGTCGTATCAATCTTGAACAAAGTCTCCATGTCACTTCCTTCAGCCAAGACGTCTTTTGGCTCTCCGAAATCCACAAGACACTCTATAATGCCTTGAAGCTTCAACGGCTTGCTCTTAATCTCATAATCAAATTCCTGCAAAGTGATTAACCACTTTGCTAAATGGTCAGGCGGCTGTACCTTATTCAACAACAATCGAAACCCTTCCGTCTTTGTATAAAAGACCACCCTCTCATAAAGAATGTAGTGCCTAAACTTCTTGGTCACAAACACCATCACAAAGGCACAACTTCTCCATATAGGTGTAGTTAATTTCCGATATGCCCAACTTTCGACTAGCAAAAGCTATCGGATGGTACCACTTTTCCTCCCAAATTTGGGCCAAACAGTAGCTGATACTATATATGGTTGCTGCTGAAAATATATAGAACATTGTGCCCATTTTTTGTGCTTTTAAAACAGGTGCTTTGGCAAGCTCCGACTTCACATCATCAAAAGACACTTTGCAAGCATCACTCCATGTAAACTGGCAATTAAAGGACAATAGGTTTGTCAGCGTCAATGTTGTTTCTGCCAAGGCATTGATAAACCTCTGATAATACCCTATTGATGACAGAAAGCTATGCACTTCCTTTGGAGTACGTGGCGGACTCATGGCAACTATGACCTTGATCTTTTCAGGATCAGTCACAATCCCTACGAAACTAACCACATGGCCTAACAAGAGCCTGTAAGGGACACCGAAGATGCACTTCCATGGGTTAAGAGCTATGCAAAATTGTTTGCAACACTCAAAACACTTCTGCAAAATGATCAACTGTCTATCCCTTACGGTGGCTTCCCCCAGATCATCAATGAATACTTTCAGCTCCTCTGGGGAGATGTCACCAAAGGTCTTGTCGGCTGTTCTTTGCCATGAACCAGGTACACTACACAACCCAAATTCCATCACATGGTACGCAAAGGTACCGAAGACTGTAATAAATGTTGTTTTTAGCTTGTTTTGCTCAGCAATCAGCATTCAGACTCTATGATTGTGCATATTCAGGATGCAAGTACGCCAAAGGAGGCATGGGATACTTTGTCAAAAATGTATATTACAAATACGCAAGCCAGGAAAATGCAGCTCAAGCAAGAGTTGCATAATGTGCAAAGAGAAAATATGAGCATCAATGACTACCACATGAAGGTGAAGAAGATTGCAGATGCACTTGCTTCCATTGGGTCGCCAATGGAAGATGATGATTTAGTTTCTGTGACCTTGAATGGACTAGGAAAGGATTATGCACAGTTTCGAACATCCATTTCCGTCCGTGAAAGATTTCTTGATTTTGAGGAGTTGATTGCTCTTCTAATTTCTGAGGAGCAGAGAAATGGTGGTGCATCTTCTTCAGGAGGAACTTCAAAAGAAGCTCTCTTCTACTTAAATGCTGGAAGAGGTAGAGGCAGAGGTAGAGGAGGCCGATCTGGAGGCCGTGGTAGAAATCAGAATATGCAGCAAACTCAAGAAAACCTATCCTATGGAGGAGGACGTGGTAACTCTAGAGGCAGGGGGAGCCAAAGAGATCGTGGTGGATGGCAAAGAGGGCAAAATGCAAACAACAATGTTGAATGCTACTACTGTAGTAAAATGGGTCATATGGCTAAAGACTGCTATAAAAAGCAGAATGACATCATGAATGAAAAACTGCAACAAGGGAATTATGCATCTTCTAGTAGACAGGGTGATGACAGAAATGAGCATTTGTTTATGGTGCAGCACATGACCAATTCTGTGACAAGTGCAGAAGAAAGTAACGATGTGTGGTATGTTGACTCAGGTGCATCAAACCACATGACAGGTCATGCAGAATGGATGCAGGATGCAAGGAAAATGGAAAAACCAGGATTTGTGGAGACTGGTGATAATACTGCACATCCGATTGTGCAGATTGGAAATATTCCTTTGTCTATGCAGGATGGGAAAAAGAAATACCTGTCCGATGTATTTCATGTCCCGAATATCGCCAAGAATCTGGTTTCTGTTGGTCAAATGGTTGAGCAGGGCTTGCAGGTTAGATTTAATCCTCATGGATGCTTTGTTGAGGATATGAAAAATAAAGGTCGCTTGATAGCAAAAGGAAAGAAGAAGGGCAGAATGTTTACGTTGGATGCAGACATGTCTGAATTGAGTGCAGCAATGTTTGCACATGGGATTGGGGTAGTTGCAGATATTGATATCTGGCATAAACGCATTGGTCATGTTAATGTACAGCGACTTAAATCAATGCAGGCCCAAAATATTGTTGCAGGATTGCCAAAATTAAAGGTTGCAGAAATGCATAAGGTATGTGAAGCCTGTCAGTTTGGAAAACAGGAATGCCAACCATTTCCTAGACATGTTCAAGAGAGTAAGAAGCCATTGGAATTAATTCACTCTGATGTGTGGACTACTAAAGCTGCATCTCTTGGAGGCTGTCATTATTTTGTCACTTTTATTGATGACTGTAGCAGAAAAGTTTGGGTGTATTTTATGAAAAAGAAAAGTGAAGTTTTTGGGCATTTCAAAACTCTTAAAGCTGTGGTTGAAAAAGAAACATGCCTGCAAATAAAATGCCTAAGGTCAGATGGAGGGGGAGAGTACCTCTCAAATGAGTTTGCAAGGTTCTTGCAGGAGCATGGCATAAAGCAGCAATATTCATGCAGTCATACCCCACAGCAAAATGGAATTGCGGAAAGAAAAGACAGGCATATTGGAGAGGTATCTCGTGCCATGCTCAATGAAAAAGACCTGCCAGATTTTTATTGGGCTGAAGTAGTTGCTACAGCAGTCTACATAATGAACAAGACTCCCACTGCAGCAATATATGGAATGACTCCAGAGGAGAGGCATACTGGTAGGAAACCAGATATTTCTCATTTGAAGATTTTTGGTTGCATTGCCTATGTTCATGTGCCAGATGAGTTGAGATCCAAGTTGGATCCAAAAGCTGAGAAGTGCATCTTTATTGGTTACTCTCTGCAGCAGAAAGGTATAGATGTTATAACCCTTCTACTCGTAAGTTTACAGTGAGCAGAGATGTTGTTTTTGATGAGATGAGTAGCTGGTATAAACCAGTAAATGTGATTGGTGATGTAGATGCACAAAACGGTAATGCTGCACAGAATTCACAACAGCACTCACAAAATATTAGTGGATCTGGAGCGTCCTCTAGTAGTGGTTCACATTCTTTGCCATGGACATGCAGATTGAGATCAGGAGAATCTTCTCAAAGCAATGCAGATAGTGGTATTCAAGTGTCACGAAAAGGAAAAGAGAAGGTAGATCAGCCCATGTTTGATGTGAATGCAGGTCATTCTTATGTGGATGCTGAATCCAGTGGCTCAGAACAGAGCATTGATGATGAGTTGGGTATTCCTTCTATTGTTATACCTGGATTAAGGAAGACCATGGATGTTTTGAGAGCACATGGGAGTGAACCTACTTTGCGTAGGTCTATCAGAGCTAGGTATCCTGTGGATAGGCTGAAATATGATGGATTTACAGCCATTCACTATGCATATATGGTCAAAGTGATACAGGAACCAGAACCCACTTCTTTTGAGCAAGTCATGGGAAAAGAAAAATGGGAGAAAGCCATGGATGAAGAAATGGATGCCTTGGAAGCAAATGCTACATGGGAATTGGTACCTTTGCCTAAAGGTAAGAATGCAATTGGCTGTAAGTGGGTTTATAAGGTGAAACACAATGCAGATGGTTCCGTGAATAGATACAAGGCAAGATTAGTAGTCAAGGGGTATGCACAAACATATGGCATTGATTATGAAGAAACATTCAATCCGGTTGCAAGGATGGCAACCGTAAGAGCAGTCATTGCTATGGCTGCATCAAAGGGATAGTCTTTACATCAGATGGATGTAAAGAATGCCTTCTTGCATGGTGATTTGCAAGAAGAGGTCTATATGGAGCAGCCACCAGGTTATGTGCATGCTGTTCATCCTGAGTTTGTTTGTGCAGGTTGAAGAAAGCCTTGTATGGCTTGAAGCAAGCACCTAGAGAATGGTCTGACAAGATAGGACAATATCTTGTGACTATTGGCTTTCAGATTTCCAAGGCAGATTTCTCACTTAATGTGAGAAAAACAGAGAAAGGTATTATGCTGCTTGTCATTTATGTTGATGATTTGATTATCACATGTGATAGTGATGAAGATATCCTTTATGTGAAAATGCTATTGAAGCAAAAGTTTGAGATGAAGGATTTAGGAGAGCTGCGTTATTTCTTGGGCATTGAGGTGATTAGATCACCAAGTGGGATACGGCTCTTGCAGAGGCAGTATGGATTGGACATGCTGTCCAAATATGGGATGATAGGCTGTAAGCCTATTTTAGTTCCTTTGGAGTAGAATGTGAAGCTGAGCGCAGATGCATGTGAGCTTTTCAAAGACCCTACTATGTACAGACGCATAGTAGGAAGTTTGATTTATATGACTATTACCAGGCCAGATTTGAGCTATGCTGTTGGATTGGTAAGTCAGTTTATGCAGGCTCCAAGGAAACCGCATTTGGATGCGGCTAGACGCATACTCAGGTATGTGAAGTCCACATTGCAGTATGGACTACTTTATGAGACTGGGGTTCAGATACAGTTGCATGGATACACTGATGCTGATAGAGCATGTGTAATAAGCAATCAATTTAGTGACAGAGCATGTTCTACTAGGTGATATTGACTTGGTTTATGTCAGCATATAGAGGATCAAGCTCCTAGCATTTTCACCAAGGCCTTGGGAGTTGAGAAGCTTCAATGCTTCATGACTAGTTCGCAAGCTCATGTTGAGCTTGAGGGGAAGTGTTGAGATGTTGAGCTCTACATGAGCTAGCATCCACTACATGTCTTGGTGATGTGGTAGTATATTATTCATTGGCATGTTAGGTAACTAACACAAGGATACACCCATGATTCTATAGCTAGACTACACGCACGTAACCCATCCTTAGTTACGACACCTTCATTGTGTAGCATAAATGCTCACCCAAATTGAAATACATAGCTTCTTCAACCTTTCTCTTGGGAGGCAAAGCTGCCAAAATTGCAAAAAATTATGAACATCCTTGTAGAGTCCCCCCTACATTTCCATTGTTCAAAAAAAGAGGACACTTAAACATCCTAGTTTTTGAGTTACCAAAGAAATATCTATTTGACACCTAGAAAGGCTCTTGTGGCTTCTTCCACACTAGGTTGGGCTTCTATAGACATCAACAGAACAAGAACCTAATGCTTGATGACACCTTTTGTGTGAGGTGCACAACCTAGGGTGGTTCATGAAGTATCCCCACTTTTGGGGATACTTCATGTACTAGAGTGAGTTAATCTTCTCTCTCATAGAGAGAGGTGAGTTTCCCTCTCCTCCTTTTCCATATTCGACTATTTCTCTCTCATCTATGCTAGCTATCAAAGAATGGTCCACTTCTTATACTTGCATGGGGAGTAGCATTCACAATGGCTGAGTCTCTCCTCCAAATCCATTTACCTACACAAGGAGGGGCTCTTACATGTCCTTATGCATTCTTATCTATTAAAACAGGTGCTTACCATGTCGGAATCCTGAAAGTCTCATAAAGAGCCGTAGGGTGGTGCCATGCCCAAACACTTTCCTAGAATTTCAAGAGCCTAGTAGCATGTAAAGGTGGCCACATATTGACCTAGAAAGTAAGACGGCAAAAGAACACCCACACCATGTTTGCTTTACTTGCAAAGTTTGTGGGCTCGTAGCCTATCTAGAGGGGACTCTCCCCTTGGGCGTCCAAACGCCTTGGCCCTACCATGTGAGTCTAGGCAATAATGTTTTCAATCAACCTACAAAATATGGTCAAATTTCAGCCAATCAAGAGACTCTTTTAGGCAAGAAAACAGAGGTTATAATAGTCAAAACTGTTATATAGCAAAGTGCCAACATTTCCCACTATTTATGCCTCTAAATAGGGTGGAAATTTTGTACAAAAATAGGGGCAAACTTTCAAAAATGTGGCTAAGCCAAGAAGTACTTTTTCAAGAGCTCAAAATGCTCCTAAACTGCCCCAAAATAGTTCTAATAACAACTTCCTTCATCACGACAAGCTTCAGGAAATTCATGCAAAAGGATTATGCTTCAAGTGTGGGAAGAAGTGATCATAAGTTGAAGTGTAAAGCTAAGAACTCAAAAATCAACATGGTGATCACTCAGGAAGTGGAAGTTGAAGAAGAAGAAGATCAAGAGGAAAATTTACCTCACGTTGATGCATACCCAATGATTGAAGAGATTCATAAAGAAGAGCATGCCACCAACGAAGAATTCTATGATCCCATGGTTGGATTTCTTTTTGATCTAGGTGGTAATCATGATTCTCATATTTCCTTATATACCATCTCACATGATGCATGGACCGGTTGCAAACACAAAGGGGAAAATACACTTGGACTCAAAGGTTTCATTAATGGCAAGGTTGCACATATTCTAGTGGATACGGGCAACACTCATAGCTTTGTCAACACCAAATCTTTGAATGGGCTGAAGTTGCTACCCATTGATATGGATTCTTCCTTGCAAATACAAGTTGCCAATGGTGCATATGAGTCTAGTAAAGAAGTGTGTCCATGTACTTCAATTGAGTTATTGCCTTCTTGCACAATAAAAGTAGACTTGATCACTTTGGATATGGGGCCTATTGTCATTGTCATTGGTTGTAATTGGCTGAAAACACTTGGCAATTTTACCTTGGACTTGGAGCAAATGCTAATGGAATTCAATTGGCAAGGAAAGCGCATAGAGTTGAAAGGCATAGACCACAAACAAATAGAACTCATCTCCATGAAGAAATTGCAAAAACAAATCAATGCATAGTCATGCATCTTCACTCTTTTGCTTGCAAAAGTAGATGAAGGACAATCAACAACTCAGTCATCTTCTTGTTCAAAGGAAAGGGATCCAATATTAGAAGAGCTATTGGAGGAATACAAGGATTTATTTCAGCCACCATCATCTTTACCTCCAAAGCGAGAGGTTGACCATCCTATTGATTTGTTGCCCAATACAAAGCCCATCAACAAACCTCCCTATCGCTTGTCCAAGTTTGAAAGGGAAGAAGTGGAGTGTCAAGTCAAAGAATTGCTACAAATAGGTTTAATTCAGCAAAGTCAATCACTGTGTTCCTCTCCCGTGCTCTTAGTCAAAAAGAAGGATGGATCATTTTGCACGTGTATTGATTATCACGATTTGAACAAGGCAATGGTTAAGTATAGGTATCCTATTCCCCGAATTGATGATCTTTTGGATGAGCTTAAAGATACAAAGATCTTCACCAAAATAGATCTTCGATATCAGGTTATCATCAAATTCGAATGAAGGAAGGAGATGACTTCAAAACAACCTTTAGGACTGAAAGAGGGTTATACCACTTCTTGATTATTCCATTTGGACTTTCCAATGCACCCGCTACTTTTCAAGCTCTCATGAATAAAATATTGCAGCCCTTCTTGTTCAAAACAGTCCTTGTTTTCTTTGATGATATTCTAATCTATAGTAAATCCAAGGGTGAGCATTTGAAGCATATGAGAGAGGTCTTTTACACTTTATGAAGACACACACTCTTTGCCAAGATGATGAAGTGTTCTTTCATAGAAGATGAAGTTGAATACTTAGGTCATTTTGTGGGAGAACAAGGGATTAGAGTGTACCCCAATAAGGTAAAATGTGTCAAAGAATATCCTATTCCTACGAATGCAACCGCTTTGAGAGGATTCCCTGGGTTGCCATCCTTCTATAGAAGGTTCATCAAGAATTATGCTCATGTGGTGACTCCATTGACAGATAGGCTCAAAAAGGAAGCTTTCTTTTGGGACTCCATCGTCGATCAAAGTTTCAATGAGTTGAAATCTCTTCTAATTTCAACACCCATCCTTGTATGTCTGGATTTCTCTAAGGAGTTTATCATGTGTGCGCATGCTAGTGGAAGAGGAATTGGGGCTATTTTATGTCAAGATCATGGAGTCATAGCTTATGAGAACCAGAAGTTTGATGAGAAGGAGCGTCAATTACATGTTTATGAGCGAGAGATGTTAGCAATATTGCATGCTATCAAAAAGTGGCATCATTACATTTATGGCAGCCATTTCAAGGTAAAAAGCGATCATCGTGTGTTAATATATTTTCTTTCACAACCAAATTTATCTCCCAAGCAACGAAGATGGTTAGCTACTCTTCAAGGATATGACTTTGAAATATCTTATATGATTGGAAAAGACAATGTTGTGGCGGATGCCTTATCAAGAATGTGGGCATGTTCCATTTCTACCATTTCAACCGTGCATAAGGATTGGATCCATGATATTCAAGAGGAGTATTTCCTTGATGAGCAAGCATCAAAGATGATGAAGGAATTTCAACAAGTTAAAGGAGAAGAGTATCCAAATTTTAAATGGCACAATGGTCTTTTATGGTATTATGGTAGAGTATTCTTGACACTACAATCTTCTTTCAAAAACCGTATCTTGCATGAGATGCACTAAATGGCTCTTCTTTTGTCTTACAAAATATACATCATGTTCCAAACTTGACAAAAAGTTTGGTTAGTACATGATAGCTTGATGACTGTGGTTATAGAGTGACCTTTGGTGATCATGCATGGAAGATTTGCAAGGGATAGCTTATTATGGCCAAAGAGCTAAAATCTAGTGCTTTGCACAATGAAGGTTTGGGCTTATCCTCTTTGCAAAAAAAGTGATGTGTTAGATGCAAAAGTTATTGGCATTTGCAGAGAATCAGTCAAGCAAGAAGCTTAAGTGCTTGAGGATTGATAATGATGGAGAGCGCACCTCACATGCCTTTACAAACTTTTGTGCAATTCATGGTATCAAGAGAGAGTAGACATCTCCTGAAAATAAAGCTTAAAATGGTGTGGCTAAGAAAATAAACATGATCATTCAAGAAAGGGTCCATAGTTTGATCTCTAATGTTGGTCTCACTAATGGATTTTATGCTTAAGCTATAAAGACAACATGGCAAGTCATTGCATAGCAAGACACCAAAATGGTTATGGTTTGGCAAGGAACCTAGTCATGATCACTTGCCTATTTTTGGCTATGATAGAGTTATGCATATACCTAGGGACAAGTGGAGTAAGCTTGATCCTAAGTCTAGCAAATATATCTTTATTGGCTATGAAGAGTTAAGTGAAATGGGATATCACTTGTGGAATCATGAATCTAGAAGGGTAGTATGCAGCTATGATGACATCTTTAATGAGGATAAGATGCATAAGCAACCTATCAAAATGGTTGAGGTCCATAAAGTAATATTTTAAGAAATAAAAATTTCACAAATTGTTTTACATGATGTAAGGCTTGGACAACCTATTAATGCTGATGCAAAAATACCACAAGATGGTGGATATCCAACTCATATCCAAGGGCTTCTATTGAGCTAGTTTTATATAGGTCCACATGGGTTCCTAGCCCACCAAAAAGATACACTCCTTCTTGTAACAAATCTAACTAGCCTTAGGTGGCTATTGATGAACCTTCATGAGGTCATGTTTGATTATCAAAACAATCTCTCCATCACCCTAATGCGAGAGCAAGGGGTTGACACCAATAATGAAAGCAAAAAATCCAGAAATAATGAAGACAATGACACAGTTACAGTACCTCAATAAACTATGACACTGATGGCCAAAATATATAATAGATCTTGGTTGGATACTAAGCCCTCTCATACAAATGGACTACTCATTGATGTGTGTTTCCTTCAGAGGAATTCCATATATCTTTTCCTTCACATTGATTCTCTCTCATGTTTATGCTTATAGTGCCCAACCCTTGAGTGGAGAATGCTATTCATTTGCATATTAATTGGATTCTCATTGGATTTATGAAGGAGTAGTGTGGTTTGAGTGTGAAAGCTCTTTTGTATATGCTACTTTTCATATTATAGGTCTTGAAAATAATAGCAAATTTCTACATTGAGCCTCTCTAGGGTTTTTTCTTGTTCTATGTATCTAGTTGCTTGATTGAGAGGTTGCTAAGAGGTCTGTTGTACATCACTCTTTCTATTTTTTGATTTATTTCTCACATTGTCAAAATGGTAAAAACTAATTTTCCTTGATACACATTGTTGGGTACTATGTGAAATCATTTTGTTGAAGCAACAATTGTTTCACACAATGATTACATGCACACACCAACCTTCTGCACATAGATAAACACATTCATAGGCATTAAGGTGGGTTGTCAAGATGGAAAGCATAGTGCTAGTCATATTGTCATCCTTCAACTAGAATATAAATTCAACTATTAATGCAAAGAAAAGCATCGTATCAAATTTTAAAATGAAAAAAACATAATTATTATGAAGTTTCCTTATCACCCCATTGTTACGGTCCATTTCATGAGGTGTGCAATAATGATGATTATAATTCACTAAGTGCAATATATAATTTCAAGAGTAGAGTAGACTTTAAGTATTCCAAAAGACCATGGGAGTGTTGAGAATTCAAGCTCAACTGATGTACACCGACATGACAGCTAGTGTCCAGCTATCTCTATCATGTGAGTCCTAGGGTAAACTTAACTTTGGTAGAGTTAGTCAGTGTGAGTTTTCATCAGGTCACTCAGACCTAGTTCTCTCTAGTAATTTAGTATGTGTGTGAAGGATATGAAATGAGAAGAATATGGGAGTTCACTGCTCCCTGTTGCCTCATCAATCTCTCCCTATCTTGTTACATGGTATCAGTGCCACTGTGCTCTAGGAAGCTCTGTGACTTTGGTCCAATGCAACTATTGTACAATGCCTATTGAGGCAGCATATGAAGGGGTTAATGGTGATTCAGAGGTACCTAATAAGAAATACTTCAAGATGCAGTTTTGGAGAGAATCAAAGCTCCATGAATGCCAGTCATTCAGATGCCTCTCTTACGCAAGCACATACTCACCTTGAATGTCATGGATGGACCTTCATCTCTTGTTAAAAAGCATGTTGGTGAGTTGTGTGACCAAGCTAAAGTATGAAAAATAAGGAGCTGTGACTCAAAGCAACAAACATGTGTTTATTTTGCCCAGCGTGGACAATGCCAAGAGTGGCCAGATCAGTGTGACAATGAGTAAATCAGTTATTCAAGCATAGCTTGCAGACAGCTTTAAAGAGTAGCATTAATTCAAGTGCTATGCTAAGGGTGTATGAACCAAAAATGCTTGTTGTGTACTGCTCCCAAATTAGTGTGGACAACAATAGGAAATGGTGCAAATTTAGGATGATCACCTCAACAATAGGAAATGGCACAAATGCAAGACGATCACGTGGATGCTCTAGTCAATGCCATCAACAACTACTACTGGGAAGTAGCATCTTTACCACACCTTGAGCATGTATGACTGAGTACTTTGGAGATCAAACAATAGCAGAAATTAATGTGAACAAAAATGGAAGAATTAGCCAAATTTTTATGGTTGAAAGATAATTTAATAGGTCATGTGAGCTTGGATAGAAAGTCCTGAGCATTAATTTGAAGAGTGCACTTAGTATGGCATCAAGAAACACCATCTAAATATTGTATTGACCTCATGCTTGCAGTGGAAATAAATGCAATCAAGCAATTCTAAAAATCACTTAGTCTAGCATGGAATGTACTTAATGCCTTCTCTACATTGGCAATGATTAAGGCGGCCCATTGTTGATGAATGTCATACCTGTAGAGGGTACCATGACTGATTAGTGAGTATGCCATTACCTTTGGTTGGTTAAGCACTTGTGGAAACTATTAAGCTTCATGAATAGATAGTTCACAGTAGACCTACTACCATCATAACCTTGGAATAATATGAGACTTGAAGGATGAAGCTCACAAGAGGAAGCATTGATGTCCTAACCATATGTGGATGAGGTAACATGGTTACTAGATGACTTTGAAAATGTTGTAAGCATTAAATGCTCAGCTTTGAACTGGTTTATTGCTATCAGTGTAGTGGGGGGTGACTGTTAACAGCCTGTAGCAGGCATATATGACATTGTTGCATGAAGAACTAAACAAGCATTGGTGGTTGTTGAGTTATATACTGACTCTTAGAGGTTATGACATCTAGATATTGTGGTTGTGGCTTGTTTGAGCTAAGAATATTATCATTCCAATAGAGAATATAACACTAGTTATTTACATATTGTTGATTTCAAATTGGTGTTGGTCATTAAATGCTGTGGATACAGACATGTCTACTATGCAGATACATGTTGTCTATTTGGACTGCCACTGCATCTAGATGTTTTGACACATAACTGAGCATGTATTTTATATACATATGAGCTGAAATACATTTTTTACTACTAGTTTTTATTGTGACAACTTAGTGAATTGAAACTATCATAAACACGTAAGGGGTGTGCAAGGAGTTAGGCATTCAGTGAGAGCACTGAATTTGCAGCCATGGAAAATGCTCAAGGCACTGATAACATCACTCAAATTGTTAGTGAGAAGCTTGACAACAAAAACTTTGCTCTATGGAAGTTCATGATCCATAACTTTTTGATTGGCAAAGGTTATTGGGATTTGTGTACGAGGGCTAATGTTGAATTCGAATTGCCTAGAGAGAATCCAACATAGGAACAGTGGAGAGCTCATCGATAGTGGTTGGAAAGAGCTAGTAAAGTACTACATTGGTTTTCTTTGTGCATCTCTAATGCAACGGCTATGCAGATTACCTATTGCCATTCCTCGAAGGGTGCTTGGGATGCACTCATGAAGAATTATGGTAATGTCATGCATGCAAGGAAGATACAGCTAAAGCAGTAGTTCAACAACATGTCTAGAAATGGCATGAGCGTTCAAGCATACTCAACTAAAATAAAGACCATAGTTGACCAGCTGGCTACTATTGGATCTCGTGTTTTAGAGGATGATATGATTGCAATGACATTGAATGGGTTAGGCAAGGAGTACAAGGCATTTGATACGTCCATTTCTATAAGAACAGAACCCCTTGATTGGGATGAGCTACTTGCACTACTGCTACATGAAGAAGTAAAGCTTGGCTTGAATATACATTCAAGCACATCTCAGGGTAGAGACATTGTCTTTTACTCTAGTCAGTGAGCTAGAGGTGGTAGAGATCATGAAGCTTTTCGGGGTCAAGGAGACACTTGAAACACACATGGATAGTAGAAAAATGCTTGGAATAGCTCAAATATGCAAGGACAACAAGGTTTTGGAGCTTTAGAGGCAGGGGGAGATCACCTAGAGACAGAGGTGGCTCTTGACAATCACATGACTAGTCTAACAGGGATAAGAGACTATCATTATTGCGGAAGATAGGGGCATTTCACGAAGGATTTTCATAAAAAGAAATGTGATATGAAGGCAAAAGGTAGGCAGCATGGACATTATGCATCTTCCAATGGTACTTAGGATGACTAGGGAGATAGATTGTTTGCTATGCAGCATGTATCAAAGAATACACCTAAGCAAGGCAAAGATGAGAAATGGTACATAGACTCAAGAGAATCCAATCATATGACTCCTCAAATCATGGTGAATGGTTTGATGAGTTAGTAGTAGGGTCTAATGGATTTGTATGTACTGGTGATGATACACATCATAATATTCAGCATACATGTGTGGTTTCGTTACTCATGCCTGATGGCAAAATAAGAGCCTACATGATGTACTACATGTATCTTCCATTACCAAGAATAAGTCAAATTCAATAGGGAAGGTTGTTTTTCAAGAATATGGCAATGGTTGTAAATTGATTGCCAAAGGCAAGAGAGATGGCAAAATCTTTACCTTGGATGCATCTATCCTGGAACTGAAGGCATCCATGTTTACCCATGATAATGGAGCAGTTTGGGATGTAGAAATCTAGCACAAACACATTAGTCATGTTAATGTACAAAAGCTAAAAAATATGCAGTAGAAAGAGGTTGTACTTGGCTTGGCGAAGTTCAAGTACATTGATCTTGGACATGTATGCTCTGCTTGTCAGTTTGGGAAACAAGCAAGATTTCTATTCATGAGACATGTCAAAAATAGTTATTGGCCTTTGTAGTTGATACATTATTCGGATGTATGGGGTCATGCCCATAATGCATCTTTTAGTGGTGCCAGGTATTATGTATCCTTCATTGATGATTTCAACCCGATACACATGGCTATACATTCTGAAGCACAAGGATGAGGTGTTCAATGTCCTTAAGGACTTTAAGAAGCATGCTAAAAATGAACTTGGCTATTATATCTCATGTCTGAGATCTGATGGAGGTGGAGAATATGTATCCCTTGCTAAATATGGCATCAAAAGGAAGCTCACATGTAGTTACACACCTTAGCAGAATGATGGGGCATAGAGAAAAAGTTGGGTGCATATGGAAGCTACCAAGGCAATGCTTAATGAAAAGAATTTGCCAAATGCTTATTGGGCTGGGTTCACACTTAGTGACCTCATGTATATATACTATGGTACTTTTATATAAGTCTTTTATCATATTATAGACTTATTTCTTTTTAGTGGAAGAAGAAAGAAGAAGAAAAAAGAAAAAGAAGAAGATTTCAACCCTATCTCTATGTGTACTCAAGTCTCCATTTCCTTTATGTTTGTGCTCTTGCTTGCTTTACCTTTCTTCCCTCTTGTCTATTTTCATGGTATTAGAGCCATCCCATTGTTGCACAGAGCTCAATTGAAGGTTGAGGGGAATGCATTGGATCACAAAAGTAAGCAAGTGAGCAATGGGTAAGAAGCTCTTCCACCTTGCTTGATTTGCCTATGGTTATAGCTATAGGATGCTCTTGAGGTTGGCAAGGCTATAATGTATGATTGCATTAAAACTTGCCAAGTAGGAAGAACAATATATATACCACAAACATGCCCTTTAGGGCTTATTCAATATGATTTTTGGTATTTACAATCATTTCAACCTCCATTCTCGACTTGCAAATCATTCGGACAACAATTTTTAGGTATACTATGGTCTGGATAGCCACATAGGTTACATATTTTGAACTTATAAGATTTCAAGTATTTGCTCGGTTACAGACACAGAAGGCATCTACATATAGATTGCATATTTTTGTTACTAATGTGTAGTCAGTGTAAAGACTATGTGTTTAGTCATGGTGCACCTTGTATCACCTTGTTTGCAGATTGTAGTTTTTTACAAGTAGCTTGTTTTTATCAAAATGTCTCAAAACTTCAACTAAATTGTCCAGTAAGAAGCTTAATAAGAACAATTATCCTACATCAAAGTTCAGAATGACAAATTTCTTGAAGTATAAAGGTATTTGGGATTATATTGAAGGAGACATGTCAATAGTACCCAAAGTTCATAGATAAAATGCTACTATAGCAGAGGTAAAGACTGAGAAAGGTTGGTAGCAAACACAAAGTAAAGTCATGTATTGGTTGTCTAATAAAATCATAGATAGCATGATGAGCTATTTGCAAGAATCTGATATCCCCACTATTGTGTGGAAGAATCTAACAAGGCTGTTCAAAATAAACACAAAGGCCAGAAAGCTACAATAATAATTAATAGCGTAGCAATGTTACCAATAGCAAACTCACAATAGAGGTCAGCATGGACTATAAGATAAGTATAACTACCCACTTGTAGTGAGTAGCTCACTGTGATATTGAGGAGTTATTTGGCATTGAATTTTGCAATATATTCACTCATGTTGGATTTTGAGGTCCACAAGAACTGTGAACAGTATATTGTATGTTGTTGTCAATTTTGAGATAGCTTTTACTCCCATGTTTGGAGCTTACTAAAGCCTCTAATGATGCTTATTCATGCCTCAATGATGCTACATCCATGTGGGATAGTTTGTGGGCTGACATGAGCATTTCTTGCTTAGTTTTGAAGTAATATACTATTGGTATAAAAGGGCCTTGAATGGTTAGTGTGTGTTGGATGGTTTGTCTTCATGTATACCTAAAGTATATGCATTGGTGAGTGATATCTACATGGATAGGCTACTACACTTAGATGTTTTTTTTTGGCATGGTATTGAGCTGAAATATCACTCATTACTATAGAGATATTAGTGCAGTCATTGTAGGACTAAAATTGTCATGTTTTGAAAGGTGTATACATATGCTGTCTAGCTAAGATCTTTTGGGATTCTGTCTAATATTTTAATGTCTACTCTATGTATGGAATGAGTTGGGCTAAAATAGATGCAAAGTAGCTGCCCAATACACATGTGTTGCTTGAATGTTATGCAAGTATTGTGTCTTTGAAAAGGCTATTTGATCTACAAGGAGTTTGGAATTGTTAGCATAAAACTTAAATATTGCAATAAACACTTTCAGCTGCAGATATGGCAAATGTAGATAGGTCAAAAAACATCATACAAATTGTTGATGAAAATCTAGATAAGAATAACTATGCAACATGGAAATTTTGTATGGAAAACTTCATGATTGGAAAAGGATATTGGGATCTTATTATAGGTGATGAGGCTAAACCATAGCTTTTGAAAAGAAATCCCACTACTAAACAATAGAGAGCATGTTGTGCTTTGCTTGAACTAGCTTACAGGGTCTTGCATTGGCTCTCACTGTGTATTTTCGATGCAATGGTCATGGTGATCATGAATTGCAAGTCAAGGAAAGATGCATGGGACATCTTGATGTGGTATTATGGTACTACTACAAGTGCATGAAAGATCGAGTTGAAATAGAAGTTTAATACCATGGATAGAAAAGGACAGTCAATACGAGACTATGTCATAGATAAAGACCATTGCTGATCAACTAGTCTCTATTGGAGTTGAAGTAGATGATGAAGATTTGGTTAGAGTGACATCGGATGGTCTTGGACCTATGTATAAGTCATTTGATATGTCTATTTCAACTCAATTGGTGATACCAAGCTAGTTTCATTTCTTGTTCAAGAAGAGGTTAAGATTGGATTAGCTACTAATCCTAGTGGCTCAAAGGGTAGAGATGCTATTTTTAATTCAAATCAAAGAGTTTGATATAGCCATGGGGAAAATGGTTCTCTCAAAAGACTGATCAAAATGCATCTCAAAATGTGAATAATCAGCAAGTGCAAAATGCTAGAGGTAGTGGATACTTCCGAGCAAGTGGGAGATCCAACTCTAGAGGCAAAGGTTCATTGCAATCATAGAGTACATATGAGAATGCAAATAAGAATAAGGATTTCCACTACTGTGGAAAGTATGGGCATATTGATAAGGAATGTTTGAAGAAACAAATGAATCAGAAAGGTAAGCAATAGAGTCATTATGATTCGTCTAGTCTTGAGGAGGATGTTGCTATAGACAGGTTTTTTGCTATGATATATGTTAGTAACCATGCTACTAGAGAAAATAAGTCAGTGGTACATTAAGTGTAGGGAATCCAATCATATGACTTTGCATGGAGAATGGTTCATTGACATGGTTTTTGATAAGCACGGCTATGTCTGTACAAGTGACGACACACAACATAATATTGAGCATAAGGGTGTAGTTCCCTTAGTTATTCATAATGGTCAAAAGAAGAATCTGCATGATATATTTCATGTTCCCTCCACTAAGAATCTACTATCAATTGGATCAAAATCTGCAAGTGCAATTCAATAAGCATGGTTGTTTTATTGAGGAGTTTGGAAATGGTTGTAAGCTTAATGCTAAAGATAGAAGACATGGTTGTATATTCACTTTGGATGCTAGTATTCCACAAATGAAATCAACCATGTTTGCACATGGACAAGGTGTAGTTAGAGATCTTGAGATCTGGCAGCATAAGAGGATTGAGCATGTGAATGTTTAAAGGTTGCAAACTATGCAAAAAAATCAGTTGGTTACAGCCTTGCCAAAGTTTGCCTATTCGAATTTAGGTCATGTTTGTGAAGCATGTTAGATTAGCAAGCAATCTCGATTTTTGTTTATCAAGCATGTTCAAAAGAATATGCCACTACATTATTGGGTTGAAATTGTAGTGAGAGCTATGTATGTGCTTAATCATACTCTTATTGGAGGAATTCATTGAGAATCAAGCTAGTGATCAGTATCACCGACATTACCGACCTTATCTAGATAGCTGTCATCTTAGTTGTCACTCCACATGTGTATTGTAATAAGTGAGTTGGTCAAACTCAACTACAATTAGTAATAGGGTCAATTAGTGACCTAGTGTGTTTATCAGTTATGTGTGAACCAAGGAGCCCTACTTATGCTGAAAATTATCATTCAGCTAGTACGTCTATGAGGGGACCAATAGGTGATGGTTCATCTACTGTTAGTCCTTGGACACAGGGCGACTCCGCAGTCGTACTACTACATCCACTAACACGAATATGTCAATGAGGGGTATATTGGATAAAGGCAAAGAAAAGATGTTTGATGATGTGACTGGCCTGCTTACATGTGGATATGAGTCATCTGGAAGTGATAATCTTGATAGTGAATTGGGCATACCATCAATTATGACACATGGTGCGAGGCAAAGCACATATGTGCTGCCTCATGAGAGGCAAGCCCAGAGTGCATCATAGTTGAGGAGGTCTGAAAGGGTCAGAAAACTAGTTGATAAATTAACATACAGTGGGTATTCAGCTAGACATTATGCATATATGACTAAAGTGTCAAGCTACAAAGAGCCCATGAAGTTTAGTGAGACAGTTACAGATGAGAATTGGTGTGTCGCCATGGATGAGGAATACACAGCATTGGAAAATGCAAGTCACATGGTTCATTGGAAAGGTATAAAGCCTGGCTGATTGCAAAGGGATATGCACAGCAGTACGACCTAGATTATGAGGAGACTTTCAATTTAGTTGCCAAGTTGGCAATGGTGAGAACAGTTATTGCACTAGCGGCTTCTAAGGGCTGGAAATTATGGCAGATGGATGTTGAAAATGCATTCTTGAATGGTGGCTTGCTTGAAGAGGTGTATATGGAGTAGCCTGAAGGTTATGTACACCCTGACTATCCAACATATGTGTGTAAATTGAAAAAGGCCTTGTATGGACTGAAACAAGCACAAAGAGCATGGAATGCTTGCATAAGCACTTACTTGCAATAGCTTGGTTTTCAGATAGGTCATGCAGATCACAGCCTATTTACAAAGAAGACAGAGCATGGGGGTTATGTTTTTCTGGTGGCTTGTGTCGATGATTTGATCATCATTGGAGATGATGATCATGGGATAGCTAAAATTAAAGCAATGTTATAGCTGAATTCAAAGTCAAGGATCTTAGTGAGCTAAAGTACTTTATTGGGATTGTGGTTGTGTCTATACCTCAAGGTATATGGCTATTACAAAAACACTATGCTCATGATATGTTGTTGAAATATGGCATGATGGAGTGTTAAGTCATGGAAACACCATTGGATTAGAATTTCAAACTTACAATTGATGTTGGGACTGAGATCGAGAATGTCACTATGTATAGACAGATGGTGGGTAGCTTGATTTGCCTTACTATTACCCATCCTGACTTGAGTTATGCAATGGAGATGATTAGCCAATTTATGCAAAAACCTCATAAGCCACACTTAGATGCAGTCATGAGGATTATGCGGTATGTGAATGGTACTGCTGATTATGGGTTGTTTTATGAGCATGTGAAATTATTTGACTTGATAGGTTATACAGATGCTAATTGGGTTGGTTGTCTCTATAATAGGAGATCAACTAGTGGTTATGCTTTCAGTTTGGGCAGTAGCATGATCAATTGGAGTAGTAAGAAGCAGTCGACCGTTGCTTTATCTAATACAGAGGCAGAATATAGGGGTGCAGCCTTAGCGGCATGCAAAGCAGTTTGGCTTGTGAAAATACTACATGACTTGGGTATACGGTTGGACAGCAAAGTCACATTGCATTGTGACAATCTCAGTAGTGTGATGTTGGCTAGCAACCCCATCTATCATGCTAGATCCAAACACATAGAAGTTCATTACCATTTTATTAGGGAGATGGTACTTGCTAGGAAGATTGATCTACTCCATGTAAAGACAGAAGACCATATAGCAGATATATTTACCAAATCACTTGGTAAAGAGAAGTTTATGCATTTCAAGGAGCTACTTGGAGTACATTAGTTAGCTTGAGCTTAAGGGGGAATGTTGAGAATCAAGCTCGTGATTAGTATCATTGACATTACCAACCTTATCTAGACATCGAGATTCAGAGGGAGAGAGAGACAAAGACATAGAAGTTCATTACCATTTTATCAAGGAGATGGTACCTGCTAGAAAGATTGATCTGCTCCATGTGAAGACAAAAGACCAGGTAGCAGATATCTTTACCAAATCACTTGGTAAAGAGAAGTTTATGCATTTCAGAGAGCTACTTGGAGTACAATAGTTAGCTTGAGCTTGAGAGGGAGTATTGGCAATCAAGTTCGTGATCAGTATCACCAACATTACTGACCTTATCTAGACAGCTATCGTCTTAACTATCACTGTACATGTGTGTTGTAATAACTGAGTCGGTCAGACTCAACTACAGTTAGTATTACGGTCCATTAGTGACCTAGTGTGTTTATCAATTATGTGTGATTAGACTTTAGTAAGCATTATGGAAGAATGAGAACAAGAGAACAAGAGAGTTCCCTACTCTCTGTTACAACTCCATGTCTTTGTCTCTCTCTCACTCCCTCTGAATCTTGAACAATGAGATCTATATGGTGGACATAAGTCCCCGACATCAACTATCTAAAAGTCTTTAGCTGAATTGTACTTCTACTGCATGGATTCATGACATGACATCGTATCAAAATTTGAACCCACATCATCTATCTAAAAGTCTTTGCCCAACATCAGCCATCTAAAAGTCTTTGGCTACATTTTATGTGTGTACATTCCAGATGAGAAGAGAAAAGGGTGTTGGATCCTAAAGAATGGAAGTGTGTGTTTATTGGCTATGCTTAGAAGCAGAAGGCTTACAAATGTTTTGATCCGTCTACCATGAAAATTATAATTAACAAAGATGTTGTCTTTGACGAGTTGGCTTCATGATATGGGTCATCTGCTACTGTTCCTCATTATTAGTTTTCAGATAATGTATCTATTGTTATTCCGTAGCAAAGTACTACTATGTTTGGACCTACAAGTGATATATCTGCAAGTGCTTCACCTTGGACTCGTAGGTTACATAGTTATGCATCACCATCCACTGACAGCATTATATGTCAATGAGGGCAAGAAATGAAGCCAAAGGCAAAGGAAAAGAGAAAGTTCTTCATGATGCTCTTGGGATGACGACTTCAAGATATGACTAAACTAACAGCTTGGATAGTAAATTTTGGATTCCATTTATTTATATGCCTAGGGTTAGGCAAACTAGATATATACCACCTCATGAGAGAGAAAAATCAAGCAATCCACCTCATTTGAGAAGGTCATAGAGGGTGAGATATCCTATTGACAAGAGGCTTGCATACATTGGATCTTCAACAAAGCATTATGTATATATGACAAAGGTCATGGAACACAGAGAGCCTACAACATTCAATGAAGTTATCATGCACAAAAATTGGTGCAAAGCAATTGATGAGGAGATGAACACACTTGCTAAAAATAAAACTTGGAAATTGGTTACATTGCCTAATGGTAAGAAGTCAATTGGCTATAAATGGATTTACAAAGTTAAGTACAAGTCTAATGGCAACATTGAAAGGTAAGAAGCCAAGTTATCAACAAAAAGATATGCACAACAATATGCCTTGGATTATGAAGAGACATTTAGCCATGTTGCCAAAATGGTAACTATTAAGACAGTGATTGCTTTGACTACAATAAAAGGGTTGGAAATTAGAGAAAATAGATGTGAAGAATGTATTTTTGAATGGAGACTTGATAGAAGAGGTATTTATCTATCAATCAAAAGGGTACATGCATCCTCAATATCCAAATTATATCCGCAAGTTGAATAAAGCACTATATGGGTTGAAATAGGCTCCAAGAGCTTGACATGCAAAAATTAGTACTTACTTGCAAAGTCTTTGATTTACAATTGGAAAGGCTGATCGTAGTCTCTTTATGAAGAAGGCAGATGCAGGTCATGTGGTATTAGTTATCTATGACAATGATTAGATGATTACAAGAAATGATGACACTAGGATACATAATGTTATGGCTATGCTAAAAATTGAACTTGACACAAAGGATTTGGGAGAATTTAAGTTTTTTAAGGCATTGGAATATTAGCGAGAGCAGCAAGAAGCAACCCAATAGTTGCACTCTCTAGTGGTAAGGCAAAGTATAGATGTACCACAATAGCTTGTGGCATTGCTTGGGTACTACATTTGTTGATAGACTTGGGTATGCAAGTAGATGCTCTAGTTACATTGTATTGTAACAATCTAAGCAATATAGTTTCAGCTACAATCCTGTGTATTGTGCCAAAACAAAACATGTAGAGGTATACTATCACTTCATACAAGAGATGGTCTTGCAAGGAAGATAGATCTCCTGCATGTCAAAACCGAAGACCAAGTAGTTGACATCTTTACGAAGTCACTAGGTAAAGATAAGTTTTGTCACTTTAGAGAGCTACTTGGGATATATTGTCCTTCTTGAGTTTGAGGGGGAGTATTGAGAATCAAGATCATTCTACTCTAGTGTCTCTCTAGTTGTAGTTTAGTTATATATCATGTGTGGTTAATAAGTGAGTTGGTGAGCTAGACCTATGGGTTAGACTTAGCCTTTTACACTATTGTAGGGTTAGACTGTGTGACTTAGATTGATAATGTATAATGAAGGATGAAAATAATAGTAGAGAGAACACTAATCGACTCTTGCTCCACCTCTTTGCCTTCTTATCTCTCCAGAACGTTTAACACAAAATGTTTGTAAGAGATACTTGGAGGTGTCATGATGCTAGTAAGGTTAAAATGTTAGTGGGGAGTTTTTTAATATGGCACTTTCGACAAAGTCAATATTTTGCTAATAATTATGTGTAAGAGCAATAAAAGAAAAAAGAAAGACATGTTGGTTGCATTGTGCTTGATGCAGTATACAATATCACATGCTCTATAGAGATGAAATGTTTCTTATGTAAAATTGTCTCTAATAATGCAAAGATATTATTATGATGTATACCCAAAAGATATACAGAGACTCTATGGTGTAAGCAAGTTAACCTTTACTAAATAGCATATCACTGGACATTGCTATGAGTAAATGTTAATAGCATTGTTTCATTTGGCCAAAAGTTCCTTTTGAAAGTATATTTTATTTACCATGCATTTCCTTGAAGGTAAATTCAATTAGCAATGTTACAAACATGGGTCTCTCTCCCACCTCTATGTGTGTGTGTGTGTGTGTGTGTGTGATCAAAATTGTGTACTTGTACTGGGCATAGAAATTTGCAACACCCTCTTCCATTCTTGCTCTCAATCACATCTCTTAGTTGTTGAGATATTGAGCTCCACTCGTGATATGCCAGCGTGACCGTTGTGCATTTATGTCACCGACTTGTTAGCTATAGATGCGGTTGGTACACCGCCCATGAATAATAGCTAGATGACAGCTATCCTTATCTACTCTAGTTCGTGGCTTAGTTAGTATGCTACCTTAGTTAGTTGAGTTTGGTTTGAGACCCATATATAGGGTTCTTCTATTTCTCTATATTAGAGTTCTTTTTGGCTTACACAACTAAGAAGAGGAAAACTGTTTTTAGCCTCCACCTTTGTGTGTATTCCCCCATTGTGTAAGTGAGAAAGCTACAAGTGAGACTCCTTCCTTCTCTCCCACAATCTTGACATGGTGTCAGAGCCTAGTTCATGGTAAGGAGCTCAAGAAAGCAAACCAAGTTCGCGGTGTTCTGGTAAGAGGACCAGTGTTGCTTTCATTTTTCAAGTTTGGGAGCAAGTCTCTGCAAGTAGCACAGCCGAAAAGTACAAGAGTGCATTGTCTCAGATTGAGACGCCCTTCGCGGTGTAGCAAGAGGGCAGTATATGTTGCGGGCAAGGGCTTTAGGCCTCGGTTGCCCTATTTTTTTGATTTGATGCCATTTTAGGGCCTGTTTTGGAGGTGGAAGTTTTCCACACGCACTCAGGAAAAGGCCCTGTTTTTTGCTGTGCGACCACTGTTCTACAGGTCGGTGAAAAGTTACCGTAGAAATTGCATTGTATGTCTATGTGTAAAGACATTGGGAGTTACAGAATCATCCTTGTTGCCTGTTGATGCAAAATCATCACTAGGAAGTGACTGTGTAGTCAAATACCACTTTCGTCAGTTTTGCAGATTTGTCCTTGTGAGGCTGAAGCTGCGTTTTTTGCAATGACAGAATTTTTTGCAGTGTTCTGTAATGGCATCTAATTCTCTTTCATAGATTGTCACTGAAAAGCTTGACAAGAACAACTTCCAAGCATGGAAGTTTAGAATGACGAATTTCCTTATGGGAAAAGGATATTGGAAATTTGTTGCAAGAAATGAAGAAGAACTAGTTCTTCCTGATGTTCCCAATCAACAGCAAATGCAGGCATTTAAAGGATGGCATGAGAGAGCCATAAAAGTTATGTACTGGGTGTCTATCAGTATTTCAGACTTTATGATTATGCATATTCAGAATGCAAGTATGCCAAAGGAGGCATGGGATACTTTGTCAAAAATGTATAGCACAAATATGCAAGCCAGGAAAATGCAGCTCAAGCAAGAGTTGCACAATGTGCAAAGAGAAAGTATGAGCATCAATGACTACCACATGAAGGTGAAGAAGATTGCAGATGCACTTGCTTCCATTGGGTCGTCAGTGGGAGATGGTGATTTACTTTCCGTGACCTTGAATGGTCTAGGAAAGGATTATGCACAGTTCCGAACATCCATTTCCGTCCGTGAAAGATTTCCTGATTTTGAGGAGTTGATTGCTCTTCTAATTTCTGAGGAGCAGAGAAATGGTGGTGCATCTTCTTCAGGAGGAACTTCAAAAGAAACTATCTTCTACTCAAATGATGGAAGAGGTAGAGGCAGAGGTAGAGGAGGCCGATCTGGAGGCCGTGGTAGAAATCAGAATATACAACAAACTCAAGAAAACCAGTCCTATGGAGGAGGACGTGGTAACTCTAGAGGCAGGGGGAGCCAAAGTGTTGAGATATCGTGCTCCACTCGTGATACGCCAGGGTGACCGTTGTGTATTTATGTCACCGACTTGTCAGTTGCAGACGCGGTTAGTACACCGCCCATGAATAATAGCTACATGATAGCTATCCTTATCTACTCTAGTTCGTGGCTCAGTTAGTATGCCACCTTAGTTAGTTGAGTTTGGTTTGAGACCCATATAGAGGGTTCTTCTATTTCTTTGTATGTGAGTTCTTTTTGGCTTACACAACTAAGAAGAGAAAAACTGTTTTCAGCCTCCACCCTTGTGTGTATTCTCCCATTGTGCAAGCAAGAAAGCTACAAGTGAGACTCCTTCCTTCTCTCCCACAATCTTGACATGGTATCAGAGCCTTGTTCGTGGTTAGGAGCTCAAGAAAGCAAGCCAAGCTCGCGGTGGTCTGGTAAGAGGAGCAGTGTTGCTTTCATTTTCTGTTTTGGGAGCAGATCTCTGCAGGTAGCACAGCCGAAAATTGCAAGAGTGCATTGTCTCAGGTTGAGACGCCCTTCGCGGTGAAGCAAGAGGGCAGCATATGCTGCGGGAAAGAGCTTTAGCTCTTGGCGACCCTGTTTTTTTGATTTGAGGCCATTTCGGGGCCTGTTTTGAAGGCGGAAGTTTTCTGCATGCACTCAGGAAAAGGCCCTGTTTTATGCTGTGCGACCACTGTTCTAGAGGTCGGTGAAAAGTTACCATAGAGATTGCATCGTATGCTTGTGTGCAGAGACATTGGGAGTTACAGAATCATCCCTGTTGCCTGTTGATGCAAAATCGTCACTAGGAAGTGACTGTGTGGTCAAATACCACTTTCGCCAGTTTTGCAGATTTGCCCTTGTGAGGGTGAAGCTGTGTTTTTTGCAGTGACAGAATTTTTTGCAGTATTCTATAATGGCATCTGATTCTCTCTCACAGATTGTCACTGAAAAGCTTGACAAGAACAACTTCCAAGCATGGAAGTTTAGAATGACGAATTTCCTTATGGGAAAAGGATATTGGGAATTTGTTGCAGGAAATGAAGAAGAACCAGTTCTTCCTGATGTTCCCAATCAACAGCAAATGCAGGCATTCAAAGCATGGCATGAGAGAGCCAGGAAAGTTATGTACTGGCTGTCTATCAGTATTTCAGACTCTATGATTGTGCATATTCAGGATGCAAGTACGCCAAAGGAGGCATGGGATACTCTGTCAAAGATGTATAGCACAAATACGCAAGCCAGGAAAATGCAGCTCAAGCAAGAGTTGCACAATGTGCAAAGAGAAAATATGAGCATCAATGACTACCACATGAAGGTGAAGAAGATTGCAGATGCACTTGCTTCCATTGGGTCGCCAGTGGAAGATGATGATTTAGTTTCTGTGACCTTGAATGGTCTAGGAAAGGATTACGCGCAGTTTTGGACATCCATTTCCGTCCGTGAAAGATTTCCTGATTTTGAGGAGTTGATTGCTCTTCTAATTTCTGAGGAGCAGAGAAATGGTGGTGCATCTTCTTCAGGAGGAACTTCAAAAGAAACTGTCTTCTACTCAAATGCTGGAAGAGGTAGAGGCAGAGGTAGAGGAGGCCGATTTGGAGGCCGTGGTAGAAATCAGAATATGCAGCAAACTCAAGAAAACCAGTCCTATGGAGGAGGACGTGGTAACTCTAGAGGCAGGGGGAGCCAAAGAGGTCGTGGTGGATGGCAAAGAGGTCAAAATGCAAACAGTAATGTTGAATGCTACTACTGTGGTAAAATGGGTCATATGGCTAAAGACTGCTATAAAAAGCAGAATGACATCATGAATGGAAAACTGCAACAAGGGAATTATGCATCTTCTAGTAGACAGGGTGATGACAGAAATGAGCATTTGTTCATGGTGCAACACATGAACAATTCTGTGACAAGTGCAGAAGAAAGCAATGATGTATGGTATGTTGACTCAGGTGCATCAAACCACATGACAGGTCATGCAGAATGGATGGAGGATGCAAGGAAAATGGAAAAACCAGGATTTGTGGAGACTGGTGATGATACTGCACATCCGATTGTGCAGATTGGAAAAATTCCTTTGTCTATGCAGGATGGGAAAAAGAAATACCTGTCCGATGTATTTCATGTCCCGAATATCACCAAGAATCTGGTTTCTGTTGGTCAAATGGTTGAACAGGGCTTGCAGGTCAGATTTAATCCTCATGGATGCTTTGTTGAGGATATGAAAAATAAAGGTCGCTTGATAGCAAAAGGAAAGAAGAAGGGCAGAATGTTTACGTTGGATGCAGACATGTCTGAATTGAGTGCAGCAATGTTTGCACATGGGACCGGTGTAGTTGCAGATATTGATATCTGGCATAAACGCATTGGTCATGTTAATGTACATCGACTTAAATCAATGCAGGCCCAAAATATTGTTGCAGGATTGCCTAAATTCAAGGTTGCAGAAATGCATAAGGTATGTGAAGCCTGTCAGTTTGGAAAACAGGCAAGGAAACCATTTCCTAGACATGTTCAAGAGAGTAAGAAGCCATTGGAATTAATCCACTCTGATGTGTGGACTACTAAAGCTGCATCTCTTGGAGGCTGTCATTATTTTGTCAGTTTTATTGAGGACTATAGCAGAAAAGTTTGGGTGTATTTTATGAAAAAGAAAAGTGAAGTTTTTGGGCATTTCAAAACTCTTAAAGCTATGGTTGAAAAAGAAACAGGCCTGCAAGTAAAATGCCTAAGGTCAGATGGAGGGGGAGAGTACCTCTCAAATGAGTTTGCAAGGTTCCTGCAGGAGCATGGCATAAAGCAGCAATATTCATGCAGTCATACCCCACAACAAAATGGAATTGCAGAAAGGAAAAACAGGCATATTGGAGAGGTATCTCGTGCCATGCTCAATGAAAAAGACCTGCCAGATTTTTATTGGGCTGAAGCAGTTGCTACAGCAGTCTACATAATGAACAGGACTCCCACAGCAACAATACATGGAATGACTCCAGAGGAGAGGTATACTGGTAGGAAACCAGATATTTCTCATTTGAAAATTTTTGGTTGCATTGCCTATGTACATGTGCCAGAGGAGTTGAGATCCAAGTTGGATCCAAAAGCTGAGAAGTGCATCTTTATTGGTTACTCTCTGCAGCAAAAAGGGTATAGATGCTATAACCCTTCTACTCGTAAGTTTACAGTGAGCAGAGATGTTGTTTTTGATGAGATGAGTAGCTGGTATAAACTAGTAAATGTGATTGATGATGTAGATGCACAAAATGGTAATGCTGCACAGAATTCACAGCAGCAGTCACAAAATATTAGTGGACCTGGAGCGTCCTCTAGCAGTGGTTCACATTCTTCGCCATGGACAGGCAGATTGAGATCAGGAGAATCTTCTCAAAGCAATGCAGATAGTGGTATGCAGGTATCACGAAAAGCAAAAGAGAAGGTTGATCAACCCATGTTTGATGTGAATGCAGGTCACTCTTATGTGGATGGTGAATCCAGTGGCTCAGAACAGAGCATTGATGATGAGTTGGGTATTCCTTCTATTGTTACACCTGGAGTAAGGAAGACCAGGGATGTTTTGAGAGCACCTGGGAGTGAACCCACTTTGCGCAGGTCTACCAGAGTTAGGTATCCTGTGGATAGGCTGAAATATGATGGATTTACAGCCATTCACTATGCATATATGGTCAAGGTGATACACGAACCAGAACCCACTTCTTTTGAGCAAGCCATGGGAAAAGAAAAATGGGAGAAAGCCATGGATGAAAAAATGGATGCCTTGGAAGCAAATGCTACATGGGAATTGGTACCTTTGCCTAAAGATAAGAATGCAATTGGCTGTAAGTGGGTTTATAAGGTGAAGCACAATGCAGATGGTTCTGTGAACAGATACAAGGCAAGATTAGTAGTCAAGGGGTATGCACAAACATATGGCATTGACTATGAAGAAACATTCAGTCCGGTTGCAAGGATGGCAACCGTAAGAGCAGTCATTGCTATGGCTGCATCAAAGGAATGGTCTTTACATCAGATGGATGTAAAGAATGCCTTCTTGCATGGTGATTTGCAAGAAGAGGTCTATATGGAGCAGCCACCAGGTTATGTGCATGCTGTTCATCCTGAGTTTGTTTGCAGGTTGAAGAAAGCTTTGTATGGCTTGAAGCAAGCACCTAGAGCATGGTTTGACAAGATAGGACAGTATCTTGTCACTATTGGCTTTCAGATTTCCAAGGCAGATTTCTCACTTTATGTGAGAAAAACAGAGAAAGGTATTATGCTACTTGTCATTTATCTTGATGATTTGATTATGACAGGTGATAGTGATGAAGATATCCTTCATGTGAAAATGATATTGAAGCAGAAGTTTGAGATGAAGGATTTGGGAGAGCTGCGTTATTTCTTGGGCATTGAGGTGATTAGATCACCAAGTGGGATACAGCTCTTACAGAGGCAGTATGGATTGGACATGCTGTCCAAATATGGGATGACAGGCTGTAAGCCTATTTCAGTTCCTTTGGAGCAGAATGTGAAGCTGAGCGCAGATGCAGGTGAGCTTCTGGAAGACCCTACTATGTACAGACGCATAGTAGGAAGCTTAATTTATATGACTATTACCAGGCCAGATTTGAGCTATGCTGTTGGATTGGTAAGTCAGTTTATGCAGGCTCCAAGGAAATCGCATTTGGATGCGGCTAGACGCATACTCAGGTATGTGAAGTCCACATTGCAGTATGGACTATTTTATGAGATTGGGGTTCAGATACAGCTGCATGGATACACTGATGCTGATTGGGCTGGTAGTATTTCTGATAGACGATCTACTAGTGGATATGTGTTCTCTTTTGGGAGTGCTGCAGTCACTTGGAGCAGCAAGAAACAGCCTACAGTTGCCTTGTCGAGCACAGAGGCTGAGTACAGGGGTGCAGCAATGGGTGCATGTGAGGTAGCTTGGTTGCATAAGCTACTTTATGATATGCATCAGTCTACAGATGGGCCAGTTGTCATTTATTGTGACAACATGAGTAGTATACACTTGGCAAATAACCCAGTCTATCATGCTAGAACAGAGCACATTGAGGTGCATTATCACTATGTCCGGGAGAGGGTTTTACTAGGTCTTATTGATCTAGTTTATGTCAGCACAGAGGATCAGGTAGCTGACATATTTACGAAGACATTGGGCGCAAAGAAGCTGCGCAAGTTCAGAGACCTGCTTGGTGTGCAGGAATTAGGATTGAGCTCGAGGGGGAGTTATCGAGCTCCACTCGTGATATGCCAGGGTGACCGTTGTGTATTTATGTCACCGACTTGTCAGTTGCAGACGCGGTTGGTACACCGCCCATGAATAATAGCTACATGATAGCTATCCTTATCTACTCTAGTTCGTGGCTCAGTTAGTATGCCACCTTAGTTAGTTGAGTTTGGTTTGAGACCCATATATAGGGTTCTTCTATTTCTTTGTATGTGAGTTCTTTTTGGCTTACACAACTAAGAAGAGAAAAACTGTTTTCAGCCTCCACCCTTGTGTGTATTCCCCCATTGTGCAAGCAAGAAAGCTACAAGTGAGACTCCTTCCTTCTCTCCCACAATCTTGACACAAAGAGGTCGTGGTGGATGGCAAAGAGGCCAAAATGCAAACAGCAATGTTGAATGCTACTACTGTGGTAAAATGGGTCACATGGCTAAAGACTGCTATAAAAAGCAGAATGACATCATGAATGGAAAATTACAACAAGGGAATTATGCATCTTCTAGCAGACAGGGTGATGACAAAAATGAGCATTTGTTTATGGTGCAGCACATGAACAATTCTGTGACAAGTGCAGAAGAAAGCAACGAAGTGTGGTATGTTGACTTAGGTGTGTCAAACCACATGACAGGTCATGCAGAATGGATACAAGACGCAAGAAAAACTAGGATTTGTGGAGAGACTGGTGATGATACTGCACATCCTATTGTGCATATTGGAAAATTTCCTTTGTCTATGCAGGATGGGAAAAAGAAATACCTGTTAGATGTATTTCATATCCCGAATATCACCAAGAATCTAATTTCTGTTGGTCAAATGGTTGAGCAGGGCTTGCAAGTTAGATTTAATCCTCATGGATGCTTTGTTGAGGATATGAAAAATAAAGGTCGCTTGATAGCAAAAGAAAAGAAGGGTAGAATGTTTACATTGGATGCAGACATGGCTGAATTAAGTGCAGCAATGTTTGCACATGGGATCGATGTAGTTGCAGATATTGATATCTGGCATAAACGCATTGGTCATGTTAATGTACAGCGACTTAAATCAATGCAAGCCCAAAATATTGTTGAAGGATTGTCTAAATTCAAGGTTGCAGAAATGCATAAGGTATGTGAAGCCTGTCAATTTGGAAAATAGGCAAGGAAACCATTTCCTAGACATGTTCAAGAGAGTAAGAAGCCATTGGAATTAATCCACTCTGATGTGTGGACTACTAAAGCTGCATCTATTGGAGGCTGTCATTATTTTGTCACTTTTATTGATGACTATAGCAGAAAAGTTTGGGTGTATTTTATGAAAAAGAAAAGTGAAGTGTTTGGACATTTCAAAACTCTTAAAATAAAATGCCTAAGGTCAGATGGAGGGAGAGAGTACCTCTCAAATGAGTTTGCAAGGTTTCTGCAGGAGCATGGCATAAAGCATCAATATTCATGTAGTCATACCCCACAACAAAATGGAATTGCAGAAAGGAAAAACATGCATATTGGAGAGGTATCTCGTGCCATGCTCAACGAAAAAGGCTTGCCAGATTTCTACTGGGCTGAAGCAGTTGCTACAGTAGTCTACATAATGAATAGGACTCCCACTGTAGCAATACATGGGATGACTCCAGAGGAGAGGTATACTGGTAGGAAACCAGATATTTCTCATTTGAAAATTTTTGGTTGCATTGCCTATGTTCATGTGCCAGATGAGTTGAGATCCAAGTTGGATCCAAAAGCTGAGAAGTGCATCTTTATTGGTTACTCTATGCAGTAGAAAGGGTATAGATGCTATAACCCTTCTACTCGTAAGTTTACAGTGAGTAGAGATGTTGTTTTTGATGAGATGAGTAGCTGGTATAAACCAGTAAATGTGATTGATGATGTGGATGTACAAAATGGTAATGCTGCACAGAATTCACAGCAGCAGTCACAAAATATTAGTGGACCTGGAGTGTCCTCTAGCAGTGGTTCACATTCTTCGCCATGGATAGGCAGATTGAGATTAGGAGAATCTCCTCAAAGCAATGCAGATAGTGGTATGAAGGTTTCATGAAAAGGAAAAGAGAAGGTAGATCAGCCCATGTTTGATGTGAATGCAGGTCACTCTTATGTGGATGGTGAATCCAGTGGCTCAGAACAGAGCATTAATGATGAGTTGGGTATTCCTTCTATTGTTACACCTAGAGTAAGGAAGACCATGGATGTTTTGAGAGCACCTGGGAGTGAACCTACTTTGTGTAGGTCTACCAGAGCTAGGTATCCTGTGGATAGGCTGAAATATGATGGATTTACAGCCATTCACTATGCCTATATGGTCAAAGTAATACAAGAACCAGAACCCACTTCTTTTGAGCAAGCCATGGGAAAAGAAAAATGGGAGAAATCCATGGATGAAGAAATGGATGCCTTGGAAGTAAATGCTACATGGGAACTCGTACCTTTGCCTAAAGATAAGAATGCAATTGGTTGTAAGCGGGTTTATAAGGTGATGCACAATGCAGATGGTTCTGTGAATAGATACAAGGCAAGATTAGTAGTCAAGGGGTATGCACAAACATATGGCATTGATTATGAAGAAACATTCAATCCAATTGCAAGGATGGCAACCGTAAGAGCAGTCATTGCTATGGCTACATCAAAGGGATGGTCTTTACATCAGATGGATGTAAAGAATGCCTTCTTGCATGGTGATTTGCAAGAAGAGGTCTATATGAAGCAGCCACCAGGTTATGTGCATGCTATTCATCCTGAGTTTGTTTGCAGGTTGAAGAAAGCCTTGTATGGCTTGAAGCAAGCACCTAGAGCATGGTCTGACAAGATAGGACAGTATCTTGTCACTATTGGCTTTCGGATTTCCAAGGCAGATTTCTCACTTTATGTGAGAAAAACAGAGAAAGATATTATGCTACTTGTCATTTATGTTGATGATTTGATTATGACAGGTGATAGTGATGAAGATATCCTTCATGTGAAAATGCTATTGAAGCAGAAGTTTGAGATGAAGGATTTGGGAGAGCTGCGTTATTTCTTGGGCATTGAGGTGATTAGATCACCAAGTGGGATACGGCTCTTGCAGAGGCAGTATGGATTGGACATGCTGTCCAAATATGGGATGACAAGCTGTAAGCCTATTTCACTTCCTTTGGAGCAGAATGTGAAGCTGAGCGCAGATGCAGGTGAGCTTCTGGAAGACCCTACTATGTATAGATGCATAGTAGAAAGTTTGATTTATATGACTATTACCAGGCCGGATTTGAGTTTATGATGTTGGATTGGTAAGTCAATTTATGCAGGCTCCAAGGAAACCGCATTTGGATGTGGCTAGATGCATACTCAGGTATGTGAAGTCCACATTGCAGTATGGACTATTTTATGAGACTGGGGTTCAGATACAGTTGCATGGATACACTGATGCTGATTGGGCTGGTAGTATTTCTGATAGACGATCTACCAATGGATATGTGTTCTCTTTTGGGAGTGCTGCAGTCACTTGGAGCAGCAAGGAACAACCTACAGTTGCCTTGTCGAGCACAAAGGCTGAGTACAGGGGTGCAGCAATGGCTGCATGTGAGGTAGCTTGGTTGCATAAGCTACTTTATGATATGCATCAGCCTACAGATGGGCCAGTTGTCATTTATTGTGACAACATGAGTAGTATACACTTGGCAAATAACCCAATCTATCATGCTAGAACAAAGCACATTGAGGTGCATTATCACTATGTGCGAGAGAGGGTTTTACTAGGTCTTATTGATCTAGTTTATGTCAGCACAGAGGATCAGGTAGTTGATATATTTACAAAGGCATTGGGCGCAGAGAAGCTGCGCAAGTTCAGAGACATGCTTGGTGTGCAGGAATTGGGATTGAGCTCGAGGGGGAGTGTTGAGATATCGAGCTCCACTCGTGATATGCCAGGGTGACCGTTGTGCATTTATGTCACCGACTTGTTAGTTGCAGATGCGGTTGGTACACTGCCCATGAATAATAGCTAGATGATAGCTATCCTTATCTAGTCTAGTTCGTGCCTCAGTTAGTATGCCACCTTAGTTAGTCGAGTTTGGTTTGAGACCCATATTAGGGTTCTTCTATTTCTCTGTATTAGAGTTATTTTTGGCTTACACAACTAAGAAGAGGAAAACTGTTTTCAGCCTCCACCTTTGTGTGTATTCCCCCATTGTGTAAGTGAGAAAGCTACAAGTGAGACTCCTTCCTTCTCTCCCACAATCTTGACACTAGTAGTACAAACTCTCTCTCTCTCTCTCTCTCTCTCTCTCTCTCTCGTTTGTGTGCAGTAGAGGAGAAAATTACATCTATTTGTAGTGTAAATAGAAATGTACAACAGTTCTTCCATTCTTTCTCTCCATCACATCTCGCAAAAGCTGTCACAATATCTCTCAATAGCACTCTCACATGCGTGCATGCACACACACACACACACACACACACACACACACACTCTCTCTCTCTCTCTCTCTCTCTCTCTCTCTCTCTCTCTCTCTCTCATTTGTGTGTGCAGCCAAGGAGCAAATTACATCTATTTGTAGTGGAAATAGAAACATGCAACACTTTCTTCCATTCTTGCTCTCCATCACATCTCTCAATGCTGCCACACACACACACACACACACACACACACACACACACACACACACACACACACACACACACACACACACACACACACACACACACACACACACACACTCTCTCTCTCTCTCTCTCTCTCTCTCTCTCTCTCTCTCTCTCTCTCTCTCTCTCTCTCTCTCTCTCTCTCTCTCTCTCTCTCTCTCTCTCTCTCTCTCATTATTGTGAGAACAGAGGTGCATTACAATCTTGATGGAAGGAGCTACTCCTATTTTTAGTTGAACTACAATGCTAGTAGACAAGGCAACATATGCTAGATTAATGTTATGTTTCTAGTCATGTTGTGTAAATTCTAGGATTCCAAGGATAGGAAGACTAAGTTGAATTGTGTACTTAAGCTTTATCACCTACTATCAATGAATTGCAAAGATAGAAAAATTGTAGGATTCCAAGGATAGGAAGCTCCTGTGGGTTGTGTACTTAAGCTTTATCACCTACCATCAATGATTTCCAAAGATAGGAAAATGTTGTGTAAATTGTATGATTCCGAGGATAGGAAGACCTAATGGATTGTGTACTTAAGCTTTATCACTTACCATCAATGATTTCCAAAGATAGGAAAATCTATAGGATAGGAAGACCTAATGGATTGTGTACTTAAGCTTTATCACTTACCATCAATGATTTCCAAAGATAGGAAAATCTATCATTTCACAAGCCATGCCTTTAATCACTTAGGTCAACGGATTCCAAAAGATAAGGAACTCCACAATATCAAGTCCATTTTGAGAAACGTTTGCAATCACATGCCACCATTAGGCAATATGAGGCAAAAAAAGAGGTCGTACCATGAAAAATGCAAGTCTAACCAAATCAGACTCATTTGGATAAGGCTTATGAATTCAAAGAGCAAAAAATTTTGCTTGAAATAGTAAAGTTATTTATGAATAATACCAAACATATGCGAAAAGAATTGAGGGGTGAAATATTTGATCTATTTCTACAACATCCTACAATGGTAGGGTTATGACATCAATTTTCTAAAAATGAATGGGAAATGTAAGCAACACTAGTGGCCAATGTGCACAATACATTAGCCACTCTTTCTGAAGCAACCAACAAACAAGGAAGAGTTGTTCATGAAGAATAGTGCATTGACCATGTTGGTGTTGAGATATCGAGCTCCACTCGTGATACGCCAGGGTGACCGTTGTGTATTTATGTCACTGACTTGTCAGTTGCAGACGCGGTTGGTACACCGCCCATGGATAATAGCTATATGATAGCTATCCTTATCTACTCTAGTTCGTGGCTCAGTTAGTATGCCACCTTAGTTAGTTGAGTTTGGTTTGAGACCCATATATAGGGTTCTTCTATTTCTTTGTACAAGAGTTCTTTTGGCTTACACAACTAAGAAGAGGAAAACTGTTTTCAGCCTCCACCCTTGTGTGTCTTCCCCCATTGTGCAAGCAAGAAAGCTACAAGTGAGACTCCTTCCTTCTCTCCCACAATCTTGACATGGTATCAGAGCCTTGTTCGTGGTTAGGAGCTCAAGAAAGAAAGCCAAGCTCGCGGTGGTCTGGTAAGAGGAGCAGTGTTGCTTTCATTTTCTGTTTTGGGAGCAGATCTCTGCAGGTAGCACAGCCGAAAATTGCAAGAGTGCATTGTCTCAGGTTGAGACGCCCTTCGCGGTGAAGCAAGAGGGCAGCATATGCTGCGGGAAAGAGCTTTAGCTCTTGGCGACCCTGTTTTTTTGATTTGAGGCCATTTCGGGGCCTGTTTTGAAGGCGGAAGTTTTCTGCACGCACTCAGGAAAAGGCCCTGTTTTATGCTGTGCGACCACTGTTCTATAGGTCGGTGAAAAGTTACCATAGAGATTGCATCGTATGCTTGTGTGCAGAGACATTGGGAGTTACAGAATCATCCCTGTTGCCTGTTGATGCAAAATCGTCACTAGGAAGTGACTGTGTGGTCAAATACCACTTTCGCCAGTTTTGCAGATTTGCCCTTGTGAGGGTGAAGCTGTGTTTTTTGCAGTGACAGAATTTTTTGCAGTATTCTATAATGGCATCTGATTCTCTCTCACAGATTGTCACTGAAAAGCTTGACAAGAACAACTTCCAAGCATGCAAGTTTAGAATGACGAATTTCCTTATGGGAAAAGGATATTGGGAATTTGTTGCAGGAAATGAAGAAGAACCAGTTCTTCCTGATGTTCCCAATCAACAGCAAATGCAGGCATTCAAAGCATGGCATGAGAGAGCCAGGAAAGTTATGTACTGGCTGTCTATCAGTATTTCAGACTCTATGATTATGCATATTCAGGATGCAAGTACCCCAAAGGAGGCATGGGATACTTTGTCAAAAATGTATAGTACAAATACTCAAGCCAGGAAAATGCAGCTCAAGCAAGAGTTGCATAATGTGCAAAGAGAAAATATGAGCATCGATGACTACCACATGAAGGTGAAGAAGATTGCAGATGCACTTGCTTCCATTGGGTCGCCAGTGGAAGATGATGATTTAGTTTCTGTGACCTTGAATGGTCTAGGAAAGGATTATGCACAGTTTCGAACATCCATCTCTGTCCGTGAAAGATTTCTTGACTTTGAGGAGTTGATTGCTCTTCTAATTTCTGAGGAGCAGAGAAATGGTGGTGCATCTTCTTCAGAAGGAACTTCAAAAGAAGCTGTCTTCTACTCAAATGCTGGAAGAGGTAGAGGCAGAGGTAGAGGAGGCCGATTTGGAGGCCGTGGTAGAAATCAGAATATGCAGCAAACTCAAGAAAACCAGTCCTATGGAGGAGGACGTGGTAACTCTAGAGGCAGGGGGAGCCAAAGAGGTCGTGGTGAATGGCAAAGAGGTCAAAATGCAAACAGTAATGTTGAATGCTACTACTGTGGTAAAATGGGTCATATGGCTAAAGACTGCTATAAAAAGCAGAATGACATCATGAATGGAAAACTGCAACAAGGAAATTATGCATCTTCTAGTAGACAGGGTGATGACAGAAATGAGCATTTGTTCATGGTGCAGCACATGAACAATTCTGTGACAAGTGCAGAAGAAAGCAATGATGTATGGTATGTTGACTCAGGTGCATCAAACCACATGACAGGTCATGCAGAATGGATGGAGGATGCAAGGAAAATGGAAAAACCAGGATTTGTGGAGACTGGTGATGATACTGCACATCCTATTGTGCAGATTGGAAAAATTCCCTTGTCTATGCAGGATGGGAAAAAGAAATACCTGTCCGATGTATTTCATGTCCCGAATATCACCAAGAATCTGGTTTCTGTTCGTCAAATGGTTGAGCAGGGCTTGCAGGTCAGATTTAATCCTCATGGATGCTTTGTTGAGGATATGAAAAATAAAGGTCGCTTGATAGCAAAAGGAAAGAAGAAGGGCAGAATGTTTACATTGGATGCAGACATGCCTGAATTGAGTGCAGCAATGTTTGCACATGGGACCGGTGTAGTTGCAGATATTGATATCTGGCATAAACGCATTGGTCATGTTAATGTACAGCGACTTAAATCAATGCAGGCCCAAAACATTGTTGCAGGATTGCCTAAATTCAAGGTTGCAGAAATGCATAAGGTATGTGAAGCCTGTCAGTTTGGAAAACAGGCAAGGAAACCATTTCCTAGACATGTTCAAGAGAGTAAGAAGCCATTGGAATTAATCCACTCTGATGTGTGGACTACTAAAGCTGCATCTCTTGGAGGCTGTCATTATTTTGTCAGTTTTATTGATGACTATAGCAGAAAAGTTTGGGTGTATTTTATGAAAAAGAAAAGTGAAGTTTTTGGGCATTTCAAAACTCTTAAAGCTATGGTTGAAAAAGAAACAGGCCTGCAAATAAAATGCCTAAGGTCAGATGGAGGGGGAGAGTACCTCTCAAATGAGTTTGCAAGGTTCCTGCAGGAGCATGGCATAAAGCAGCAATATTCATGCAGTCATACCCCACAACAAAATGGAATTGCAGAAAGGAAAAACAGGCATATTGGAGAGGTATCTCGTGCCACGCTCAATGAAAAAGACCTGCCAGATTTTTATTGGGCTGAAGCAGTTGCTACAGCAGTCTATATAATGAACAGGACTCCCACTGCAGCAATACATGGGGTGACTCCAGAGGAGAGGTATACTGGTAGGAAACCAGATATTTCTCATTTGAAAATTTTTGGTTGCATTGCCTATGTACATGTGCCAGATGAGTTGAGATCCAAGTTGGATCCAAAAGCTGAGAAGTGCATCTTTATTGGTTACTCTCTGCAGCAAAAAGGGTATAGATGCTATAACCCTTCTACTCATAAGTTTACAGTGAGCAGAGATGTTGTTTTTGATGAGATGAGTAGCTGGTATAAACCAGTAAATGTGATTGATGATGTAGATGCACAAAATGGTAATGCTGCACAGAATTCACAGCAGCAATCACAAAATATTAGTGGACCTGGAGCATCCTCTAGCAGTGGTTCACATTCTTCACCATGGACAGGTAGATTGAGATCAGGAGAATCTTCTCAAAGCAATGCAGATAGTGGTATGCAGGTATCACGAAAAGGAAAAGAGAAGGTTGATCAGCCCATGTTTGATGTGAATGCAGGTCACTCTTATGTGGATGGTGAATCCAGTGGCTCAGAACAGAGCATTGATGATGAGTTGGGCATTCCTTCTATTGGTACACCTGGAGTAAGGAAAATCAGGGATGTTTTGAGAGCACCTGGGAGTGAACCTACTTTGCGCAGGTCTACGAGAGCTAGGTATCCTGTGGATAGGCTGAAATATGATGGATTTACAGCCATTCACTATGCATATATGGTCAAAGTGATACATGAACCAGAACCCACTTCTTTTGAGCAAGCCATGGGAAAAGAAAAATGGGAGAAAGCCATGGATGAAGAAATGGATGCCTTGGAAGAAAATGCTACATGGGAATTGGTACCTTTGCCTAAAGGTAAGAATGCAATTGGCTGTAAGTGGGTTTATAAAGTGAAGCACAATGCAGATGGTTCTGTGAACAGATACAAGGCAAGATTAGTAGTCAAGGGGTATGCACAAACATATGGCATTGACTATGAAGAAACATTCAGTCCGGTTGCAAGGATGGCAACCGTAAGAGCAGTCATTGCTATGGCTGCATCAAAGGAATGGTCTTTACATCACATGGATGTAAAGAATGCCTTCTTGCATGGTGACTTGCAAGAAGAGGTCTATATGGAGCAGCCACCAGGTTATGTGCATGATGTTCATCCTGAGTTTGTTTGCAGGTTGAAGAAAGCCTTGTATGGCTTGAAGCAAGCACCTAGAGCATGGTCTGACAAGATAGGACAGTATCTTGTCACTATTGGCTTTCAGATTTCCAAGGCAGATTTCTCACTTTATGTGAGAAAAACAGAGAAAGGTATTATGCTACTTGTCATTTATGTTGATGATTTGATTATGACAGGTGACAGTGATGAAGATATCCTTCATGTGAAAATGCTATTGAAGCAGAAGTTTGAGATGAAGGATTTGGGAGAGCTGCGTTATTTCTTGGGCATTGAGGTGATTAGATCACCAAGTGGGATACAGCTCTTGTAGAGGCAGTATGGATTGGACATGCTGTCCAAATATGGGATGACAGGCTGTAAGCCTATTTCAGTTCCTTTGGAGCAGAATGTGAAGCTGAGCGCAGATGCAGGTGAGCTTCTGGAAGACCCTACTATGTACAGACGCATAGTAGGAAGTTTGATTTATATGACTATTACCAAGCCAGATTTGAGCTATGCTGTTGGATTGGTAAGTCAGTTTATGCAGGCTCCAAGGAAACCGCATCTGGATGCGGCTAGACGCATACTCAGGTATGTGAAGTCCACATTGCAGTATGGACTATTTTATGAGACTGGGGTTCAGATACAGCTGCATGGATACACTGATGCTGATTGGGCTGGTAGTATTTCTGATAGACGATCTACCAGTGGATATGTGTTCTCTTTTGGGAGTGCTGCAGTCACTTGGAGCAGCAAGAAACAGCCTGCAGTTGCCTTGTCGAGCACAGAGGCTGAGTACAGGGGTGCAGCAATGGGTGCATGTGAGGTAGCTTGGTTGCATAAGCTACTTTATGATATGCATCAGTCTACAAATGGGCTAGTTGTCATTTATTGTGACAACATGAGTAGTATACACTTGGCAAATAACCCAGTCTATCATGCTAGAACAAAGCACATTGAGGTGCATTATCACTATGTGCGGGAGAGGGTTTTACTAGGTCTTATTGATCTAGTTTATGTCAGCACAGAGGATCAGCTAGCTGACATATTTACGAAGGCATTGGGCGCAGAGAAGCTGCGCAAGTTCAGAGACCTGCTTGGTGTGCAGGAATTGGGATTGAGCTCGAGGGGGAGTGTTGAGATATCGAGCTCCACTCGTGATACGCCAGGGTGACCGTTGTGTATTTATGTCACCGACTTGTCAGTTGCAGACGCGGTTGGTACACCGCCCATGAATAATAGCTATATGATAGCTATCCTTATCTACTCTAGTTCGTGGCTCAGTTAGTATGCCACCTTAGTTAGTTGAGTTTGGTTTGAGACCCATATATAGGGTTCTTCTATTTCTTTGTACAAGAGTTCTTTTGGCTTACACAACTAAGAAGAGGAAAACTGTTTTCAGCCTCCACCCTTGTGTGTCTTCCCCCATTGTGCAAGCAAGAAAGCTACAAGTGAGACTCCTTCCTTCTCTCCCACAATCTTGACAGTTGGTGTCTAATGGTGCTGCTTCCCACTTCAAGGCTTCTAGGCCATTTTACTTCATATGCAGGTATGTAGAGTTGACAAGTATTCAGATGATGAGTCATTTCTTCTCAACATCAGGCCACAAGAAGGGGGAACAAGATGGAGCAAGAGCTATGATCAAGCAAACATTGACACATGAACATTGAAGCCAAATAGAATGAGATTAAAATGTGCTATTGATATAGTCACCTTTTGTAGGGCCAACCTGTTATAGGGCACCGAAGCTTACTATCCTCCAAATTAGAGAAAGTGTTCACGTGTTTTTTGGGAGATCTTGCCTGAAGATGTAAATAGAGAGGTGAAATTCAACTATGATAGAATTACTTATACACGATCTCCACATGTGGTTCATGGTCATAGCCCATGGGATTCTATTGAAATTGCCACTTGATAGTTGTCTTGCTTCAGTGATGCATGCATTCATGGTTGTTGGAAATAGATGTATCAACAAAGCACATGTTCCATGCTAGGAATGCCATGTCTTGTAGCCCTTGGATGATTGTGAACCCCTTTCTAATGAGGAAGATCCATACAATGGAGTTTCATATGAGGGACATCATGATGTGTTGAGCAACACATTACAAATCGATGACACATTTGCATTACAACGAGATGCTACAACCAACATAAAGGAATATGACTTTTACCTCATCAAATATGTTGCAGAGAAGGAGCTAACTAAATATAATTATAGGGAGGATGAATGGCAAAATGATATTTGTAGAGAGGCATATGTCATAAAGGGTTTATATTACAAGAAGATAGACATATATTCATTTAAACTCCTTGCAAACATGTCCCCAATCCACATATTATCACATAGTGCAATGCATCAAGATACCCATGGAGTGTATCCAAAACAAGAGAAATCAATATTGTATCACTCTTGAAACCTATGAGTCAATCTATAATAGCATGCTTTGACCTTCTGAAAGAACCTCTCTTGCTTTTGGTCCTTGTTATTGCTTATATGAATATGGAACTACAATAACTAAATTCAACAATTATCTTGTAATATGAGTGAATTTAGGATAGGCTATGTTTTATTCTTAGAGTGGACTTGATTGATGCTTAACATATCCACATTTTTGTTATAATTGTCCCATGATCATTAAGCCTCCAAGTATCTACTACTCTAATATCCCTATATGCTAGTTAATAGTCACTATACTCAACAATATGCTTTTTGGTAGAGTTACTGTGGGGTAGATAATTGTTGCCAGTATGCTACCTAAGGGTTTCAATCCAGTTCCCATTATGCTAATTAGTAGTTAGACTGCATTTACCTACATGATTGTTAGTAGTTTTCCATAGGATGTACGCTAGTTGACAAGTTTGTGGCTATATGATAATCAGTAGTTGTATGTTAATTAGCAAATATCTGTCTATTAGTTAGCATATGTTGCCTACATGATTGTTAGTAGCTATTTGAAGGTTGTATGCTACTTGGTAGCTCTATGGACTATATGGTAGTCAACAATTGTATGTTAATTAGCAACTCTATCTACCACTTTTAACATCCACCTATTTGTGTGATAACTAGCACTTGGACTATAGTTACCATGATTGTTAGGAGCTATCTATGGGTTGTATACTAGTTGGCAACTCTATGGGTTGTATGGTAGTTAATAGCTATATGTTAGTTAGCAGATCTATCTACTAGCTAGCATCTACCTGTTTGTCTACTAATTAGCACTTGGACTAGAGTTGCCATGCTTATTAGTAGCTCTCCATGGACTGTATGCTAGTTAGTAAGTCTATGGGATGTATGGTAGTTAGCAGTTGTATGTTATAATTAGCATCTCTATCCACTAGTTTGAAACTGCATGAGCTTACTAATTAGCAATTGGCAGACTATAGCTGCCTATGTGATTGTTCATAGCTCTCCATGAGTTGTATGCTACTTAGCAAGTCTGTGGGTTGTATGGCACTCAGCAAATGTATGTTAGTTAGCAGTTGTATGTCTACTAGTTAGCATCTCCCTATGTGCTACTTTGAGCTTGATCCTATTCCCAAAAGCATAATGTCTCATAAAAGGGTGATTTGTATTTATGTGTCACATTTGAAGGTCTAGATTTATCATAGACAAGTTAGTCAAGATGGTAGAATAAGATTCCTTAGTAGTTGTTACTATCCACAGATTAATACACAAAGTCTGATTGATGCAAAATCACAACTTTTTGTAGAGGCATTGAAGATTATATTACTTACAATCACAATGTGAAGACCTATAATCAATGTACGCACACCTTGTGAATAAACACCACATATTCTGTATTTATGACTTAGTGCACAATCACCAACTAGAACATGCATGAGGTTAGTTTGGCATGTACATAAAAGCTCCATAAAGTGGGTGTACATGTATATTATTCCTTAGTTGTGCATTATAAGTTGGTGCACAAGCACCACAAGAAACATGTGTAAAGTCATAGTATGAACAGTTACCAATCAAAAGATATATAAAACTACTATGATGGTAAACATATCAATTTCAACATTCACTCCTTTGCCTTTACCACCATTTGGAACATATATAGACTCTCATCATTTAGTGGTGTTCTCGTATGGTACTTGCAACCATACAAATGATTTTTCACTTGTAGCCAATTCATGATCCATTGCAGCATGCAGTCATAAAGATGGTTTTCAAGCTAATCTACTATAATTGCTTTACCTTGGGCATATTCAAATAGTAATAGCATACATTTATGAAGCTTTTATATGCAAATCTATCCACAATCACTATGTTTGAATGGTGGAACATCTTTAACTTTGTCCAAAAGTCTATCAAACACTTGAAGAAAATAGGCCTGTATGTCCATACCTATGGAAATGTATAGTAGTGATTTCTGATCAAGTGACTACCCAATCAAACTCAGAGCTAGATCTAGGAATACTACTCTTTTAATTTTGTCCTCACGGGTGCAATTCCATATGAAGATGTTGAAGTCCTCCAAGCACCATACAAAAAATGCAGCTTCTCCTAGATGCAGGTACACACTCTCCAACTATTCTCTTGACCATTTTAGGTGCCTAACATAATGTGAAATGTATTTCTTTCCTATTTAAGTGGATATTAGCACCCCATTCAGATCTAGTATCAATGCGTTGCAATCCTCTTGCTCTAGAGAGGGCATTGTTCCCTAAAACCCTCTGTGGGCCAGTGCAAGAAAATCGGTAGTCTATCTATCTCCTCAACTTGAATAACTTTCTTTCTTTTCTACACTTTATTATTTTTAAAATACTCTAGCTCCAGGAACAATGTTTTCTTTAGACACAAGTCTTCTATTAGCATTGGTGTTGACAAACTTCCAAAGATTGTGTGGAACAATTTGTTGTTGCTAGCAACAAGAGCACCCAAAGAAAGGATTGGGGGCACCCACCTGACTTTCATGGGGTGATGCCAATACCAATGAAAGAGTTTCCTGCAAATAGAGTTATAGGACTTACACATTATTATCAACATACATACACATAACTTGAAAAAACTAAGAGAAACTTTTGTAGAACTATTTCACAATTTGCAACAAAATAGACACAAAAATGATCTTATATATTTGAAAAGTACAAAGGCACCACCTCCATGATGTGGACAATTAGAAGGATGAAAGGGCAAATAATCAAAAACAGCAAGACGATTGTCAAAGTTTTTTACAAGCACGAGCTTTGTCAACTTTTGCAAAGGGTGACTATTGTTTCTAGGGACTTAATCTACCTAAAGTGGACTTTTCTCTCTTTGTTAGAGAAGCCTAGATTCGCATTATCTCATGACCCTTTTTTTGGCCATCTAGCCTAGAAGGCAACCTAGTGGTGAGTCATCTCTAGTTTGTGCATTTTCCCACATCTTGTCAACATTTCCATGCATATTCAACTCCTCGAGGACAACATTAACTTCCTCATATTGATTGGCATCATCCTCTTGATGGATGGGAGGTTTTTTTGTTCCACCCTCCACCCCTTGTACCACCTTCAATGATTGGAACAACTTTGTGGTGGTATCCTTTGGCTTCCCACGTATGACATTTGTGCTTTGATGATGTTGTGGTAGAGATAGGCTTGATAGTAGTAGAGACATTATTAGTAACATTCTTGACAGGCCCAAAATCTATAGAAGACCCATGCATGCTGCTCTCCACTCGTCTAAATGACAACACAATAGCGCCTTTTGCTCGATTAGAAGAGCTACATGTTAGAGGATATGTAAAAATTGAGTGCAACATATACAATAGCTGACATAGAACAAAGTAAATAACATATAAGACTACTAATGTGTATGTTAAGTATCATATATAGGATATATACTGGCTCTTAATTAGCAAACATTCATGCTAACAAGCATAAGCCAGGATATATGCTAACTAGCATAGTTAGCATACATACTAGATGTTAACTATGCTAACTATACATATGTTAGCAGTTAACTAGCTAACATACATGCCAACTAGCATGTATGCTATCTATTAAAAATCTAACATTTATGCTAACTAATATAGTTAGCATATAAATAATTGTTATAACTAGCTAACACCTATGCTATTAACAAGCTAACATATATGCTAATTATCATAGCTAGCATATATGATTGCTCTTAACAAGCCAACCAATATGCTAACTAGCATTCATTCTAACTTAACTAGCTATCATATATGCTAACTAGTATGTAGATGAACTATTAACTGGCTAATGTATAGTCTAACTATCATAGTGGTAGCTACTAACAAGCTAACTAACATGCTAACTATCTAGCACGTATGCTAGATGTAATAACCTAATGTGTGGAGTAGCTATCATAGCTAGTATATATGATCGCTATTAACTAGCTAACATTGCTAATTGTTAACAAGCTAACTAATATGCCAGCTAACATACCTTGCATACTTGTTAGTTGCTAATTAGCTATGTGTTGCATATTTACTAACTAAAACATATGCTATTTGTTAACAAGTTAACATATGTGCTAACATATATACCATTTTTTAACAAAATGTATGTGCTTAGGATATGCTAGTTAGCATATATTCTAATTATTAACTACCTAGCATGCATATACTAGCTAGCACTTATTCTCATTGTTATCAAGGTAAGATATATGCTTAATATACTAGTTAGCATAACTGCTAGCTAATATATATGATTTCTAACATATAGACTATCGATTATAACTAGCTAACCCACATCATTTTCCAGGTACTCAATAGAACAACAATCAACATTTTGCAAATGCATGGCCAAGGTCTAGTATTTTGCGAGTGACTACTAGTGCACAACCAAAGGCACCAAAAAGCTTCAATGTGGCTAGCAACATTTGCAAGTTACAATAGTACTTTGCTATTGGCAATGACATTTTGTAGGTGGCAGCGACATTTTATGGTGGCAGCAGCATTTTGCGAGTAGTATTCAAAATGGCTAAGAGCATTTTGCAGGTGATCAATGGCAAGCAAGGGGTAGTGATCAGGTTATGTGGCCAGTGGACTCTCGATTTCATGTTCCACCCAGTAGTGTGACGTTCATTCCAACTTTCAGATGGCATAGTCCATCTAGAAGTTACTCTAAACCAAGATTGAGCCTATAAAGCTCCAAGTCCCATTCTCAAGGGGACAATAAACAACTTTGATACCGATCTTCAAGGACCTTAAACAACCTAATACTGAGGTCAAAGAGCACAAGCTTTGATAAAAATCATCACAAACCCTAGAAACATATGATATATGTTAGAATCAAACTATCAAATAGGTCACTAAAGTTGTAGTGGACAACAGTTTAAAGCAATTGGGCAAGCACTTGCAGACACTTGAGGGTGGCATTGGGTAATCATGAGGATGGCCGAGGACCCTCTCAATTCTTGACACTTCCTCGAGCCCTCCAAGTAGTTACCATATCATCTTAATGCTTGTAAGTCATACATTAGTGTTTTATGCTACTACATGTTGGATTCTAGAAAGGCTTGACTTGATTTCGACCAATTCTATATGATGTAAAATGATTAATCTATAGAAATTCACAATTATTTTCTTTAGAATGTGTAAGATTACTTTGCATGGATCACAAAATTTCTCGAAACTTTGAGCTTAACTTAGACTAGTAGTAAAATTATAAACTACTCTAAATGAAGATTGGGCATATAAAGCTCCAAGCCCAATTCTCAAGGACACCAAACAACTTTGATACCAATTTTCAAGGACCTTAAACAACCTAATACCAAGGTCAAGGAGCATAAACTTTGATGAAAACCATCATAAACCCTAGAAGCATATGAGATATGGAAGAAAAATGATCAAATAAATCACTGGAAATAAAATCATGGTACTAAGGCATGACTATGGTATGAAGGCAGGATTTAGAATGCTTGTGGGTTGATAGAATGTTTGTATACTACCTGTGCCCTGAAAAAAGAGGACATTTGTATTTATTTGCCTTTAAAAAATCAAGAGAAACTATTCTATGACTTTGAAATGTGGTTGATATTCAAATCATGGCTAGAATTTGAAATACTAATTTATTTTTATTCATTCAAAATAAGGTTTTTCCTAAGCACTAGAGTAGATGAAGAAGAAAAAGAAAATAGAGTGAGAGTCAGAGATTTACATAAGCTAATATTAGATTAAAATTACACTAAGAAATACATTAATTAAACTTATCTAGTAATAAAATTAATGTTGATTATTACTTGAGTAGTGATTAGTTTGATCTTGCTAGTTCTTTGAGATTTTATTAAATAAAGAAAAAGGTCTAAAATGCCGAGATAAAAGTGGAATGTTATAAAGATATAAAAAATAAACACAAAAACACAAGTATTTATTTATAGCATTGCAAATGTGTGTATGAGAGAGAGAGAGAAAGCCACACGCACACACACAAACACACACACACACACACAGTGTGTGTGAGAAAGCCACACGCACACACACAAACACACACACACACTGTGTGTGTGTGTGTGTGTGTGTGTGTGTGTGTGTGTGTGTGTGTGTGTGTGTGTGTGTGTGTGTGTGTGTGTGTGTGTGTGTGTGTGTGTGTGTGTGTGTGTGTGTGTGTGTGTGTGTGTGTGTGTGTGTGTGTGTGTGTGTGTGTGTGTGTGTGTGTGTGTGTGTGTTCCTACTGTGTGTGTGTGTGTGTGTGTTCCTACTAAGAATTCATAAGTGAGTTTTTGAAATAAGGGTTTCTTCCAAGGTAATTCCATTTAATTGAATTGGAGTAAGCATAAAGTTACATTAGACCAAGAAGCAATGACTAGCACAAGACTTCCAACGAGTAGAGAGAATATAAACAAAGCAAAAACCTCAAATGAAAGGATACCATCTATTACGTGCAAATTTGAATAGGTAGATTATTAATAAGGACTAGATAACTAGGCTTGTGTTGCAAGTGTCAATGGTGGCATCCGGTTGCTATCCCGGTCACCCATTATAACAAGATTATCTTGTTCATATCCATGATACTATGCAAGGAGGAAGAGCATACTTGGATGAGAGGAAAGTTTTCAAGGTTAGCATTAGCTTTCATAGGCCTTAAAACAAGTGGAATAGCTTTAGATACATAGGCTTAAGCCCCATATATGCCATGAGTAGGTATGTGGGGGAGGTTGGTTTAAGAGCTTAGTGGGCCAATAAGCTAATAGGGTAAAGGAGAGGGAAATCATAGGGTTTGGTAGGGGAAAACCTGCTTTAGATTAGATTATTTCAAAGCCATAAAAATGGGTATCTCTAAATAAAGGCTAGGTAGGATTCAAGTTAAATTTTACAAGAACAACTTATAAGGGTGTAAATCATTTAGGATGGGAGAGGGTAAAGCAAAGGGAAAACTAGAGGGTTAGTAGGGGGAGACATACATTATAGTAGGTTAACTTGACCTAGGAAAGAATCCTACTTTCAACAAGGAAAGGGGTCATTTTCATATACATGTTAAGTGAGATATGTGCTAGGTATTATAAAAGAATGTTAATTAGTCATAGTGAGAAAAGGTATCGAGCTAACTCCTATTTTCTTAAACCTTAAAGAGTTTAAAATGCTAAATAACGACATAGTAATTTCCTATCACAACTACATAACAAGACTAAGATAATCATAAAGTTATAAGATATGCTAAAAGTTAAATACCAAATCATGAGATGGACCATTAGCCATTATATAAATGGAGAACTCATTATCAATTATGGTTGATCATATCTACCCTAGATGGAGTGGGCAATGGGTACTACTTTAAAACTTCCAAAGTAACCATATGTTGTCATGCTGCTATGTGAACACAGTGTGAAAAACTCTTGAGTGCATCGTCATTAGGTTTTCTTATTGATCTAGAGAGCCAATGCCATATTAGTCATTAGTTTCAGTGTCTATAGTGTGGATGGTTCAAAAATACTAGATTTTTGGACAAGTTTAGCGTAATTTTGATATTTTAGATATTATTTCTTGTAAATATCTAAAAGCAGTAGACAACTGCTAGAATAGGATGACATGTAAAAAAAAAGTAAGTGACTTTCAGTCCTTTTTTAGGGGATTTCTTCCTAATTTTACCCCCCTTTCGGATCCAACAGAAGTATCAGATTGGCGGTCTAGGTAGCAGAGAAGAAGCTACTAGTTGATGCAAGTTTTTGGTCTACAAGGGATTTATCTTGTCAAGATGCAAAAATAAATTGACAAGCTTCACCTCTATGAGTATTCTTCTACATCTTCTATTTCTTCGAAGCCCTTCTCTTTTGTCTACTCCTCTCCCTAAATCTCCCTTCACCCTACTATCTCTTACCCCTCGCGGTAGACTTTTGACCCCAAATGCTCCAACAATTGTGAACTCAATGTGAAAGTCGGCAGTAGGTGTGTAAAGATGGGGGATTGTGCAACTTCAAGTAGTGGTGATGCTTTACAACAAATAATTGCTTTGTTGCATCAACAACAATAGCAGCAGTTGTTGTTATAACAGTAGATGCAAATTCGATAGGAAGCAAAAAGAATTGATTCCTTAGTTGTGAATGCATATAAGAATTGAAGCCATTTAAGGATCAAAATGTTTCGGCCTTCATCCGGTTGTATGAAGAAAAGATGGTGTTTCATGGGACACTGCAGTATGCATGGAGTCCGTATTTCTCCCATTTGGCCATGCATGCATTGCATGATCGAATTGATGAGTTACATAGAAGAGATGCTGATTGGGCAACTTTTAAGAAAGATTTAAGAGAATAGTTTTTCTTGGAAGATGCAGGATTAGTAACTAAAAAGACATTTACATATTGGATTGAAAAGCCCAATAAAGGGTTGGCTGCTACAGCTTTGCTCCGTGAATTTGAAAGCCTATATGCGCAATTGGTTGTTGATGAGTAACAATCATTGGAGAGTCAGAAAACTGATTTGTTTTTAAAGGTTATAGATCTTGTCATGTTGTAGGAGAAGGTGACTGATCATTTAGAAGATGCCTCTTTTGAAATGGGATTATAATCAAATTGGGCTAACGTAACTGAGGCAGTGCATATGCTGGTAAAGAGAGAGTGGATGAAATTAAGATGAGATACAATCACCACACTTGCCAGTGCTTAGAAGGGGGCTGAAACTGTAGCCAAGGCACATGTGGCTATGGCAGAACAACCATCTACACCTGTTGGTCCAAGTCTTAAAGGTGATGCTATGGATGAATTAATCAAAGGCATGTGTGATTTAAGGCTGAATTTGACAAAAATCTATGCAAAGGTAAAAAAGTTGGATGCTAAGGTAGAGGAGAAGGGTCGGGAAATAGCCCAAAGACTGTACAAAGGAGGATACAAGATGATATGCATTTCGTGTGATAGTTTACAGCATGAAAAGTGAGACTGTATAACCTATCGTGAAGTCGAAGCGAAAAGGTGTGTCTTTTGGAAAGATGGAAAAATACATGCAACAGAAACTCATCTTCCAATAGAGCCAAACTTTGGAAATGGTAGCATGCAAAAGAGATTGGAAGAGATGGAAGCAAGGATAGAATTTGTTGTTATAGATGCAGCCACATATGGGTTGAGAATTCAAAGGACCGAAGAAGCTCGTAAAGGAGGCATGGCTAAAGTATAATCTCGCATTTGGACGTAGGCATTATATTGCATGGAAAAAGGTAAAACAACAAAGTCTGAATTGGCTGATGCAAGTCAGAGTGTACAAGGGAGAATAGGATGGAGTGCACTAGTGGATTCATTTTCAACCTATGCTTATTTAGCTGAGGTTCATAATCAAGAAGCTTTTGTGGAAGAAAAGATGAGGACACTAATGGTCCTTCCTCTTCAAGCCCATCTGAAATGCATAACACAAAGTAAAATGGAGCAGCAAAAAGAGGCTAAAAAAGCCATAACTGAGCATATTATGGAGGATACATCTCAAGAGAAGAAACAAGAAGGAAAGAAAAGGGACAAGCATCCCGATTATAGGTTACAATCAGATCTTGAGACTACCACAAACCTTAAAACCATCTTGAAAGATCTCATACTTGGCAATAGAGTGGAATTCACACTTGGCAAAGTTCTTGGAATCGCGAACCGTGAATTTTATGATGCAATCATTGATATGTTGAAACAAAAAAGACAGTTTGATGGTGAAGTTTTGCAAGCATTGATGTAGGTTGACAAAGATATAGAGAAAAAACTTTAGAGGGAATATGATGATGCATGTAATGCTCATTTGGAGCACGCTGATGTTGAAAATGGGTTAAATAAGAGTGTAGACAGCAAGCTTATGGCTAAAATTGGCCTTATGGGCAGCAGTAAGCATAGAGAGAAGGCTATGTATAATGGGGATATCCATCAACAAGTACATGAAGAAGAAGATACTCATTTTATTCCAAACAGTCATTATTCACGAACGCATTGGGTTTGTACTATAACAGAGACAATTGTTAAAGTGGGAGAAAGAGAGACGCCTTGCATAGCTCTCTTGGATCATGGTTCCAAAATCAATGTTGTGGCACACAGCTTGTATGAGAATGAAGGTTGGCGGATTGATGTAGATCTAAGATGGCACATGCGGGTAGTAAACAATTCATCAGGGGATCTTTATGCAGCTTGTCCAGATGTACCCATGACTATTGAAGATGTTAGGGATGAATATCTTTTTTTTTGTGTAGGATTCATGTAGTTATCTAGTGATTTTGGGGAAACCTTATATTTTGGAATCAAGGCTAGAAATAAAATCCTTGGATGATGGTTCTTCATATGCTCGGGTTTGGAGTAAAGATAATACAAAGATGGTATAGTTTCTCACTATTTATGCAAATCATCCCCGCAATCGGGATAGGCTACAAGATAATCCCATGCCACCAAATGCATGAGAGTTTAAGGGTTTTTAGACATCACTGTTGTAGGTGGAGGCTATGGCAGTGCCTCTAGGAAGATAATTATGCCTCCAAGAAAGGGAAAATTTGTGTTCGTGTCTAGGATTGCACGAATGGACAGCATGTAGTTCTGGCAATTTTAAGAATATTTCAGCCATATGCAAGGCTAAAAAGAAATATGTAGGATGGGCTGAAAAAAGTTGAAGACATATGGTTTGGTGGCTGCAAATGAAGGTATTTCAGGGTTGGTTGATGTCGATACAGTGGTTGAAATTTTTGTAGTAATTAATGTTGAAAATAGGGCAGAAAAAGAGGTTATTTATGTTGACACTTTAGAGATGTATGAAGTCATTCAAGATTTTACTGAGCATGAATGTTATAGACTGCAAAATAGGGTTGAAGCAAGGGTGGATACAAAGTACAAAATAGTTGCAAAGAAGGTTAAGCATGTGGCTTTGCCTTTACCGCTTGAAAGTAATGGGTTGGCTAAAAAAGTGACTCAATAGCCTAGTTTACAAGATCCACATGGAGTAGGACATAAGTTTACAGCTGAAACTTTACAAAAGCTGAAAATTGGTGATACAAGCTTTCTTTTGCTTGAGCTTGTTTCTTGCAGATGTTGGCAAGGCATGGGAAAGTCTTTGCATTTTTGCCAGATGAAATTGGATGTGCTGATCCGCCGACCATAGTTGCACCTATGGTGATCTTTACAGTACCTCATATGCCATGGAATTTAAAGCCTATTAGAGTGCCTTAGGCATATTTGCCTAAGCTACTGGAGCTTTTGAATTAGAAGATCTGGATGCAGATTTTGGATCCCTCTTTAGCTCCATATTCAAATTGATGGTTTACTATTCCAAAGAAGAATGGTTCTTTGAGGTTTATATAGGATTTACAACCAGTCAATAAGGTCACTATAAGGAATGTTGGATCAGGCTCAATAGTGAATGAATTTGCACAAGCATTCATAGGTAATGCAATTTACTCTATGGGAGATTTATATTCAAGATACTATCAGTTCCAGCTTGCATTAGAAAGCCGAGATATTACTACCATTAAGACACCACTTGGATTGGTTAGGATGTGTATACTTCCATAGGGAGCAACCAATTTAGTGGCGCATATGATGAATGCTATGCATAAAGTTTTGAGGGAGTATATTCCATCAAAGGGTGTGATATCCATGAGAAGAATGAAGAGTTGAATGAGCAAGGACGTACAATATTTGTGGTTGATCATATTGTCAATTTTGACAAGATTTTGAGCTATCTTGAAGAAGTGCATTTAGCTCTATCTCAGGAGAAAATTCAGTTTTGGGAGTGGAGGAAGTATTAGTTGTTGGGCACACGTGTGGACCATATGGAAGAAAGACCTCACCAGTAAAGATTGATGCCATAAGCAGGATGCAGGAGACATGTTCAAATGTATCTAAGGTAATAAGATTTTTGGGTGCATGTTTTTTTTACTTGATATGGATTCCGCATTTTGCTCATGTGATTGAAAGTTTATATCAGCTCTTAAGAAATGGGCAAAATTTTTGGTGGGGTAATCAACATACGAAGGTAGTTCAAAAGTTAAAGAGCTTATTTATTTCAGCTCCAACACTAAAGAGAGAAAATTATGAGAATGTGCAGCCTATTATTATCACCGTGGATACAAGCGCTATTGGCATTGGTTGGGTAGTGGGTCAGGACGATGTTGATGGGAATAGGTATGCCATTCGGTTTGGAGCAAAGGTCCTTAATGAATGGAAACGATAGTATTCTCAAGTCAAAAGAGAGCTTTGGGGTGTGGTGATAGCCCTTAAGTGTGATATGGAGTATTTTATGGGAGCTCATGTAGTGGTAGAGACTGATTGTCTGTCTCTATTGGGCATGATAGTAAATTTCTCAACTCCTGATATTGCCATGTTATGGTGGATTGCATAAATAAAGTAACTTAGCCTTGATTTTTAGCATATTGCAGGTAGAGAAAACCCCATGGTGGCTGACATGCTTTCACAATCAAGGTTTGAAGATGAAGAGGAGCTTATGGAAGATGAAGAGGATGATGTGATAGGTGCTGAAAACAACTTTATGACAATAGGGAATGAGTATGCAGTTGCTGTTACTATAGTTACAAATGTTGTAACATGGATTTTGGTAGTAAGAAAAGAGCTTACAACCATGAAGAAGAGATGGTCAATAGAGAGAAAACATCATCCGTGTTATGCTTCAGTGAGAACACAATTTTTGGAAGAGTTGTATGAGGATGATTGGCTAAAAATAGGCCAATATCTTAGTCTCATGATAAAGAAGGTTGAGTGATCTGAAGTCGAATTCAAAAGGATTAAAAGAAAAGTAGCCTATCATTAAGGCATTAACAAAGTCATGCAAGGGCAAGATGAAAGAGTGGCCAAGAATGTTACCCTTTACTTTATGGGATGATAGGACCACTCATAGTGCAATTAAAGGGTATATGCCTACTGCATTAATGTACAGACAATAACAATCATGCCTATTGAGGAGACTATTGCTACTTGGAGTGTTCTACCATGGGAAGAGGGTTTGAATAGAGAAGAGCTGCTAGTCCTATACATTAGACAGTTAGAAAGAAGACTTGAAGACATTGAGATAGCCATTAAAAAGCTGGAGACTACAAGGATCAAGAACAAGAAGAGGTTTGACAAGAGACACAAACTTCAACCACATGAGCTATATAAGAAGGGGACTGGGTGCTTGTTTATGATAGCAGCTTGAAAAATGAGTATAGAGCCAGTTGGAAGATGAAAAATCGATGGTTTGGTTCATATGTGGTAAGGTTTGTTTTTGACAATGCTACCTATGCATTAAATGAGATGGATGGGACATCTCTAAGGATTCTAGTGGCTGGAAAACGTATGAAGCTCTTTAAACATAGGGAGTCTTCAGCATATGAGTTGAAGGAGTTGGATATTGAGCATGAACATGAGAATATGGAAGGAAGAAGAAGAGGTAGAAGAAGAAGACATTGACATGGCAAAGGATACTTCTTCTGACACTGCAAATCCATAAGACTTTGGCACATGCCAAGGATGTGCAAGTTAAGAGGGGGTGGATGTCATGCTGCTACGTGGACACAGTGTGAAAAACTCTAGAGTGTATCGTCATTATGCTTTCTTATTGATCTAGAGAGCCAATGCCATATTAGTCATTAGTGTCAGTTTTTGTAGTGTGGATGGTTCAAAAAAACTAGATTTTTGAACAAGTTTATTCTATTTTTGATATTTTAGATATTATTTCTTGTAAATATCCAAAAGTTGTATACAAGTTCTAGAATAGGATGACATGTTTTTAAAAAAAAGTAAGTATCTTTCATCCATTTTTAGGGGATTTTATACAAAAAGAAGGATTGCTGAAATCACGCGACGCACAATCGCAATTTACAGGCAGCAAACAACACTCCGAAAACTGGGAGAAGGAGTGATCTGGGAGAATTCTGATCAACTGTCTTGGTATTTTACTCCCCTTTTGGAGCCAACAAAAGTATTAGATTGGCAGTCTGGGCAGCAGAGAATAAGTTATTGTTTGATGCACTTTTTGGTCTAGAAGGGATTTATCTTCTCAAGATGCAAAAATAAATTGACAGGCTTCACATCTATGAGTATTCTTCTACATCTTCTATTTCTTCGAACCCCTTCTCTTTTGTCTACTCCTCTCCTTGAATCTCCCTCCACCCTACTGTCTCTTATCCCCATGTTAGACTTTTGACCCCAAACGCTCCGACAATGTAGAAATTGCAATAAGAATAAACTTGTCTTATTGCACATATTTTTTTTAGAAAGAAAAAAATATTATACTAAGGTAAACTCCCCCATAAAGAAATATTGGGGGTCTTAAAACTACATGGACATCAAATCATAATGTTACTATATGAGCTAGTTACAAAAGGATGTGCTCCGATTGGTACCCAAATGTATGAGCAATAAACTAACCCCACTGGCTCATGGAAGGGCACACAAATTTTAGGTAAGCATGAAAAAAATAATTACCCAAAATTTGCAAAAATAGATGTTTTTACAACTAACTAGATATTAAGTCATGGTATCCCTTATCTTAAATGCAGACTAAACTAGTTGATGAACTATGTGTATGACAAGCTATATTTATTTTAACCAAATTATAAATAATAGAATTATGGGCCCTCAAGGTTAAGAGGGACATTTATGCATATTGCATAACACAAAGAACATATGTTATTAACATAAAAGATTACATTAAGACCCAAATAATCATATAAATTAACAAAAGTAAAAAAGAAAACACAATTTTCTAACAAACATATAAATAGAGGGTTCTACAAACTAACATATTTTCATGGTATCCCATAACTTAAGTGCAAAGCGGCAGTCCATGAACTGCATAAGACAATTTATATTTTTTGGTTATTTAAGCATACTCCTTGTGTGTGTGTGATAAATATGTAGTTAGTTAGCACTAAATAATTCATCATTAGTTCTTGCTTTTGAACATGAAACTAATAATTGTTCTACTTAAAACTAATGTAGTCTACTCATTCGATTATGTCTCATCATTGCATGCTTCACTTTAGCAAACACAATTGCAGCCTTCATATATATAATATTTCACAAGGTTCGAATCTATCATTTTCCCTTTTTGACATAATAAACAACAAAGCAAAGTAGAGAAAATTTAAAAAAAAAGTGCATATCTTCTTGAAAGATGGGGGAATAATCCCTTCCCCCATAATTATGAAACAATGAAGAGACCAATGCTAGCTCTTCGACATGCTCCTTGTACAGCATGTTTATGTGTTTTTATATACAAAGAGATATTTGTGTATTAATCAAAAACTTTAGCTTGCATACAAAAATAAAATTATTATAGGAGCAATACTAGCCTCCCTAAGTCTTCTTGACTAAGTATACCAACCATCACTCCCAAAAACTAACAATTGTACCACTAATTTCACCCCAACATGCATTTACTTTACTATGGTTAGAGCATGAGCTATTCTTGGCACTCCACAACCCTTTGAGGATAGTGATACATATGGAATTTGGAGCCCAATTCTTTATATAGGAATTTGCTATGCCATATCCAAAGATGTAGTGGAGCCAGTTTATGTCTTCTTGCTCATACACCTAGTTTTGCTAAAACTTGCTCCCGGAGTCCTACAACTAAGCAATCAATAAATGTGGTTACGGTTTTTCTTTCCGCGCATTGGTACATTCTAACTGTATGTGATGCCTCTTGTCTTTCAACTTATCTATGCTCCAAAAGAAACCCATGACCACTTGTCATGCAAAGATCCTTCCACTCAATGGTAATTTGAGCTTCCACAAGCTCTTGAATACTTGCCTCAGTGTCTCTATCGAGAATGATATACCCAAAATTCTCATCCTAGAGCTATCCACCTCCCCGGAGATATGAAAGTTTTTTAACCAATCCAAGGCTTAGAACCTCTTCTAGCCTTTTTATTTTATGCATAACTTACATCAATCTTCCTCATTTTTTATCTGAGTTGCAATTACTTCTGGTTTCTAGGCTATTGTCATGACCAAAAATGGACTTGACATTGGCTCTATTGAAAGACCGAAGGCCGCTCTTTTCTTTTCAATCCAAGAGATTTATTATTTCTTCATTACCTCTTTTGCTCAATCATAGATCAAGAATTTGGTAAACATGTGCTATGCGTCCATGAGTTTTTCTTTGATACCATGTTTCCTGCCACATATGTAGTGTGTCCTACCCTAGCATGCTCAAACATTTTTAATTAACAATCAATCACGTGTTGTGCAAAGACATTATTTTCATGATTTTCCCTAATCTAGTGCAAGGTTGAGAAGACGAAATCAAGCTAACCCATCCTTTCGCTCCTTTAGATATTCAATGAAACCTAAATGATATGCTTCAATGTACAATCATTCATTTTTTAATTTAAAAACCCTTGGTGTTTCAGCCTCATTGTACATTGATTCATCATATGGATCATTCTTTATGTTATACAATATTTCTCTATAGAAACACCCCTTGAAAAACGAGCACCTTAACACACAAATGGATGTAGACTGAGGCGATAAACCTCGTGTCCTACAGCCCATGACTTATTATAAATACTCATTATTTTGCAATTCTTGATCATACAATAGTGAAGACCAACCATGGCAGCTAGCATACACTATTTCATTAACATACAACATTACTTCCACTAATTTTATCAATTATCATCATTTTTCTCAATTTTATGTGTTTTTTGTGTGTATTAGATAATTAATTTATGCATTATGATAACCACACATTTTGAAATTTTGGGCTTATACTTAAACACAACACATATTACTTCCATATCGAATTTTAGTGCATATGTATCTCAATTTCATGACAAAATCAATAATAGAATTGAATTTCCTTTAAAATCATGACTTACCATAAGAAAACCGCTTACTTTTCATGATTTCGATTATGCAAATGCTACCTATTCATGCTCCACATAGTTGCTACTGACCATCTTCGTGCTCTCTTGCTCCATTTCTTGCATGTTGTTGCGATCTAACACTCCTTTTCTCTCATCCTCTCAGTCCACATGAACAACAATTATGGTGAGAGAGAAAGAGAGAGAAATATTGATTTTCTAACTTCCAACATAGTACATTGTTTCTCATGCCTATTCAGTGATTGGAGGTAAAAAATTGATGCATTTCATACCCAAGGCTACTCCTTCCGATTCGATCGATTGCAAAATCCTCTTTTTTTGCCATGAGGGTATGCATCGAAAAATGAACCCCCCATGTCCTTGAGTCTTTTGAGGTTTTTAAACCTCTTTAAGCTTCTTAATCAAGTATTTACCAAAAAATGGGTTCATCTCTTGCCTATTACAAATAGCAAATGGTTTTCTTAAAATTGAAGTCCCAAATGGACTCGAATTTGAGATTAGGCATGTTCATGGTATCATTTTCTACTGACTTGGCCTCCTAGACACTTTTTTCAACTCCTAGATCAAGTAGTTGCTTTGTAACATGAAGGTTGTGCCTCTTTAAATGGGATATCTAAAGAACTCTGATTGACGAATGGATGCTTCCAATGTGTTTCGGCCACCTACTTTCTCTTTAAAAACTCTGGTGTCTCTTGATTCTTACTGCAAATGCTTCATTTTTTACTTTATTTTTAGCATCTAGTCATACTAATGCTCAAGTTGTGCCTCTTTAAATGAGCCATCTAGCTAACTCTCATTGATGAATGGATGCTTCCAACATGTTTCCCCAAGTCACATCTCATCATCAAGAGATATATTTGATCCAAGACTACAGATGAAAAAGAAATCTTCTTCATAATCATAATTTACTAATGAATTGGAAAATTGGTTCCAATGTCGTGGAACCAACGAAAGAGATACCCTTTCAAACTCGTTGATTAGGTTTACAGCAACATAATAATACATATGAATGATTGGGTTGTGTACTATTATGTATATCCCATTTAGTTGATTCCCTCTCTACTAATGAATGGCGAATACGGCCTCTCTTATCAACATTTGGTCCCATTATCAGGCCTTTATATTCTGCCATATTGTTAGTAAAGCCTACCCCAAGGTGGGCAACTAATTTCATCGTGACCCTATATCGGGGATCTCTAATGACTACCCCGATGCTCCCTTTCTTATTAGGACCCTTGGATGTTCCATTAAAATACATTGTATAGGTCCATAAAGGGTTTACATAGCCAGCCATAGTCCATTCCTCTACTTGTAACTATGATAATCAAAATGCAGCATATTGAGAGGGTGCACCAAAGGCTCCATCCCACCTTCATCATTGAAACCTATAAGTATACTCATCAAGATGCTTAAGAAATGATGGAAAAAGACCTTTATTTCCCAAACAAATGTCCCACTTTCGTGCTCAATCACCTTATATCCTTTGCTCAACCAAACCAACCTTCCCTAATAGTATCTTTGTTCCACGTATGGATGCTCCAAGTAGGGAATTAGCTACTCCATCAACCAATTGTAACCTCTCTTGTAGGTTTCAAATCAACTCAGCATAGACTTGTAAATCATTTTTCCCATTAGTATTCTTATAGATAATAAGTTTTAATCTTCTTAAGATTAACCTTATTCTTAAAATCCACCCCTATAAATCTACTAATAGTGCGATGGACTTATTTCTATCTATTCTAACTATTTTGTAGGGACCATCCCACTTAGGTTCCAACTTTCCAAGAAAAATATCCCTACACATGTCATAGTATAGGACCAATTGTCCTTTTTTAAAGGTGTATTTCTTCGCTTTCATGTGACACTTACCCACCTCATGATGTAATAAACTCTAAAGTTTAAGTTCATTGAGATACACTAAGGTCATAAAATGCTCAAAAAGTGCATCTTCATCCCCTAGAGAGTGGTTAATTATCATGAATCATATTGTGGATAACTCAATATCAAGGGGTAAAACCACTCTTCTCCATAAACTAATTTGAATGAAGTGTGGCCAATAGCTCATTTAAAGGTCATGTTATATATTGATACAACCACATATAATTTATTGTCCCAATCTTATTTATTTTCTGAAATAATCTTTGACAAGATTCCCACAAGCTGCTTATTTGTACTTTCAACTTGCCCATTCACTTATGGATTATAAGGTGTTGTTTTGTAATGCTTTATCCACAAGGCCTCAGTCACCTTATTCACAAAATGAGCACCTCAGTCTGACAACAGCTCTTTTGGCGGACCAAACTGATAGATTATTTCTTCAAGAAGGAAGCTAGCAGTCTCCTTTGCATCATCCTTCTTCATCACTTGTGCTTTTGAAAACGTTGTGAAATAGCCAGCTACTATGATATACATCTTCTGTGTAGAGGATGACAAAGTAATTGATTCTACAAATTCAATGTCCCATTTCTTGAATGGCAATAAAGCCATAATAGGAGTAAGTGGGTGCTTCTTATTCTCTTGATTGTCATGTCTCTGGCATATATTGCACATCTTTACATATGCAAAGGCATCCTAGAAGATGGATGACCACCAATATCTGGCTCTGAAGGATTTTTGTGCAATTAACTATCCAACAAAGTGCCCTCCACAAGTGGAATCATGACACTCTTTCAAGATAAACAGAACCTCATTAGGCATAATACATCAATGATAAATATCATCTACCCCTTTCTGATATAGTGTTCTTGCAATTAAAGCAAACTTAAGGCTTGTTGTTTAATCTTCCTTTTCTCAACCCTAGACAAAGAGGCTTCGGCTTGTCCTGTGGATAGATAATGCATTATTGCAACATACAATGGAATGGAGGCCATGTCTATTTTCAATAGACCCTCAAGTTTTTCTTTTGGCTCCCCAAAATCTACAACATACTCCATGATGCCTTGCAATATCGATGGCTTACTCTTGATCTCACAATCAAATCCTTGCAAAGTGATTAACCACTTTGCTAGGTGTTTGGGTTGTTACAACTTATTCAATATGACCTTCTCATAAAGGATATACTGCTTGAATTTCTTTGTGGCAAAGACTATTCCTAGTAGGTACAACTATTTTGTATATGTATTATTAATTTTGGACACACCTAATTTGCAATTGGCAAGTGCAATCAGGTGATACCATTTCTCCTCCCATATCTCAACTAAGTATCAATTGATACTATACATCGTGGTTGCTGAAAACACATAGAACGTCTCACTTCTTATGGGTACTTTTAGGACTCCCACTTACCAATTCTTGCATCACATCCTCGAAGGACATTTTATACATAACACTCAAAACAAAGGAACAGTTGAAAGAAAAAAAAATGTTAATGGCAACATTGTCGGAGCGTTTGGGTTCAAAAGTCTACCATGGGGGTAAGAGACAATAGGTTGAAGGGAGGTTCAGGGGAAGGAGTAAACAAAAGAGAAGGGGATTAAAGAAATAGGAGATGTAGAAGAGAATTGATAGAGGTGAATTCTATCAAATTATTTCTTCATGCTATCATACATGGAAGACATCAGCTCATAATCATAGCTCATAACTACATACATCCAAACAAGGGAGGATTGAAGCCCAAGACACATTCAGACAATAGCCCAGCTCATACATAAATACATGAAATAATTCATGAACATAATCCATGATCCATGATATTGTCATCTATTGATATAGGTATTCACCTCAAAAGTACATGTAGCTTCAATCTAATAGAGGTAGAAGCCTTTGCAATTAGGACATAAATCAATTACTTCTAACAAATCCCTATCAAAGACAATGAAGTACATCATCCCTGTCATTAACTTGTCAATAACATAGTATTCCAGCCCTCAATCAAGGCTTCAAAATGCATACAAATCCATTCATAAGCTCCTTTAATGAATGCCCAAGGCTGTCTTGCTGTTTGGGGATCGTATTCAATACATACATGCATTTAGATCACTTGTAAGCTCTTCCAAATTGAGAGTTGGATTTTAGGACCCGATTTGGACCCGTTCTTGAATCGTTGAAACCTGTTTTTGGAGCCGAAAAGTGCCCGAGAGGCATTAAAGAGCCAATTTTCATGAAAAATCAAACGGTGGCAAATAGCTAAGCTAGATATTTCCTAGATGCATTTGGACGTCAGGAATCCAACGCAAGTCTCAGTTCGTCAATCCGATTGGAGGTTGATCAGAGGTCATTTGACCCCCCATTTAATCCCTGCAACGTTTGGTGTTATAAAGCAGCTACTGGATCCGGGAGCCAAAAAGTGCACAACAAGGTCCAACTTTATAGATTTCAGCGTCATGAAGCCAACCATCCAGTCGGATCATGAATCAAAGTCTATTTGCACCCCCAAACAAGTCAAAAACCCTTTTTCGATAGTGTGAAAGTTGTTTTTTGAAGTGGACATTTTATAAATGAAATGAAATGAAACTCTAAATGAAGAAACCATGCAAAAAACATGTCGACATGAAGGGAGGGGGTGTTTTTTGATTGATGCCCCATTTTTTGGGGATTTGTGTGCCTCTTGGATGCTCAATCATGTAGAGAGAGGGAGGGAGGGAGATCCCTGATCTATGCAGAGAGTGCAAGATTTTGATGGTAACCATATATAGTATGATGAAGGGAATGAAATTCTATTTTTTAGTCTTTCTCTCTCCTCGTGCTGCCCATTCATATGGATGAATTCAAGAGAAAAGGGGGGTGGGATGTCATAATTTTGGGCAAATAAATAAGGAAAAATAGAGAAAATGGGAGGAAATTTAGGTTTTTTCGCTCAATAATTAGGAAAAAATAGGATTTCAAATTTACGAATATGTAACAAGATTTAGGCATGAGGATTAAGCCTCAATTTAGCCTTTTTTTCATGTTAGAGTGCCTCTTTGTCAGTTTTTATATGAAAAATGACATAAAAATGAACCCTACACCTATGCAACGTTACAAAACCTAAATGGTTAGGGGGAAGAGGGATTATAAAAGTGAGAGGTTGCTCAAAATACATCGAATTCTGGTTCATTTGGTTTATTCATAGCATATAGGCCAATAATAATTTAAGTTTAAGGAGTCTAGTAGCACGAGGAAACTCGGTGCTAGTCTCTAACAATGCCGCAATAATGTGCAAGCTATAAATCATTAAAGGATTGTTTTGCACACCACGTGGCTGATTTCTAATCATAAAATGCTTTTGCACAACGGTCATACATTTCTGCATTTTGCATGCCACATGGTATAAAACCTGGATGCATAGCACTTGATTGCCTAATAAATGACCAACGTGAAGTGTGTAAGGCTTGACCTCACAAATAAAACTTGCTAGATCAAATTCATGAAAGTTAGCAATAGCTCTTTTCTCCTACTAAACCATCCACTCTCTTGGTTGCTTCAAGGCTTAGGCACCTCTTTCTTAGCCTTCACTTTCTTCTTCATCAGCTCATTGTTCAAGTCTACTTTGTCATTAGCAACCTTCAAAGGATCACCTTGCATATCAAGGCTAATAATTTGCTTACCTTATCTTCTTGTTTAGAGGGGGGGTCTCCTCAACAACTTTTACATTATCTTTATCTCCTTCTCTGACCTTTTGACCTCTTGTAATTACTTGTAAATTAGAAACATCAGTGCCATTAACACACAATGCTTCTATCAAACTTACACCACTACCAGTATAGGCAATTCTTCCACTATAGCCTTTCCTCTATGCAAAATCTACTTCAGTCCCTCATCTTGTTGAAGATTGTTTCCTTGCCCTTGATCATTAATAGGACCTATTTGCCTACTTCCTTACTAAAGAAAACTAATCTTACTCCAACAGGTGCTGGCTAAGTGGTCGGACTTCTTACATGTGCCAAATTTAACATTGGGACAGTTTTGAGGGAAGTGTTGACCACCACAACATTGGCAACTAAGCCTCAATGGACCACCCTCTTCAAGGCATCGACTTCCTATTACATTTTGTTGCTACTTGAGAATGTTTATGTCTATAGATATTTATTTATATTATTTAAATATCATGTCAATATAATGCTTCATCATGTCTATGACTTTCCCAAGAACATTTGATGCACTAGACTCATAACCATAACCATTTACTTAGTGTCCCAATGGCCTAATCACCTGGTTAGGTATTGGTGATTATTTAGTTGGCATTATATTGGGATCCAACATTTGGCTTTCACTATTTAACGAAGCCATTCGGCTAGCAATTGGCATAGCAGCATTAGGAGAAGCTAGCAACATAGGTACATTTTGCATTACACTACCTCTTACATTAGAGTTGGTCATGGGTGTACTTATCTAATCTTGACCTCCTCCACTAGTTGTAGTTAAATTCAAATTATTGCTAGGACCCAAACTTGAATAGAGATTTGCCCTAGATACATAGGCCACTTATAATTGTGACTCTATCTCCTCTTCTTGAGTAATGGCGGTATCTATATTAGTGAGAGGAACACTACTCAATTGCACTTGGATATTGAAATCCAATCCAAATAGGAAGTACTTTAAATGGGCAGTAAGTGGAGTGGGAATATAGAGGCTTACAATTTACAAAACACCTCTTTCAATTTCTTGGCACATAAACTTGATTATTCTCATGAGGCTCTTAGCTTGTTACATTCAAAACACGCAACTAATATTGACCACCTCTCTTAGGGGCAAAATCTCTTTGGAAGGCCGCATAAAATGGATCTATCATAGTTATGGTTCTAGCTTCCATGCCATGATACCACACCGCAGCTCTTCCTTTCAAATTCATATTAAAGAACATCATGAGATGTCCTTCATTCTGAATCTGACAATTAAACATTAACTTTTGGAACTCACTAATATGGAGGTCTGCATCTTCTTCTGCTAACCCATTAAAAATGGGTAGGGGAAAACCAAGCAGGTAAATCTGCCATTCCTGTAGATATCACAAAATTGGTCGTGCCATAACAACGATCGAGTTTGTATTAGGGGGTTTATACTCTCACTCAAAGTAGACTCACTTTTCGGGGAAAGAGGGATGCTAGAGCTCCCTTCTCCCCCTAACGGACTAATTGGAGTAATAGGGTCAATAAGACCTCTTACTCTCAAGGATATTGGGGTGCTATGCTTAGAATAATATCTCATAAAGATATCTACTCTTAGTCTAGCCCTTTTGACTCTTTCTTGTCATTGAATCTCGGCTTGAAGGTTTCTATTAGGATATATTGGATATATCTCGACACTCTTTGGCATACACTAACAGACTAGGTCCATATTAGCCAAGGTTTGAAAACTACAACTTACTAGCAGCTCTTGCCAAAGCCACTACCTATTGGGACCAAAAATGGGCTAGAAATTGGCTCCATCTACTCTAGTCATCGAGCTTCTATACACCCCAAATGACCCTCATGGCCTCATGGCCAGGAGCATTTGGATTATACAAAATGGTTTGTCTAACTAATGCATTTGTAGACATAAGTTTCAAATTGTAGTCCAACGGTTTGCCCATCCCAACTCAAAACACAAGGAGCTTTCCATACATAGATGACTACTTCACCTCAATTTACACACACAAAGGGCACCTCCTAGCTGAATGATATGGCCCCTATGGCTCTCCTACACCCTAAGAATTAGCCTCGAGATGCAACATCTTAGCACATAAAGAACAATGAAACATAGTCCACTCGTTTTTTTTCAATCCATGAGATTTATTATTTCCTCACACAAAGTTTTCCCAAAGATAGTTGCTCTAACCTACACCAAAGAAACCTCTTTCACTCAATTGTAGGTCAATAATTTGACAAACAGGTGCCCTAGCATGTTTAAATAGTTTTAATTAACAATCAACCATGTGTTGTGCAAAGATATGCTTTTTATGCTTTTCTCTAATGTAGTGTAGCATTAAGAAGGCTAAACCGAGCTAACCCATGCTTCAGCTCCTTTAGATATTCAACGGAACCTAAATGCTACACTTCAATACACAATTATTCATTTTTTTCATTTAAAAACCATTGTCATTTCAGTCTCATTGTGCATTCATTCATTACGTTATATAACATTTTTCCATTAAAACACCTCCTAAACTGGCACTTTAACACACAAATATTTTTTTTCTTTCTTAATTATTTCTATTATAAATACTCATTTTTTGCAATTCTTGATCATATAGTAGCAAATACCCCAACCATGGTAGCCAGCATACATTATTTCATCCACATACAACATTACTTTCACTAAGTTTATCAATTATCATTATATTTCTCGATTTTACATGTTTTGAGTGTACTAGATAATTAATTTTTACATTATGACAACCACACATTTTGAAATTTTGGGCTTGTATCCCTTAAACACAACACATATCAATTCCATATCAAATTTCATCCCATATGCATCTCAATTTTATGACAAAAACAATAATAGAATTGAATTTCTTCTAAAATTGTGAATTACCACAAGAAACGCGCTCAATTCATGATTTTGAATATGAGTAAGCCACCCGCATAGGCTCCACACATCGACTACTAACCAGCTTCATGCTCTATCACTCCATTTCTTGCATCTTATCATGACCCAACACCCCTTCTCCCCCATCCTCTCAGCCCATATGAATAGCCATTTTGGCAAGAGAAAAGAGGAAAGAGAATTTTCTAACTTTTAGCATAGTACATCATTTCTCATGCTTGTTCAAAGATGTGGGGGAAGAAACTGTTGTATCTCATGCCCAAGGGGTTGCTCCTTCTAATTTGATTGGCTGCAAAATCCTTTCTTTTTTTGCCATGAGAGGGTGTGCCAAAAAATGAGACCCCCCCATGTTGTTGAGTTTTTTGAGGTTTTTAAACCTCTTCAAGCTTCTTAATCAAATCCTTTACCAAAAACATGGTTCATCTCCTACATGTTCACACTAGCGATAAGTGGTTTGTTTAAAATTGAAGGCCCAAGCAGACTCAAATTTGAGATCTAAAAGTGCAGGCACATTCATAGTGTTATTGTCTACTAACTTGGCCTCCTGGACACTTTTTTTGGCTTTGAGATCAAGTAGCTGCTTTGCAACACAAAAGTTACATCTCTTTAAATGGGCCATCTAACGAACTCTGATTGACAAACGGATGCTTCCAACATGTTTCGGGCCACATGCTTTCGCTTAGAAAACTCCGATCCCTCTTGATTTTTACTACAAATGCTTCATTATTTACTTCATTTTTGGCACCTAGTCGCATTAATGCTCAAGTTGCACCTCTCTAAATGGGCCGTCTAATGAACTTTGATTGATGAATGGACACTTCCAACGCATTTCAAGTCTCCTACTTTCGCTTAAAAAATTGTATTGCCTCTTGATTTTTACTACAAATGCTCCATTTTTTGCTTCAGTTTTGGTGCCTAAATACACCTCTCAGCTATCAAATCCCATGTTAACTTAGTGGTCCTTGTTAGTAGAGGTGGCTGAATAAACAATCATCACTAGTCGGAACAATACCATTAAGATCGTTACCTTTGAAAGCACCTATTTTTAGTAAGGGTTTTTCTCTTCTTCCAAATCTCTCAACAAGTGGTAGTGAAGTCTCCCAAAGCCAAAAGATGTTGTCATCTATGATTATGTTCCCAGTGTTCTTGTCAATTTCACTGAACATAAGGATCCTTTTCCATGATTCTATCAATGAGGCCTCCATATTTTATATCGTAGATCATTCTTGACCTAAGTATCTCCTTGCAACTTACTTTCCATCTGGTGCAAAGTATATTTTCCAAAGTTGAGGACCATACTAGGTAGTCTTGCCATACCTTCTTCAAAATCTTAACCAACACATCTTCCATTTTTGGTGATTGGAACCCACTTGTCTCTATTGGTTTCTTTAGCTTACTTGTGCTAATTAGGGCTTAGTGATTCTTCCCGTCCTTCCCCCATAGGAAGTTGCCTAGCATTAAATTCCATCTTTCAGAGATCTTGTTGTTCCACCTAGGAGAGGCGAATAGAACCATATAGTTAGGACAATGAAAAATTCCAATTATTTTGAGCTTGGCATGGAGGGGTCAACATGTATGCTTCCAATAATTAAATTTATGTCTAATCTTCTCCAACACCCATGTAGCTCTTTTTTTCTCACACACCATTGTGCCCATGGAAAACCTAGGTATCTGTAGATCTCTCCACTTTTGACAATATTACCACCCAATCCCAAGTCTGCTAGGTCCTCCTCAGTGAGACTTGTTAGTTTAGACTTGTAGAAGTTGGATTTGAACCCTGCAACCTCTATGTAGACTTTAAGTAAATGCATTGCCCTATCAAGGTTGGATCTACTAGCTTGAAGCATCATTAGTAGGTCATCTATGTACCCTAGACTTTTAAGTTGTTTCTTTTGTGCTTGATTCCTAGTAGTTCCTCTCTTCTACCATTCCCTTTGTTAGGCTGAAAAGAGAGTGGGTGGCTATGGTGGAAAGAAAGGGGCTGAGAGGGCAACCCTGCCTTATGTTTATGGGCTCCAATAGATATCCACCATTCATGATCACTTGTTCCTTTCATCCTCTTGCACTAGTAGATGCCCATTCATGACCACTCGTCTTGCCAATATGTAGGGGAGCTTGGTGAGTTTCTATTCAAAGCCCATATTCTCCATGGTTTTGGACAAGTATTCCCATGAAGCTGTATCAAAAGATTTTTCTATGTCAACCTCCTATAGAAAGACTACTTGATGGTTGGATGACTCTACCCCTTTGGCAGCCATTGTGGCTATTACAACATTATCAAATAGGATCACCCCCTCGACGAAACCAAATTGGTGATGCTAAATATGTTTGTCTAGACACGTGCAAATCTTGGCACTAAATCTTTTGCAAATTTTTTATAGGATATATTCAATAAAGCAATTGGCCTCTAGTGCTATACATAAGTGCATTGTTGTTGCTTTGGTACTAAAGTGATTAGGGCCTTAGTCCAAGATCCCGAAAAGTGATGGTCTTTCCAGTACCTATTTACCATCTTCATAAACCCTCCTTTTAGGCATCATTTTGATCATCAGGCCATCACATCTAGAAGACTTCCCTTTACCTAGGGACTTTAGTGTTGTTTCAAGCTCTGTTTCAATAAAATCACTTAGTAGTTTCTTGTACTCTCCTCTTATGAAATGACTTTGTACACTAGTTGGAGAATTGTCTTTAAGGCTATCTTTGAACATACTTCTCCTTGCTAATATAGTCTGATGTAGTAAGTCCTACACTCCTAAGCAATTTCTTATTGGTTTGAAGTCCATTTGTAGTCCTCTTTTAGCAATGCCATCAAGCTAGATTTGAGATGTTTTTTCCAAGTCCCTTGATGAACTGATGGGATATGCATCCTAGATTTCCTATTGCTCTTCTTTTATATAGAATCCCAAATTTTTCCACTTCTCTATTTAGAGTATCATCTCTAATTTAATTGTCTCTATGACTAGCTATAGTTATTTCACCACAAATTCCTTTCCTCTTGTTGAATTTGAGAGGTGCCGTAGGACACACTCGACCCAATGCATGTCATTTCTTTCTTCCTTGCAAAATTCTATGCCTTGAAGTTTAATGGAGTGTTGAGCTATATTAAGAAAGATATGCCTAGGATAAGCTTTGTTAGTTTGAATATCCGCCATTAGGGAGTTGATCACCCCTTTTATCATATACTAGAATAAAGTTTGCATGTAGTATCTTCTACTAATGACCAATCATTTGTGGGATCTAATGAATTCAATTAGTTTGAAGAAGCACAAAGTTAAAACCACTAGGGGATGATAAAGAGAATACAACTTGTATCCACCTTCAGCTACACCACCTGTGGAAGCTCGTTTTTCACTTTTGTGGCATATCATTAGTCCAAGCTAGTCCAATAGCCCAAATGTGCTAGAGAATTAAATGTGAGCTATGAGTCCTCCTTCTAAAGGTACTCGGTGATGTCTACTAGGTTTGACGACTAGACTACATGACCCCAGCACTCCATCTCTTCCCATTGCAGCACTGAGGCAGTTCTTGAGGAATCCACATGTTTTTGTACCATACTATAGTCCCCCCCAAAAAGGCTTTTGCCAATATCTAGCTCCCTCATGAGGGGTCCACATTTTAACTCTACCAGCTCAATCATGTCAACTATAAACATTGATTAAGAGCATGTTGTCATCCTCCTAGTCTATTTAAACCACCAATATTCTTCCATCCAAAGATGATAATATTTTTTGAGGTTTCTCTCTTTTACCATTGTTATGCAACCTAATTCACCCTCAGGGATCCCTATTACAAAAAAAATGTATTGCCCATGATGAAAGTTGCAACTACCTAGCTGTTGTTTAGCCCGAATTTGGGAAGAGAAATGGTATCATTCAGAAGGACTTAAACTATTGATGAATAAGTTGCAGCCGCCTGACCATTTAGCAAAGTGGTTAATCACTTTGCAAGAATTTGATTATGCGATTAGGAGTAAGCCAATGAAGTTGCAAGGCATTATGGAATGTCTTGTGGGTTTCGGGGAGCCAAAGGAAATTCTAGCTAAAGGAAGTGACATCGAAGTTTTATTCAAAATTGATACAACTTCCATCCCTTCTTGGTATGTAGCTATAACGCATTATCTGTCTATAGGAGAGGTTGGGGCAGCTCTATCAAAGTCTGAGAAGAGAAAGATTAAGCAGTAAGCACTACGCATTTCGATTATAGCAAGTATATTGTATCGAAAATGTGTGGATGTGAGGTGCCTCCTCCAACAGATCCGAAGGAGTCCTCTAGTAGTCGACAAAAATTCATATCCATGCACATCACCATCCCGTCTCCCCATGGGAAACCTTGGACTTAGTTGAACATGGGAATCTCAGTTCTACTTCACAGGGGAAGAGTGAACAAGTCACCCCGAATAATAATAATAACAATCTAATGCCCACCTAAGAAAGACCACCTTGTAATCAATCAAAGGCAAGAGTGAGGATAACACCGCACTTGGCTCAAAGAGAGTGAGAGACGGGGGAGAGTGTAACTCAATCCCCCTGCCCATAAGGTAAAATCTCAACTCCGGTCCCCTGAAATGGTGTTAAACCTGGTAACTAATCCTATTGGTATTGGGAGGGTCACAATTTAATCAGCTCTTTCTAGTGTTGCCGACTTATCGGGTCCACCCACCAGCCACCACAGGTGTCCAATCGTCAAGATCCAAGCCTCCCACTTTCCTCGATGGGTTTGCTTAGTTTTCTAATTAGCAAAACATACTGCCACACTTTTTGGATATATAATATTAGCTTCCTTTTATTACTCCATTAAACTGGGTTTGTTAAACTCGATCTTTAGCACATAACAAACAATTCAGAAATCAAATACTTTATTTCACCATCACTCCGCAAAGTGATACAAAACCTTCTTTCCACAGAAAGATACCGTCCAACCTAGGATAGGACCTTTCAATCCCTCGGGATTGGGTTGTATGTGATTGCACTCCATCCACGGTCAACAGGGAATTTATTGGCTCAGAGCCCCTCTAAGCTTCCAAAGCCCTATCATACATAACAAGGGCACTTACCACTTGTCCCTTTTGCCCTTTTAGGTGCTTGAGTGATCAAAAATCAAAAACACCTACCTCCCTTGGGAGCATAGGACCCCCACCCCCACCACAGATGAGTTTTTCCACACTCCGTAGAGTGTTAAAAAGCATTGGGTTGGGGATCCCAACGTCCCGAACCACCATAATCCATAATTTGTCCATCTGCGTAAGCACGGAATCATAAAAGCCATAATTCATCATTCACAAATCCAAAAGTTGTCATAACCATAAGACATTTTTAACACGATTTTCAATGTATGCGATGCATGGAATCTATCCCCTCCATCAATTCCCGTGCTCCTTCCTAAAAAGCAATTGATAATACTAACATGTTTCTTTTGCAAGTTTAAGTACATTCTAGCTTATTGTAATCTATGTAACGGACTAGCTTATCTCTCATTAGGAATTTGTAGAGCTAATAGCTTAAAAAGTAATCATTTTCTTATGTACTAAACCTGATTATCTCCGTTCGGCCATCCATCGTGATTACGATTTATGGCCGCAATCTCGATTTGTTGTGGGGTGGCTAGTTCTTCGGTTTGAATGGATTCGGGGTTAACTTCCCCTTGCACTTCAGCATCATGTTAAATTTCCTCAGTAACAACGGCCATTTCCTCACATTGGGGAGCTCTTTGAGTGTGACCTCGCTCAACATCTCGACGTCTCTTAGGAGCCTTGAAAGAAGCTATATGGTTTTAGGTAACACTTCCGTGTAAGAGTGGAGAGAGAGAGAGAGAGAGAGAGAGAGAGAGAGAGAAAGAGAGAGAAAGAGAGAGAAAGAGAGGCTCCGCTGATTGCAACAGAGCTTCGTCGCATCAATAGCAACAAAGAGGACTTCTGCATGGATCGTTGTGCATCTGTGTGTGTTATCGACGTGACACTCTACCCCTGTTTATATAGTAACCCGAGGGGAGGGGTAAAAAGAGGATGTTTGCTTTTTAGCATTTTTTTATGACGTCATTGATGACAAAGAGATAACTCTTTCTTTTTGTTTTTTTAATGACATCATTGATGATGTCAGGGAGAGGCTCCATTTTTGTAGTGCAAAGATAAAAATTGATGAATATATGGGTGAGGACACACTATACACTGCGTGGTCAGGCGGGCATCACTCCAAGGTGCACGACTAAGGGGGCGACCAAGGCATATACCTTGGCATCTTGGTCTTGGCATACTTGGCAACGGGCTACGAAAGCTTCGTTGGCTCCATTGACTACGCGTGAGAAACTCCCACTAGCTTGTAAGAAAATCTTCCCAGGAGGTCACCCATCCCAACAGTATCGTCATCTAAGTGCACTTAACTGCCAAGTGACTATCCACTAGGCTAGTTCTTTTTGTTGTTCTATACTACAAACATAGTCTTAATAAGCTAGTCTTGGAAGTGTTTGCCAAGCCTTAAGGGGGATTGAGTTACACTCTCCCATGTCTCTCACTCTCTTTGAACCAAGTGCAGTGTTAACCTCACTCCTGCCTTTGATTGGTTACAAAGTGGTATTTCTTAGGTGGGTATTAGATTGCTATTCGGGGTGACTTGTCCACGCTTCCCCTAAGAAGTAGAACTAAGATTCCCATATTCAACTAAGTCCAAGGTTTCCCATGGGGAGATGGGATGGTAATGTGCATGGATATGAATTTCAATCGACTACTAGAGGACTCCTCCAAGTTTGTTAGAGGAGGTACCTCACATGTGGTATTAGAGCCTAGGCTTCAAAAGAGCCTAGGTTTCAAATGAGTTTTAGTGTAAGGTTAACTAGTCAATGTATAAAAGGAATTAATAAAATAATCATACTTGTTTGAAGAAAAATGTTGTTAACGATCTTACACTAACACTAGCATACTCATTATGCCCACAAGAACTTAGTGATGAGGAAGCTACACGTTTGCGAGACATTTTTCCCATCATGTATCAAGTAGACTTAGGGTCAAATAATTTCTCATACCGCGATACTATGCTTGAGATAATGGAGATTATCTTTATTCCTCCAATTGTATTGCAACCTCATCCTAACTCATGGTACATGGGAGATTTATGGCCAAGGAATGGGTCACATATGGAGATATATTGTGAGTATAACATTTTTCTTCATTATGAACTATGGAGGATTTGATGGGCTGAACAACTAAGGATAGTTAAGATATACCTTTTGTTTAGTGCCTTTGTTGAATGGTTACTAGACATTGGGGATGAGCCTGTATCTGAAACCTTGTGGGTATATCGAAAAGTGTTACAAATAGTACCACCCGAGAGAATTTTTGTAGTACTAAGAAGGCCTTATTTTGGTACGGGATGTTTTGGTTATCCCCAGGAACCACCATATTATGTTGTTTTCCATGTACATGAGAATCCCCCAAGATATGAGAATATAGACCCTGATACTTTTCATGAGGAAATGATCCATGAGATTATGTATTGGTAGATCATAGTATGATCAAATACATCTTTATAAGTACTTTTTATAAATATAAAGTCTCATTATTGTTTTTGAAGAGCGTGAGTTATGAGCTTATGATGATAATTGAGCTGCTTTGACAAGTTAATGATGAAGTACGCTTTATGTGAGTTATTTTTGAGATTATGTACTCCACTGCTTGTGTGCCAGTCAAATATGTTGCAATTAAGAGAAAGCGTAATGGCTATCGTAGAAAAGACTCGTCTATGGACCCCTAGGTGCAGTGATTGTGCTTTATGTGGTGCTAAGTGCTTGTGTAAGTGAGTTGTTTTGGTTATTCCATGTGTAATGTTCCGCTTGCTCTTCCTTCGTTTATTTTTGTATTACACTAGTAGAACGACAGCCTGTACCTAATCTTCCTTGTTTGATTCAGGTAGAGAAGGGGGTCAGATGGATTTGCTCAAAATTGATGGCTTTGCATGTACCCCTTGAGGTTCATGCGGACGTGGAGGGAGGTGGTGGAGAGGAAGGGATGGTTGCACCTAGTGAACTGGCTGTCGTTCATATCCTCTAGGAGAGCTAGGAAAAAGGAGGGAAGAAGGCTATCTCTCATCATTAAATGTGCCATGGCATAGCTGTCAATGGCGTTAGGGTCAAAAAAGAGGGGAGGAAAGCCACACTCTTGTGGAGTCGGGTCTTGCTTGAGTAGTAGCTTAAGTAACCTAAGATAATTGCAGATAGTTATGAAGGCTGGATTGGGGCATAAAGAGAAGTCTGCGAGAAAGCACGTCATGGAATCATTTAGGTTTTCCAAGTAAAAAAGAAAGGCATGCTCGAAGGAGGCGGCATTGGAGTTGTAGATGATGGGAAAATCATGACGCCCATGGAGGGTGGCAACAAAATCCACACCTACCCTACGAGGATACGGCATGAATGTGGGGTCATTCCTCTCATAGGGTAGGGTGTTGCAAAATGCCATCCAGGCGAGCATGCTAATATCGCACACTCGCCTCCTCCATAGGGGTTGGCAGTTGTAGCCCTGTACAGTATGTGGTATTTCGAGCACCTTATCTTACCAAAACTCTACTTCCTTCGTGCCCCACAGAGTGGGGGTCTTCTCCCTTTCTTCCAGCCATTTTTGTCCTAGTCGGCTGCCAGTTGCAATCACCTCCTCCATCACCTTGATCAGTAGAACCCTCCACAGGCTGTTAGGCATGAGGAAGCTGAAGGTGAAAGGTTCCTTTTCGTTTTCTTGCCGTTCCCAAATCACCATCTCCACGTGGAATCTAGCAGGGAGGTCATCAGGGCACGGTGGGAGGGGTACAGACTGCCACATGACTGGTTTGGCTCTTAACTGCCTCCTAGTTTCTTCAACTAATTTTCTCTGTCTCTCCCTTAGCGCGGTTTGTCTTTTCGAGGGCGGATCAATCTGTTGTTGTTCTTGAACATGCGGCGAGGGGGGTTGTGGGATTATCTCTTTACTGGTTCTCCTCATGACAAATTCAAGGTTAGCCTCCTCCCCCTGCCGATCTTCTAGTTGCACTCCTTCCTCAAAGCCCAGTGTGTCCACTTCTTGGGGGGTTAGGCTGGCCAGTAGTAGGTACTTCTGTTGCTCTTCTAATCTCAGCCTAACCTCCGTAGGTTGGGGTGGCATCTATAGCCTCGCATGCAGGGCCCTGCGTGCTATGCTCAGTTTTTTCTGCACCACCTCCAACGACTCCTTTCCCTCTGGCCAGGTCGTGTCCAGTAATGTGTTGAGGAAGGCCGATTGCTGGGCACTGAAGGCTATCTGGGCAGCGTCTGCTTTACTTTTTGCAATGATTTTTTCTTTCTGCGTGGCCAGTGTCTTCACCCATTTCTCGTTCTGTGCGGCCCATTCCTCTACTCTTTTGTTCATTCCTTCCATGCTCTCCCCCTGCTTCTGTGCTAGGGTTACGAGATTTTGCTACTGGTCTTTGAGTTCTCTGCTCATATTCTCGTGCTCTTTCCTTTCCAAGTGCACTCGATCTCCCTTTGCTGCTACTCCCTCTCTTGCTTTCTCTCCTCCTCTTTGTCATTTAGTTCCTCCATCAATATTGGCGGTTTTTGCCTCCAATTCCCCATGTTGCATCAAGAGGAGCTTGTATTCCCACCACATCTGCATCGACAAAGACTTCTAACTCCTTGCGAAGCATGTCTTTAAATATGGTGCACATGAGACATTGAAAGGTGGCAGGGGAATTAGTCAACCCGAAAGGCATGACTATGTACGCAAAGACGTGCTTGAAAGCGAGTCTTGTCTGCCACTCTTTCAAGCATGCCTTTCAAGCATCCTTGCCTGCCACTCTTTCAAGCATGTGCTCGGTGTATGGCAATGGATAATTATCCCTTTTAGTAGCAGCATTCACCTTCTTATAATTGATGCACACTCTAATTTTTTAGTTTTTATTCATCACAATGACTATGGGTGATACCCAGTCCGTGTGCTCAATTTCGTAAATGAATCCTGCTTTCATCAGCTTATCAATCTCTTCCTTGACAACATGAGCGTGCTTAGGATTCATTGGGTACGGTCGCTGCTTCACCAGCACTGCGTCCTGGTGTCATGGGTATGTTATGAGTCACTACACTCGGGTCTACCCCTTTAAGCTCTTCCAAGGACCATGCGAATACGTCTACATACTCACGCAAGAGAGCGACAAGACTCGCTTCTTCTTCCTCAGTCAAGTCATCGATAATGAAGACTGGTCAGGGTGTCTCCTCTTCCCGGGCTAAGTTCACCTCTTTGACCCTGGCTGGTCCCTCGATTGGTTCACTCGTTTGTCCTTTCCGTTTGGCACCCATCAAGATCACTACCCTATCTCCTTTCTTGAATTTCATAAATCGTTTAGGAAGGTCCCGTGGTTTTTTTTTTTCGTCTGTTCGGGTATCCTTGGGTTGGTTCGCCCTTCCTTGCTTCAATCGTCTGCGCCTTAGGTGGACAGGTAAGTCCCCGGTTGTGCGTTAGGTCTTGGGTGGCCTAGGTATTTCTTGGTCGCTATCCGAGCTCACCACTGACTCAGAGTCGAACTCGCCGTCTTCGCTAGAAGAGGGGGTCTCCCCTGGTGGTCGCAGTTCAGATGGTGATTCTGCCCTAAGCACTGGTGTCACTCCTGGTTGAGCTAGGCCTGCTTGCTCAAGGTCTATGGCTCCTACGTGTTCTAACCAGGCACGATCACAATTTATGTGCATGAGTCCTTGCTCTATCTTGTAGGCACTTCTTTTTTGCAGCTTGGAATCCGCTCGTATTTGTTCTATTTCATGTCCCTCCGTGTCGTATTCTACCGAATCCATCTCACCCTCACTTCCATCACTAAAGGGTTGGCAGTCTTCGTACTCATCGTCAGAGTCCTCTATGTGCCAGATTGCTCATCGTCTTGTAGGGCTTGGTGCATCTTTTGTCGTTGATCTGGGACTAAGGCCCAGTTATACATAAGGTTCAAGTCATGCACCCTGGTCCATTGCCACTTGGATTCGCCTAAGAGATCCTAGAGTGGTTTGAGGTTTGCTGTTGAATGAATTGTTAGCCAGCTTGTCTGTTAAGTATTCCAGGGCCTCCTGGAGTTCTCTCTTATTGCCTGGCACTTGGAAGGTGATGGGCTTAGGTCTCCCAAGAAGGGTTCCTTCCATCATGCAAACTGGTATAGAGGGCGTGCCATCGATCATGCCCATCATCTTGATGGCTTGCTCATGCGCCTCTTGATCCGAGAACGGCAGGTTGATTGTAGCAAGGACATGCATCCAATCCCGCTCATCCTCTGGGCATGGGATATACTTGGTCAAGGGCCCATAAGACTTCTTGACCTGACTGTCACCCTTGAGCATCGAGGAGATGGCATCCAAGTTGACTGGTGAGGTCTTCCAAGTGTCCATCTCTACCCTCACAGCTTCCATCCTATTGCTTAAGAATATCAAGCCGTTACCCCAATCTTCAATAACTCTGGCATTGCGCATCCAGAGCCGGCCTAACAGGACATCGTAGTCCATCCCCTTCATGACTATAAAGTCGACAGAGAACTGGACACTTGCGATTTTCACTGGCCAGTTTTTAAGTACCCCGAATGGCCTCACCCTCATGCCATTTGCTAATGTGACATTAAACCGAGCGGTCTCAACAGGTGGATTTTCCCAGGTCTGCAGTACTACATGGCTTAGCACACTAACCCCAGCTCCCGTGTCTACGATCCCCTTTCTTGTTGTGTCTCCTAAGGCTAGGACTGGTAACACTACATGTATCTCGGTGCCTTCCTAGAAATAATTAACGTGCAAGGATTTTGGCACAAAGTGTAGTGTTAGACTCGATATTTGTGTTCCTGCGTCCTAATCATGTAGATCCGCCGCCTGTTCTCATGATTCCTCGACCCACTGCTTGAGGTTTTGCCATAGGGTGGGATGCTGCTTAAGCAGGTCTCCTAGGCTTAACCTCAGCAGGGTAGTCACTAGCGTGGTAAGGAGGCTATCGGCTGCTCGTCCCTCTCCTACGCCGAATTGTCTTGGCCAACAGCCGTGAATGATTTGTGGGCCTGCAGCATCAAGGCTTGCCCTAAGGGGTACTGTCTGCGGTGCGGTTGCATCTCTTGACTTTGGTCGAGGGGGTGAGACTGCCATGTTCATGCTTATGAGATCCTCGCTCTCGTCCTCTAGGATGGGCTCAGCGTCCCTTAAGTGCTCTTGGGCCTCTTTTACCCAATCCTTCACTTTCTCTATGGCCTCGAGTTGGCGCTTCGGATGCGGGTACTCCCCTAGCTTGGCACTTCCCTTTTTGGCCATCTTGGGGGCTGAAGTTTCCATCTCTGCGTCCTCGACTTTCTTTCCTACAGGCAGAGTTGTAGCACTCTCAGCTTTTAGTGCGATCTTAGCCTCCGGCCTCCTCTTCCTTCGTCTACGGCTCTTCTTCCCCGTCGAGGCTGCATCGAGGTTACTAGGTCCCAGTAGTGATATGTCGGCCTACGTTGTCTAGTCACGGGTCATGACCCGCAACGGGATGGGTGTGGCCTCCCCATCAAGGTTCTCGACACCAAACAACCCCAATGGGACAGATGGTACTTCGGCTGAATTTGCAAAAGGTTTTTTCTTTGGGCGATCGATGAAGAGAGGGGTGATTCCACACTCAATACACCTTAGGTCAGCTTTGTCTCTATTCTACTGCTCCCTCTTGGGGCAATGTGATGAGACATGGCCTGGGTGACCACAAGTCCAACAGATGATTGGATCCTACGTCTGCCCTCCTAGGCCTCTACCTCATCCTCTCCCTAAGGCCATCACTAGCACTGGTCGATAGTCCATAAGGACGGCGTTGCCCTTGTCGTCATGAGAGACATAAGGGTATAAGTAAGTCTCTTCCTCATTTGGCTCTTCCACGTAGTGGACTAGAGCATCACTCGATGGACGGGTCACATAGGGACCGGGCGGCCTAGGTATACCTGTAGGGTTTATGTCCATCCTGGGGATAGGCGGCTTAATGTCGTTAGGCGCAGGAAGGGCCAATGGGGCTCCCCTTCCGAAAAGTGGCTGCGCTCTGTTCACTAGGTAAGGCTGATCATATGGTTGGGAGTACGGAAGTATCCTGGGCAATCTGCAGTGCATAATGTCGTGACCGAACCTGCCGCAGTTAGCGCAAGGTCTCAACAACAACTGAGGGTCTTGACACTCGGCTGGTAGATGATTTCCGCCACAGTATATGTCAAGATTGTGGGAGAGAAGGAAGGAGTCTCACTTGTAGCTTTCTTGCTTGCACAATGGGGGAATACACACACAGGTGGAGGCTGAAAACAGTTTTCCTCTTCTTAGTTGTGTAAGCCAAAAGAACTCTAGTACATAGAAATAGAAGAACCCTATATATGGGTCTCAAACCAAACTCAACTAACTAAGGTGGCATACTAACTGAGCCACGAACTAGAGTAGATAAGGATAGCTGTCATCTAGCTATTATTCATAGGTGGTGTACCAACCGCATCTGCAAACTGACAAGTCAGTGACATAAATGCACAACGATCACCCTGGCATATCACGAGTGGAGCTCGATATCTCAACACTCCCCCTCGAGCTCAATCCCAATTCCTGCACACCAAGCAGGTCTCTGAACTTGCGCAGCTTCTCTGCGCCCAATGCCTTCGTGAATATGTCATCTACCTGATCCTCTGTGCTGACATAAACTAGATCAATAAGACCTAGTAAAACCCTCTCCCGCACATAGTGATAATGCACCTCAATGTGCTTTGTTCTAGCATGATAGACTGGGTTATTTGCCAAGTGTATACTACTCATGTTGTCACAATAAATGACAACTGGCCCATCTGTAGGCTGATGCATATCATAAAGTAGCTTATGCAACCAAGCTACCTCACATCCAGCCATTGCTGCACCCCTGTACTCAGCCTCTGTGCTCGACAAGGCAACTGTAGGCTGTTTCTTGCTGCTCCAAGTGACTGCAGCACTCCTAAAAGAGAACACATATCCACTAGTAGATCGTCTATCAGAAATACTACCAGCTAGGGTAGGGTCAAGACCAAAAATGTATTTGTTCAGCTTAGCAAAATCTGAAATACCTTCAACATACATGGAAAGATTCAAGTAGGCATTGGAATAGTCTCTAACAAACATTCCTCTTTGAGTACATGCATACCATCTTCTTTGAAGCCTTTCTTTTTCCAAAGGAGACACAAAGACATCAATCATTGCTTGCTTGAACTCCTCCCAAGAGTAAAATTTTGCCCAATCTTTTGCATGCAATGCCACCAAGTATGGGCATAACCTTCAAGATGAAGAGCTGCGAAATAAATTTTGGCCTCTTCACTTCTAGGGTAAAGAGTGAAGTACAATTCAAGCTTATTGATCCACTCCTCCCATTTTGAAGGTGAAGCATTATCTCCTTTGAAATTAGTGATATTGATCTTCTCTTTATATTCTTTTTCATGTAAGATAGCTGCCCATGAGATTGTTGTCTCCATGAATCTTTATTCCATGAATTTTATCTAAAATTAGGTGGCCCAAAACCATGAGATGAAGGTTGTCCATTTGAAACATGCTCTTGGTTTGGGATGTCATCGGCTGATCTTCGCTCATCATGCCTTCCACCTTCATGAACTTGATTGTTGACTGCATTTCCTTTTTGTGCATTTGAGGGCTGATGATAAAAATTCTTATAGGAGGGGTCACATCCATGATAATCATTATCCCACAGAGTGTTGTCTTGTTTCCCTTCATGTCTATGATTATCCTTTGGACTGCTAAACTGAGGCCTTGGGGTATGAATACCATGAATTTGTGAAGGATGATGGTTGCCCCTCATTGTAGATGGCTCTCCCCTTTCAAAAGTGTGCAGCATTACTAGCTGAGACTTTTCTTTGCTTGGATGGGAAGGATTACCAACAAAGGGAATTGTATGGGAGTTTTCAATATTTTGAGGTTCTCTTTGTGGTTTGCTTCCAATCTCCTTTATGGCTGAGATGAGCTCTTGGAATAAGGATTTATTGCTTTGCTGCAATTCAGAGACTCCTTGGTTTACCCTTGATGGGTTAAACCTTCATTCAAAGCCTTCAAATCCTTAGAAAGGCCTTCATTAACATGTCCCAACTCTTTTCAGAGTAGGAGATAATCATTCCCTCCATGCTCTTCATGTACATCATGCTGTCCTTGATGTGTGCTATAAGCAATCCCAATGCTTAATTCTTCATCTATTTGATCAACATTATCGGCTTCAGTTGTGTAATTTTGATCCTCTTGGAAGTATCTGACACCATCATTCAATGCCTCAGTAATAGGGTCTTTCTTTTTATTCCTGGCCATTTAGGAAACAATGATGTAGTAGTAGACAGTTTACCACTTAACCACTTGTTTCTCTCGGAATATGGCATCAATCCCAATGCTTAATAGCTCTATGGAAATCTTATTATATGGAAATATACCATATGGCATTGTCTCTCTAGATCAATAAGAAAGATGCACTCTAGAGTTTTCACACTGTGACAGTATCACGAGACGACATTGGTCGACACTAGTCCATGTTATCGCAAACCCTATGCTTGCACTATATCTCTAAAAAATGCTCTAACTAAGCCTATTTTGCTTTGACTTATCGAGTCAATTGGAGAAGTGACATTAATCCCTTTGACCATGTCTTGGAAATGATTGCAAGTTATGCATTATTCTTTACCTCAACAAAGTTGGGAACATATTGACAAGGGTAGGCTTAGGTATGTTTAAATCCCCAATAGGTTAGTCCATGTTAGATATTGCACCTACTACTGCATGGTTAAATTTATAATACACATTGCATGTAGAACGCTTGGTGCCTAATGCATATTAAGGATCCTTCTGACTACAAGTAAGACTTAGAACACACTGTCACACACGTACACACGGGACTCCTACCTCATTGTATCTAGTTCTATACTTAGCACACTTCACCCACTTGAGCACACATTGCAATTGCACCACATAGCTTAATCTACATCTCACTCTTACATTGGACTTACAGCTTGGTGTGTTGGTTCATCACTTCGCACATAGGCCTAGTCCACTCTACCTACGTGGAATACCCTATGCATTGCACCTCACTCGCCCTGTAACACCCCAACCTCACATATGCACTAGGCTCATTACACATAGGTGGAGCACTCCATCACTTGCACACCACCTCAGACATCCTTGCTTCACTACAAATGCTAGGGGCTATCAACAATATATGCACACTATTCCTTGTAGAATGCTACATCTTGCACTATAAAACACCCCGCCACTAATGCACACACACACATGCAACCATTGTGACATGTACATACCATCACCCACACTTAACCATATAATCACTAGTAGGATAGCCATTCACCTATCTTAGCACTCTGTAGCCACCAAGAACATTAGATTGCATGTTAGACCATGGGAAAAATTGATGCCTGATTGCTTAATCACTTGCACATAGAATCACATCCACACTTAGACACTTGATGCACCCAATTTCCATCACAATTGGCAACTTTGGTAATTACTAGTGCTCCTAGTCATAGACTCGCAACACTTATGCACTCTAGGATCCTTATAACCTAGGTTTTTTCAGCCACATGGTTGAGCTTAGAACCCTATCATAATGTATGCTAAGCACTAGTCATTGGATGTTGTGGGACCCAACTACCTCATGGGGTGACACAATATAGACGTAAGAACTCCATCATGCATACAAACTAGGGTTAATTCATATAGGTTCTAAATCAGGCACTCCCGCACACATGGTTACATGCCCTTAGCACACATTTAGAAGCACCACCACAACCCATGAACCATAATGAGACTCTCAAAGACCTGAGCACCTATTAGTAGATGTCCTGAATCTCAATATCATGTAGGGAACATCATTTTCACGTGTTGGACAATGAAACTAAGTTCAAACGTTGGTATCAAAAGTTTCCTTTTGTGAAGAAAATTGTGCTTGAGAAAAAAAAGCAAGCTCATATTGTTCAACCCTCTTCACTTAGTTGTACTCAAAAGCATAGACCTCCATACTCACACTAGCTTTCATTTAAACCTAGGATCACACAAAGGCACTCTAGCATTGGATAAACTTGTGAAGACCATCTACTAGCTACATGCACCACACAGGTGCACCACTCTCTCCATTCACATTCGTCCCCACTAAGCCTAGGTTTTGCCATTGCACATGCTAGCATTAACACCATCACTTTTGTGAGACGTTGCTGCACTAACCACACTATTTCCCTCAACATTTTATTGCAACCCTAAGTACACACACCTAGGTGCAACCCTAGGTACAATCAACTAGGAACACCTCAAATTCCCTAGTTACTTCTTAAGATGCACTTAGGATGCACTTAGGTGGGGACTCTCACAACATGGATGCACTTAGGTGGGGACTCTCACAACATGTAGCAAGGTTAGGTGCAAAACACTAGCCTAAGTTATAAGAAGTTACTTCACATGGGACCATCTAATGTGTGGAAGGATTCTTGAATCATGGTGAACTAGATCACCACAAATAACACCATTTAAAGACTCATTACAAGTCCCTAGTCATAACTACATTCCTAAAATTATCCTCAACCATACCAACATGCTTTAACTAGCTACTTTTGGGACACTAAGGGAATGGTTTCCCAATGAAACTTTGAGGGCAAGAGGAACAATAGAGTCCATTTGAAACCCACAATCATAACCCAAGAGAGAAGACCACGCTCCACTTGGAAACTCTTGAATCTCCACTCGATCAAACTCAATCATCATTGAGAAACTGTGACAATTAGGATTGATAGTTAAGGGAAACAAATCACAATGATATCATTGAGGGTGAAGAACTAGCACCCAAACTTTCTTCTTTTCCAGCAAGACGCCACCCCTAGGAAGACAAGGCATCGGCCCCGGGTCTGACTCGTCCCCAGGAACCTACCATGCCTTCGCAAGGCGATGATCAACTGCTTATAAATTTTCCTTTCTTTCTTTTTCCTATTTTGATAGGGGCTAGAACCCCTTTTTACACACCTTTGTATATATTTATCTTCTTTGAGATATTCAGGGTTTTTTTTTCCCTCCATCATCATCATTTTTCCTTCGGCAGGCTTCTCTAACTACCTCACCAATAACAAGAACTCCTAGAACGACTGCCTAGCAGGCTAGTAGAACAGGGTCACTAGAACTACTTCTGATGCTTGGCAATGTCTTTGCAGGAGGCTACGACTACTCAGACCTCCCTCAGATATACCTAGCCTAAACCTGGGAATTCATGCCTTGGATGACGGTCCCCAACAAGAAAACAAAATCCCCTACAAGTACACAGATACATATAGCATAAAAACACGGTACTCGAAAAGGAGAGATATCACTTGGATAGGGCCACGAGAAGCTCCCGCGCGACAAAGGCTCCTTCCAAGCTCTTCTTCAAACCTGTCTAGCACAGAACTAAAATAAGAAACCATTAACCGCACCTGTACTAAACAGACGACTGGCCCTCTTGGCCTAATGAAATAAAGCAGAATAGCACCTACACATCCCTCCCCGAAATAGTACAGATATATAATAATATGCTCCTTTCCAAGGAGGAAAAATAGGACTTACTGCCCTAAGCTAAATGCATAAGATTATGACCCATCCCTCCTGCATATATAGCAAGAGGTGTACGCATAACATATTGTTTGATCAGCCTATGGGTCCAGGATAACAATCGTAGATTGGTCTCAGCTACTCTTTGCATCACCCATATCAACCATCACCTGCCATATATTGCATGTCTGATAACATTCCCCATAAGCGACCGGGTCCTGTTTCATTATTGATAGCAATATCCAAACTAGGACCACAGTTGAAGAAAAGGTCTTCTTCATAAGCAAGATTTTCTAGTGAATCTGCAAACTGATTCCAGTAATGTGGAATCAACTGAAAAGACACTCTCTCAAACTCCTCAAGTAGGGTCACCGCAGTTCGATGATACATACAAAAAATGGGATTCCGCACTGTGTATTTCCCATCTAGCTGATTCAAGATCAACTAGGAATCCCCTTTTACTAACAACCGCCGAATACCACCTTGCTTAGCAATATGCAATCTCATAATCAAGGCTTTATACTCCGCCAAATTGTTAGTGAATCCTACCCCGATATAAGCAGCTAACTTCATCGTAACTCTACGTTGGGTGTCAGAGAGAGAACCAGGGAGAGAGAAAGAGGAGAGAGAAAGACTGCAGAGGAGAGAGAAAGACTGCAGAGGAGAGAGAAAGACTGCAGGGAGAGAGAGAATAAGAGTGACGAGGAGAGAGAAAGACTAGAATTGGAGAGAGAAAGACAGGAAAGATGAAGAAGCCATGGAAGCTTAGAGCAAGAAGGAAGAGAAAGATTGTAAATGTATTGATTTGTCAAAAGATGTGGAAAATTACAACTTCTCTCCTTATATACCAATGTCTATGTGACATAGCATATTATTAACATTCTAACTATTCCCAGCTTCTTACAATCCATCCCTTCCCAAAAGTTTTTGTCCTCAAAAACAAACCTAGAAAGAACTAAAGAAGAGATGGATAGAACAGAGTACTACTCTGTTTTACAGCTTTACAAATGGGAAATGAACGAAGAATTATTATTACAAGGGTTGAATTTGAAGAACGGAAAGAGGACCCAACTATATACATGATTTGAAGAACTTCAGAAGCAAATGGAGCCATAGAATCTTCAACAAATAGTTCCAGAAGAAAGTAGATAGCTTGCTGAATAAACAGTCCCTGCTGGACTAAATCTGCCATAACTTTTGATAGAAGTGTCCAAATGAGATGTACCACATATCAAAACGAAGCTCTTGAAGAGTACTTTAAGCTCATGTAGATAGCTCAATTCTGAAAATGAAGTACGACAAAAACTGTTCTAAAACAGCGTGCTGTCCTGAACCAGTCTGCATCAATACTAGCTCCATAAACAATAGACTTCAGCCACCAATGTATCCCTCAATTATGGATACTCATCCAATATTGAATCAGGTCTCCAAGAAGCCTCTTCAGAGGGTAAACCTCTCCATTTAATCAAATATTCCACAATAGAACGTGATCGAAGCTTCTTTTCACGCTGACCTATAACAGCCTCTGGGATGTACTGAACAAGACCATCTTCATCAATAGGTGGCAGCTCATCAACTAAATCCACTGGATCACCATAATAGGGCTTGAGATGACTAACATGGAAGACGTTATGACTCTTTGTAGAAGAGGGAAGCTCTAGTCTGTATGCCAAATCTCCAATCCGCTTAAGGATCCTGTAAGGGCCATAAAATCTGTGGGCAAGCTTATTACTGGATCCATCTTTCAATGTAGAGTACTTAGATTTGGGCACCTTCAACAAAACTAGCTCTCCTTCCTGGAACTCTAAAGGCCTCCTCTTCTCATCAGCATACATCTTCATCTGATCTTGAGCCTTCCTTAGATTCACCTTGCATTGCTGAAGAAGGATCTGCATTCTTTCCAACTCTTCCTTCCCATGAGGGTTGATCTTTTCATTAAAAATGATTGTGGGTAAGGGCACCTTGTAACCATACAAAGCCTCAAAGGGTGAAACTCCTATGCTTGCATGAGTGGAATTGTTATAAGCAAACTCAGCCAGGTGTAACCAAGAATCCCATGAGGTTTGGACATCATAGCAAAAATGGCGAAGATAAGTCTCCAACCATTTATTAACTCTCTCTGTCTGTCCATCAGTTTGGGGATGATAATCCATAGATGGAGCCAACTTAGTACCCATAGATGTAAATACCGCTTGCCAAAAATTACTCATAAACTTTGAGTCCCTATCATGGACAATCACCTGCGGTAATCCATGTAATCTGAAAATATGCTCCATAAACTGGTTGGCCACTTGAGAAGCAGTAAACTGAATTTTTGTTGGGATAAAATGAGCTGCTTTGGTGAGTCTGTCAACCACCACATAAATACTATTCCACCCCTTCTTGGTAGTAGGTAAGCCAGTGATAAAGTCCATAGTAATATGAGTCCATTTACCCGTAGGAATAGGCAATGGCTGCAACAAACCTCCTGGCTTATGGGTACTATCCTTATTTTGCTGACAAGGCATACACTTCATAACGAAGTCCTTGACATCTTTCCACATTCCTTTCCAATAAAAGCTCTTGCTTATCCTGTCATAAGTCTTGAAAACTGAAGCTTAGAGCAAGAAGGAAGAGAAAGATTGTAAATGTATTGATTTGTCAAAAGATGTGGAAAATTACAACTTCTCTCCTTATATACCAATGTCTATGTGACATGGCATATTATTAACATTCTAACTATTCCCAGCTTCTTACAATCCATCCCTTCCCAAAAGTTTTTGTCCTCAAAAACAAACCTAGAAAGAACTAAAGAAGAGATGGATAGAACAGAGTACTACTCTGTTTTACAGCTTTACAAATGGGAAATGAACGAAGAATTATTATTACAAGGGTTGAATTTGAAGAACGGAAAGAGGACCCAACTATATACATGATTTGAAGAACTTCAGAAGCAAATGGAGCCATAGAATCTTCAACAAATAGTTCCAGAAGAAAGTAGATAGCTTGCTGAATAAACAGTCCCTGCTGGACTAAATCTGCCATAACTTTTGATAGAAGTGTCCAAATGAGATGTACCACATATCAAAACGAAGCTCTTGAAGAGTACTTTAAGCTCATGTAGATAGCTCAATTCTGAAAATGAAGTACGACAAAAACTGTTCTAAAACAGCGTGCTGTCCTGAACCAGTCTGCATCAATACTAGCTCCATAAACAATAGACTTCAGCCACCAATGTATCCCTCAATTATGGATACTCATCCAATATTGAATCAGGTCTCCAAGAAGCCTCTTCAGAGGGTAAACCTCTCCATTTAATCAAATATTCCACAATAGAACGTGATCGAAGCTTCTTTTCACGCTGACCTATAACAGCCTCTGGGATGTACTGAACAAGACCATCTTCATCAATAGGTGGCAGCTCATCAACTAAATCCACTGGATCACCATAATAGGGCTTGAGATGACTAACATGGAAGACGTTATGACTCTTTGTAGAAGAGGGAAGCTCTAGTCTGTATGCCAAATCTCCAATCCGCTTAAGGATCCTGTAAGGGCCATAAAATCTGTGGGCAAGCTTATTACTGGATCCATCTTTCAATGTAGAGTACTTAGATTTGGGCACCTTCAACAAAACTAGCTCTCCTTCCTGGAACTCTAAAGGCCTCCTCTTCTCATCAGCATACATCTTCATCTGATCTTGAGCCTTCCTTAGATTCACCTTGCATTGCTGAAGAAGGGTCTGCATTCTTTCCAACTCTTCCTTCCCATGAGGGTTGATCTTTTCATTAAAAATGATTGTGGGTAAGGGCACCTTGTAACCATACAAAGCCTCAAAGGGTGAAACTCCTATGCTTGCATGAGTGGAATTGTTATAAGCAAACTCAGCCAGGTGTAACCAAGAATCCCATGAGGTTTGGACATCATAGCAAAAATGGCGAAGATAAGTCTCCAACCATTTATTAACTCTCTCTGTCTGTCCATCAGTTTGGGGATGATAATCCATAGATGGAGCCAACTTAGTACCCATAGATGTAAATACCGCTTGCCAAAAATTACTCATAAACTTTGAGTCCCTATCATGGACAATCACCTGCGGTAATCCATGTAATCTGAAAATATGCTCCATAAACTGGTTGGCCACTTGAGAAGCAGTAAACTGAATTTTTGTTGGGATAAAATGAGCTGCTTTGGTGAGTCTGTCAACCACCACATAAATACTATTCCACCCCTTCTTGGTAGTAGGTAAGCCAGTGATAAAGTCCATAGTAATATGAGTCCATTTACCCGTAGGAATAGGCAATGGCTGCAACAAACCTCCTGGCTTATGGGTACTATCCTTATTTTGCTGACAAGGCATACACTTCATAACGAAGTCCTTGACATCTTTCCACATTCCTTTCCAATAAAAGCTCTTGCTTATCCTGTCATAAGTCTTGAAAACTCCCAAATGTCCAGCTAAAGGGGAAGAATGTAACTCCTCCATAATTTTCCGCTTGAAAGAAGAAGTAGAGGGAATAACAATCTTGCCCTTCCACCAAATAAGACAATTTTTAAGCTGGTAATGTGAGTTTTCTTCCATAAGACCTTGCTGTAATTTCTGAAAGATTTGGCTGAATTCCTCATCTAAAAGATAGGCCTCCTGTAATTCTTCAATCCAATCACTATGTAGTTCCATCATGGCTGACACTTTGCAGGCCCACATACGAGAAAGAGAATCAGCCACTATGTTATCTTTGCCCCTTGTATGAGTGATGTCAAAGTCATAATTTTGTAATGTTGCTACCCATTGTCGTTGCTTTGGAGTGAGATTAACACAATATTAGTGAGATTGGGAATCTCCAAATTCCCATTTTTTGAATCCTAAAAAGGTGGCACCCGGATAACATACCCATAAGTTTCTCAAAGCCATATGATGTGACCTATCATTGGAAAGCACTTGAAAAATGGAATCTATTGAGCTATAAAGTGCTCAATTTGGAGTTATAGTGATCAAGTTATGACAAATCCAAAGATTTGACCACGTGTCCCAAACTTATGGGAAATTCCCATATTCCCCAATATGTTGTTGATTTGACTGAGTAAGGAAATACTTGAGTACCCGATGATCACTATGTACTCTGAATCGGCTGCCATATAAGTAATGGTGCCATTTCTTGATTGCATGTAGAATAGCCAACATTTCCTGGTCATAAACATTCATGGCCATCTCCTTATCAGTAAGCTTACGGCTTTCAAATGCAATTACTCCATGCTCCTGAAGCAAAACAGCCCCAATGCCACGGCCACTAGCATCACACTGTATAGTAAACTCTTTAGAGAAATCCGGGCATACAAGAATAGGAGCAGAGGTAAGTAATTCCTTTAACTGGTTGAAGCTGCTATCTGCAAGAGTATCCCAAAAGAAAGCCTCTTTCTTCAACCTGTCAGTTAAAGGGGCTGCAATTGCCGCATAATGCTTTATAAATCTGCGATAGAATGAAGATAGACCAAGAAATCCTCTAAGAGAGGTAGTAGTAGTAGGCGTTGGCCAATCTTTTATGCATTGCACCTTCTTGGGATCAGCCTGTATTCCTTTTTCACTGACTATATGTCCCAAGTATTCCACTTCAGTCTGCATGAAAGAACACTTCTTCTCCTTAGCAAAAAGCCTATGATGTCTCAACACATCAAAAACCTTCCTCATATGCGACAAATGATCCTGTAAAGTCTTGCTGTAGATCAAAATGTCGTCAAAGAACACCAGGACAAACTGAAAGAGGAAAGGTTGCAGAATCTTATTCATCAGGCTTTGAAAGGTAGCTTGAGCATTTGTAAGGCCGAATGGCATCACCAAGAAATGGTAGAGCCCACGATCAGTCCTAAAAGCAGTCTTGACTTCATCACCCTCTCTCATGCGAATCTGATGATACCCTGATCTCAAATCAATCTTTGTGAAAAATTGAGCCCCCTTAAGCTCATCAAGAAAATCATCTATCCTGGGTATAGGATACCTGTTCTTCACTGTTATCTTATTGAGATCCCTGTAGTCAATGCACATTCTGAAAGATCCATCTTTCTTTTTGACTAACAGGACTGGGGATGCATAAGGTGAAGAACTTGGTTCAATGAATCCCATTTCAAGAAGCTCTTTGATTTGCTTGGCTACTTCCTCTCGTTCACATTTTGATAGTCTGTAAGGTGGCTTATTGATTGTCTTTGAGTTGGGTTCCAAATCAATGGGGTGATCCACCGCTCTCTTAGGAGGCAATGAAGTAGGTACTTCAAATAAATCACTATACTCCTCAAGAAGAGCTGTCAAGGCTGGATGTTTTGCTGAATTATTGGGCTGATCCTGTGTTTCTTTGTTCAAATGCAATACAAATATCTGTGAGTGCTTCTTGTACTCTTTCTTGAGTTGTTGAATGGTGATAGACTGAAAATCAGATCTACTAGGGATTCCCTGTAAACGGATGAGCTGTCCATTGGAGAAAAACTCCATATATAACTGTGAGAAATCCATAGTAATCCTGCCTAAGGTCATCAACCAATCACAACCAAGTACAATATCTATGGGCCCCATTTCCAAAGTGATCAGGTTTACTTTGACTTCAAAATTTTCAGCCATCTGTAAAGAAACCTGTGGGAAAATTTGTGTGCTGGTTTCCTCTTCACCATTAGCCACTTGTACTCGAATGGGCTGCTGTAAGTCGGTGGGAACACAATTCAACTTGTACATAATAGATTTATTGGCAAAATTGTGAGTACTGCCACTATCTATCAAGATGAACACTGGCTTTCCACATATGCTTCCCTTCATACGAAGTGTATTAGGGCTCTTAGATCCCGTCCAAGCATCCATAGAGATAGAACAATTAGTGGCAGTAGGCAACTCATTACAAAATCCACTAGGATCAAATGGAATATCACCGCCTGGATCAAAAGGAAAAGAGTCAAATGGATCATAAAAGTACTCCTGTCCACCATCATCCTCGAAATCTTCATTTTCAGCATTGATTGTGACTGCATTAGCTTCATCTATGTCATTTTCAAAGTCCTCAAGAACTAGCATACTCTGAAACTTTGGCTTGGCATTTTTGTATACACACTTTGAAGCATGGTCAGGAGTATACTTTTCTCCACACTTGAAGCATAAGCCTTTGTCCTTTCTTTCCTTGTAAAGATCCATGGGAATATTTTTGGAATTTGTATTGGCTGAAGTGGACTTAGGCTTATTGTCACCTTGCTTAAATTCAACCTTTGGACTGTTTGCTGTCCTGAAATTGCTTTGAAGCCTAGAAGCATTAAATGGAGGATAAGTTGGTATCTGTAAGCTCCCACTAGGCATATGATTGCTGCCATAATTGTTACCAACTTGCCCTTGCTTTAAAACAGTCCTTGGCTGTCCATAACTTGGCTGAAATGAAGACTCTTTCCTATACTTTCTTCCATAGCGCTCTGCAAGCTCAATAGCCTTGAAAAGTGAAGTAGAATTCTGCGCCACAACATCAGCTGACAAGGATGGTTCTAAACCATACATAAACTTATGTAACTTGGCCTCATCACTGATGTTTTCCACATACATGGTCAAGTTGAGGAATTGGTTTGTATATTCTCTTACACTTAGGCCCCTTTGTTCCAAACCATACCATCTTCGTTCTAACTTCTCTTTTTCAAGAGGCGAAACAAAGACTTCAGCCATAAGTGCCTTGAAAGCTTCCCAATTCTCAATAAGTACATTCTCTTTTTTGATATACCTCCACCAAGTGTGGGCAAATCCTTCTAAGTGCAAGGAGGCAAAATGTATCTTCATATCATCAGTTTTAGGAAATATGTCAAAATAGGACTTCATCTTAGAGGTCCATTCCTCTAATTCTGATGGTGAAGATGACTGGCCATTGAATTTGGATAAAACAATTTTGTCCTTGAATTCTCTATCATGAAAGGGTTGCTGTCCCAAAACTGGCTGATCAGGATTTCTAAGTACTGAACCCCCAAATTGAGACTGAAATCTTCCAACGGGTGACTGAGAATTACCATGTAATCTTCCTGTTGGTAAGGCACCCCTGGAATTCTGAGTATGCAGTCCATTCAAACTACCCAAATAGTCATCATACCTTTGTGAAGCTTCACCTACTTCATACTGACTATTTGGAATGCATCTTCTTCCAATGATCCCATCTCCATAACCATTTTGGTTGGATGGCTGAAGTGGGACTGAAGGGTCACTGTTTGAACAAGCCTTCTCATTGGCTTCTTTTGATCCCGTTTGCGACGGCATTAATTGAGAAAATTTTGCCATAAGTTGAGCATTGGATTCTACTAATTTATCAATGGAAGCCTTGGTTTGGGTAGTTGAATCCATCAACTTATCAACGGTAGACTTCGTTTGACCATGAGATAAAATCATTTTCTCCATTGTAGACTTCGTTTGACCAAATGATAAAATCATATGCTCCATTGCTGACAAAATAGCCTCATGACGTTCCTTATGTCTTAGTTCATGGGCACACAAAGTATCATTGAGTATACTGATTTCTCCTTGTTGTTGAGGCTCTTCACGGTTCTCTTGAAGTGTGCTTTCCATCATGGAATCCCTGATTTGTTATGCATAATCCTCCTGGACCTTATTTTTGCCTTTATATCCTGCCATACTAGTGCAGTCCTACAGTACCCCCTGTCAGTAAAACGGCTATAACTTTGGCTAGAAAACTCCGATTGCAGAACTTTTTTATGCGAATCGAAGCTAACAATGCCCTCTTCGAGATGAGCTATAGTACGCTATAACAGGTTTAGGACAGAAAATTCTGTAACTGAATTTCAGAGTCTGAACTGTCCAGTCTTGCACCCTGTTTAGACCTATAAGTGCCCTGTTTTGACCCTGTAATGCAAGAGAGTAACCTCAAATGGCTACCAGACCCTGCAAAGGGGTATATAGGACCTGTGGGTACCCTGTAGTACCTACATCTATGCTTCAGCAATGAAGGGTGTACCTGTATCCACCTGTAAATACCTTGTGGGTGACCTGTAAATTTCCCTGTTTTACCCTGTTTTAGTCCAGTAGGTACTTGAGTCGTTGGAAAGTCTTCAATCTTCAATCCTCCACTCGCTGTACCTGTGTGAGGGATAAAACGGCAGGACAGGCTCCCTACATAGGCTCCGAATCACCAGGAGGTGGGCAAAGTTCCCCCCGGGTCGGCTGGTTGCACCCCTTCGGGATCTTCGATAGTGAGGGAGGGTCACCTCTCTTTTGTCCCACTATCTCCCCCGGCATCCACCTTTTTCCTCGATGGGAATATCAACATGGCAGAGGCTAGTGTGCTAAGCAATCAGCATGATATGCAATTCAAAAATATCCATTCAGCCTTTCATGAGATGCAATTGATTGAGATAAGAAAACTTGAGATGGGAGAAGGGTTTACCTATGCAATTCAGTGACTCACTGATTGCTAGTACTTACCCTTTTACAATATTTCAGCTTGGGTGAGAAAATTTTCAACAAAACAAATCAAGGTTATGCATCAAGCTGATGAAATAATACCTATGATGAGTAATGGTTTGAATCAAAAGGAATTCAATGAAATAGGCTAAGATTGAAGAAAATTAATACTATTCTCTGATCTATTGATCAATCCAGTGAATTAATTGATCAATGACCTCTCATCAACAAGTGAAAAGGCCATTAGCAATAGGATTATTGAGAGATTTCAGAGATTAGCAAAAGAAAATACCTCCATTAAGCTGTAAAATGATGATGGATGTCAGCTTCAACCCCGTTGATGCAAGAGTTCTTCATAATCCATCATAAATCCAACATAAAGCTTGAAATCTCCATGAAATTAGTCCATACATGCTTCAATATGATGAATTCCTTGAGGAATCAATACTCCAGCCTTGCTTGAACACTTGAACCTCAAAGATTCAAGCTCCTTGATGAAAAGCCCCAAAATAATCCTTCCATTTGAGCTTCATTGACATGCACGGGCTGAAATCTCTTCAATGTCTTCAATCTTGAAGTCTATCCAACTTGTATTCAGCTTTAGAGAAGCCTTGAAGGTCGGGGAAGTCCAAAATTTTGAGAAATTTGAGCTTCCATGTTTGTGGCTATGGCTGCCCTGCTGTGTATTAGGGTTTTGAGCAGAGGAATGGCTGATAAGAGTTCTCCTGGAGCTGAAAGTTAATGGAATAAAGTGTTTGATGAAGCCTTTGAAAACATTGATCAGTGAGCTGAAGATTTAGAGCAACTGAGCAGGGAGATGGAGCAGGAAAATCAGCGCATTTTTCGGGCTGCTTCCTGGCCAATACTCCTCAGCAATCATCAAGCCTGGTATTCCTCCTGTAGCTTAGAACACAAAGAATCTTTGCCCCATGGTTTGAAGTGAGATGTTCAGCATAGAGAGAGATATTTGTGAAAATCTTGACATCTACCATGAAAGCTTCAGCCAAAAGCTTGAAGGAGAGAGAAGAGAAGCTCTCTTTTGAAAAGTAACTGTAGTTTAGTCTGTAACTAAACCCGGTTAACCATCCTTTACCCTAGTTACCTCCATTTTTGCATGAAATTTGATGACGTCCAGCCATTTAAGCCTTTACCCGCCATATCTGACCTTGGATATATCCAGATGTAGTCATTTGCTAACTGTAGTTGTCCTGAAGCACTCCACTAGTCACTGTCTTGTACCATTTTTGTCTGAAATTGGTTTTGAAATAGGAAAATAGGAGTGAAAATGGAAGAAAATAATGGATCAAAGACTGAAGCTCTGATACCACTTGTCAGAGAGAGAACCAGGGAGAGAGAAAGAGGAGAGAGAAAGACTGCAAAGGAGAGAGAAAGACTGCAGGGAGAGAGAGAATAAGAGTGACGAGGAGAGAGAAAGAATAGAATTGGAGAGAGAAAGACAGGAAAGATGAAGAAGCCATGGAATCTTAGAGCAAGAAGGAAGAGAAAGATTGTAAATGTATTGATTTGTCAAAAGATGTGGAAAATTACAACTTCTCTCCTTATATACCAATGTCTATGTGACATGGCATATTATTAACATTCTAACTATTCCCAGCTTCTTACATTGGGAATCTCGAATTTCTACTCCAACACTCCCTTTTTTATTAGGGCCCCTGGATGCTCCGTCAAAATATAATGTATACGTCCACAATGGGTTTACACAGCCTGCCATTGCGAACTCCTCTATTCGTAGTTATGATAGTTAAAATTTAACATGTTTAGAGGATGAATTCACGGCTCCATCCCACCTTCTTCATTGAACTCAACATGGATACTTGTCAACATACGTAAGCAGTGATGGCAGAAGACTTTGATCTCCCACACAAAGGTTCCGTCTTCTTCCTCAATCACTTTGTACCCTTTGCTCCACCAGATAAGTTTCCCATGATGGTATCTTTGCTCCAGATATGGGTGCTCCAAATAAGGAGTTAACCACCCCATCAACTAGCTTTAAGCTCTTCTACAGGTCTCAAATCAGCCCCAGCATGGACCTGCAATGCATTTCCCGTATTAGCATACTTAGAAATAATAAGGTTTAATCTTATTAAGATTAACCTTACTTTTAAATTCTACTCCCTGTAGATCAGCTAGTAGAGCTGTAGACCTATTTTTCCCTATCCTGACAATCTTGTAGGGGCCATCCCATCTAGGTTCCAGCTTCCCTGGAAATAGCTCCCTATGCGCATCATAGTACAGAACTAATTGCCCTTTTTTAAAGGTATACTTCTTTGCTTTAAGGTCGTGCAACTGCTTCATCCGACGTTTAGCTATCTCTTGGTGTAATAAGCTTTGCAATTTCAGTTCATCCAGATGGGCTATGGTCGTGAAACGTTTAAAGAGTGAATCCTCATCTCCCAAACAGTGCTTAATTGCAAATCGTATGGTTGGCAACTTGATTTCGAGGGGTAACACACACTCTTCCCCATAAACTAATTTAAATGGAGTATGGCCGGTAGCTCACTTGAACGTTGTATTGTACGCCCATACTGCCACATACAACTTCCTGTCCCAGTCTCGTTTCGTCTCAGAGACTATTTTAGACAAGATACCCACAAGCTGCTTATTAGTACTTTCGACTTGTCCGTTTGCTTGTGGATTATAGGGGGTCGTTTTATTATGCTTGATTTGCCAAGCTTCAGTCAAGCTTTTGATCACTTTATTCAAAAAGTGGGTTCCACGGTCCAACACCAGTTCCTTCGGTGGACCAAAATGGCAGATAATCTGCTCTAAAAGGAAACTTGTAGTCTCTTTTGCATTGTCCTGCCTCGTCGCCCGCGCTTCTGACCATTTTGTAAAATAATTAGTTGCTACTATGATGTACCTCTTCTGAGTAGTAGACGACGGGGTGATAGGACCCACAAAATCAATACCCCACTTCTCAAATGGAAGGATAGCCATGATAGGCATAAGTGGGTGTTTCCTATTCTCTCTACTGTCATGTCTTTGACAAGTATCACATCTCTTAACATAATCAAAGGAATCTTGGAAGATGGGGACGGCCACCAATATCCAGCTCTTAAAGCTTTCTGTGCCATCAACCGTCCAGCGAAGTACCCTCCACATGCAGAGTCATGGCGCTCTTCCAGGATAAAAGGAACCTCGTCAGGCATCACACATCGGCGATAGATGTCATCAACACCCTGTCGATATAATGTTCCTGCGATCAAAGAAAAATTCAAAGCTTGTTGTCTGATTTTCCTCTTTTCTGATTTTGATAAACCAGCTCCAGTCTCTCCCGTTGATAGATAATGCGTGATAGCAGCATACCAAGATGGAATAGAAGTTGTATCAATTTTAAACATTTCTTCAATATCACTTCCTTCAGCCAAAGTCTCTTTCGGCTCCCAAAATCCACAAGGCATTCCACAATCCCCTGCAACCTCGGTGGCTTACTCTTAATCTCATAATCGAACTCCTGCAAAGTGATTAACCACTTTGCCAGACGATCAGGCGGTTGCAGCTTGTTCATAAGTAATCTAAGCCCTTCCGCCTTCGTATAAAAAACTACCTTCTCATAGAGGATGTAGTGCCTGAATTTTTTAGTCGCAAAGACCATCTCAAGGCACAAATTCTCCATGTAGGTGTAGTTAATTTCTGATATGCCCAATTTTCAACTAGCAAAAGCTATTGGATGATACCACTTTTCCTCCCAAATTTGGGCTAAACAGCAGCTGATACTATGCATAGTGGCTGCTGAAAATATGTAAAATACCTCACCTCTTTTAGGTGCTTTTAAAACTAGTGCTTTTACTAGCTCCTGTTTCACATCCTCAAAAGCTACCTTACAAGGGTCGCTCCATTCAAATAGACAGCTAAAGGATAATAAGTTCGTTAATGGCAATGTCCTTTCTACCAAGGCATTTATAAACCTCTGATAGTACCCTATCAACGACAGAAAGGTATGTACCTCTTTCGAAGTGCGTGGTGGACTCATAGAGATTATGGCCTTGATCTTTTCAGGGTCAGTGCAATTCCTACTGAACTGACCACATGGCCTAGCAATAGCCCATAAAGCACTCCAAAGACACACTTCCGTGGATTAAGAGCAATACAAAATTGTCTGCAGTGCTCAAAGCACTTTCTAAAAATAATTAACATCCTTTCCCTCACAGTGGTTGCCCCCAGGTCATCGATAAACACCTTCAACTCATCGGGGGAGATGTCACCAAAGGTCTTGTCTGCTGTTCGTTGCCATGATCCAGGTGCATTGCACAATCCAAAGGCCATCACATGGTATGCAAAAGTACCAAAGACAGTAATGAAAGTTGTTTTCAACTTGTCCTCTTCTGCAATTTCCATCTGGTTATATCCTGCAATCCATGGAAAAATATATTTCCCTACCCGCTAATTGATCCAAAATCTGGTCAATAAACGGCAACGGGTAGTAATCCTTAACCATCTTCTTATTCAGCTTAAAATCCACACATAGTCGGATCTGGTTGTTCTTCTTCTTCTTGATGACAACCGGTGAACACCATTCTGTATGCTGTACAGGGAAGATTAAACCAGCTTTCCGTAACTTCTGTAACCCCTCAAACAACCCGTCCCTCAATTCAAAAGGCATATGCCTTACCTTATGATGCACAAGACGACCGCCTTCTTTTACAGAAATAGTATGAACAACCAGGCTGGGAGGAATGCCTCTCAGCTCATCATAACTCCAAGCAAAGATATCGCGGAATTCTTGAATCAAGGACACATAGTCCTCCCTTTCTGCTAAACTGAGCATGGAACCTAATTTAATTGGCCACGAACCATTTGGCGTGCCAAGGTCTAACTCAATCACATCCGCGTCTCTTATCCTATCTTGCGGCTCTATTGGCTCATTTAGAGTTATCTGATAAATGTCCTCTGTAGTGGATCCCTCTTTAGATTCATCACTGGATGATGTCTCACTACTAGATGGATCATCTGTTGTTTCTAATTTAGTAGAGGATAAAGGAGCTCTCTCACTCTGAGGAGACTCAGGGTAAGCATCGACTATTACTCGATTAGCACCTCTACCTAGAACCACTCGACCGACGGGTATATCGACTTGGCAGTCTATTCGTAAGATCCAAGGCCTACCTAGCAAGACTCGATAGCTAGGACATCTTGCAAATCTTATCACCCTAAAGTCCAAGAAGCATTCTACACTTGCAACTATAACATGGACTTTAGTAATGCAACCTTCTGGTTGCCTTAGACTATCATCAGCCATTCTAAGAGGGGTGGAGCTATCTTTTTGGATGCCTAGACCCAACCTCTCCATCAACTCTGAACTCATGATATTGACGGAGGACCCAGTGTCTACAATAGCATGCTCCACTAGTATTCCATCCACATATGCTGGAACCCTAGGGCAATTCTTTTCGGCATGATCCAATCTTCCCCTGCTCATGCTATGCCCAAAGGTTCTACAATATACCCAATACGCAGGATCTTCTTGAATTCCTTGCGTACTCCTGGAGATAATTTAATCAACTGTAAGAGGTTTACATCTGGTTTAACTTTGCAAAGAGAACTTGCTAAATCAAAATCATGATAGGTAGCCAAAGCTCTCTTTTCTCGCCAAATTATTCTTTCTTTTGGTCTCGAGACCGACTTTAGTGCTTTTTTTTTAGCTCTTTCCTTCTTTCTTGGCACTTCCTCATCCTTCTTAGGATCGACTTTTCTGTCAACAAGCCTTAGAGGTCCACCTTCCACGCCAGGATTCAGGACTTGCGTCCCCTTATCCCCTTGCTTAGGGTTTTCCTCGACCGGTTTTGCATTATCTTTATCAACCTCTTTAGCATTTTGGCCTCTTGTCACAGCTCGTAGGTTAGAGGTTTCAGCATCATTGACGCATACAGCCTCAATAAGGCTGACTCCATTGCCTTGTGGCAACTCTTCTATAGTGGTCTTTCCCCTTTGCAGTATTTGTCTTTGTCCATCATTTTGCTGGAGGTTATTACCTTGCGCTCTATGATTAACTGGATTTGGTTTTCTACTCCCTTGTTGGAGGGAACTAATCTTACTCCAACATGTAGTGGCTAAGTGGCCCAACTTCCCACAAATATCACATTTAACATTTGGACAGTTTCTAGGGAAATGTTGTCCGCCACACCACTTACAGCTGAATCTCGAGGGTCCACCCTCTTCAGGGCGTCGACTCCCTATCAGATTTTGCTACTTCTTCAGGAAATTGACGTCAACAGCTATTTGCGGATATTGTTCAGAAATCATGTCAGTGTAGTGCTTCATCATATCCTTAACTTTGCCAAGGACATTAGAGGCACTCGACTCATAGCCTTGATCGTCTATCCGTCGTTCCATTGGCCTAACAATTTGATTCGGCATTGGTTGTTGACTCACAGGAACAACATTAGGGTTCGAAACTTGGCCTCCAACATTTGGTGGAGCCAACTGACTAGCCATAGGTATAGTCATACTAGGAGGAGTTGGTAGCAAAGTTACATTTTGAACCATGCTTCCTCTCCCATTAGGGTTATTCATAGGCATCCCTTGGCTTCCATTCATCAATGGTAAATTTCCTCCAGGTACTAAACCCGCATTAATATTTATTCGAGAGGAGTAGGCCATTTGTAATCGTGACTCTACTCCTTCTGCCCGTGTAATGGCGATATCTATATCAACCAAAGCCACACTGCTCAATTGTACCTGAATATTGAAATCCAATCCATGCAAGAAGTATTGAAATTGGGCAGCCGACGGAATAGGAATGTAAGTTTGTAACTTACGAAATACTTCCTTAAGCTTCTTGGCATAGGCTTTCACATTCTCATGGGGGTCTTGGCGTGTTACATTCAAAACACGCAACCAGTATTGGCCACCTCTTTCAGGGGCATATTCTCCTCGGAAACCTGCATAAAATTGGTCGATTGTGGTTATGGTTCTAGTCTCTATGCTATGATACCATACCGCAGCCCTTCCTTTTAATGTCATGTTAAAGAACATCATAAGATGTCCCTCATCTTGGATGCGATAATTAAACATTAATATTTAGAATTCACAAATGTGAAACTCCGCATCTTCTTCAGCTAACCCATTAAAAATGGGAAAAGGCACTCCTAAAGCCGGCAGATCCGGTGCCCCTACAGGAATTGCAATGGGTTGTGCCATGACAATAGTCGGATTAACAATAGGAGTTTGGACTGATGGAATCACACCCCCACTTGAAGTGGGTTGACTTGGTGGAAGAGAGGAAGAACTTGTGCTTCCTCCTGCACCTAAAGGACTATGTGCAGCAGTTGGGTTACTAAGACCACTGCCTTTTATGAGTATCGGGCTACTCCTTTGAGGAGAATAGCGACTTACAATCTCCAACCGCCGTCTAGTCCTCTCAGCACATTCTGCTTTTTGTATTTTGGCTTGACGGTCCTTGTCAGAGGACATAAACCAACTTTTTGGTCCCTAAAAACCCTAGATTCAAGAACCACCACTTATTGGTAGCTCCCGACAAACGCAGCACTGATGGGACCTGAAATGGGCTGGCATTGGCTATGGCACTAGCCGGACCTCATACTCATAACAGACAAACACACCCTTACAGCCTCGCGGACTAGGAGCGTCTATCTGCTGCTAAAGGACAAACTGCCCTAAATCCTAATCTATGCGTTTATAGTTTTATAGTTTTGTAGTCCAACGCTTCCCTTTCTATAAACTCCACAGAGGGAGAACCCATACACATTAGCAATGCCACGATAATCACAATAATGGGAGGCAACCTCTCGGTAGAAACACCGCGGCCCCACTGCAGCTCTCCTACATCGTAGGGATTAGCCCCTTGATGCGCTGCTCAACATATAAAACAAACGAACAAACTCCACTCTTCATTTCAAATGTCTCCAGGAGATATACCATGTTTCCTTACCAAATAATCCCACAAGAAACGAATGTCTATCCTACAGCTTAGGATGCCTTTCCACACTCAACGTGGGTCATTGTCATTGAAAATAGGTGCTATGCATCGAGATTTTTTATTCCCAATACCATGATTTCATGCACATGCAAAGGTGAATGATTCTAAAGTGCTCAAACAGAATTTTAAAATCAACAACACGTGGTTGTGCACAATCAGGCTTTTAATGCTTATTCACTAACCCTTTGCGGCGATGCAATGATAGCATCGAGATCACACTCGTGCTACTATCCTCTTAACCAAAATAACACGAACTCTATGTCATGATGTGCATCAGAAAATCAGCAACAATCAGCACGCAAATCACACCATTCAAACATCCCGACCCCCTATGTTTAGGTATTGCCTTCATTGCACAGGTGTAGAGGTTCATTTTTCATGTTTTAATGTAGAAAAAGCAATATATCACAAACTTTGACAAAGAGATAGGGCAAACTGAGGCTAAACCTCATGCTTTACCACTACCATACATCCACAAACAATCCTTATATTTTTCCTTATTTTTCCAAGACGTATTTCTATTTTTTTTCCTTATTTTTTTCATTTTTTTGATTTATTTATCAATAAAATATATTATTTTCTGATTTTTCTTATTCCAATCACTTCAGCATACTAACATTCCATTTATCTTCCATATTCCCCCCATGGGAACACTTTTCCCCCACCTGAAACGGAGAAACTACCATTTTGCCACTTAAAAACCGCATTTTGGGTTTTCGGGAATTAAATAAAGCATGTAAATCATTGCGAAACCAGAATTTTCTGATGAACATCAATTACTCGTAATGCAAACAGCATACAAACAAATTTTCATCCAATAAGAACATAATTATCATCATAAACTATCAAAAATCCTTCATTTTCTTCATAAAATTCGTAACCCGAGATGCCTTGAATGCATGCATAATCAGCAGACAGAGCCTCCATTGCTCTCAATTCAATGCTGTACTTCAATCTTCAACATCTCCATCCATCTCCTTCACCATTTTCTTCATTCTCCCTCCCTAGTTCCTTCTTCAAGAGGGTACACATGAACAGCCCATAGAGAAGAGAGAGAGGGAGGAGAGAGAAAGACTAGAATCTGTTCTCTTCATTTAGTCCATCATTCCACCGGCGAAGGGCGGAAATATGACTAGCCCATAGGGAGAAGATTAGTCCCATTGTCGATTGCATGGGGTACTCACAGCCTGATAATCAAGATCCATCATGTGAAGCGCAAAAAACGGCCGCCTCCACCATGCCATGCTCACGCTTCATGCTCCACATTTTTTCATCTTACTCATAAAATTTTTTGGGGGGGTCAAGGCTCCAAAGGTCACCCCTTTTGGTCCTCTCAAATGTTCACCTTTTCAAATCTTGCCCAATTTGTGGCCATTTCCTCGTCCTGGCTCCAATTCGGGCTCTAAAAAGTCCTGGGCGTTTGGCTTGACATCCCGCACTGACTGGCAACTCCTGACATCCCGTACGACAGTCGAAAAAATTATAAAAAATCCACAAGTGTCGCTTGGGCGCCTTTTAAAAGCCGTTTTTCACTTGGTGCTTAAAATCGTCCTAGCTGCAACCGCCGCATTCGATGTTAAATATTTTTCCCCTAACTTTCAAAATTTTTGGAAAATTTTAGGCACATCCTAGGCTCAAAACTCCGCTCTCATTGAGTTTAGTAATAATGTAAGGCTAACTCAAATAACATGGCAAGTGATAGTGATTATATGAATTAAATGTAAACCTTGTAACTTTATCTTTTATTACAAGGAGATAAGATTATATTATTTAAATGTAAACCTTGTAACTTAAGCTTTTATTACAAGGAGATAATTTTCTTGCATAGAATGAACAAGGATACTAATGATACTACCATCTGCTAAAGTGATTCTCTCCCTATAGATGACCTCTCATGCTAGGCCTCGGTTAGCATCCTTGGTGAAAAAAGTTCTTGGTAATGAGAAAACCTTAGCAAGGACCTTGGGGAGGTCATGCTCACCCATCAATGTTTGGCTGTAGGGATATCAAATCAATATGTCTCAAAGGATAAAATTTGGAAAGAATAGCATAAATAAGGAACCCAATCTACCAAGAAAATAGTATTTTGAAGGCAATAATCAACCCTCTCATTGTTTAAGGGGGAGCAATAATCGATCAAGAATTTAATCACACAACAACCAATCTCTAATTTTAATATTGTACTTTCTCTTTTCTTTGTACATAAATTTCTATTTTGGGGGTTTCTAATGGATGTTTCAAGAGACTTAGGTTATCCCAACTTGGTTTGTGTAATTCTCAACTCAATTCCAGAATTTTCAAATATTCCCTTAGAGATGGTTCTGATTTCCTATTGGGAAATTTTCCCAATTTATACATGGAATTGTTGTTTTAGTTTATTTGCAGTATCAAGGAATCACAATGGGTTTAGGGCATCTAGTATCCTTAGCCCCTTAAAGTTTCTTTCATTTGGGTTAATGACTAGGGGTTTTCTTTAGATTACTGATGAGAGTTTCTACTTCATCTTAGAACTTTGAAGTTTATCTCTAACTGGTGTGATAAGACCTAATTATGGCCCTTCTTGATGCTATGATCATTACAATCACATGATTGAGGTTATAAGGCCTTAATTTAGTTACACTAGTGTGGGAGTGACCTTTTTGCGACTAGTCAGTTGGACTTGAGAGGCTGTATATTCAAGGATGGAGTTATAAAACATAAGCCATGAATACAAGCTATAATAAATTTTTATTAATAATTTTTAAATAATAAAATTAAGTTTCACTATAGATAGTGAAGAGCAATATTATTTGATATCCCTTGTTCTACTACTACTAGATTTCTTTATCCTTCTGTCTATTCATGGCATTGAAATGAAAAAAAATTGCCTAATTTCTACCTTTTCTTGATATTACCATGCTCGATTTAAAGTTAAACTTTGTTATGATAAGAAAACCACATTGAATCCATTTGCCTTGGTTAAGAAATAATTGAAAGTCTGTCCATGCACTATCTATGGTAAATTAGATTTGGCAAAAAAAAGAGGTTGTTTATTGTGTGATAAGAATCATGTATATGTGTTAAGTCATCCAAAAAGGGGGGGAAAGAATTAACCAATCACCAAAAGCCAAAAAAAGAAGAAGCTCAAAGATCATATGAGAATTGAACTGTAATAGTATTGAGCCAAGGAAAAAAGGCGACAAAACAAAGCTATGGAGTACATGAGTTGAGTGAACCCTTATGGGACAAGTGCCTAGATGAAGTTTCTTTTATGGAAGAGTCTACTGCTCTTCTAAACCTCATTCAAGAAATTCAAGTCGAAATCCAATAGATTTTGGCACAATATGAGAAAAAAGCATGAGTAGTGCATGTGGGTAGACTAGCACATGAAATCATCAGTGAGATAGAGGAAAAAAGGAGGCTAGGAAAGGACTTGTTGTAGCAAGTTGCAATATTCACGCAAGCATAGTGAGTTGATAGGAAAAGGAAACAAGCCATGCATAACCAATTGGAATGCATCTTGGCATTCATAAGGTGCATGGGACCATGGGTTAATGCTAACACAGAATGGGTGCTCAAAGCATATATTAATCCAACAAAACTCTTAACCAATGCTGGATAATTCAATCAATGAGAAAAATAGCATTGTGCTAGCTACCTCCATCCTAGCCAAATTAGGAATTGCACTCAATACCAAGAAAAATAGCACTATGCTAGTTGCCTCCATCCTAGCTAGATTAGAAATTGTGCTCAATATCAAAAGTGAGATTGAAGTCCCGATAATCACAAAACAAGTTGAAAAATACATGGTAGGACATGATCCATAGAGTTTTTTGGAACAATTTGAGTAGGTCTTTGAGGCCAACAACCTACAAGATGCAGCCCAACATGCACAAGCCTTTAGGTTGTGCCTAGGAGAAAAAGGGCATACTTGGTTCACCATCTTGATGACACACCAAATAGAATGATTTTGATATCTTGAAGGGCCTCTTCATTAAGAAATTTTCTGAAGTAAGATATGGTGATAATCTGATGATCAAATTGATGAATGTTAGTCAAAAAGACAAATAGGAAATTTGTGACTATATCATTGATGTGCGAAGTCTCTATAAAAAGATTTTGATAGTAGCAAAACGACCCACTTAGAAGGTGGTCTCCATTGTATTCATTAATAGGAAAAAGGATGAAGAACTTTATAAGGCACTCGCAAGTAACTCAAGTCCAAAGAGACATGCTAGCTAGGTTTTTTGAAGAGGCAATTCATGTGGACGACTTGCTAAAAGAGAGAAATACCAAGGCTATACGAAATATTTTCAACCTCACCATCCATAGTGAGAGGTTCACAATCTATAGCAGTGAGCAATCTCTCATAGACATACAAGACAAAGGGAAGAGTATAGATATCTCAAACAAAGTAGCATGACTTAAATTGGAGATGGCAAAAATTCAAGATACCTTGCACAATGACCCATACAAACTATGGAATAATGGGCCATGAGGCCATGCATTGTCATGTATCAAGAGTGCTTTTGTATCCTCAACCTTATTCACCACCATATTACCCATCAAATAGGCAATTTGACTATGGAAGAGGAGCATTGCTTACACTCCCTACAACAAATGACCAATGGCCCATAGCTCTTAGGGCTAACATCAACTAAATAGGATCCAATTTTGTACAGCCACCATGAGTAATAAAGACTACTAGAATGAATGAATTGAAAGCAATTCACAAACATTTGAGAATCTTGCATGTTCTTTTCATGTCATTCCCCAGTCTTCAAAAGAGAAGTTTCTTTCAAAACAATTAGCATTTTGTTTCATTTGCAAAAAGGGATCAAATAAATCTATGAGATTTTTGAAAGCCTCATAAAGTGCTTCACTTGGGGTCATACGACCATCGATCAGACTCTACATCAGTCTCTTCCCCTTCAATAAGAAAATGGCACTCAAGGAAGAGACTTTCAGAGTATAATTAATCGTTATCAATCTTCTCTTCTGACAGGAATAGAAAGACCACTTGGACCCATAGTCATGCACTTGTTGGACCCATGTGGCCACCCTAGGCATGTATCATCTAGATGCCCAAATAATAAACAAGTAAACAAAGATAATCATACCATTTGTGCTACTCAAACTCTTAAGTGTCAAAATACCTAATGATGAGATCACACTGATCCCATTAAATGCCATGACTAGAGCTCAAGCTAAAAATGTCAGCATTGTGGTACTCGAGCCCATCAACATGGATGCCTCATCTATAAGCAAAATGAATCGAAACAAAAGGAGAAAGAGAACCAAAGGGAAACAAACCATTAAGACATGAGGGTGCCATGACCTTGACAAAAGGGGAACAAGTTTCTGATGCTAAGGTCCAGACTTCAACTCCCAAAATAAACCCAAGTGGGTGTGATAAAGTGGGGGAATACCTAGATCCCAAGCAACAATTGGATGCTATTGATAAAGTGAGAAGCTAGGTAAAATACACTCAAGCACACCTCAAGGATGTTGAGCCCATCATGGACGAAGGGTTGCATGACCTATCTATAATGAGTCCACCTGTTTCTCCTATTTACATAGGACTAGAGGAAAACCACAAACTCAATGCAACTCCTCTCCATGCCAACAAACCCATGATGCAACCTCAAGTATTAAATGACCACTAGAAACAAGACATTGATGAAGGTGCACATGAGAGACCAAATACTAGCTCGCTAGCTACTCTGACCTCAACATTGGTGTCGCTACCTTTAGGACTAATACTAAAGCAAAGCCCTTCACTCTAGAATGCATTAAAAAAGTGGATCAATGTATCAAAGTAGTTAGAAACACCACTCACACAAGCTAACATCGTTGTCACACACATACCTAGTTTGACTTTGAATCCCATAATAGGGAACCTACAAGTAAATGCCTTCTAGGAAGAAGAAATAGAGATGTAAGTAGTACTTCATATTGTCTTATCCCAACAGACACTTGGAAGACCTCACCCATTGACCTTGATGCCATCTCTACCTTGTTGAAGGGCAACACCAAATCCACTTAGGAAATACATCCCTTAGGAAATACGGTTCGCTTAGGAAATACATCCCTTATCCCAAGAATGAGAGAGATTGGATGCATATCCTTGCTACCATCGATTTGACTTTCTTGTATGATAAGGATGATTTTAAGCTAGCAACAACTAATACAGCTAGTAGCATGGAGAAACAAGAAGAAATGAAGAAGAACTTAGAACAAACACAACATTCAGTTCCAATTTGCATGATGGTACCACACACAAAGGTGGTTGTTGGCATGTCTTACCATGTGCCTACTACAAGCGAGTTGAACTTGATGAAGATCTTGCTCGGGTAAGTTACTCATGGATATATGTGTGCATCATGTGGGTTCAAAATAAGGTATTTTTAAAATATCATTTATATATTTTTAAAAACATATAGAAGGGTATAATATAAAGGGGTTATTTATATATTGAATAGAAAATGGTTATGTTTTATTCAAGAAAATTTTACAGATAAGGATATTTATAAATAGGACTCGAACGCATGTGGTATAGAGGATATACATATAGTAACTTGCCCAAGGGATCTTGGACTTCTTGAAAGAGAAGTTGCATGATGATCGTAGTGCAAACCTAAAACCACTCAAAGAGCTTTTAGAAGCCTAACATTGGAAGTGGATCAAATTCCATGACTTGAATCTAATTTAAAACTAGGCCCTCTTGGAAAGAGATAAAGGTTGGCGAGAAGAAGTAGTCATGGTGGATGATGAGTGCTCTGACATAGAAGGCATAGAAAGTACACACACAGATTCTGAATCAAAAGAAGAGGCATTTTCCATTGAACTAGAAACTATAGACTATGAAACTGACCGATTAAGAAAATAATTATCAATTTCAAACCTAGGTAAATGCATGTGTTGCTTGTTGGAGTAATAAGGATGGATTACGACTCATGGACTTGGCTAGAATATTTGGAAGTATCAGATTATGCACAAGTGGAAAGCCAATTTAGTAGCATTGTATGAAGTTAGAATTGCTTTTGAGTTGCAACCATCATCCACCATGGTTAAATAAGGAGAAAAAAAAGGAAATGTACATTGATGTTAGAATTTTTGTATTTTAACCATGGTGGATGATGAATGCTCTGACATAGAAGGCATAGAAAGTACACACACAGATTTTGAATCAAATGAAGTCCATGATTTTAAGTGACCCAAAAATTCATTCTGTGCCTAAGACCCAATGTACCAAGGGGGATATTCCAATCCTCCTATGGTGTAAAAGGTTAAATAAGGAGAAAAAAAAAGGAAATGTACATTGATGTTGAAAAATACAAAAATTTGCATGACCTCCCTAAGTGAATCACTTAATTCAAAAAAGGAGATCGGGTAGTAGTATTGTTGGGAGCCAAATGTCAAGGACAATCTAGCAAACCTATTGAGAGTCTAGCGAAAGTTAAAGAGACCAACTTAGCTACTGAGATTGATAAAACTAGACTTGTCTTCATTGCCGATAAACTCATTGAGAACAAGGAGACTAATCTTCTACATCTAATACCATATTAGAGAATTTGGAAATCTCCCAAGTTCCACTTTCAAATAAGGAGTAAAATTTGACCAAGTGGCCAAATCTTAACCCCATATTTGAGAGTGGAACTTGGGGGGATTGCTTATATAATACCTAGGGAAAATTTCATTTCAAGTAAGGGGATAAGATTTGACCATGTGTCCAAATATTAATCACATTAGGAATTCCCAAACTTTATGAAAATTCCCAAACTCCTAAATATGTGGTTATCTCTTCAAGATTTCAAAGATGTGTTTTCCTAGTCACTAGATGAGCTCAAGGAAATAGACCCCAGTATTGTAACCCACAATATTCCCATGAGACCAAATGCGGTGTCAATTAAGCAACACCCATAGATAATGAATCCAAAGCACACTAATGTAGTTAAGGAGAAAATTGAAAATCTCCTAAACATTAGACTTATCTATGAAATCAAGAACATAAATGTCATGAATCATGTGGTAGGGGCACTTGCTTGAGTTGCTATGCCAAACACACACCATACACACAAGAGGAAGCTTACTCAAGAACACAAGAAGAGAAATGGTGGCTAATAAAGTTTCTTGGTGGATTCTTCTTATTTTTTACACACAATATAATGTGAACAAAGTATAGATAATATATAGCATAAAGGAAAGTATCATAGTAAGGTCAAACACTACAAAATTGACTATACTAATTGACTAGTGCTATAACTATACCAGTTGTAGGTAGGTGCACCAAACCAAATATAATAAGTGATAAGTTAGTGGCCATGTGAGGATCATAATGATAATTGATGTGCTAAGTGTAGACAAGCAAACCTATCTAACTAGGTAATCAATCACATCAATATTCACACGTGTTGAGCTTGCCATCTCAACACTCCCCCTCAAGCTTAACTATATATATGCAACTCCAAGCTTCAAAATTTTGGAAGCTTCTCTACACCCAATGCCTTTGTGAAAATGTCATTTATTGTGTGTTGACATAAACCAAGTCAATCTCTCCTACAAGTATCTTCTCTCTCACAAAGTGGTAATGTACCTCAATGTGTTTTGTCCTAGCATGAAACACTAGGTTCCTAGCTAATGTTATGCTACTCATGTTGTCACAATGAATGACTGGACCATCTCTCCAGATATTCAAATCACCCAATAACTTTTGCACCTATATCACCTCACATGCTGCCATAGTAGCACCTCTGCACTTAGCCTTTGTACTTGATAAAGCAACTATAGGTTACTTTTTGTTGCTCCACATATTTGTTATACTACCATGGGAAAATATGAATCCATTGTGGTAGATCTTCTATCAGACATACTACTAACCCAATCTACATCTATGTATCCAAACACCTATACATCCTTGCTTGACTTATAAAAAAGTCTATAATGAAAAGTGGACTTCACATACCTCAATATGTATCTAATTGCATCCAAATGAAGCTTTCTAGGCATCTGCATAAATTGACTGACAAGGCCGACAACATAACTCAAGTATGGCCTTGTGATAGTCATGTAAATCAAACTTTTGACTATCCTCCTAAACATACTAGGGTCTTCTATCTTATCCTCAACATCAACACTCAACTTTATATTTTGCTCCAATGGTACTGAAAGAGGCTTACAGGCTATCATATCATACATGAAAAACATATCTAAGCCATACTATCTTTGGGATAGCCATATACCATCATCACATTTGATCACCTCTATACCAAGATAGTATCTTAGCTCACACAAATCCTTCATCTCAAACTTCTTCAAAAGGTCCTTACATTCATCAATCCCACTGTCACTATCATCTATAATAATCATGTCATCCATATAGATGACTATGATGACAAAATATCTATCTCCCTTTCTCATATAAAGTGAGTGATCAACATCAAAAACATCAATGCAAATTTTGACAGGATGAAAGCACGCTCTAGGTGCTTGCTTTAGCCCATATAGTGCCTTCTTTAACCTGCACACATATGTGGAATAATCTAAATCCTCATAACTTGCTAGTTACTCCATATACACCTCTTCTTGCAATTCATCATATAAGAGGGTATTCTTTACATCCATTTTCTGCAAACTCTAAGTCCTCATAACCTATTGGTTACTCCATATACACCTCTTCTTGCAATTCACCAAGAAAGAAGGCATTCTTTACATCCATTTACTCCAAACTCTAACCTTTGAGTGTTGTCAAAGCAATCACACATCGAACAGTTGTCATCCTAGTAACTATACTAAATGTCTCTCCATAATCTGTGCCATATATTTGAGCATAGGCTTTTGCAACGACCCTAGCCTTATAGCTACTAACAAAACCATCTGCATTATGTTTGATTTAGTAGATCCATTTACAATCAATAGCTTTCTTTCCCTTAGGTGATGGTGCTAGATCCCAAGTCTTATTGGCCTGATGAAACCATCTCCTCATCCATTGCTACATCCCAATGAGCATGACCAACAACATCCGCAAAAATAAGTGGGCTCAATATCCTCAATCACATTTACTATATAAGAATAATGGTGAGATTTAAAACTTTCAAAACCAAATCTTTTAATAGGATATCTTACCTTGCTAGATGTGCATAACATTGGATCACTCAGTGGAGCCTTTACATTACCATGTACTCTTTGTATACTTGATGTCCTGACTGAAGGAATACCAAGCTCATCATCCAAAATCTTTGAACTACTCGAATCTCTATCAAACCCCAAATGACTAGCAGATGCATCATTACTATCTAACACTTTCTTCTTTCATTTGCCTTTACTTGTAACACTTGTAGATGCACCTGAAGATGTAGGGTTTCTCCTTAGTCTCCTAGACCAAGGACTAACTATAGATGTAGTAACACATGATTTTTTTGATCCACTAAGGCTACATAACTCTTTCTTTTCTCTCTACATATAACTACCATGATGATCATCATCATCCAATGTACCACTACTAGACGTATGCCAACTACTTGTCTCATAACTATCATGATCATGATCATCATCCAATGTTATCACTACTAGATGTATGCCAACTACTCATCTCATAAAAAATAACATCTTTGCTGAATTTTCACACACCTTTGATAGGATTATAATAACAATACCATTTCCAATATAAAGAATATCTAATGAAAATAGATTTTTCTACCTTTGGATCAAGCTTCTTTCATAGCTCATCTAGCACATAAATATTTGTAATACATCCAAACACTTTCAAGTGTGACACATCAAGCTTATTGCCTATAAAGCATTGTTCAAGGGTCATTTCATGAACTACAACTATGGGAGTTCTATTTATAATATAGACAATATATGAGCAGCTTTAGACCAAATATATTTTGGCAAATTCTTTTTAGTCATCAATACATGTGCAACTTTTACAATATGCCTATTTTTCATTTCTGAAACCCTATTTTTCCAATGGGGTATACTTGTAAGTAAACTATCTCTTTATCCCATCAAACCTCAAAAACTTAGTGAACTCATTAGAAATGTACTCTCTCCCTCCATCTAACCTCAAGTACTTATCTTTCAAGCCTATTTCTATTTGAATATCACCCTTAAAATTTTTGAAGTGCTCAAACATGTCACTCTTTTCCTTCATGAAATATATCTATATCTTTCTTAAATTATCATTAATAAACATGATGAAATATCTGTTGCTACTAAGATATATATTTTGTGTAGGCACACAAACATCTATATACACAATATCAAGTATATTCTTGCTCACGTCTCTATCATGGAAAAAAAGTAGTTTTGCCTACTTACCAAATTGATATGCTTCACACACTTTATGAAATTTGGCAGCTCCTCTAAAGGTATGCAACCTTGTAACCAACCCTTTGGATTGTATTAATTTTAGCCTTTGCACATTTGCATGACCAATATATTTTTGCTATGTTTCAAAGTTTGCAAACCACTCCTTTGCCTTTAGCATAGATAGCAATATTCATAATGAGAATTCCAACATATAAAGTAAACATCTAACCTTTGTGTTGCCGGCCCATTGTGAACAGGTGCATGAATTTTTTAATTGTATTACGACATGGTACATGTCACAATAGTTAAATCTCTCTTGTATGTGATCTTGAATAGGTATTCTTCTATCCAAACCCCTGACAACCTCGATGGTGGTATGTTATACCTTTAGCTACCCGAAGTGCGAGAGTATATGATCAAAGAGATGTTCCGAGCATAGATGAGGACAATATGCAAATAGAGGGGTCGATATTGCAAGGGGTGGAGGCCACCAAAAGCTTGGAGCATGTAGAGGAGCCAGCATCGAGTAACAATGATGGAAATACAGGAGTCCAAGAATTCTTTGAGAACGAGGTGGACTCATCCTTTTGTGGTGACATGTCTATCGACCTTCCAGTGTATGCCGAGTTGTGTTAGGAGATTGACATGGGACCATAGGATACTTCGTACATGGAGCATCCACCTGCTCAATTTGTTGACGAATCACTTAGAAGGGTACATAAGATATGCATTTTAAGTAAGATCATTTTTTTAAGATTTATATTATCGTGCTTTGTTTGATTTAAATTGATTATGCTAACATCATTTTTTGTCTGTGTAGGTGACCTTTGTGGATATTTAGATCATCAGGATGAGTCAAGGGATGAGCGATGAGGAGCTGCAGGAGATCTTCATGCGCATGTCGCCAAGTCAGATGGCAAGATTCAGAGACATGGCGGACCAGGAACTGTCTTGGACACCGTCAGGCCGCTCTATTAGATCTACCTCAGCGCGATCTGATGCTTCAATTTCGAGCAAATGAGGTCGATGCTCCAGACTTGGGCCAGACGGAGGGAGTGGTTCAGGGGGATGATGTAGAGATCTAGATGCAATGAGCCTGTGGTCAGCTCGGGATATAGGTGCTACTCCTCGCTCTCATGGTGGTTCGAGAGAGCCTAGCTTAGGTGGTTGCTGTAGAGGCACGGACGCGGTGTCTCCGTCTCGTCGTTCTGCTAGAGTTGCGTCACCTCTGGGATTTGTCACACCTGTGGGGACGTCTACTCCACTCACTCTGGCTTTTGCTCAGTCGTCCATAGGTGGCACCCCTATGGGTGCTACTCCGATAGATACTACCTTGGTCAGTACACTAGATGTACAGGGGTCTCCTGGATATACCTAGGAGCGTGGTCATAGGTAGGAGAGGACCCATCTTAGGCATACCCTAGAGGGATATGCTTACCTTGTAGATGATAAGTCAAGAGCCATCATCATGAATGATGAGGGGAGGAGGGTGATGGCTCGCTTGAGAGAGTTGTGCCAATAAGTTTTTCGAAACAACGTCTTGGATCATTAGAAGAACATACAGGAGGGGAGCAAGGACTACATAGTAGCATCCTTGCATGGGGAGTTTCCGGTACTGGGCGCAGCAGATAGGTTTTCTACAGGCTGGATGATGGAGTGCATGCATGCATATATGTCACACAGACGATCGGACACACGCAAGGCACTCAAGAGTGGGGCTTCAAAGCCCGAGTGGCTAGACGCAAATGACTGGCGTTGACTCAAGGAGAAGGCTACAGATTCTCCAGGATGTTGGAGACAATAGCGCAAGGCGGCGAGGGCACGACTAGAGGCCGGAGTAGTTCATCATCTTGGGAGTGTACTCATCCTTGTGTCTTGTCCCAAATTCATCTTTGAGGACAAAGCTCTTCTAGTCTGGGATGGCTTGTAATAGAGTAAAAATGCCTTAATGCCTTAGCCAATATTTAGCCTACTAGGGTTGAGTATAAAAGGCCAAGTTGTAACTAGCCAATGATCCTTTTTCCATTTCTAGCATTTCATATTTGAGTTCTCAACCTCCCACCATCTAAGAGGGTGCGTACTCTTGGTCACCATAGCTTAGGGTGCATACCATGCTGTACCAACCTCTCATCAACTGATTCTCAGCCATTAATGTAGTACCATTTCAACCTAGCCACCTTGCCTATGGTTTCTTGGCAAATTAGTCTACTTCTTTGTATTTTCAGTTTAATTATTTATTGTGGAAATTAGCTTCTTTACATCTACTAAGTCAAACAATGCATAACTAACTATCCTAATTGACTGGCCCTACAACTATGCTAACTTTGCTACTACATGTAAGTGCAACAAACCAAATATAATAAGTGATAAGTTAGTGGCCATGTGAGGATCATAAAGACCACATACATATTAAGTGTAGACATGTGGACCTATCTAACTAGATGGTCTATCATCAATATCCAAATGTGTTGAACTTGCCCTCTCAAGAATAGATTGGGTTTTTCCCATTGTCATTAGAATGAAGAAGAATGGAAATATTAGAGTGTATATAAATTACAAGAAAGTCAATGTAGCTACATAAAGATACAACTATTTTTTTCCTTATATTAAGCACATTTTGAAAAGAGTTGTAGTCAGGAAAGGAAGTCTTTACTTCCTTGATGGATATTCAGGATGATACAATCAACGATAAGCAAAAGATAACTTTTGATATGAAATGGGAGGTGCTTGCATATATCGTAATGCCCTTCAGTCTTACCAACACATCTACCACTTTCCAAAGACTCATGTGCACAATTTTCAAAGACATGCTCCGTAAATGGTTGGAAGTATTTATAGATGACCTTTGAGTACACACCAATTTAATAAATAATTTTAGAAACTACGAGTAGTATTCGAATGATGGTGTAGGCAATATGGTCTATCCTTGAACCCCCTTGAAATGCTAATTCTATGTGAAACACAAATGTATTCTAGGACATGTGGTCTCAACGAATAGCAATTTTGGATGAACTAAAGAGTGTCGGAGTGCCAACAAAAAATTGAAAAATGCTTTAACCACAACACCAATTTTACGAGCTTCATATTGGAACATAACCTTTCATGTGCTTATTCATGCCTCGAAGTTTGCTATGGGAGTAGTGGTGTGCCAACCTAGAGAACATAAACTAGATTACCTAGTAAGCTTTGCCAGTTTCTCAACTCACAGACATCAAGATAAACTAATTCACTTGCCATTGAAAGACAAGGGTTGGTGAGGGTGTTTTCTGTAAAGAAGTTTCAGTATTATTTTCTAGCGACTTACTTCACCTTCTTGTAGACCATCAAACTCTACTTTATCTTTTTAATAAGCCATGCACTACTAGTCGCACATCTCAATGGTTGCTACTTCCACTTGAGTTTGACTTCCCAATTGTGGTGTGAAAGGGAAAGTTACATGGCTGACCATTTGTCTCAAATACCTAATAGAGAGCTAGCGACATTTTTGAGGTGTTGGAAAATAGAATACCTAACCAACTAATAGAAAACGACTGATTTTGTTGACTCATAAGCAAAATACAACCCTATAAGCTTATCATTCGATAGTTGTATTGGTAATGCCAAGATGGCCTCTTGATGCAATTTGTGTGTGAGCATTAGATGCATGAATTATTGTCTAAAGTGCATGGATTTATTGCAAAGGATCACTTTGATGGAGATTCCACAGCTCAAAAAATCTTGCAATCTTAGTTGTGGTGGCCTACTCTATTCCATGATGCTGCAAGATTCATTACACATCCTGACAAATGCCAACACATGAAACTTCTAGCAGTCAAGAGGGACAAGATAGAGCTAACACCAGTGACTGCACGACAACCCTTTGAAAAGTGGAGGATAGACTTCATAGGACCTATAAGCCCTATAGCTCAGTACTCTTAGACAATATGCATCATTGTCGCTACTAATTACCTAAACAAGTAGGTTGAGGCTAGGGCCACAATGAAAAATGATACGATAATAACATTAAAGTTCTTATGGAAGTAGATGATATCATGATTCCATTGTCCCATTGATATCTTGAGCAATCAAGAGGTGCACTTCATTAATGAAGTGATTTCATACTTGTTATCCACATTCATGATCATACATCGAAAATCCTTCCCATATTACCCTCAAGAAAATGGTCAAGCTGAATATACAAAAACAAAGTCTTGACTAATGTACTGACCAAATTTGTATTTTCCTCTTGAATAGATTGAGACAACAAGCTAATGGTAGTGCTTTGGGCCTATTGCTGCATATAGTGTACACCAAACTCCCTTTAAATTGATTTATGGTACTTATGCAATTATGTCAATCAAAATTTTTGTCCTAAGCTTGAGAGTGGTAGTACAAGAGTAGTGGGAAGGTAGGAAATCTTGGACCAATTTCTTAATAGAATTTGAAAAATTATTGGAGAGAAATTATTGGTGAGACACTCTTATCTACAAAAAAGCATAGAGAAAGGCTTGGTTTGACAAACATGTCAAAAACAATAAGATTTTGGGAGGGGTGACCTCTTGTTACTTTACTCCATCCAAGGGCACTAACAAAAAATGAAAATTTGAGGTCTATTCCCCCCTCAAATGCATGCAATTAGTCGAATTCATAACGATGATCTTGAAACATTGAATGGTGGAGGGATAGGTTTCTTTAATGAAAGTCAAGTTTAAAAAAATCATCCACTTGGACACGCTCCACATGGAGCCCCAATAGGACTACCACCATTGCTATATGGATAGTTAGAATCTTTGAATTTGACCATGAGGATGAAGCCCCCTTCCTGTGGCTTACTTAAGTATCACCCTAAGTGTGATGATATCTTGCCAAGCCATTGCCTTGATCATTGTTTTAAGGTGATGATTGCAATATCCTCACATATAATGACTACATAGGAATTGGAAAACCACCACTCACACCAACAATGGAAAAATTAAATCCATATGGGGGACCTCCTTATGATTTATAGGGAAATGTCAAATCACCTTGACCATAAAGACTAAAAGTCTACCTACCATCTTCTACATGGTTCATAACATAGAAGGAGTTGGTAATGAGGTATTGTTAGGATGCCCATTTAAATGACTCACCAAGTGTATAGTTTACCTCAAGCTATAATGTATCCATTTGAAGTTACCCAACATTAGGATCATCACAAATTTTAGCAAGGGTACTAATGTCTCAATGGAGAGAGAAGTACGATCAACACTTCTCACGCACCCCAATCCACCTATTCAGAAAAAAAATGATACTCTCCTTGAAAAATTTCTTAAAGCTCAAGTAGACCATGATTGACTAGACAATCATGTGCATTCATTTAATATGAATCATCAAGAGTGGGTGGTACGCTAACATTGAATATGAAAAGGAAATGTGCTCACTCACATGCGGAAAGTGTGGTTGCTTGGGCAATGGATAACGAAATACTCAATGCCTACATCATAAAAACCATCCATGATGTAGTAAATGCGACAAGAACAAGGGCCACTATGGTGGTATTTGGTAGCATACTAATAGCCATTATACAAGAAGTCACCAAAGAATCGCATCTATGAGCAAAACCATCAGCATACGAACCTCTGGGCACAGCAATACAAGAGATGTCATCCACCTATATGTACTAAAAAACTAGAGCATGGACTTTCAAAGGAGTAAGAGAAGGAGGGAATTAAGAGATCGTAATAGGAGGTAGAGAAGATTATGAAAGGCGTTCTCCCACATGACAAAAGCTCTAAACTAAGAAAACACCTAGTAAAAGAGCTATAACTCAATCCCCCATAACAAGCTCAATTGAAGAATAGGAAGCTACTCAACCACAGCCCATAATGACTAGTATTTAGGCTCAATCCATAGCGCTAGATCAACCACCTGAGTTGAGGAGCAAGAGGTTCCAAGATATGCAAGAGTGTAAGAAGCAAGAGGTTCCAAGATATCAGTAGAGCAACCCTTAAGAGTAGAAGAGCTAGCTCTAATGGGCTCGAGCTAGGAGGGTCTTTAGAGGTAGGAAATAGTGCAACAAGACCTAAGACTAGGCTACCAGTCATCATGAGCAAGGGTAAAGGTCCACTAAACTAGAGAGCATGGTCTATTAGCTCGCTACACAAGTCACCACTCTCACATAGGTAGAGATGAGAAGAAGCTATAACCGCTGGTATCAAACGGTTGGAAGTTGTGGAGTCTAGTTAGAAGGAACCTAAAATGACAAGAATGGAAGAGTCCTCACCTTCCTTACCCATGACAACCCTAAGTCCACAAGCACCAAGTTTCAAAGAGCTATTAAAAGAGATGGAAGAGAAAATGGATCACCTAGATGAGGAGAGAAAGTCAACGTTAGCGGCTTTAGAGAAGGAAAAAAGAGCCTATGCCACATACATACAACGGAAAATGAGAGATAGTTTTAGTCTAAGGAGAGAATTGGCATCAATTAGGGAAGGCAATGACAAGAAAAAAGGATATAAAGAGTTTAGGAGGAATAGTGTGAACTAGAAAGAGAAAATCCTATGCAATTTGAAGGCTAGTATGACCAAGTGATGAAAGACAAAGCTAAATTAGAAGCAGAACTAGAGGAGATGAAGAATCCCCAAGGACAACAAATAAGAGAGTTAGAGGAGGCAAAGCAAGCCAAAGAGGATGCCGAGGAAGTTAGTGCAATTGGAAAATGCAATAGAAAAATCCCCACATAACTATGTGCAACTCCAAAAGACCAAATAGATAATGGAGTTGGAAAATGGGATAGAAAAGTCCACACATAACTATACCCGACCTCAAAAGCAACTAGACTATGAAGTATAACAAAGAAACATCCTTGCCCAAACTTAGCAGGAATAGCAAATCACTCTAGATGTCCTTGGTAAGTGGAAAAATCAAGGGCTAGAGATAGCAAGGAAAAGGTGACTTAGTGGGAATAAAAGAACATCGACACATTATAGAACATGGTCACCTGTTTAGCACAAGCAGATCATGAAAGAAGCATGGTAGTAGAAAGAGATAATGAAATTGATGTAATGATGCAGGTTTAGTAGCAAGGCTTCATTAACACATGACTTGAGGTGTGGAAGCCATGTTAGGATGAAATGATGGACAATCACAAGAAGAAGCTACAACTCACTAGGTAGGCACTCAAGCACAATCTAGAGGTGATAGTTTCCTACTAGCAAGAGTACATAATGAAGAAGGATGGGAGTACATAATGATGGAGGAACATGTGCAAAGGCCAGAAAAGAGAGATCTCCATAGAAGAACTAAAGATGATTGGGATAGCAATCAGTGAAGAACCCACCAAAACCATGGAAGCACCATCATCATCACCCCTTGCACTTGAAGCAAATTGGGAACATCAGCATCCCCTGAATTAGAAACTACCACAAAAATAGAAAGGGCACTCACCCCTTCAGGAAGTATAATTGAAGCCATGCAAAGAAGAAGACAATGGGTGGAAAAAAGTAAAAGGAAGCTCACTGCCTAGTTAGCACATAGGGAATCTTTAGACTATAGTTGTAGACAAAAGACCTAGGCACCATGTTCTATCAATTGTTGGATAACAAAACCTTTATTCTCTACAGGTCTTCCTCCTTATAGATCTTAATCTCTTACTACAAATTATCGAGAATACTTGATATGAGGGCCACTCTCTTCCCATAGTTGTACTTTGGCTTTGTTGTACCATACACAATTAGAAGCAGAAACAACAATAAGCAAATCAAAGATCCTCACTGCCATCTATCTTACTTCTTTCCTTCTTTGCTATTCCAAATGACTCCAAATTACTTACTCATTTGCATGCTTATTCTTTCTCCATGCCTTTTTTCCTTCTCTCACTTTGTAACAATTGCTTCTTTCTTACCTTTTTCTCAAGAAAAGAAATGGCAAACCATGTGGCAACAAACATGCAAGCTATCACTTAAAAATCCATCTGTTGATACAACCTTTGCTATATACAACCATTGAAGAGTCAAACAAACAATATTTACTTTCTTGTCTAATTTTTCCACACTTAGTGATATTTTTGGGATTGAATGTTTTCATCCACCAACATGAGTTGATCAACATTGAAGTTCATAAACCAAACCTGGTGAGAAGAACAAGAATACATGGATGATAATCAAGAGAAAAAAGTACCACTCCCTAGAAGTCTAAGTTTGACTTCAAATATTGAAGACCCTACTTGCAAACTAGAAGGAAAATTTGTGTTTTGAAGGTTGGGTGGTAATTGTGTAGTAGATTCATTGGGTCTCTCCTAAGTGTGTTCCCTAGTGAATGACTCCTCATGGATTCTTAGTGTGGTCTTAATAGATTCTTGCTCGAGCTTTGCAAGATGTTGATGTTGCCTCAATGTCACTCATATGTGAGCCTTTGGTAGATAGTTGTGTCCCTGTAAATGAAGAATATAAACATGAAGGGAAAATCATATCCTTGAAAGAAACTATATATTTGTTAAAATTCCCAATGCCAAATATACTCCTCTAAGATACCCCAATGGGGTTATCTATGTCAAGTTCTTAAAGGAATAACTTGTAAGTGTAGAAACACCCATATATATTGTGTCTATTGAGTCATGGTCAATACAACTTTGTGATGCTGTGATGTCCCCATGCTCCCCATAGGAACCCCCCCTAGGAGAAAACTTTCAAAAAAAATTTAAAATTTTTTACCCCCTCTCTCTCCCCCTGCTGACTGCATGGCAGGGAGGGAGAGAGAGAGTGGAAGAAGTAAATAGAGGGGGGCATGCAGCCTCCCAGGTGGCGGGAGGACGTCGCCTCCCCCCCCCCCCCCCCCACACCACCTCCTCTATAAAGCCCCATGGGGGCTTTTCGAAGAAGGAGGAGAAGCTCCCCCTCCTCCCTACGGACTGTCAGGCAGCGGCCCTCCTCCCCCTGTGGCAGAATCTCCCCCCCCCATTGCTGCGAAGCTCTTTCCCCCCCTCATCATCATCTTAAATCCCCCCCCTCCGACGTGAGTAGACGGCACCCCCTGACGTCAGCAGGCATCTGCGCCCCCCTGGGGCTCTGACTAAAACTTCCCCCCCACCTCCTCACCTAAGGCATGACGTCAGCACCCCCCATTCGTTCGATAGCTGTGCCCCTCCCCCGTGAATAGAGAGTAGGGAGAGAGAGGGAGAGAAGAGAGAGAAGAAGGGAAGGAGAAGAAAAGAAGGGGAAGAGAAGAGGGAGGAAAGAGAGAAGAGGGAGAAGAGGAGGGAGAAGGGAAGGAGAAGAGGAAGGAGAAGGGAAGTGAGAGGGAGGAAAGAGAGAAGGAGTGAAGGAAAGAGAGAAGAGAGAGAAGAAGGGAAGGAGAAGGAAAGAAGGGGAAGAGAAGGAGGAAAGAGAGAAGAGGGAGAGATGAGAGAGAAGAAGGGAAGGAGAAGAAAATAAGGGGAAGAGAAGAGGGAGGAAAGAGAGAAGAGGGAGAGAAGAGAGAAAAGAAGGGAGGAGAAGAAAAGAAGGGAAGAGAAGAGGGAGAAAAGAGAGAAGAGGGAGAGAAGAGAAGGAGAAGAAGAGGAAGGGAAGAGGGAAGAGAGAGAAGAGGGAGAGAAGAGGAGCAGGAGAAGAAGAAGGAGAAGAGTTAGTAAGAGGAGATGAAGAGAGGGAGAGGGAGAGAGAGAAAGTAGGAGAATAAGTGGAGAAAGAAGAGGAGAGAGAGTGGGAGATTAAGTGAAAAGAAGAAGAAGAGAGGAAGGGAGAAAGAAAGAAGTGAGAGTCGGTGACTGCGAGTAGCCACGCCCAAACCCCTCTCTCGGAAAAATACCTCATCCAGTGGTCCTTCTTCCGAACCTATCAACCCAAAACCCGACAAGGTCCTCACTGCCCAATTCCCGCAAGGCGGATGGCTCTCAAGAAGAAAATCGCTGGAAACGTAGGCGTCCAAGCCACCTATAATGCTGGAGGGATGAGCGAAACGACCAATGCAGCACACACGAATCAAGCCTAGGTTTACACACATGAAATGGTAGGTTTTTTACAATATTTCACATAAAATAATAGGCTTCCACCCAATCTAGTTCATGAACAGTTATCTAGGATTCATGGATCGCATCCGTGATTTCAATAAACACATGAAATGATAACTCCCGTTCTTAGCATGAAAATGCACAGTTGCATGGAAAATTTAGGCTTTCATATACTTAAGCCACACAAATACGTGCATAGTAAGATTAAAAAAGTAATCAACTAATTGTGAAGGGAGTTAAGGATCGTAGATTGTGTCAGTTTATTAAGCGACCCTTGTGCACGAAATATGAGTTTGATGGCAAAATTCTGCATATCATCGCACTAAGAGAGGAAGGGAAAGGATGTATGACAAGTCTTGCAATATATTGTGTTTTAAAGATTACCAAGTATGTTAAAAGACGTGCAAATAATCGAGGATTCACAACTTGGAACCGTAAGATAAAACCCAAGGGAAAGAGGGATTCAAAAGAAGCTGTTTTTAAGGATCTTGTCTTAGATTATTGGAAGTGGATATCCTCCAGGTTTAAGCTAGGCTAGTAAGCTGAAGGCTTATGCTTGGTTGTCTTGCAAAGGATATTTCTAAGTGAATTGACGGGTGGCCTTGGTAAGAGGAGATCCTATTAAGGACAAGTGGTTTATAAGCAAAGTGATTGCTTGATGTAGAAAATGATATTTTCTTGATTGGAAATGAAAGGGATGTTTTCCTTAGTAATTGTTTGTAAGCTGGGTGTTTCAGCTGTGATTGATTCCCTAAAGGAATAATTAAGGAAAGTTGGCACTAGCTACCCCCCACAAATCGCCAAACTCTAACCAAGGGGTTTGTGAAATCTGCACCAGGAATGTGGACCGAACTCGCCGCGAGAGGTCTCTCCGTGGAAATTACTTGGCGTAAGATGACGCTTGGGTGCTAGTAGGGGCTCTGGCCGTAAATCCCAATGCCTCCGGGCCCTACACAAGTGTTCTACGTGACTCGAGATGGGATCTCGAGGCCTTGATACTAGTTACAAGGCAGAATCTTGGAAGGATAAACCTTCGGGTTTTATTGCCGGAAGACGGAAGGAGTTTTTTTTGTGGAGGCAGAAGGGAACACTTAATTCTCCTATATGGGCAGGAGACAAACATTAATCTTAAGATAAGTTAAGATCTTGTTTTATCTTGTCTTCATGTCAGTGCCCTAAATTACGTAAAGGAACGTGTGACTAACAGGTTAATTAAGGAAGCTGCTTTTATGTGTCAAACATAACGTGGTAGGTAATTAGATAACTAAAACAACCCCCCGAGGGAAGAGAGGTGGATGTGACCAATGGGTCTATCCTACGGAAGGGTGGTCTCGGTTAGCCGAGAGCTTTCCTCAAAGGAGATGTTAACGAGAAATGTTAGAAAAAGTCGGACGATGACCTTAGACAATGTTGGTTAGAATCCTGATTCATACCGTTTTAGGGGACTGGAATGGGACTATGCCCTATGGGCAGAGAGGTTGAGCGATGCATCCCTCTCGTTTCCCATTCTCTTTAAACCAAGTGCGATATGAGTCTGCTTGGGTCCAGTTGTATCTATGCAAAGTGGAGCGGCTGTAGATCGATGCTAGAAGGCTGTTAGAAAAACTCAACTACTAGGAACCCGGACTTCAAGTCGATCCTAGTGGGAACGGCCAGATAAGTTCCGTTGCGGGGCAGACTTGAGAGACCCTAGTTGGCAAACCTTGTGTCATTCCTTGGGAGTGTCGGGTGGCAGCGTCTTCTAGATTGATCTCTCGATGGGCTACTAAGACGTGTCCTGCAAATTGAGGGGCGGGCACGTTACAGTTGGTATTAGAGCAAAACTTCTTAATGATGCATGATTGATTAATGATCAGATCATAGACATAACCTAAATAAACTAAGTGGTATGGCTTGATTGTCAGGCACCTTCTGCACCCATGAATGCTGACATGCAAGAGAAGAAGTTCCTTCTCAAGAAAATTAAGCCACCTGAGTTTGATGGCAAGGGAAGGACTGTTCAAGCGGACGCCGAGATCTAGATTGAGTCCATGGAGGACTATTTTGAGGCAGCAGGAACTGCACCTACTAACCAAGCCATGCTCGCCAAACTTAAACTTATAGGTGAAGAGAGACTTTGGTGGAAACAGTGGTGCAGAGACCAAGCAATCTCGGGGGGGACAGCCACTTGGAACAAGCTTAAGGAAGATGTGCGAGGGAGGTATTTGCCACCTGCCTACCGCACACAAAAGATGAATCAATTTTATGACTTGAAGCAGCTAGGATTATCCCTTGAAGCATATTATTCAAAGTTTGTTTCACTCCTAAAGTATGCACCCCCAATGGATATGACACAATAGGTGTCAAAGTTGTGTGCTGGGTTAAATCCACCCATAAACACTCGATTGGAATCAATGCGCCCACCAACAGACTAGCAAGACGCATTACTCTGAGTGAATCCAATCGTCCAAGAGCTTAAATCAGGAAACTATGATGTAGATGACTCACGGGATCAAGACAAGAGGTGCCACAAGTGCCATGAGATAGGACACATCCGTAAGAGATGTCCCAACCGCCGATTTTTCCACTCGGGGGGGTCACTCATGAATATATGTATATATAACGTGAGTTCAAAATAAGAGGGTTTTATAACACCATTTTTATAAAATTGTTATATACAGAAGGGTATCATATAAAGGGGTTACTTACAGATTGAATAGAAAAGGGTTGTGTTTTATACAAGAAAAATTCACAAATTAGGATATTTATAAATAGGCCATGAACGCACGTTATATAGAGAATATATATATAGTGAACCCCCCCAAGTGTTTCCACTGCAATGAACTAGGGCACATCCAAACAGATTGTCCTGAGTTGGACCCTGAGAATTAGGAACGTGCAGTCAAACGAAGCTGTCTAAACTCTGCTTTTGGTGCACATTATGAAGCACATGATGATGAAGGCTTGGAGCCTGTTATAACCTTTGAGGATGATTAGACATCCTAAGAAGATCCTCTTGAGGTAATAATTCTTGTACTTGGAATAGATTGAACTAGTACTGAAAGCATGCCACATTGAGCCTTGTGGAGGACACTTTGTAGGAGAAGTGATAGCCAGAAAAAGGCCTTGCTCATAGGATATTGGTGGCCAAACCTCCATAAGGATGCCTATGACTACTACAAACATTACAATGCTTGTCAACAAATGTAAAAGCTTACCAAAACTAGTGCTACTAAAAACATGCTTCCTTTAAAGCTATTTGAAAAGTGGAAGTTGTTATTTTAATAATTTGAGTAATCAGTGTACTGCAACAGAAGCGTGATGGGCCCTAACCCACAGGCTCTAAGGCCTAGTAGTGCTTGTCTCCCCCAACTCTTTTCGAGATGAGGACATCTCGATTCCTCTAAGGGGGAGAGGATGTAATGTTCCGGTGCTCCCCATAGGAACCCCCCAGGAGAAAACTTTCAATTATTTATTTATTTTTTTCACCTCCTCTCTCTCCCCTTGCTGACTGCATGGCACGGAGAGAGAGAGAGAGTGGAAGAAGTAAAGAGAGGGGGGCATGAACCCCCCAGGTGGCGTGAGGATGCCGCCTCCCCCCCCCCCCCAACACCACCTCCTCTATAAAGCCCAATGGGGGCTCGTCGAAGAAGGAGGAGAAGCTCCCCCTCCTCCCTACTGACTGTCAGGCAGCGGCCCTCCTCCCCATCAACAGAATCTTTCCCCCCCCCTCGGTTGTTGCGAAGCTCTTTCCCCCCTCATCATCATCTGAAATTTCCCACCCCCTCCGATGTGACTAGACGGCGCCCCCTGACGTCAGCAGGCATCTGCGCCCCCTGGGGCTCTGACTAAAACTTTCCCCCCACCTCCTCACCTAAGGCATGACGTCAACACCCCCCCATTTTTTCAATAGCGGTGCCCCTCCCCCGTGAACAGAGAGAAGTAGGGAGAGAGAGGGAGAGAAGAGAGAGAAGAAGGGAAGGAGAAGAAAAGAAGGGGAAGAGAAGAGGGAGGAAAGAGAGAAGAGGGAGAAGAGGAGGGAGAAGGGAAGGAGAAGAAGAAGGAGAAGGGAAGTGAGAGCGAGGAAAGAGAGAAGGAGTGAAGGAAAGAGAGAAGAGAGAGAAGAAGGGAAGGAGAAGGAAAGAAGGGGAAGAGAAGAGGGCGGAAAGAGAGAAGAGGGAGAGAAGAGAGAGAAGAAGGGAAGAAGAATAAAAGAAGGGGAAGAGAAGAGGGAGGAAAGAGAGAAGAGGGAGAGAAGAGAAGGAGAAGAAGAGAAAGGGGAAGAAGAGGGAAGAGAGAGAAGAGGGAGAGAAGAGGAGCAGGAGAAGAAGAAGAAGAAGGAGAAGAGTTAGTAAGAGGAGATGAAGAGAGGGGGAGAGAGAGAGAGAAAGTAGGAGAATAAGTGGAGAAAGAAGAGAAGGAGAGAGAGTGAGAGAGTGGGAGATTAAGTGAAAAGAAGAAGAAGAGAGGAAGGGAGAAAGAAAGAAGTGAGGGTTGGTGACTGCGAGTAGCCACGCCCAAACCCCTCTCTCGGAAAAATACCCCATCCAGCGGTCCTTCTTTCGAACCTGTGAACCCAAAACCCGACAAGGTCCGCACTGCCCCATTCCCGCAAGGCGGATGGCTCCCAAGAAGAAAGTCACAGGAAACGTAGGCGTCCAAGCCACCGGTAATGCTGGAGGGACGAGCGAAACAACCAACGCAGCACACACGAATCAAGCCTATGTTTACACACATGAAATGATAGGTTTTTTACAATATTTCACATAAAATAATAGGCTTCCACCCAATCTAGTTCATGAACAGTTATCTAGGATTCATGGATCGCGTTCGTGATTTCAATAAATACATGAAATGATAACTCCCGTTCTTAGCATGAAAATGCATAATTGCATGAAAAATTTAGGCTTTCATGTACTTAAGCCACACAAATATGTGCATAGTAAGATTAAAAAAGTCATCAATTAATTGTGAAGGGAGTTAAGGATCGTAGATTGTCAGTTTATTAGGCGACCCTTGTGCACGGAAGATGAGTTTGATGGCAAAATTCTGCATAGCATCGCACTAAGAGAGGAAGGGAAAGGATGTATGACAAGTCTTGCAATATATTGTGTTTTAAAGATTACCAAGTATGTTAAAAGACGTGCAAAGAATCGAAGATTCACAGCTTGGAACCCTAGGATAAAACCCAAGGGAAAGAGGGATTCAAAAGAAGTTGTTTTTAAGGATCTTGTCTTAGATTATTGGAAGTGGATATCCTCCAGGTTTAAGCTAGGCTAGTGAGGGCTGAAATGATGAACGGGTTGCCTCTTACCCATCCAACCTCCAATCCTCACTAAGAGAACTAAAGAGGGGCACCACCTAGCCAAAGGGAGGATGGGCTAGGACATCCCTACTCTCAAAGAGAATCAAGAGAGCCAAGACACAAATTTACAAGAGAGAATATATGTGCTAGACACCACATTGGAATATAAGAGAGAGAGATGAGAGGAGAGGGAGACAAGAGGAGAAGAGGTAGAAGAAGCTTGCCATTATGCTACATGGAATGAGAAGATGAGAAGAGAGGGAGATAATAGGAGAAGAGGTAGAGGAAGCTTGCCATTATGCTACATGGAATGAGAAGATGAGAAGAGAGGGAGATAATAGGAGAAGAGGTAGAGGAAGCTTGCCATTATACTACATAATAAAAGAACTTACTCATAGCTTACCTCAAAGAGATGAGGATATTGTAGAGTGCTCTCATGGACTTGTCATTGTCCTCCCCCTTCTTCATTCTCCATGGGCTCTTTATATAGCCTCCATGAGGGATTAGATTAATCTAATCTTCTTGATTAACATAATCCTAAATGATGTATGGCATCTTTGAAAATATGGAGAGTAGTGAATGGGACAAGTCCCCACCTTGGTCATCATGCAAGAAGCCAAGGGTGGTGGTAGACAACATAGAGAAATGGAGCTAGATTACAAGAGGTAGGTGCCCAAAGCACATTATTATAATATATTTACAAGAAGGATAGAGTGGAAAGTTGGTGTGGTGAAAGAGAGAAGAAAATTGCATATAGCCAGCAGTCTGCGCCTTTGTAACTTCAAATCCGTGAGGAATTTGAAAAAAGTTTCTTCTGCAACTTTGTAGACCAGGTCAAAATCGATTGGGCTACGCGAGAATTTTCTTGAAATTCGCTTTTTCTTGGGAGTTATTGAGATTATAAAAAACGGCTTCCAAAAGTTTCTTTGACTTTAGTCCCCCATATGTATATAAATACATATAAGCATGTGACAAAAGGGGTCCATGCTTGTAAGCTTTTGTGCAAGATCCAAATGACACCATGATGTGGATATTGACTTGTGTGCTAGGGTGAGGTGTCCTCTAATTATGGTGATAGATTCCAAATCTTAGTGATGCAGACGGAGCCCATGTGTAGTTGGAGGCTAGTCCTTTGAAAAATCTATGCATTCACTCAACTCCTAGGTGTAATCCATTTTCATCTTCACTAAGATAACCATCCCTTTGACCCTTTACATTGACATGCCTTCTAAGAACTTGTTCCCCCCATTTGCTAGAGTTATCATAATCGAGAAGTAATGTAGCATACCTAGTGCTTGAAGAGTAAACCCAAAGTGATATGGTAAGCTCTTGATAGGGGCTTTGGCCAAAATTTTGTGGTAGTAATCCGGGTTGTAAAAAACCCGGATCATTAGCCCTCCCCTTAGGCTAGAGGTATTCATGCCTCTAGCTTGATAATGATGGTCCAATAGAGCAAGAAGGACTGCACCCCCTCATTGGTGGCTCTTCATTGAATAACTGCTCCAAAGTGTTCATATTTCTTTGAAAATAAGGCTTCAGTCGCCATCCATTTACCCTTGTCTTGTGAACCTTCTCATCCATGTCACCGAGCTTATAGCTACCATTTGAATATCTCCTTATGACCATGAATGGCCCTTCCCACTTGAACACAAGTTTAGCATCCTTTCTGTTATCAAAGCGGTTATCATAGCGTAGCACAAGTGATCCTTCCCTTCTGTGTTTGCTAGCCAGCTTCTTATTAAAGGTCTTCCTCCTCTCTTCAGCCTACATGGAATAGTGTTGGACTGCTGCTTCTCTATCTAACTCCAGCCTCTCTAGATCCAAGATCCTTTCCTCTAACTTCTTATCTTGATTCTTCTCTTGACTCGCTACTAAAACACGCAAACTGGCCAGTTCCACCTCTATAGGAAGCAAAGCCTCTTGGCCATAGACGAGGTGAAATGGAGTATAGCCAAGTGAGGTTCTGAATGAAGTCCTGTAGGCCCAAAGAGCTGCATTCAATTTTTTATCCCAGTGCTTGGGGTGCATGTGTACCTGCTTGGTAATTATCTTACAAATCAGCCCATTCACTTTTTCGACCAAACCATTACACTGTGGATAGTAGGGAGTAGAATGCCTGTGCTTGATTTTTAGCCTTTCCATTAGCTCCCCTACTAGGTTCGCCCTAAAACCAGGACCGCGATCAGAGATAATTTCCAAAGGTGTGCCAAACCTGCAACAAATATGTTCAAACACAAATTTTCCCACTTCTTGGGCTGTGATCCTACTAGTTGCTGAAGCCTCTGCCCACCTCGTCATGTAGTCTACACCCATTATGATGTATTCCTTGCCAGATTGAGTTCGTGGGAGTGGCCCTATTGCATCAATCCCCCATTTCTCAAATGGACCATATGTAGTTATGGGATTTTGTTCCTCATGCACTAGCTTCCTTGGTCCAGCCTTTTGGCAATCGTCACAAGTGCGGCACCAATGTTGCACATCTCGATGTAGACTAGGCCACACAAAACCGGCTTGGAGAATCTTCCTGCTGGTTATTTCTTGAGCAAAATGTCTGCCACAAACCCCTTCATGGTAGCTCTTAATCACATCTATAATCTCCTTTGCTGTTGGCACCCTTCTAAGCACTGCATCCTTTCCTTTGCAATACAACACATCATTTATCAAGCGGTATTTAGTGGCCTTAGTAGCTAGCCACCTTTTCTCACTTTTACTCATATGTGTAGGTGCCTCACCTTGCTCGAGAAAATAAAGCACATCTTGTAGTTGAAACTTACCTTGAAACAAGGGAAGCTTTACTGTAACGATGCCCACCATTACCTCTTTCAATTTTTCAGCTGCTAGAGCATCTGCGTCGCCATTTGTGTGCCTTGGCACAAAATAGATTTGGGCTTTTTGTAGCTTTCTCATGAGAGTTTTAGCTTCCCTCATTTTCACTGCCAAGTTATCATTTTTACAAGCCCAGATTCCTTTCATTTGCTTAACAATTAGCATAGAATCACCAAAAACATTAAGCCGAGTGACACCATGTGAAAGACACCACCTCAAACCTAAAAGCAAGGCTTGATATTCTGCCTCATTATTAGAATGGACATCCTCCAAGCTGATACCTTCTCCATAAAGTTTGTCACCTTCGGGACTGAACACCACTATTCCTGCTGCCGCTCTATCTTTAATACGCTTGTAGGCCCCATCAAAGTAGAGGGCATGGGCGTTCTCCACCCGCAGCGGCTCCTCAAGAGGAGGTGTCTCCTCTTTTACCTTTCCCTTCTCCTTTTCCTTCTTTTGATGGCATCTATGGGTCAACAAATCAGCTATGCAAGCTCGAGTAGAATCCTCCACCTTGAAGGTGTAGTCAAACTCTTGGAGTTGTATGACCCACTTAGCGATTCTGGCTGAAACATCCATGTGCTGTAAGGCATAGGGAAAATGCTCTTCTGTCGTGATCACTGTGAATGGCCTAGGGAGAAGATAAGGACGAAACTTTCTTACAGCAAACATTAGAGACAAAACCATCACCTCGACCATCTTGTACCCTCGTTCTGATGCTGTCATTACTCTACTAGAAAAGTAAACCGGTCTCATTAGGCCAGTTTTAGCATCCTTTTGTATTAGTGCTGCCCCTAGATCATCTTCCCCAAAACTCGGATTGACAAAAAACTCCTAATCCCAACAAGGCTGTAAAATTAAAGGAAGGGTGCTAAGAGCCTTCTTCACCTCGTTAAAGCACCTTTCACTTTCGTCACTCCACAGGAGCTCCTCAGAGTGGGTTAACTGTTGCAATGGAAATATTAATTGGGAGAGGAGATGAATGAACCGCCCCATATATCACACCTTCTGAATGAAAGAGGTTAGTTGCTTCACAGAAGATGGTGATGGCACTGCCAATAGGGCCTTAACTTTGTTTGGATCTGCTTCAATGCCCCTCTCACTTATGACATGCCCTAACAAAGTTACACTGCTTTCGCCAATGCGACACTTCTCATGGTTTAACTACCCCCCATTTTTGCAAGGCGGTTGAAAGCTTCATCCACCTTCCCTAGATGTAAAGCCTTAAAACTATAAATACAAAAATCATCAATAAAGACCCTGGTGGATTTCCCAAAATATGGCTGGAAGACATAATTCATGAATCGCTGGAAGGTAGCTGGGGCATTTGTTAATCCAAATGGCATTACTTTGTAAGCAAAACAACCCCAAGGTGTAATGAAGGTGGTCTTTTGTTGATCCTCCTCAGCTATTTAGATTTGGAAATAACCTGAATACCCATCACAAACAGTGTATCTCTCATGCCCGGCCACCTCGTTGAGTATTTCATCCTGAAAGGGAAGAGGAAAGTGATCTCTCTTTGTTGCAGCATTTAGCGGCTTGTAATCCACACAAATCCTCCATTTTCCATTCTTCTTGGGTATCACCACCACAGGTGAAACCCACTCTGAGTCCCCTATTGGATAGATGAAGCCTGCCTTTAAAAGCCGTTGCACCTCAGTGAGTAGAGCATTTTGTTGAACTACTCCCAATCGTCGTAGTCGCTGCACCACTGGCCGTGCTCCCTCTTTTAGATTAATGTGATGTTGTACTGCTGTCACACCTGTGATGTGTTCATAATCAGAAATAAAAAGTGCAGAGTGTTTTATCACCACTTCCATGTAGGCTGCCTTCTCCTCAACTGATAGATCCTTAGCCAACATTTTTTCTAACCCCTCCTTCTCGACCTTTGGGAGCTGCTGCGGAATTTCACTACTAGAAGGCCCTTTTAATGTAATCCCCATCACTTCTAGAGAGCTTTCTTCCTCCTCATTAGAAGACTCTCCCTCTGTCATAGATGACCAACCCTCGCTGGAACTCCATTCATCAGCGGTGGTCTCTAACACAAGATCCTCCTGTTGGCCCTCCTTCATGTTGTAGATAGTGCTCTTCCATTTTTTATGCAGCCCCTTTTATGGCCTTAGCTCTAAAGCCCCTGTCTCCCAATCTTGTCTGGCTTTCATTCGCATTAGCCATGGTCGCCCAAGAATGAGCGGATAGCCGTCCCCCTTCACTGGCATCACATACATGTCAAGCTCCAATTGCACTCCACACACCTTTACCTTGACTTTCTTTATAACTCCCAAACAATTTACTACCACATTGTTAGCCATTTTGGCCCCAAATTTAGTAGTTTCATTTACCTCTAATCCCAAACGATGCATCAACTTTTCCGTCATGACACAAATCTCTGCACCTCCATCCACATATGTCTTTGACACTCTCTGCCCATTGATTTCGGCTTCCACTAGAGGCACAATATCTTTCATCTTTCTAGCTTGGATTGCATTCACATGTCTATTCTTCATGGGTCTAATGCTTACCATCTTTGACCATTGTCGCCGCACTGTTGGAGATAGATATAGTAATTGTGGCCATGAAATTTTTGGCCCTTGATTCCTCACATCAGCAAGCAAATCATAAGCTCTAGTACCTTTACCCAAGGGAAAATCATCTGGCTCAATGTGTCGGCGTGAGCGAGCCCTCCTCTTTTTACTGTTGCATGTCTTTGCAGCCATTGATGACTCCGCCTCCTCTTCCATATTTTCAACCTCCTTTGGTGGTGTAGGCTCCATCTTCTCAATTCTCCGGGCTTTCTTCACCGGCATTGCTTCAACCTCTACTAATTTGGCCTTCCCTTTGACATCACTCTCATCTAAACTAATTATCCTAACATCATGATTCTCTGGTGGTTGGACAGGCAAGGGCGGCATCTCTGCAAGTGGTCGAGGATGTTGGAGAACTTGAACCGGTGGTGGAGGCCCTGGATTCGGTGGAACAAACCTTTCCCTAGGTGGTGTCACTTGTTGTCCCCTCCTTCTTGGTTGGAACCCATTTCTTGGAAAACGCCTAGGATGAGGGCAAAATTACATACCATGGCCAGTCTCCCCACAATTATAGCAAACATACTCTCTTTCTTGCCTCCTTGGACCTCGATTGCCTTCATTTATGAGGGGAGGGGGCCGCACTCCTTGCACCAAATTTAACGAAAGGCTTTCAAGTTGATTAGTAATGCGTTGTAGGAGCTCTTGCTGTGGTATCTCTGGTTCAGGTGGGGCCTCTGCTATTTCTCTAGGCCTTGGCATGGTTGGTAAAACCTGCATGGGCTCAAACTCCCCCCTTCAACTGGGCTTGATACTTCAATTTTCTATCTTTCTCCCTCGCATAAGTGACTGATTCTTCATAGGATACGGGAAACTTTCCTTTGACCTTCTCCCTTAGTAGAGGATGGAGTCCGGCTAGAAAACAATCTTTCTTAAGGCAATCAGGTACTCTTTCTCCCTCAGCTAAAGAGGCTGTCCATTTATCCCACAATTTTATAAACATGCCTTCATATGCTTGGTACTCCCCTGGTAAGGTTTGGCGAAGATCTAAGAGTTGTCTCCAAATATCTTTAGGTGGCTCTGTATCTTGGTACTTGTGCATGAATGTGGTCTTGAGATCCTCCCAATTACCCCTTGTAGCCTCTGAGAGAGCTTGATACCACACTCGAGCATCACCCTTTAGAACTAAAGGGAAGGTCCGTACTTTGGTTGCTTCGTCATCCCGGCCTGTGACTAGGAAGGCCATTTCTAAGTCATCCAAAAAGTCCAGAGATTTCTCCCCTTTGTGCCCAAAAAAACTTGGAAAAGCCATGATAGGAAGATGTTGATCTAGCTCAATACAAAATAAAGATGAACATGTCTAGGCCCAAGTCATATCTTATTAAGGGTAGAATAAATGGATTTACAGATGCATTAATCTCAGCAAGACGACGAGGGCCCAATAAGCCCCTTATAATATTTTGAAACCTGATCTTTGTGCTAACGATTATATGCAGGTTTGTCTAGCAAGTGGATGGATAGGTCCATACAAATCCCTATGGTTCATGGGATACACTTAGAGTAGAATGAATATGTGTACATTAAAGGAGATGTTATAATCCAAAATAGGGAGTATTATGGGATCAGGGGACAACAAGATCTCTCTCAACCTCTCAGCTCCAAAATAGAAGACCAACCTTTGCTGAAAATGTATCTTTCTACTAATGCACACATCCACCCAAATGTTTTGAACCGATTGAAAGTTGTAGAAAGTAGGAGTAGTCATTTATGCATTAACTACAAATTTTCACTACAAACTTTCATGAAGCGTATTGTTGAAGCTATGGCCTCTTAGATCCCACCATTCGAGAGATGCGAAGGATTTGCTCGCCACTGATTAGCGTAGCTTTTGTGTGACCATCATCAGACTTGTAAAGTTCATAGGCTTCGATAGCTACCTTCTCAATTACTTTGAGTCTTCTTGCTAGTAGTAGTTGAAGCGCATCACCATATGTAGCCTCTCGCCAATACCGCACACCATTGATGTGTAACTCACCCTCCAAAAACTTATTAATCCCCGAATTTGAAAGCGCCATCACCACTTGAAGACGAAGCTCCTTAGGGAGTGTCTTTACACTAGACACCAAGCACTCAACACAATGCCTTGACGTAGAGACTTGATGAGAGCAAGATTTCTCATGAAGCAAAGAAGGATGTGTGTAATTAACTTGCTTTACCCGCATACGTGTCGTTTGTCGATAAAGATCCTTCTTCTCTTGAGCTTCTTTTGGAGACCATAGCGGTACTCTTGAGCGGTGAATCCCTTGAATAGGGTTTGATGAAGATCCCTCCTTAGTGATTTCTTGACAAACACTCGTTGAAGAAGAGGACAACTCCTTCGATGTTTCTTTCTTCATAGAAGTTGTAGAGCGTAGCTTGAGAACTCCTCAGCGGGGGCACCAAAAATGAGGGCTGAAATGATGAACGGGTTGCCTCTTACCCATCCAACCTCCAATCCTCACTAAGAGAACTAAAGAGGGGCACCACCTAGCCAAAGGGAGGATGGGCTAGGACATCCCTACTCTCAAAGAGAATCAAGAGAGCCAAGACACAAATTTACAAGAGAGAATATATGTGCTAGACACCACATTGGAATATAAGAGAGAGAGATGAGAGGAGAGGGAGACAAGAGGAGAAGAGGTAGAAGAAGCTTACCATTATGCTACATGGAATGAGAAGATGAGAAGAGAGGGAGATAATAGGAGAAGAGGTAGAGGAAGCTTGCCATTATACTACATAATAAAAGAACTTACTCATAGCTTACCTCAAAGAGATGAGGATATTGTAGAGTGCTCTCATGGACTTGTCATTGTCCTCCCCCTTCTTCATTCTCCATGGGCTCTTTATATAGCCTCCATGAGGGATTAGATTAATCTAATCTTCTTGATTAACATAATCCTAGATGATGTATGGCATCTTTGAAAATATGGAGAGTGGTGAATGGGACAAGTCCCCACCTTGGTCATCATGCAAGAAGCCAAGGGTGGTGGTAGACAACATAGAGAAATGGAGCTAGATTACAAGAGGTGGGTGCCCAAAGCACATTATTATAATATATTTACAAGAAGGATAGAGTGGAAAGTTGGTGTGGTGAAAGAGAGAAGAAAATTGCATATAGCCAGCAATCTGCGCCTTCGTAACTTCAAATCCGTGAGGAATTTGAAAAAACATTTCTTCTGCAACTTTGTAGACCAGGTCGAAACCGATCGGGCTACGCGGGAATTTTCTTGAAATTCGCTTTTTCTTGGGAGTTATTGAGATTCTAAAAAACGGCTTCTAAAAGTTGCTTTGACTTTAGTCCCCCATATGTATATAAATACATATAAGCATGTGACAAAAGGGGTCCATGCTTGTAAGCTTTTGTGCAAGATCCAAATGACACCATGATATGGATATTGACTTGTGTGCTAGGGTGAGGTGTCCTCTAATGATGGTGATAGATTCCAAATCTTAGTGATGCAGACGGAGCCCATGTGTAGTTGGAGGCTAGTCCTTTGAAAAATCTATGCATTCACTCAACTCCTAGGTGTAATCCATTTTCATCTTCACTAAGATAACCATCCCTTTGACCCTTTACATTGACATGCCTTCTAAGAACTTGTTCCCCCCATTTGCTAGAGTTATCATAATCGAGAAGCAATGTAGCATACCTAGTGCTTGAAGAGTAAACCCAAAGTGATATGGTAAGCTCTTGATAGGGGCTTTGGCCAAAATTTTGTGGTAGTAATCCGGGTTGTTAAAAACCCGGATCAGCTAGTAAGCTGACTCTAAATGGAATGTTGATCAAGACTTGTGCTTGGTTGTTTTGAAAAGGATATTTCTAAGTGAATTGACGGGTTGCGTTGGTAAGAGGAGATCCTACTAATGACAAGTGGTTTATAAGCAAAGTGATTGCTTGATGTAGAAAATGATATTTTCTTGATTGGAAATGAAAGGGATGTTTTCCTTAGTAATTGTTTGTAAGCTGGGTGCTTCAGCTATGATTGATTCCCTAAATGAATAATTAAGGAAAGTTGGCGCTAGCTATCCCCGCAAACCGCCAAACCCTAACCAAGGGGGTTATGAAATCTGCACTGGGAATGTGGATTGAACCCGCCGTGAGAGGTCTCTCCATGGAAATTACTTGGCGTAGGAGGACACTTGGGTGCCAATGAGGGCTCTGGCCATAAATCCCAATGCCTCGGGGCCCTACACAAGTGTTCTACGTGACTCGAGATAGGATCTCCAGGCCTTGATACTAGTTACAAGGTAGAATCTTGGAAGGATAAACCTCCGGGTTTTATTTCGCGGAAGACGGAAGGACTTTTTTCTGCGGAGGCAGAAGGGAACACTTAATTCTCCTGTATGGGCAGGAGACAAACATTAATCTTAAGATAAGTTAAGGAAGTGTTTGATCTTGTTTTATCTTGTCTTCGTGTTAGTGCCCTAAATTACGTAAAGGAACGTGTGACTAACAGGTTAATTAAGGACGCTGCTTTTATGTGTCAAACATAACGTGGTAGGTAATTAGATAACTAAAACCACTCCCCGAAGGAAGCATGGTGGATGTGACCAATGGGTCTATCCTACGGAAGGGTGGTCTCGGTTAGCCGAGAGCTTTCCTCAAAGGAAATGTTAACGAGAAATGTTAGGAAAAGTTGGACAATGACCTTAGACAATGTTGGTTAGAATCCTGATTCATACCATTTTAGGGGACCAGAATGGGACTATGCCCTACGGGCAGAGAGGTCGAGCGATGCATCCCTCTTGTTTCCCATTCTCTTTGAACCAAGTGCGGTATGAGTCTACTTGGGTCCAGTTGTATCTACACAAAGTGGAGTGGCTATAGACCGATACTAGAAGGCTGTTAGGAAGACTCGACTACTAGGAACCTGGACTTCAGGTCGATCCTAGTGGGAATGGCCAGATAAGCTTCGTTGCAGGGCAAACTCGAGAGACCCTAGTTGGCAAACCCCATGTCATTCCTTGGGAGTGTCGGGTGGCGTCTTCTAGATTGATCTCTCGATGGGCTGCTAAGACGTGTCCCACAAATTGAGGGACAGGCACGTTACAGATGCTCTCATCTATTTATGAGCTACAAGAGGTCCACTTGGTTTGTATTGATTCTATGTATACATGATTACTCCCACCTTTTCTCATGCTTCTTATTCAGGTTTGTACTTTGTCTTGCCTAGCTTAATGGTGTTTCTCTTGATAATGTGTCATATCTTTTTGGTATGTAACTCTCTCTAGACAATGACATACTCCATCCCCATAACAAGGCCTCACAACCTTAGAATAGAGTCGACATAATTACCTTTCTTCTAGGCATGATGCTAATGATAGGGATCTCCTCCCGTTGCTAATACTAGATGTTGGCAATAGTTCAAGATTCTAAATGGATTGTTATTTTTCAAGGGTTTTAAACACCCATCAATATGACCATCTCTCATATTGTGAGCTTGTATTTCAATCTCAAAGCCATACATTGTCTCCTCACTATCCCAAGTAAGCAAGAAAACTAATGAGCAAGAGTGTGTAGTAGACTCATCTTCTTACCTTCATGTATTATAGTGAACGTGCCTTCAAAGGTTCATGAGTGGCCTCGTAACTTAACATTTTCCCTTTAATTAGCTCACATTACTCTATCACAAGATATCAAGTTCACAAGTGCTCCATTGAAAAGAGAAAAAGTAGAGAGGAAGACGATGTACCAATATCAACTTGACCTTCTATCCCTCACCTTCCAATCTATGGAAGAAGAAGGGAAACAAGAGAAGAAAGGCAACAAAAGGCAAGAGCTTCACTCTCCAAGTTCCTCACTCACACTCTCATTTTTTACCAGTCCCATTAAGATGAGAAAAGAGATAAGATGGATATAAGGACAAGGCTTACTCTCATTACACACATAAGAATGAGTTCCTCTATTCACTTTTTGGCTTTTATATGTAGGGTAGGTTTAAGTTTTTCTCTCATAAGCTAGGCCCCTTACTTACTTTTAAGGCTCCTGACTAATCCTTTTTAATATATGAATACACCTTATGTTAATTTGATCTTTTTGGCTAAAGTGAATAAAAGATTTCTGCCCACAACCTCATGTTTTTATGGGTTGTTCTAATTAGCTCCATAATGTTTTAAAAATTTCATGGGAGCAAGTATGACGCAAAATAATGTTATAACCATTTGCACCAAAATAGTTGCAGATTTGGATACTGGTGCCTAAAATAATGTAATGCATTCCTAAAAGTAATAGCATCCAAAATAATGCTGGTACTTAGGATTTTTATACTTCTACTTAACACTTTGATTTGACTTTTACATTCTTCTTTCTTTAAGGTCAAGATATACTCCCCTAGAAAGATTAAAAAACCCAAGGTACACATATATCAAGAAAAGATTCTCTCATAAGAGGAGAAAAGCTGTGTATCTAGTGTCAAATGTACCTCAATATCTTGAAGCTTAGCCAACTTACCAAAAAAGAAAATCATAGATCCTAGCTCTTTTTGGAGTACTTGTATTCTTGAGGGGGCTACCAATCAAGCAAGCACTTGAGGATGGACCTAGTACTATGGTTAGCTTTTTAGAACTAGTATACCAAGCTTATGATTGAATATATTGAGGTAGAGCTAATGCTTAGCATTACAAGTTATCTTCTTAAACAATAGAATCTTCTCTTAGTGTACACATACCTTCTTGGATTTTCTTTCACTTGATGTATGCAACACTCCATTGGTCATAACATGTTGCATTCAAGCATATCTCATTCGTCATAGTCTATTGCATTCTCACTCTACTTTGTACTCTCTCTCCACTAGTCAGACACCATAACCTTTTTTGTAAACTCTACACTCTATACTCTACTCTCTCTCTCCATGCTAGCTTTCTCTCTCTCTCTACTCTCTATTCTCTCTCCCTATTCTAGCTTTCTCTCTTTACTCTTCCCCTCTCTCTCTAAACTCATCTCTCTCTCTCTCTCTCTCTCTCTCTCTCTCTCTCTCTCTCTCTCTCTACTCTTTTTCTCCCTACTCTTTATGCTCTCCTAACTATTACTCTATACTCTACACACACACACACACACTCTCTCTCTCTCTCTCTCTCTCTCTCTCTCTCTCTCTCTCTCTCTCTCTCTCTCTCTCTCTCTCTCTCTCTCTCTCTCTCTCTCTCTCTCCCCAATATCTCTTTACTCTCTTCCCCCTCTCTCTCAAATTAACCAATTTGAGTTTTAAACTTTTCTTTTCTTATATTTTTGTTATCTTAGAATTAAGTAATTGTTGTTCATTTCATTATCACTACAAGGATATAGGAGAATAGCAACGGCCATTTTTGATGCAAATTAGCAGCGATGGTACTCAGATGAAAAAAAGCAGGCCGAAACCCAAGCATGGCATTTTGTGTGAAAGAGTGATGGAGGGAGCGAAAGAAAGAGTGAACTACATCGTGCATTTAAGAGGGAGAGGGAGAGAAAGAGAGAAAGAGGGAGAAGGAGAGCTTCTCACCGCCGCCGCCACCATTTGCAAAGAAGAGGAGGAAGTGCACGAAGAGCAAAGAGGAGCTACCGAATCCATCCTCGGACCTTTGCGGTGAGTGTATTGCTCCCTCTTGGTTTATTTTTATTTTTTCTCTTTTTCTTTTGCTTGTTTTTGTTAAAAATGATATGTATTGAGAGAGAAAGAGAGGAAATGAGAGAGAGAGAGGAAGAGAGAAAAAGAAAGAAGGAACGAGAGAGAGAGGGAATAAACATGAAACATAATAAAGAAAGAGAGAAAGAGAGAGAGGGATGGAGAGAGAAGAATCAATGGATAAAAAACAAAGAGAGGGTAAGATCTTGTTCTTTAATTTCCTATTTTCTTGTTTGTAGTAGTAGTAGTAGTAGTTCTTTAATTTCTTCTTTTCTTGTTTGTAGTGGTGGTGATGGTGGTGGTAGTAGTAATAGTAGTAGTAGTAGTTCTTTAATTTCTTCTTTTCTTGTTTGTAGTAGTAGTAGTAACAATAGTAGTAGTTCTTTCATTTCTTCATTTCTTATTTTTTGTTGTTGTCATAGTGGTAGTGGTAGTGGTAGCTCTTTAATTTCTTATTTTCTTGTTTTTTGTAGTAGTAGTAGTAGTAGTAAGAGAGAGAGAGAGAGAGAGAGAGAGAGAGAGAGAGAGAGAGAGAGAGAGATGTTTTGTTAAAGGTGCACCTTGGGTGTGCTCAATGCTTCAGGAAGGCGAGTAGTAGTAGTAGTAGTAGTAGTAGTAGTAGTAGTAGTAGTAGTAGTAGTAGTAGTAGTAGTAGTAGTAGTAGTAGTAGTAGTAGTAGTAGTAGTAGTAGTAGTAGTAGTAGTAGTAGTAGTAGTAGTAGTAGTAGTAGTAGTAGTAGTAGTAGTAGTAGTAGTAGTAGTAGTAGTAGTAGTAGTAGTAGTAGTAGTAGTAGTAGTAGTAGTAGTAGTAGTAGTAGTAGTAGTAGTAGTAGTAGTAGTAGAGAGAGAGAGAGAGAGAGGTTTTGTTAAAGGTGCATCTTTGGTGTGTTTGAGAAGGCGATTACTAGTATTAGTAGTGGTCTAGTGCAATACCACGGGATGGAAAATACTCTAATATAGGGTAGTTACTCCCTCATCCCCATGCACAACATATTAGACTTTACTTCCTGTAGGCCCGTCCGTAGGCAAGTGGAGACTTTACATACATTAATTTTATTGAGTTATAAGAGAAGAAATCCCTTCTCAAACAATTTAAGAAAGGAAAAAAGAATGATAACAAAAACAAATTGTTTGTTGTAACATAGACCTAATGGAAAATGATGAAAGCCCTGATGTTCAAGATCGCAAGGCATATCTTAATTAGCTTGTCCCATGTCCTTGGTCTCAATGTAAGTTGGCAATTAGACAAAAACGTCAATTTTCTATGGAACACATACGACGCTTTGGTGAGTTTCAATCAGAGATAATTGATTAGGTGATCTTTGATTTTGAGCAAATGGTAAGAAAAGTGTATATCAATCATGCATTATATTTGCAAACTAATTGAATATCATATACAAAAACACTGGATGTGGCGGTACAATTTATTACAGGGATGTGACATCTCATCCCAAGGAGGAGTGCACCCTTTGCAGCCAGTTCGAAGAGTTTGTGGATGTGCGATGGATGGAGTGCCTGAGCCAATCCACCACTTGGAAGGTACTACCCAATCTATACTATCAATACCAAAGGAGACAAGAAGCCTTCCAGAATTTTCTACAATCTTGGAGCTTGAGATGGAGGCAATGATCAATGCATTGATGCCCATGGATGTCAAGACATCTGATCCGCTTAGAGAGGAAGCATCCATACCATTATCTCTCCTGAAGACACTGCTTGCACTCCTAAGTATGCAAGCAAAATACGTGTGGAGCGATACAAGTGTGACCGAGTTGTTCAGGTACCTTCTATGTATGCTTCATTGATTTCTTTTCGGCACCATCATAAAAAACAATTGTGCTTTTTCAAGGTGTTTTATGAGTTTTTTTAAAGGCTACTAAAGTATCATATATTATCACTTGCAAATACCATGCCTGAGTCTCGTGATGATGCATGACAGATTTTACGAAAGCTTGGCATGGACTACAACAACATCCATGCATGTGTCAATGATTGCATACTGTTTCGAGGAGAATACGAGAATATGGAGACATACCCAAAGTGTGGTGCTCACAAGTATCAACATGATTTGCAAGGGCAAACCATCCCTCAAAAATATCTTAGACACTTTTCGATTACCTCCCGTATACATCATATGTTTCATACATCTGACATGGTGAGCTTGACAATGTGGCATGCATAGAATAGATCCATAGATGGAGTCCAACGAATATCAACGGATTCACATGAATGAAGCCACATTGACTCTACCTTTCCAGGATTTGCATGAGAGCCAAAGAATCTTCAGCTCGGTCTTACTATGGATGGCATGAACCCATTTGGTCTACACTCAAATTCTTACAGTGTGTGGCTTGTAGTCCTTGTTAACTACAACATCCCTCCATGGCTTTCTATGGAGAAAGGACACCTCATCCTTAGCTTGCTCATTCTTGGCCACTACAAAGTCAAGAATATGGACATGTATCTTCGTCCATTAGTTGATTAGCTTAAGATTTTGTGGGAGGAGGGGGTCGTCGTGGAAGATATGAGCAAGTGCGATGGTCGACAGTCCACCAATATTTGAGCCATTCTCATGTAGACCATGCATGACTTTCCAGGATTCGGGGAGTTCTTAGATAAGTAGACTTCTGTTCTTGTTGGTAATATCTATCATAGCTCGTTCAAGTTTGTATTCACTGGATAGAGGTGTTAGGATAGGTCTGGTTACCTCAGGTTATCATGCATGTCCATTTTGTGGGCCACAGTTAGACTCCCAAAGGTCATGCACCATGAAGAAGATGGTACATCAAGGACACGTCACTTTCTTTTGCCGGAGGGTCATGAACTGAGGGAAGGTTTTCTTGGACGACCTTGAGCATGAATGAACGCCTAAAGCTGGTATGAGCAAAAAATGGTCCACACAGAGTCACATCCAAATGGAATGGAACGATTCTCAATTTTCTACAAGTCGCCATATTAGACCCACTTACAGATAAACCACTTGTTGGATCCCATGCATATTTTCAAGAATGTGGATAGCTTACTATGGAACCACATCACAGGAAAGAGAGAGACTATAGGGACACGAATGGATTTGAAGGAGGTAGGTAAGATGGAGGTGCTTTGGCCGCAGCCCGAGTGCTGATGGTCACTTGCAGCTACCTCGTGCTCCTTGGTTTTTATCCACTAAAGAAGAGCACGTTGTGAATAAATTTATCAAGTCTATCCACACTCCGATGGGTATGGTGTATTCTCTCAGGTCCACATTTTTTAAAGATGACCAATTATCAGGGCTAAAATCCCATGATTGGCATAAGATATGCCAGGTTTATACTATGAATGGATTATAAGTGGCCTGCGTATTTTGCTATTTGGAGTGTAGTCATTGTTCGTAATGCTTCTTCATTTGTGGTAGTTTGTACTATCGATTATGATCGCAGGATGCCTTACTCCAAAAATATGCGGGGCATTTACAAGTTGTCAAATTTAGTACAATGGATCTCACAGAAGAAGATCAAGACATCCTCTATTGAATCCAAAAGGTAGGGAGTAGTAGAGACGGTGTGTCTCTTTGAGAAGTACCTACCCACCGGCATGCTCACGATACAAACCCATCTTCTAGTGCATTTTGTAGATGAAGTGGAGATTGTTAGACCTATCCATATGCGATGGATGTTCTTCTTGGAGTGCTTCATGAAGACCCTAAAAGGCTTTGTGTGACAACGAGCTTAGCCAGAAGGTAGCATGGCTGAAGGTTGGTTGGTGTCTGAGGCATTAGTGCATATTTCATAGTGGCTACCAATGGTGGATTCAAGCAATAGTATGCTATGGTCGCTAAAGGATGATGATAGACTAATTAGAGATGTGGTGGTTGGAAATGGGGTGGAAAAATAATGGATGTTGCAATGGAGGAGAATGTGAATCATTTTTATATGTTGCACCATGCCTCCATGGAGACATGGCTTCCTAGGTACGAGCAAGCGAGGAAAGATTGGGAAGAAGTGCAATCTAAATTTTGACATAGTGCGTGCCATTAACCGATTTGATATCTCAAGGGCATGGAAGAGGTGACACGGTTTATGTCAACACGATGGTTGCATTGAGCTTTGAGTGTAGCATCTCACAAAGGGGCAAAGGTCTCAACTGAGGGGTTGGAATTCTTGAGGGGATGTAGTCCAGAGGTGACATGTGTTTAGGGTTTGTCATATCTAAATTTTATATGTGACAACTAATTGACTATTTCAATGTACAATACAAAATATACAGTGTGGTGTGGTCGCGCGAACGGCATTTTCGCGTGGAGCATATTGACAAAATGTGCTCCATAACAGATTGTGGTATCATGGCAAAGTTCAAGCAAGAGAGCCGACGACGAGCAATGGATCCAAACACTGTTATAGATGAGATGGAGTATTTTGGGAACTTGCAAAGTATCATCACAGTGGATTACCCTAGCTTCTCCATGATCCTATTCGATGTGCAGTGGTTCAAAGTGGTACTTGAAGGAGTTGGGGCAACTGTTTAATGAGGTCTATCTGGATTTCTTGAAATAGATTCCGAAAAAGGATGGACAGATTTGCGCGACACATTTGTATTGTCGGCCCATTGCGAATAGGTGCATGAACTCATGTTTTTTTTAATTTTATTATGACATGGTACATGTCACAAAAGTTAAATCTCTCTTGTACGTGATTTTGAACAGGTAACTTTCTATCCAAACCCTCGACAACCTCGATGGTGGTATGTTTTACCTTCAGATCCACAAAGTGCGGGAGTATATGATCAAAGCAATGTTCCCAACATAGATGATGGAAATACATGAGTCTAAGAATTCAGGTCGACTCATCCTTTTGTGATGACCTGTCTATCGAGCTTCCACTATATGAGGAGTTGTGTCAGGAGATTGATACGAGACCATAGGGTACTTTATACTTGGAGTATCCACCTACTCAATTCGTTGACGAATCGCTTATAAGGGTACATAAGATATGTGTTTTAAGTAAATCATTTTTTGAAGATTTATATTACCATGCTTTGCTTGATTTATATTGATTATGCTAACATCAATTTTTGTCTGTGCAGGTGACCTTTGTGGATATTTCGATCCGCACAATGAGTCGAGGGATGAGTGACAAGAAGCTATAAGAGATCTTCACACATATGCCTCCAAATCAGATGGCTCAATTCAGAGATATTGTGGACCAGGAGCTGTCTCTCAAACACCATCAGGACATTCTGTCAAATCTACTTCGGTGCACTCTGATGCTTTAGTTTCCAATAGATGAGGTTGATACTCTAGGCTTGGGCCGGATAGAGGGAGTGGTTCTGGGGATGCTACAGAGATGTGGATGTAGTGAGCCTGTGGTCGGGGGCCCGGGATACAGGTGCTACTTCTCGCTCTCATGTAGGTTTGAGAGAGCATGGCTCAGGTGGTTGTTGTGGAGGTACCGACACAATGTCTATGTCTCGTTGTGCAGATTTTTCCACTCTAGCTTTTGCTCAACTTTCTGCAAGTGGCACCCTTATGGGTGCTACTCTGAGAGATACTACCCCCATAGGTACACCAAATGTACATGGGTCTCTTGGATATGCCCATGAGCGTGGTTGCAGGTGGGAGAGGACACATCTTAGGCATACCCTAGAGGGGTATGGATACCTTGTAGATGATAGGACAAGAGCCATCATCATGAATGATGAGGGGAGGAGGGTGATGGCTCGTATGAGAGAGTTGTGCCAACAATTTTTTTGGCATAACATATTAGATCATTAGAAGAACATACCGAAGGGGAGAAAGGACTACAAAGTAGCATCCTTGCATGAGGATTTTTTGGTACCCACCTCAGCAGATAGGTTTTCCATAGGCTAGATGATGGAATGCATGCATGCATACATGTCACACATACAATCAAACACACATAAGGCACTTAAGAGTGGGGCCTCAAAGTTCGAGTGGCTAGACGTAGATGATTGGCACTGACTCAGGGAGGAGGCTAAAAATTCTCCAAGACGTTGGAGATAGCATCGGGAGGCGACGAGGGCATGAATGGAGGTAGGAGTACCATCATCTTGGGAGTTGCGGCCACAGGACTTATCTTGAGGACTTTGTAAGTTTTTCTTTTGTCCTGCTTGCTTATTTTTTTGCAATATCCCTTGTATTGACAATCATGTTTCTAACAATTGTATTTTGTTTTCTTTGTAGCACTCCATTACAAACCGCAATCCCACTGGCCTAGAGACTCAATATTTAGAGAGACATCGTCTCACTGCATTGATCGACTGATTGTATGGACATGACAACCCAGTAAGTCACTCATCTTTCTTGTCCATAGTTACTAATTTTAATGTTCTCTCTTTGGACAGCGTGATGAGATGTGGCTCGAGTGTCCGCAAGTGCAACACGAGATTGGATCTTGGGTCGGTCATCCTGCGAATCCTCTTCCCCTACCTTTACCTAATGCCATCACCAGTAGTGGTCAATAGTCCATCAAGACTGGATTGCCCTCTTTGTCATAGGAGATGTAAGGGTTTACATAGGCTTCATCTTTGTTAGGATCCTCCACGCAATGGATTGGAGCATCACTCGTCGATGGATGGGTCACACAGGGTCCTGGTGGCCTCGATAGGCCCGTCGAGTAGATATCCATCCTAGGGATGATAGGCTTTACATCATTTCGTGCTGGAAGTGCGATCTAGGCTCCTCTTCCAAGGAAATTTGGTGGCCTACTCCCCAAGTATGGTGAATTGTACTATTGGACATAGGGGAATCTCCTATGCAATCTACAGTGCATGGCATCATGGCCGAATCCACCACAGTTCATGCAAGGCCTAGATCTAGGATCGTGGTTGTAACGTGTCTGCTTGACCACTTGTGGGACACGTCTTAGCAGCCCATCTGGAGGGGAGTCTAGAAAGTGCCACCTGGCACTTGCAAGGAATGTCACGGGGTTTGCGATATAGGTCTTCCTGAGTCTGCCCCGAAGTAGAAGTATCCGACCGTTCCCACTTAGGACCGACCTGAAGTCAGGGTTTCTTTTCTATCAGCCAAGTCTCTAAGAAGTAGCTAGTGTCGAGCTCCAGATGACCCACTTTGAGTAGGAAACAGCATGAATCGGGTTCTAACTTAACAATAGCTAAAGTCATCCGATGATAAATCCTTGTGAGAAGCCTCCCAGTTCTCTGGGACCACCCAGCCGTAGGACGGACCCGTCGGGGGATTCCGTCCACCCGCTTCCCTTGATAGTTTTAGTTGTCTAATTAGGTCCTATCACATTTATGTGCGACATTTAAAATCACCTTCATCAATTAAGCCTTTTAGGGCACAGAGTTCGTTCACGTAATTTACAACACATGCACAAAAAAAAAAACAAGCAGTCCTTTTATCAAACAAGTTCCTTAACTTATCTTTAAGTTAATCTTTGTCTCCTGCCCATATAGGAGAATTATGTATCCCTTCTGTCCAACAAAAGTACCCGGTCCAAACCTCATGGCACCGAAATTTCCATCCTTTATCTAGAATAGGATCTTCCAACATTCCAGACATTGGGCTCATGGGGATCTCCAACTCCATTCTAGACAAGCAAGGGGTGTCTAGAGCTCCACATGACCCACAAGCGGTCTAGGAGTGAGATGTAATTTCCGTGGTTGGCCTTTTCACCACTCGACCATCGGCCTATGAATCGAGTAGTGCCCTCTTGGGATAATCCGCAATGTGATCTTGGAGATGATCCATGCATGCAAAATATCATTCCTTAATTAATCCAATTAAAATTCAAGCACAATCAAAGCAATCAGCCCTAATATCATTTATCGGAACCAACAATGGAGCAAAAATTGGACCTAATTATGATGCAGCTTCAAGAGGAACGAAGAACACGTCAAACTTTGCAAGCTCAATTGGCCACTCTTCAATGATCTACTGCCGATCAAGATGGATCACAACCTGAAGATGTTATACGACACATGATCAATGCAACACTTGAAGCACAATCTATTCGGAAAGAAGCCAAGATAAGTAAAAGAAATGTTAAATTTTGTACTTTCAATGGGTTACGTGATGGAAAGACTGTTCTTACTTTTATCAGTTAGTTTGATGATTATTTCTATGAAGAACAGTATGCCGAAAAAGACAAAATTAAGTGTGTCACTTATCATTCAATGGACAAAGCATCGCTATGGTGGAATATTGTCTGCAAAAGCATTGATTGTCCTACTACTTGGGAGACTTTTCAAAAGAAATTTTTGCAGAATTTTCTTCCACCTCAATTCCACGAAAAAGCAATCAAACAGTGGGATCTTCTGCAACAAAGAGATCGGGAGCCTATTTCACAATATACCGAGCATTTTTGAAATTCTTTATTGCAACTTCAAATGCTCAAAGATGTTCCTGAGGCGACCCATAAGTGCACGTTTATGTCTGGTTTGCTTGGTCACTTCTATGTGGAAGTGAATATGTTCAAGCCAATGACTCTCGAGGATGCGATTTCCTTGGACCATGATGCTGAAGACAAAATTCAAGGACGAGAGAAGTGACCACAACAATTCTCTAATAATGGTAACTTCAGTACAAAGCAATTCAATTCTAAATTTCAAAGATTCAATCAAAACCACTTTGTTCCATCTTCATTTCGTAAATCTTGGACACGACCCCTTGCTTTACCATCAAACACAAATCCAAATCCAAAGCCATCTTTCCAACCAAAACCCAACATTTCTAAACTTCCCGCTATTACCAATAATGTTTCTAAAGACAAATCCATAGTCTGCTATAAGTGCCATCAACCTAGACATCTAGCGGTTAATTGTCAATCCAAAAAGCCAATTGTTCACATCAACTACTTGGGAGCGGCTGAAGATGAAGACCATGAAGAAATGCCATATTTCACAGAAGACGATGATGATATCGGTACTACTTCAGATACTTTACCAAGAATGCCAAATCTCCATTCTTTATTAACAATGAAATGTCTTGTGCATGGTAAAGAAAAGACTGTTTTACATGATGACATGAGTACACACGATTTTATTTCAACAAAATTGGTTAAAGAATTGAATTTACATATAGTTTCCACTCATTATCACATCAAGGTTGTATTCTTAGGCACTAGATACAATGGAATAGAAGAAATGCATGACTTACAAAGTAAAATTGGTGATTATACTGAACGTAGAAATTTCTTAGTCGTGCCTCTACAATCTAGTGATATTATTTTAGGAATGCCTTGGCGTCATCAATATAATCCTGATAAAGATTATTCCACGCATAAACGTGTATTAAGAAAAGGTAGCAAATCCTACTTAATATGGGTGAATGAAATTGAAGTTAAGGAAAATAATATGCATTCTAAGCACACACAATATCTTTCACAATTTAAAGATTGTTTTGTTGCTAACTTACCACCTGGTTTATCACCTACACATCTTGAAGATCATAAAATAGACTTAATTCCTGGATCACAGCCACCATGTAAAGCACCATATCAACATAATCAAATTGAATAGAAAGAAATTCAAACCCAAGTTGAAGATTTGTTAACCCGAGGACTCGTCAAGCCCAGTAGTTCTTCATTTGGTGCACTTTTCCTATTAGTTAAAAAGAAAAATAACACAAATAGGATGATTATCTGCCCTAAATAAGATCACTGTAAAGAATAGATATTTGATTCCTAGGGTAGATGACCTCATGGATAAACTACAAGGGGCTGCAATATTTACCAAAATAGATCTTAAATCTGGATACCATCAAGTATGACTAGACACATCTAATATTTTCAAAACTACATTTAGGACTCAATTTGGACATTATGAATTCCTTGTTATGCCTTTTGGTTTAGCTAATGCACTAGCTATATTCAGTCGTATGATGAATTGTGTATTCTTGAAGCATCAACATTGTGTCATTGTTTTCTTTGATGACATATTGGTTTTCAGTAAAAATGAGAATGAGCATTATGAACATTTATCTTTGATTTTCAAATTACTAAAAGAGAATCAATTATATGCTAATCTTGAAAAGAGTGAATTTTTCCAAATCCAAATTGAATACTTAGGACATATTGTTTCATCTGAAGGTATTAAAGTTGATCCTAAAAAGATAGAAGCCATTTTGAATTGGTCGATACCTAAGAATGTGCATGAATTACGTTCTTTCTTAGGTCTTGCTAGTTTTTACAAAAAATTTGTGAGAAATTTTTCATTGCTTGCATTACCTTTGACAAAATTATTAAAGAAGGGTATTGTGTATCATTGGTCTGAAAATAAGCAAAAGTCTTTTGATTTACTGAAACATGCCTTAACACATGCTCCTGTATTGCAACTCCCTGACTTTAATAGACCATTTTTCCTAGTAGTCACTGATGCTAGTGGAAGTGGAATATGAGTTGTCCTTATGCAATATTCACATCCCCTAGCCTACTCTAGCTGCAAGCTTAAACCCTGTGAACTTAAGTATTCTACCTATGATAAGGAATTGTTGGGTGTAGTACAATCTTTACGTCAATGGAAACACTATTTAATGGGATCTGAATTCATGATTAAAACTGACTGACAAAGTATCAAACATCTCTTGAGTCAGCCACAAATCTCTAACCGTCATATTAAACGGACTGATTTTATTCAAAGTTTTCATCCACTTATCCAATATCAACTTGGAAAAGAAAATTTTGTTGCCGATGCCTTGAGTAGAGGACCAACTATTCATAATATTTCTGTGATATCTTTTGATTCCCTAATTCCTATGAAAGACACCTATGATCAAGACCCTAGCTTTCAAGCTAATTGGAATAAATTAATCGCAAATAATTGGATTCCAATTGATTTATTGTCTTATGCTGATGGATTTATGTTTTATGAAAAAATGTTATCTTTAACTGTTCCATTTAAATCATTTGTGTTGCACAAAATTCATTGTCCCCCATATCAAGGTCATAGAGGTATTATTTCCACTTTATGTACATTGGTTGAAGATTTCTACTGGCCATAGATGGAATTTGATATTTCTAACTTTGTATATGAGTGTTTAATTTGTCAAAGAGTTAAGCGACACCATGGTAAGCAGCATGGTTTGTTAATGCCTTTACCAATTCCTGAAAGACCATGGGAACATACTTCAATGGATTTTATTACTAGTTTTCCTAACACTCAAGCTAATCACGATATGATTTGGACTATTGTAGATCAGTTTAGCAAACAAGCATATTTCATTCCATGCAAGAAAACATTAACTACATCTCAAGATGCTCAATTATTTCTGAAAGTTGTTTTCACTAACCATGGTTTGCCAAAAGTTATTATTTCTGAGCGAGATTCTAGATTCTGTAATAATTTTTGGACTACTCTATTTGCTAATCTACGAACAAAGATTGATTTTTCATCTGCATTTCATCCTGAAACAATGGGCAAACAGAAGCTGCAAACAATACAATCTACGTGCATACACAATTTCAAAACCACAAACATGGGATACACACTTACATTTACTTTAGTTTGCATATAATAATACCCCACATATAGCTACATGGAAAGCACCTTTTGAAATCATTTATGGACATAGATTGCCTACACCATTACTTCATTGTTAAACAAAGTTAAAGCTGCTGATGATATTGCCAATATGCATGCTACTATTTTTTATGAAGTTAAAGATATGATTGCAAGATCCCAACAATCATATACTAGACAAGCTAACAAGAAAAGAAAAGCTATGAATTTCATAGTTGATGATTATGTCTGGTTACTCATTGAAAAGTGAAGACTACAAAGTGTTGAGAAACACCCTGTTATAAAGTTAGCTCCTAGATTTTATGGATCTTTCAAAATCATTCACAAAATCAGTGACAATGCCTTTAAATTAGAACTACCCCAACACTGGAAAATCCACAATAATTTTTATATCACTTTGTTAAGACCTTTCAAAGGCCAATTACCTGTCCACCCTGTCTATGAAAACCCTCCTTTGTTAGAAGAAGAAACTGAAATCCTTGAACCTCAGACTATTCTAGATACCTACTTTATGACCACTAGAACTGGCTATAGATACTCTAGATATTTTGTTAAGCTTAAACATAACCCTGTTGAAGAGGCCCAATGGATGCACACTCGTGACCTAAGTGCTTACCCCTCACTACTCACTCCACATTGAGCTAATAGCAATTGAGGACAATTGTTATCCCACCTCGGGGGTATGATATCAGGAGGCATATTCCACAGTGGATTCTGTGAGGTTTTGCGGTGGATTCTGTAAAATTATATTTATTTTCCGGGGCTCATACACAAGGTGGATTCTTTGTGCCAAAAGTTGATGGGGATGCCTGTCCTTTTCAGACATCATGTGTAACGTATCCGCTTGACCACTTGTGGGACACGTCTTAGCAGCCCATCAAGAGGGGAGTCTAGAAAGTGCCACCTGGCACTCGCAAGGAATGTCACAGGGTTTGCGATCTAGGTCTTCCCGAGTCTGCTCCGAAGCGGAAGTATCCGGCCGTTCCCACTTAGGATCGACCTGAAGTCAAGGTTTCTTTCCTATCATCCAAGTCTCTAGGGAGTAGCTACCATCGAGCCCAAATGAACCACTTTGCGTAGCAACAACAGAGTCGAAGCGGATTTATGCTGCACTTGGTTCATGGAGAATGGGAAAGAGAGGGATGCGAAGCTCAACCTCTCTGCCCGTAAGGCATAGTCTCATTCCACTCCCCTAAAACAGCATAAATTAGGATTCTAACTCTACTGACTCTAGGTCTTCACAGTGTCATTTCATGTCTTTTGAGAAAAGTTCCCGGCTAACCGGGACCACCCTTCCATAGGATGGACCCAAGTCACGTCCACCGCACTTTCCTCGGGTTGCTTGGTTATCTAATTACCTACCACATTATGTTTGACATGCAAAAGAAGCTTCCTTAATTAATCAATTTAAACACAGGTTCCTTCGTGCAACTTAGGCACTGACATTAAAAAAAAACAATGTCAAGCAAGTTCCTTTCCAAAATATTTGACCTTTATTTATCATAGTCTTGGAATACATCAAGTATCTTGCCCGAAGGGTATCCCAGTAATCAACAGGATTGTTGCTCCAAGTTTTGTCCGTAGACTAGTACACGGGCCTCGAGATCCCATCTCGAGTCACATCGGCCTCTTGTGCGGGATCGGGAGGCAAGGAATTTACAGCCAGAGCCTCCCCTGGTACCCAAGGGTCCTCCTGCTCCAAGCAGCACCCAAGGAGAGACCTCTCACAATTGGTTCGATCCATGTACTCGGCGTGGCTAACAACCCCCTTGGATAGGGCAAGACAGACAGTCTCGGAGGTAACTGAACCTGCCTCTCCCTCCAGGCTATTAGCCTGAAGCATCAAGTGTTTGGCCTTGAATTAGTTCCTTGAGCAAAGAAGTTCAAACAATGTACCTAAGTGTACAATCACGATCATTTCTGTGGTCGTTCATACGACCAACTACTAAGGTGTGATTCCTTCTTCCCAAATGCTCCCAACATTCAGTCCTGGATCGTTCGCAACTTGGTGAGCTTCCAGGGGCTTGGCAAGCTAGGTTGCTTGTTTTCCCTTTTTCTTTGGTTTAGGGTTTGTACCCTACCGACCCTAATTATCCTTACCTTAGGTCTCCTTGTAAAATAGATCATGGACAACCCCGTCGTCCTCGGTTGGTCAACTTGCTGGTTATCTCCTAGATCCCTTGAAGTACCTATGTACCTTTATCTTTGATCTTAATTGATCAAGATTTTCTATCCCCTTCATCATGGTTGGTCAAGATGGTTCTGTTTAGAACTGTTCCTACTCCGTCTTAAGTATAATCTTCTTAAGCCCTCTTAATAATGCTCACATGCACTAAGCTTTTACCTATCCTTCTTGAAGTCACCAACAAGGACTTTGACATGGGACTCATGGATCTCAGTCCCATTTGGTAAATTACAAACAACATTGAATTTTCCCAACAACTTTAATGCACGGAACGTAATGCCATGCCTTCATTTTAATGCTTACAATTTTGATATAATCCATATGATATTTTATGCCACACATGCGAGGTATTTTCTATGCATGCAATCTTAACATTATCCTCTACGTAATTATTTACACGATCTATAACCTTCTTGAATGATCTGATCTTTATAACTTTATGTGATTATTGTATGAGTCTAGCTGCACTTTAATCTTTTCTGTAGTTTATTACATGTACCTTAGAATCCATCTTGCGATATGGAGATGCACTTTGCTTCTTTCAATGTCCTTTGAAATGTATTTTGCAAGAACTCATGCAAGGAGCAATGCACTTTATGCAAGAATCCATACAAGAATTTTTTGGGGTAATTTACGATGCATTTACCTAATCAATTTCACCTATTATGATGTTGTCTTTACAACGGAATTTATCTTGTTTGTTACAAACATCACAACTGGGAGCGGAATTTTGATGCCGAGAAGTGCTTAAAAATAGCTAAAAATTACGAATATCAAGGGAAAAATATTCAACGTCGAAGGCGGCGGCATTTTAAGCATCAAAGTACTCTAAGGACGCCCGTGCAACACTTGCGGATTTTTAGTAATTTTTCTGTGCGCCTGTGCAAGTGACAGAAGTTGCCGGTCAGTTCGTGGTCTCAAGACGGTCGCGCAGGATTTTTTCGGGCTCGAATCGTACACCGGACATGGGAAATATGGCAAAACCCGGGAGGGTGCCCAAAAAAGGGCCAGAAATGGAAGGGTGGCCACTTGAGGAATGAAGGGGTGCCCTTCAAAGGGGGCACCCCCCAATCTAAAAAAAAGGAAGGGCGGCATGTACCCGCGTTGATCAGAGCGCAGAAAAACGGCGCCCCCCCAAAAAAAAAATCGAGATGTTATGGCTACAAAGAAGCCATAGAGGAGATGACAGCAGGCCGGTCCACTCCTTCTCTGCTACGCATCGCCTCCTCTCGCACGAAGAATGGTGGACTGTAGAGAGAGAGAGAGAGAGAAAATCAGTTTTTCTCTCTCCTCCCTCTCTCTCCTTTAAGGGCAGATTCATGTGGTGAAGAAGAAGAAGAAGAATGGATGACGGATGCTTGTCCAATGAAGATCGGATTGCTCCGTGGTTCAAGAGGAATGAAGATTGCTGATTGTGGACTGTCATGGACATTAATGGCTGCTGGAAATCAGTCCTGAGACATGGCAAATAAAAACCCGCAACCCGCAAAGAACGGTAATTTCATTTTTACAAAGGAAATTGATGTTTTATGCAATTTACTTCATGAGTATTTGTTCCCATGGGATGATTATGCATTATGATGTTTCTTGCTATGATTTTGATTAGTTTATGCTTAGAAAATCAGAAAATCATAAGTATTGTGAGACTGAAATTAATAGTGTAAAACCCGTAAAACACACGAAATATGGGAAAATTGGGTGTTTTTGATATATAAATGGAAAATATAATAAGACACACCAACTAAATTTGTGTTTTTTCTGCAAATGAACCTAAGGGCCACATCCCACAACTCATTTTGTATTTTTAGTCATTTAATATTGCAAAAAATACAAGAAAAATAGGAAAAATGGGTAAAAATAGGGAAAAAATAGATTTTGAGTGCCGAAAATTAAGGAAAAATAAGAACCATGTTTGTGAATGTTTGGGGGGTCTGAAGTATGAGGTTTAGCCTCAGTTCAGCCCTACCTTTATAGTGAGTTTTTATTGCTTTTCATACAACAAAAAATGTGGAAAATGAACCCTAAATCGGTCTATAATGCATAACCTAAATGGGTGAGGGGGGTAGAGTATATAAAAGGTGTTTAAATGCTGAATGAAATGATGAAGAGCTTGCTGGTTTTTATGCATACCATTTAGGTTGGTCGATAATTAAAAAAATTAAGAACCTAGTAGCACGAGGGTTTCTCGGTGCTAGGTTCATGCAACGCTGCATACGAGCGATAGTCAAAATCATTGAAAGAAATGTTTTCCACATGTGCACAAATGCTAATTTTCTTAATTGTTGGAGCAGATGGACATTCACAATTTGCATGAAGCATAAAATGATAAAAGGTATCAGACAATATCTCCTGGATGCATGGCAATTGCTTTCTAGAGGAACATGACCCGCGTTGAGTGAGTAAGGTTGTCCCAAGCTGTAGGCTAGACGTGGGTCTAAGGGAAAAGTAAAGTGAGGTATGGTACATTCCTAGATATGATCAATTGGGAACTTGAGTGGAAATATGTGCGATATTGTGTTATATATGTTTAGCGACGCATCGAGGGGCCAATCCCCAAGGTGTAGGAGAGTCGCAGTGAGGTAGCGGCAGCCAGCCATTGGAGGACCTCCTATGTTTGTACTTCGTGCTATTTGGCAATGTGTTGGGACTCCCTCTGAGGAGGAGTGTTAGTTGGGTTAGAGTTGGACTACGATACATGATACAAACGCAAGATGTTTAGGAAGATGATGTATGTGTCATCCACGCTCCCAGCCGCGAGGCCCTGGGGTTATTGAGTGCATGATAGAGGTCCGACTAGTGCATGAGCCAGTGCCAGCCCATTTTAGGTCCCATCAACAACTAAATTCATACCAAGGTAATTACCCATCAATCGCGCAATCAATGTGATGCACGTGAATATGATTTTCACCATGATAATTATAATCTATGATTTAATAATAGAGAAACTTGGGTTTGGAGTGATGTCTTGATTCTAGTGGTATTTACACTTGATGATAGACCATTCATGGTTGCGGTACCATCTTGATTCAAGCCACCATTCACTCTTGCAGGGTTTTTGGCTATCCTTGTAGATCTACGCTTTGGGGCCATACTTGAAGATGCGCATACGAGAGATAGAATTCTCGCACTCTCCTAGGAAACTTTAAGTAAATTCTTGTAGCCTCTCCTTGAGTGGAGAAAAGATAATAAAAGGGGGGTGTATTTTCAGAAATATTAGAGGGGGCGTATGACCTTTCTTTAAGGGGGGAAAGAAGAACCCTCCAAAAGCTTCTCTCTCTCTCTCTCTCTCTCCATCAGAGTAGCGTGCCGGGGCATCTCCTTGCGATGATGATGAGGAGGGGGGGCTGTGTGTCAGGCAGAGGGGGGGCATGATGTGTAGGTGGCAGTAGGGGCGGTGTTTTCTGATCACCGAGGGGGGGCTGCGTTTCCTAATGATGAGGGGGGGGCGCTGCCTGAGCCACGAGGGAGGGGGGCCTCCCTTTTATAGTGGGGGAGGGGGTGGTTTACGAGGGGGGGAGATGGCTGTTCACAGCCACCACCCCTCCACCTGGGGAGGTGCATGCCCCCCTTCTGTCTCTTTACTCCCTCTTTCTCTCTGTCTCCTCGACATGCTGTCGGCGGGGAGAGTAAAAAAATTTGAGTTAAATTTAAAAAAAATTAAGGGGGGGGGTTCTTATGAGGAAGGTACGGGGGGAGATATTACATCATGTTAATTTAATGTGCAAGTGGGTGATTCCATAGCGGGTGATTCCGCAAAATACATATATAAATTAATGGAAGTTTATGAGTTTAGAGTGTGCACTCATATTAAATTAAGGTTAGGACAGACTTCCAACCTATTTATTTATTTTGTAGCTGAAGACTGCTAGGTATTCACTTTTGTCGATTTAATTTTATTATTTTCTAACAATTGTGAATGCTTTAGTTGATGTGTAGAGCAGGCGGCGGTGGCGCTGTGAAGCACTGGTGGGCGATAGCGTGTATTCAAGTTATTTAGAAGAAATTATCATTTTTTATAGGTGTGCGTCTTAGGCATGGTCCTAATATTTATTTTGATGTGCTTATTTATTGAAGCGCTTGATATATATTTATTATTTTGTATGCACATGGGTGCACGGTTTAAATATTCATTATTGGTCATTGTATTTGGGCATATCCTTCCAACCGCTTTATTCTTTATTTGGACAAAAGCAAACACAAAAGCTAAAGCATGCTAATTGTAAATTTGGGCTATTTTTGAGCTTGGAGATGAATAAAATATTAAATACATGCTTTGTGGAGTGCTCACACAAGGCATGGGGGGAGATTGTACCCAATTGGTCTTTTTGCTTCATGTCGTGCAAGTCTATTCTCTTGGATTTTGAGCTTAAAGTAGAGTTCTTTGTTCTTGGGGACCTTCCGGTGCTCGCTTGTACGCATACGACATCCAATTTGCGCACCACCTTCATATTCCTTCCAGCATGGATGCACGGAGCTAGCGGCTTCTCTCTTGAGATTGAGTTTCAGGTTCTCTAGTTCACTCTATCTACTATTCTTTCCTACAGGTTTCCTTTCCGGTGGAAATATTGGATCTTAGGGATCCTCTACATCTTCTTCCTCCTCTTCTCTTCTTGTCTCAGTCACTTGGTTAGCATGGAGCCACCTCCCGAGATCGAGTACATACATATCCTTATGGTTCTCGGCACCACAAAAAGTCCGACATTCCTCCTATGCATTGCATGTTTTCATCATCTTTGTAGTAGGACACTTGAGTAAGTGAACAATTTCCCCACGAGGGACACTATCCAAGTGGCACCTTCTGCATGAGCATTCTTCATCATCTAGCCTTGCATCTCCACCTCACTCTTCTCTTGTTCCCCTTTTTGGGCCTGAGAGGGGGTGTTGAGAAAATCTTCACCCTTCACCCGCAGTTTGCATTTTTGCATTTTTCATTTAGGGTTTGCAGCCCCAGAAAGGGGGGCCATCCTAGACTGACTGTGCCTATTTATAGGCCACTCTCTCATTCATTCCTTATGGCTGATTCATTCAGTCCGTCACCTCTTCTCTCCAGTCTCTCCACTACCCTCACACCCCTTCAGAAGGACATTCAAAAGGACATTGTGGTTTGTGGTTCGTGGCTGTCATCATCATCTTCCTTGTGCTATGACATCCTTGTTCCCTTATATCACATTCACTCCATGATTCAGAACTTCATCATTCCATTCATCAGAGTTTTTCTCTCTCTTCTCCATGTTTGCCGAGTTCACTCCGTGTTTCTCCCCACAAACCCTACTTTCTTACTGATACATCATCTTTTGACAAGGTGCATCCTCAAGCTTCTTGATATGTAGTAGGCTGCTACTATCACTGCTACCAGCCATGATTCTAGCCCAAAATGACACGAAATCTCACCAAAGACAAGTCCAAATTGTCACACAATTGACCAAGAAGAGATGCAAAATCCAAGAAGCAAGAATTTTCCAAGTTATTGTGTTTAGTAGTGATTATTGATCATATTCGAGCATATCCAAGACATTTCAAATCAATGGCATATATGAAAGCATCATCAAATAGTATATGATAGCTCCAGATATAAATTGTGTGTAGATAATACTTTTTGTTCCTAGTATACAACATCAAAAAATGTCTACATAAATTGATCTATTTTCAGCTCAAAAGAGAGGCACAAAGCATGTGCAATCACCACTACTCAAGCATATGCTATTATGTCAATGCCAAATTAGTACTAGAGAGCTTCAGTGGATGCAACCCAACCAAAATCACTTACAAGTATGGTGCCTATTGCCTGCAATTTTCAACAACAAGACAATGTTTCCAACCTCAAATCAAGCTCAAAACATCACCAAAGTCACCTCCAAATGATTGGCATTCATGGTGTACATATACATTGCATTACTAGCACCCGAGAGATAGCCCAAAAGCAATAGGTATAGCATAAACCTTTGCTAATAAGTGCAATCAGCTCTGGGCTTATAGCAACCAAAGCTTAGTGTAAAATTAGTAAATCCTTGCTAAAATCAAGCCAAAAGCACCTTAGATCCAAGGCATATCATCTCCCAATGTATTTGCATCATATAAGCATGTGTTGGCATCCCCAATAGGCATAATCATTGATCAATGTCAATTCAAAACAAGGGTTTCCTAGGTATTACATTCACTATCTGCAATGGGAGGACTCTAAACAGTAATGCCAAGGCTTGATATCAATGTTAGGAGTGTGTAGCTAATGTCCAAGTCAATGCCAATGGGTTTTCAAAGCCCAAAAGAGAGACTACAGCTTGCAACTACATCCTGTGTATGGCTATTAAGAATCAAAGAAGAAGAGCCTACAAATAGGCACAACCAGTGTGGTCCTACACTTTTGACCTGCAAGGTGCCAATGCTACAAAAGAGAGCTTTTAGATATCTAATAGACTACCAAGAACATCCTCAAGAAACCTTGAAGCAAGACATTGAGCATAGAGTTGCCGATCTCCAATGTTGAGAGGTATGCAATAGCTACCCTCTTATGTGTGCTCAAATGCTCTTCAAAATGAGCTCAAGAGTGGCTCAAAAATGCCCTAATGAAGCTCCAATGCTTCCTTGATGAGTGCCAAGAAAGGAGAGATCAAGACAAACCTCCAAGAACAAGATATGGCTGCCAAGAGTTGGATCTGCAAGCTTGATTGCTATTGAGTCAAATGTCAAAAGCTCCTTCACCAAAAGTCATGCTCTTTGATACGAGTTTGTAGAAGATGAAGCTTCAAAGATGTGTCAATGGATGTGTAGTTTGAGAGAGAAAGAAAGAAAGAAAGAAAGTTATATTAACGTCTTCTAAAGACCAAAACTGGCCTATGAGACAAACTGTGATACAACTGATGAGGTCCAGCTATCCAAAATAAAAGTGCTGAATGAAAAGCTAAAAACTGGAAACTGAAAATACGGGTACTAGAAACATAGACACTGTCAAATGTGGGTACTAGAATAATGTGCATCACTTATTTGATTTTCAAATAGGTATATTGTACATTGTATAACGTCTTGTAAAGGGCCTTTCACATCCAGTGTGGGTTTGGGCACATTGTCCCTTTATTCCCAACAAAAAGAGGTTAGCAAGCCTATAAGGCAAAAGGTTAAAAGAGTACCTTTTGAGTTGAGAGAGCCTCATTTTGAGAAGTTGATGCACCTAAGAAAGGTATGATTGATCTTTCTAATTGAACAAATTGGATGGTGTTCACCGATTGTGGTCATAAAGAAAAAGAAGAATAAAATCTACCTTTGTGTGTATTTTAAGGAGCTAAACAAGTAGACGGTGAAGGAATACTACCCTTTTCCCTTTATTGATCAGATTCTAGATTAGTTGGTAAGGCAAGAGATGTATTCCTTCATGGACTATTTTGCAAGTTATAACCAAATGTCCATATCCAAGGAGGATAAGCTAAAAACAACATTTATTACAATCTTTGGTACTTTTACATACTATGTAATGGCTTTTGGTTTATGTAATGCTCCTAGATCTTGGCAAAGGACGACTAGCAAGACATTTGCTGATATCTCCCTTGAAAAGCTCAAGATTTTTATAGATGATGTGGGGGCTATCACAATCTACAATAGATAGCTCATTATTCTATGTGAGTGTTTTGAGCAGTACCAAGAGTATTGTATATCATGAAACCCTCGAAAGTATATATTTGGGGTTCCTTACGGTTTGTTGTTGGGTCATGTGATGAGTGCAGCTGGAATTGTGTTTCAGGATGTTAAGATGGAACTCTCCAAAACACCAATGTTGAAAACACCCCGAAGGAAAAAAAAATCTATACCTTTATAGTTGCAACAATGTAGAGTGTTATCTTTCCCAAATTTGGGAGACGCAACTATATCATCCAATTGCATTTGCATGCTGAAAGATGGGAGTTTCAAAGCTTCATTCTAGTTATTTAGAGAAATTTTACTTGTGTCTATGGTGTTTGCCACCAAGAATGTCAAGCACTACAACCAAGAAAGCACGGTGTTGTCATCGTGCATTTTCAATTTGATTCATCTGAATCAGTGGGAGATTAAACCCACAAGCAACTAAGTAACATGCAACATGACCCAAAGAACATTGTTATGCCTTGCCAGAGGCCTTTCACCCCTTAACAAGCCACACTGAACAGCAATGACTAGAGCCCCTCTACGACACTTAAATCCCTCTAGTGCAATTGCATAACCAATTTTGAGTGCCAATCAAAATGGTATAGTAACTGTCAAGAGCCAAAAAGAACTAACAAGTGTTAAAAACTAAAATGAGATAGGAACATAAACAATGATATCTCTGCATGAAGACATCCAAACACCTGAATGTTGACCAGCATGATCTACATTGAAATCATTTTTGACAACATGAAACTCTTCATGAACTTCATTAACCACTTCTTGAACTACATCACTATCATCAGCTACATGAAAATTCTTATGTTACAATAAAGTGGCTACATAATCTTCACTATGCCTATTTGCTTCCAAAGCATTCTACAACTTCAATTCCAACTGTTGAGACTTAACCTCTAACATAGACACCTTTTGAACCAATGATTCTTTCTCATGACAATCAACATCCTGCTTCTCTAACACAAATATATCTTTAAACATAGTATAAGAAGGTCTAGAAACCAAGACATCCACATTTTGTGCCACCTTTAGCCATGACTGCTTTACCTCCAAGAGGAAAGCATCATGAACATCCTAATATTCAAATGATTTAAGCACTACGAATGCATCAACATCCACCTCCAAATTTTGCAATACGTGCTATTCAACCACTTTCAAAGGATTAAATCTTTCCAACAATAATTGATGATCAATGTGCAACTTTGCATGCATATCCATAAAATGCTGCAATTCATCCAAACACTTTGGCCTAATCTCTTCACTCCATTTTTCAAACAAAAGCATATAATTCTTATTATGATCTATAACCAGATGTAGCTCTACAATCTTAGCATAATGCTATGATAGTAATGCATCATAATCAACATGTTTCTACTGCAACTATTGAGGCAACACCTCGGACTTTGTCTTCTCAGTCTACAATTGATTTTGCAATTTTGTAGCTTCTGTTGTAATTCTTGAATTGGCCTGCTCATATTGCTCAAAGTACATCATAACCTTTTGCATCACAACCATAGCATCTACCATATTACTAACCACAAACCTATGTTCCCCTAACTAAATGGAAACAAATGAAACATTAGTCATATGAGTAGTTCCCAAGGTCTCCCCTCAATCAACTCTTTATAGAAACATAAGTATCATCAGAAACATTCGGTGATTTATCCTTGGACTGAGGCCTACCACATGAATCCAAATTATTCCAATATTTTGCTTCTTCTTCATTGGAGTTACATGATCAGAAGAATACAAAGCATCAATTTTATCCTTCTTTTCCACATCCACCACATAATCAAAATCCACATGCTTCCCATGCTCTAACAAATTCCAAAGTGACTTCCTAGGATAGGCCGCTTGATACCGTGCCTGAATCAAATCCTTATAGATTGCATACTTTTATTTATCACTCCCAAGAAGAGAATTAATATCCTCATTGTCATTACAATGGTTATTATCCTTAGTCGTAGTATCTGCATCGCCCACATCAGCTAACATAGAATCAAGGATCCATTTAAACAAGCTATCCATAGTCAAACTAGGAAATTTCAACCTAACAATGCAATTAGGTATCCCCGTATTTTCAGTGTAGTATATGAGACCATAAGTCTCCCAAGCAATGCAATTGGTTTTAATAAACATCATGAAGCATTCCATAAACAATTGGAGTTCCATTTTCCTGGCTACATCAATCCTCTTCAAAACATAGATATTATGTGGACTTGTGGAATCCCCAAAGGCCTAAAACATTTGATCATCTAGACATTGCTACAATGTAAGATTCACATTGATCACTAATGCAAATACACAGCTCACTACTATTGTAGTAAGCTCAATTCAGCCTAATATTATTCCTTGATATTTCTTCAAAATGTCTAGCCCGAGGCATGAACATTGGCTACCCACTTAGTCGAGGGCAAGTGTGCAAAATCATATAGGCCAATCTTCTCCAACCATGCAACATCAACTACATATGTAGAATCAATAAACAATGTTTGCACAAACTAGGCCTATTTACATGAGGTGGAACCTTTGGTGCTACATCAATGTCATGCTATTGCTCGGATCACTGCTCTTTAGTCACGGGTCAAAATACTCATCATTGTCATCATCTAGTCTAGCATGCTTTTGCATAGACAGAACTACATTGCATATGAGTCATGGCATGGAAAATCAATCTATTGACAAAGCATGATGGTGTTAACCCTCAGACGAACAAGGTGGAAAACTGAAAAATCCAAAAAATCTAAAGAAGAAGACAAGGCCAAGGCAAAAGTGGAATGGAAGAACAAAGCGCGTCAAGAAAAAATTTGGGAAACACAAGAAGTGTAAAAAAGTCCTAAATTGTAAAAGAGCGCAAAGCACACCATGATTTATTTTAAGAGCACTGTCGTGCAAATTGTAAAGGTAGATGGGCGGTAGGAAAGAAGCTAGGAAGATAGGAGGACATTGGAAAAAAGGGCCTAGGCTATGGCCGCTAGAGGCTATGGCCGTCCATGTAAAAAGGGAATGACTGCCCAAGGGAAAGAGGGTTTTGTATATAAAGTTCAAAAAGTGACCAATTGACCAAAGAGATTGTGGCATTCAATTTTGGAGCTTTTCCTTGGATCCAGGTATGCAAAACACTTCCTTTCTTGGCATAGATGTGATTTGGAGAGCCTTGCAACAAGCAGCCGTGGACCAAGCTTGAGAAAATCGATCAAAATTATCATGTGTGCCCCCTCGCCTCACAGTCGCGCACCATTGTGTCCTAGTCCGACTCCCAGATTTGAGCAATCTGACCATTCGAATCCATGAGTTGGACCACCACCCTGGGTCCAATCGGACACTCTTTGACAGTCAAGGACCAAGCCCTTTGTTCGATCGGACCAACTGTTTGATCAAACGACATCCCACAATCGGACCCTCCAACTAGTCGAGTCGGACCACCAATCAATCAGACACCCAATTGCCAATCGGACCAAACTCTGACTCGAACTAGCTTGGTCTGACTGGACCACCCAATTGGATGCACAATCAAAACCATCGGACTCCCAAAGTCAGACCACCCATAATCAGACAGGTCCGCTTCTGGGAATTGGATCAAAAAACCAGAATAAGAAAACATAGACCCAGGACTAGTTCCATGGCTCAAATCCAGTCAGGATTGAAACCAAAACACCCCTAAAAACCCACCCTAGCTTGCCAAAGCCAGTAACTAGAGGAAACCATGGCTATACAGCCGAGAGGTAAACTCTAGGAGCCCAATCACATAGCTGACTAGACATGTAGTCCAAATATTGGCCTCTAGACTGTAACCCAGCCTTGATAGAGCATAGAGGGAGAAATATAAACCCTAGACAATCCTTAGGAGTGACCAGAGACCGCACTTAGAGCCATATTAGGTCATAGACAAGAAGGGGGGATAGCTAGAATTGCATTGTCATTTTACAGGTGCACCCCACATAGTGATTCCTTCCACATAAGTGCACTCGAAAATGATAGAAAGCACGATTTTGCACCATGCACAACAGAGCACCCAGCACTGATTGTACATAAATTGAGGACTGCCTTTGACAACAAGGAATACAGTTAGACTAAAAACCTAAAGGAACCCACCAATAGGAGGAGACCCCATACCATAGTCAGGTACCCTAGAGCCCCATTGATAGGACCTTTCGAGACAGTGATGGGGTTGAAAGGATAGCAAGACTAAGGGAAAAGCATTATCAGAGCTGCTAGGACTAATTGACAATCTCATGGAGCGGGAAGCAGGAATGATGTCACGAGAAAACATAAACTAGGCCAGCTAGACTTGGATGAATTCCCAGTTGCGGTCCAAGACATGGTCAATGAGTGCGACATGCTAACCAGGATGGTAGTCCATGGTAGGCCACTAGAGGAGGTAGTGGCAAGCTTGGAGGAAGAGAGAAAAGCAGTTAGGAGAGCGTTGCAAGGCATAGCTACCTACAACTGCGAGCAAAGAACTAGGAAGTTGCAATAAGACATAGATGTGCACGAGGCTCAATGCGTGCTAGCCTTATCCGGCAAAATTAAGGCAGGAACAACTACGAAGAGAGAGAAAGTGCTAAAGGCAGAACTCACACTGAGCAAGCTTGTGACCAAGCGTCTCATAGACAATACAGCTAACTGAATAGAGTGTCCTAACACTAGCGACCTCGCTACTCTAAGAACTATGAATTACTCAGGGGGTGAAGAGCCAATCAAAAATCCCTGCATTAACTAAGCAATTGGACAAGTACTAGCATAGTAGCAACCCATATAGTTTCGTAGAGCAGTTCAAGCAAGTTTGCGAGGCCAACTGTCTCACACAGACCTTGCACAATGCTCCCAAGCTTTCGGAATCTACTTAGGCAATAATGGTAGGACATGGTACACCAGCTTAGATGTGGCAAAGCAGGCAAACTTTTCCCGACTAAATGATCTCTTCATTAAGAGATTCTCAAAGCAGAATACTCTGATAACCTCATAGTCCCGATTGATGAATGTCAGTCAAAAGGACAAGGAGGACATAAGAGACTACGTCACTCATATGCGCAGCCTCTTCAAGAGAATCCCCACGAATGAGCAACCAAATGAAAGAGCGGTCTCCACCGTGTTCATGAACAAAATTTGCAGCTAGGAGTTATACAAATCTTTGGTAGGTAACTCTAGCTTGTAGGAAGACATGTTAGCTAGGGTATTTGACGAAGCAATTAGGGTGGATGACCAACTGAGAGAGAGAAGCTCTCGAAGTTTGAACTATGACAACTCCAATAAGAGGATCTCAGAGAGGACCAAAACCTCCAATAAGGAATCAACGCCTAGCATGCAAGACAGGGGGAAGAGGGTAGATCAAGGCTAGGAGCTAGCCCAGGTGAGAATTGAGTTTGCATGACTATAGGAATTGGTGAGGAAACCAACGTGACCGCACGTCCAATGCGTGCATTGTGGCATCAACAACCACCTCCCAGTCGAGGGCCACTGTAATATTTCCATGCAATAAAAGTTAGTTGGTTAGTTCGAAAGCTAGTTAGTCAATTAATAAGTTAGTAAGATTACTAACTAAAGACTAACTAAGGTAAAACTTGACTAGCATTAATAGCTAATAATTTTCATTCAATTAAAAGTATATAAAAAAATCGAGAGTCATAAATCTAACATTTTTCTCGGATTGATAAGGACCGTAGCCACCCTTCATGAAAAGTACAATGTGAACGGGACTTATGAGCCATTTTAATCACTAGCATTAATGTGTATAGTTTGAATGGTCCAAAAATATTAGATTCTTGGGGGAAAAAAAAACTATTATATTTTAGATATTATCCTAAAAAGATAGAATTAAAAGTCATTTAAAAGAAAATACAAGTGATGTTTTAGTTAGTTTTGGAGAATTTATAAAAAGAAAAATAAAGAAAAGTGATTTGCGATATCGCGTGAGCCACGATCGTAGTCTACAGGCAGTAGACAGCACTTCGAACAGAGAAAAGAAGAAGGAGTGAACGAAGAGCTTTCTAACCAAGTGTCTTGGCGTTTTATCCCCCTTTGGAGCCAATGCAACCATCAGATTTATAATCTGAGCATCAGATCACTGAGTCTTCTAAGAGCCCCTCCACTCTTGTTCTCATACTTATCCCCTCCTCTCTAACTCATTATAAATATGAGGCATGGGGAGGCACAAGGGAGGATAAAGGAGACCCCGAAAGGCTGCAAGAGAGATGGAGAGAGAGAGCATACCCCTCCAAGAGATTGTGAGAGAGAGCTTGAGAGAGAGAGAGAGAGAGAGAGAGAGAGAAGAGTTACCCCGAGAGGCTACACAATTTCCCTCTATCTCGATCCTCGATTTAACCATATTCTCTTACGCTCTCCCATCTCGAATTTATTTCACCTTCTTAATCTCTTGAGTCTACTTGCAGACGATGGCCTCCAAGCGAAGAATGTTGCATGTAGATGACAATCCTACAACCAGCAACAGAGCTTCAGGCGAAGGCATCACTTTCAATCCAATTGCGGTACCGATCGTAAGTAATGTATTTTCAAATTGATATATGCTTGTTTTAAACCTCACAAGAGATACATTAGGCTCCGTACCTTGTGGTACTAGAATAGTTCATTGAAAAGGATAAATCGCATCTCAAATATTCAAAGATGAAGTTTGTGAAGTGCTTGTATCAAAGGGAGTTAAATTGCACCTAGTTGCTATGTGATGAATCCATGCATAGCATAAGCAACATATGGGACACTAAAGTATTGAGCATCAATGAGTCTTTGATTAATCTTTACCGAGGATAATATTGTTTAAAGTTTGTAAATGCATATACATGGTACATACATGGGAGAGATTATGTAAACTTTTCATCGATGACATGCGACTCCTTGCCTTAGGAGAAAGGAAGATAAAGCCAAGAAAAAAATATTGCATAGTAGAAAAATGCTAAAAGATAATTGTCACTTAGAGAAGAGGCATAAATGCTCTTGCTAGATTGATTAATTTGCATTCAAGTAATGATAGGACTTATGTCATGTATAGTACTGGAACCTTTAGCATATGCCTTAGGCTAAAGGAGGGAATATTAAGTAAATTCTACTCTTTGGCCCCAAGGGGGAGAGTGAATATGCAATGGAATTATTGTCGCATCTATTATTGTATTGTTTGGGGAAAAAACAATTAGTTTTGTTGGTTGATTGAACAACACCCTAAATGTTTTTCTTTCAATCAAGGGATTGATGCATTGTGATTTGGATAAATATTCCAAGGCTTGTGTTGATGGCAAATGCATGGTAGGGGTTTGTAATGACAAGTTGCCATGGGAATAAATGAATGTTTTTCTAGAATCTTTGGCCATAAAATCTTCCATATTTTTATCGGTTATCCTACAAAATTTCAAACAATCTCACACACTCGAAATCCTGTTAGCGGGATGAGCGTAGCTCAAAGTCGGGTTTACAAGGATTGCTTTTTTTAAAAAAATGGATTTTTGTGATCTTTCTTCTTTATAGATACAAACGTTGATGTCACATTCCTCTTCAAGGCATATACTTCGTCCGTGTAGACTGCGTATAGCAATCTGTTTGCTAGAATTTGACTCTGTCAGAGTGCACGCACGAACAGGGGCTTACTGGAGTTGCAGAACCAGTTCGGGATTAGTTCTGTGTGAACACTTGCTAAGGAGGAATTTAGAGATTGAGTTTTGAATCTTTAGAAGCTAAGGAATTTGAAGCTTTAAAGAAAAATCTTAACTTTTTCTCAAATCAATGCAATAGGATGGCAGTATGTTTTGATGGCAGTCGATGCCCTTCAGTTCGTCCTCCCGCCGTCATTTGTGAAATTTCAAAAGCTTAAGTAAAGTTTAAGCTTTTTATAAGCTTAAAGCTAGTCTTTATGAAGATTCTTACTGTTATCTCTGAGAAAAAAAAAAACGTATTCATGAGAGAGCTTCCCGGGTGGTCCTCCGCCTCCAGAGAGTGGTCCTTCATGATCTAACAGCGTAGCATGGGGTTCTTCACTGCTAGGAACACGTTGGTATTGAAGGATTGTTGCAAGACTAACTATAGAGCCCGTTCGTTCCTGGAGCTTTGCCTTCGCGCAAGATGCTAAGCAATTTGAAGCCCTCGATCTCAACTTTGCTCTGATACCACCGATGCGCAAATTGGATGTCCTATGCGTACGTAGCGAGCGTCGGAAGGTCCCCAAGAACAAAGAACTCTACTTTAAGCTCAAAATCCAAGAGAATAGACTTATACGACATGAAACAAAAAGTCCAATTGGGTACAATCTCCCCCCATGCCTTGTTTGAGCGCTCCACAAAGCATGTATTTAATATTTTATTCATCTCCAAGCTCAAAAATAGCCCAAATTTACAATTAGCATGCTTTAGCTTTTGTGTTTTCTTTTGTCCAAATAAAGAATAAAGCGGTTGGCAAGTTGTGCGCAAATACAATGACCAATAATGAATATTTAAACCGTGCGTCCATGTGCATACAAAATAATAAATATATGTCAAGCGCTTCAATAAATAAGCATGTCAAAATAAATATTAGTGCCACGCCTAAGACGTACGCCCATAAAAAATGATCATTTTTTCTAAATAACTTGAATACATGCTATCGCCCAATGCTTCCTAGCACCACCGCCGCCTTCTCTACACATCAACTGGAGCATTCACAATTGTTAGAAAATAATAAAATTAAATCGAAAAAAGTGAATACCTAGCAGTCTTTAGCTACAAAATAAATAAATAGGTTGGAACTCTATCCTAACCTTAATTTAATATGAGTGCGCACTCTAAACTCATAAATATCCATTAATTTAAATATGTATTTTGCAAAATCACCTGCTATGAAATCACCCACTTACACATTACTCGCTATGAAATCACCCACTTACACATTAAATTAACGTGATGCCCAAAAAGGACAGGCGTCCCCGTCAACTTTTGGCACAAAGAACCCACCTTGTGTACGAGCCCCGACAAATAAATATAATTTTACAGAATCCACTGCAAAATCTCACAGAATACACCGTGGAATATGCCTCCCGGCATCAAAAGGCCTCATCACCAAGTCGCGCCTGAACCTCCAAGGTCCCGATCTAGGTGGTACCTGAAGATCTTGGGTATGAGTAGAAGAGATGATTGGTCGAAGACAGCCACCCCAAGAAAGTAGAGGATGGGTGAAGAACATCATGTGGAGTAGGTTTCCCCTGTGAGGTGGGAGGTGGAGGGGCCCCCCCTGAAGTCAAAGAAGAAGTAGATGCCCCCTCTGAGAGCAAAGAAATAACATCCCCCTTTGAAGTAGATAGGGAATCCAAAAACTCATGGATCACAGACTCTGAAATTTTTGATGACGAAGAAAGTGTTGTCGGTCGTGTCGAAGAAGGTATCTGGGGTGTTGAAGAGCTCCTAAAGGTAGCCTCTCAAACTTGAGTAGTCGAGGCTGGGGAAGGGTGGGGCTCAGAATGAGCAAGAGGTGGGCAACAATTGATGTCTCTTAATGGAGAAGATTGGGTAGACAAAGAAGAGGAAGGAGTCAAGCATCCACTGTCTCTCGAAGGAGCAAATTGACGACGAGATGGTATCAAACAATCAATGTCTCTCGATGGAGCGGACTGCAGATCCGTAGGTCGCCATTGCACTTGAAAATAAGTGGGAGAAGACTGTTACTAGCATTGCGACGATCTCTAGGAGGTCGTAGTGCCAATCGATCCTCCATGTGCTCGAAAGGACATAGTGCACATTGGATGCATCTTATTGCCTTGACCATAGTACTCTGATAGCCGATGTAGAACGATCTCTATGGCCCAGAAAGAAGAGGTGGCACAAGGAGTGCCTAGTGGAAGACGCATATACTCAGGGGGTGGGGAGCAAAGGTCAAAGTCGGGAAGCATTGGTGGTGTGTCTGGTGATGCCATAGTAGGAGCACCCAGTAGTCTGGTCATCTGTTGGTAAAGAAGCCATGGATACCAGTGTGCCTTGCTGAAGAAGGAAGAGGTTAGCCACCATGAACCATAAACCACAATGTCCATCTCAAGGGGTGTGAGGATAGTGTGAAGCATGAACCGCAATGTCCGCCTCAAGGGGTGGGAGGGTAATGGAAGGGCTGGAAGTGAGCTGCCAGTGGGAGGAGGATGCTACCAACAGTAACAGGTTGCAACCAATAGAAAAATGCAAGTGAGGAGAGAGAAAGACTAAAAACGCAGGCAGTAGGTGAGAGAAAGACTAAAAACGTAGGCATGTCAGTCTATAGGAGAGAGAAAGACTAAAAATGTAGGTAACAGGAGAGAGAAAGACTAAAACTGCAGGTAGAATAGCCTGTAGGAGAGAGAAAGACTAAAAACGCAAGTAGCAAGTGAGAGAAATACTAAAACTGCAAGCAAGACAACCTGCAGGAGAGAGAAATACTAAAAACGTAGAAAAAAACAATAACAGCAGTCAATATGCTGAAATCAGCTCCAAACAGTGTGTGATAGATTAGAAATAGGTGCTAGACTGTTCTGGACAACAATGGCCAGCATGGGCCGCGATGTCCTCCGCGTTCGAGGTGTGGGCAGTAAGCTGAAATACCTAAAATTTGCAAAAACGAGATTGTTTTCTGAATGGAGAGTGATCAGCAATAGTCACTCTATTGTAAACAGCTGTAAATTGTGGGTGGAAGGCTAGAAACAAGTGCCAGACTGTAGATGACAGCAAGGGACAACTGAGACTGTGATGTCCTCTACAAAAGGAGTGTGGGCAGCAAGTTGAAAATACCTGAAACTTGCAAAAATGAGATTTTGATGCAGCGGAAGAAGAAGAGAATTGGATGCTGAACTCGCCATCGGTGTTTGTCTTCACTGGAGTGGAGGATCTTTGCCACTGTTTGAGCAGATCTAGCTCTGATACCATTTCAAAAAATGACGTACCAGTGAGACAGTAGGGTTTGTAGGGAGGAACACGGAGTGAACTTGGCAAACATGGAGAAGAGAAGAGAAGAGAGAAAAAAACTCTGATAAATGGAATGATGAAGTTATGAATCATGGAGTGAATGTGATACAAGGGAACAAGGGTGTCGTAGCACAAGGAAGATGATGATGATAGCCACAAACCACAAACCGCAATGTCCTTCTGAAGGGGTGTGAGGGTAGTGGAGAGGCTGGAGAGAAGAGGTGACGAGCTGAATGAATCAACCGTAAGGAATGAATGAGAGAGTGGCCTATAAATAGGCACAGTCATTCTAGGGGCTATAAAACCTAAATGCAAACCCTAAATGCAAAATGAAGAAATGCAAAAATGCAAACTGCGGGTGAAGGGTTTCTCAACACACCTAACTTTGCCATATGGTAGGGTTAGTTGCATTTGAGGATACGAAACTCATGCATATGGATGTAAAGATTACGTTCTTACATGGTGATCTACATGTAGATATCTATATGCAGCAGCCATAGGGTTTTGTGGCAAAGGGAAAAGAGAAAATTGTATGTAAACTCAAAAGGAGTTTGTATGGGCTGAAACATGCACCTCAATGGTATCACAAGTTTGATACATTCATATAGTTTCAAGGCTACAACAACATGAGTCAAGTGGATCACTACTTGTACACCAAGAAGGCAGTAGATGGCAGCCTAATTCTCTTAGTTTTGTATGTGGATGATATGCTAATTGTGTAGGGAGGGATATTCATACCTTAGACACCTTGAAGCAAAGCCTACATATAGTAGTTTTGACATGAAGGATCTTGGTGAGGAATATCATATTCTTGGGATGCGGATGCTCAAGTGTAGGTCAAAGGATCTTCCCTATCTATCATAATAGGAGTATGTATCCAAGATTTGCAGCATTTCAATCTAGAGGGGGGAAGGGATTGGTATTCCATTGCCTCCATACATGAAACTCACTGTAGAGGAAAACCCTACATCTGATGATGAAAAGGCTAAAATGGCCAAGATTCCATATGCTTTGGTTGTTTGTAGCTTGATGTTCATGAAGGTATGTATTTTCCTTCACAGAGGGGGGGGATCATATCGTGGATATCCATGCTATAAAATTGTGTTGCATTGTCTACTAGGTAGAGATAGAGTATGTGGCTACCACAGAGGCATCCAAGGAGGCTTTATGGCTTTCACATATGGTGGGAGATCTTGGCATTACAAAGGTTCATATTCTCCATTGTGATAATCAAAGTTCTATCATATTAGAATGGAGTCCCATCTTTCATGCAAAGACAGAACACATACAGGTGAAGTATCATTTCATCAGAGAGGTAATGATAGCAAGAGTATTGAGCTTGTCAAGGTACATATGGACAATAGCCCTGCAGATCTTCTCACAAAGGGTCTTCTAGCAGAGCGGTTTGCTCATGATCGCCAGATGGGAGTTGGATAGGTATAGGTTTTCAGCTTTGTACATACTTGGACTTTGCTGATTCTTTCATTACCTTCAGGCATGTTGCCTTTAGGTGGGAGGTTGTTGGGAATAAAGGGCCATTGTGCCCACACCCACATTGGGTGTGAATGTCCCTTTATGAGACATTATATACAATGTACAATATACCTATTTGAAAGTTGAATAAGAGGTATACATTCTATACCCACAAATGATTGTGTGTCTATGTTTCTCTCTCTCAACTTGCATCTCCATTGACACATCTTTGAAGCTTCGACTGTCTTCTACATTTTCAATGGGATCATATGCACAATAGTAGTAAGGGGAATCCCCTTCAAATCATCATAGCTCCATGCAAATACATTCCTAGATTCATGTAGGAGTTCCACATAATCCTTACACTCATCATCAGATAGTATAGAGCCTACTTTAATGGACAGGGATCATTAAGAGTCACAAGATCGAACTGTATAACATCAGCATCACGAATCTAATATTTTTTCCCTATCAACTCATTCAAATACACTTGATAGACTTCCTCCATGGTGGAACCCTCATCAAAGTCACTCGAGCTCAAGGTTCCAATTGTGGAGGTTTCCTCAAGCACCTCCCATTCATCAATAGTGGAAGAAGGTAATGCCCACTGTCATCAGCTATTTTTAGAATAGTCATAACATCCTTTTGAATAGAAAGACCTAGCCTCTCCAGAAAAAACATGCTTATAATGTTTAACAAATGAGCCAAGCCAACCACTGCACTTTCAATCAAAATGCCATCCACATAGGCCTGCACCTTGGGGTAGTGTTTCTCCAGATGCTTCCACCATTCTCTATCTACACGATTGACACCAATAGGCTCTACAATATAACATGTTCATAGGATTTTCTTGAACTTCTTACAAACATTTGGTGACAACTAAATTAATTGTAGAAAATTCACATGCATCTTGACTTCACATAGAGCATTCGCTAAACCAAACACTTTGAAATTTGCTACTGCTTTATTTTCTTTCCATACCATCCTCTCTTTTGATTTCCTAATAGCCTTAGTTGCCTACTTGAATTTTGATTTTCATTTACTATTAACCACAAGCTCCTCTAAGACACCATTGTCTTTAAGAGAATCCGCTTGGGTATTGGCATACACAACCTTCTTCTCAACCACACTAGGCATAGGGTTAGCTTTACTTGTACTGGGGTCATCCTTCTAATCCTCTTTCATTTTTTGACCCCTAGTAACTACTCAAGCAAACCCCACTAGGTGTTTCCTCTAGGATGGATTTTTCCCTTTGCAAATTTGCATAGGGTCCTCCCCTTAGGTGTTCCGATCATTTGCACAATGATTCAGTAGCCCAAGTTGTTTCCTACCTTGCTATGTCTTGATTTCCCACACATATCACACTTCACATGGGGACAATTTCGTGGGAGGTTTTATTGACCACCATACCCTTGCAACTAAAGTTTGATGGACCCACATCATCAGGCTTCCTAGCGCCCATCAAATTTTGTTGTCACTTTAAGAAGTTGACATCCACTACAATTTGATGGTATTGCTCCCTGATCATGTCACTATAATGTTTTATTGTGTATTTTACTTCTTCTATGATACTGGATGCAAAATACTCATAGCCAATGGCCTTAGGAGCTACCCCCACAACGGGCTTCAAATTTGCAAAGGGGGTGCTACTTGTGTATTAGTGACCCTTCGTTTATGATAGGGGCATGCCCAATACTCATTGAGGTAACCCTTGATATAGGGTCCCTTAAATTTGACTCATAGCATTACTAGGTAATGCAAGTAATGAATTCTAGCCTAGAACCACCACATTTGGCACTATCCCGAGTAATTGAGAGGGCTTGTCCTCTTGATGTATAGGCAGCTTGTATTCTTGAATTGACTCCCTCAGCTGTTGTTATAGCTACATCTAGATCATTCAACGTACTATTATTCAAGTGCAGTTGGATCATAAAATCCAATCCTCTCAAGAAGAAATATAGCTAAGCAATAAGGGGTAATTGAATGATGTTATCCAAATAACAAAAAACTAGTTTATGCTTTCACACTCTCATTGAATTCTTACCAAGTCTCATTTAGGATATGTAGCCAATACTGGCTCCCCTTTTTAGGAGAGAACTCCCTACAAAATGTAGTGATATAAAACCCTTCCATGTTGACAATCAAATTTGCTGCCAGTTGAAAATATCATTATGCTACATTTTCCTTCAAAGTCATGCTAAAAAACATTAAGTGATGCACTTTCTCATTGACTTGACAATTAAATATAAGTTTTGGGAAGCCTTTGATATGCAACTCTACATGTGCATTTAAACTTCCACATTAAAGATAGGTAACAGATACTCTAAAGTGGGTAAAGCTACTATACCAGCTGAAATTTGAATTACTTCAAGGGGTATTAAGGGTGGTTGGCTATGCCATCCCTGTGGGTATAGGAACATGCTTAGTAGTGATAATAGTAGATATGAGATGGGCTTAGGAAGGAAACTAGAGTACTAATGGTGGCACCACTAGGGAATGGAGTTAACCCACCACTTCAGCTAGTCCTTGAAGGGTTAGACCACCCAACTTTAGGTATTAAATGTAGGCTTCCACTGGTGTGCATGTTAACCCACCACTTTAGCTAGTCCTTAAAGGGGTAGACTACCCGAATTTAGGTGTTAAATGTAGGCTTCCACTTGTGTGCATGTTGGGATTGCTCTTAATATGAGGGGCTGTAAGACCCCCACTTGAATGGGATACATGACTAATGAGATCAAGGGAGTACTTGAGAAATACTTTTGCACATTTTCTAAACCACTCTTCATGCTCCTCTCATTGGATATGAGAGATTTCTAGCCTTCTTTCTCATTATTGCCTTAATAATTCTCTCTTTTCTTCTAAGTGAAGAGGCATATACTCTAGAACTAATTTTTATATCATGTTGGGTGGTAATCCTAAAGGACTCTCAGCAAATGAACGACCTCTCAGGACTTAAAATGGGCTTGATAGTGGCACTCTCACTCAAAGCTCATCGTTGAACCTCACACAATGAACCCCTATGGCCATGCTCCCATGAGCAATTAACTATGAGCTACAAGACCTCTCTAAACTCTAAAATGCTACATTATGTATTCCACTTATCTAATTGCTTGCTTGAACTCCAAGCAGGAGTGCCCAACATAAGGTGTCTAGCACACAACATATATGTAACACAGGCTGCCCCCCTTGGCTGGGTGTCGTGGCCTCTAGAATGAGCATGCTGATCTGGTTAGGGATTGGCTCGCTCATCCTTGTCTTTTTGGACAAACATAACACAAGCTCCACTCTTTCCTCATGTATAACCCTCTTAAGTCCACATAACTAAACAACTAGGATTGCCTCACACACTCAGTCATGGGAAACTTAAGTGCTATGCATCAATGTATGCAATACATGCTTGAATGCAAAGTGTGGATAATTGTGCACAATTGTATTTAATGAGTAAACAAGATGTGTATGTGCAATAAAGATGCCTTTATATCTTTCATGAAGTTTCTACTCCTTGTGGCATTGGTAGTTACATCCCAAAGGCATTGAGTCCTCCTATCTCATACTACCTTTGGAAACATAGATGTCATAAGATTGATGTGTTCATGATATGCAACAAAGAATCAATGCTTTTAGTAACTATTCTCTAGTTCTTAACACATAGATTCCTTTAACGCACCACGACAAACAACACCTAGACTATTCCCATGCTACTAAAATGCCTTATTTAGATAAGAAGATGCTTGTTTTTTTAAATTCATATTTGAAATTTAACTGCATTTTTTAGTTTTTTATTCATTTATAGCATCAAAAATTTAAAAATACAAAAAATGGAAAATATAAAGTGCTAAAAATTAAGTATCAATATATATTTTTCTCTCTCCAAAATAAATTTTAAATCCCATTCCATTTGCCATGAAAATTAATGAGCTTACTTGAAAATCACTTATATGCGGATTACTTGTCGCCTCATGTACATACAATGCCGTTGATGCCTCTAATAGCCACTAGCACACTTGATAGGACTCCACAATGCTCTAGCACTACCTCACAACCATCCTTCATTACATTGCTTCCATCTCTCACCCTCACAATCCTCTTCTCTCATAAGAATTGACATTGCATGTGTGGGAAGGAAGGACAAGGAAATACTAAATTTTTGCAAGGGCACTATAAGATACAGGCCATACATTGGCATTGAAAGCGATGTAAATATTCATTTTAAAAAATTTCCCCAAAATTTCTTTATTTGCATCCCTATTAGTATCGCAAAAGTGATACTAGTAGTGACATAGATAGTGATGCAAATAGCGATGATTTGTGATGGAAATAGCAATGCAGGTAGCAACACCTTCAATAAACTAGCAACGCCAATAGCAACGGATTTACAGAGAAAAGTAAATTTGGTGCCAAGGTAGCAAGCTACCCTGCCACCCATAGCACCATGTGCTAGATAATATTTTGCAAAGAAATTACATACTGGATACACAATCTTCATCCAGGTGGGTGTAAAAACTACCTTAAACCATAAGATTGATAACCCATAAAATAAGTATAAGACTAGTGATTACAACTCATGAGATTACATAGACCCATAGAGAGGAGAGCCAAAACAAACATAAAAATCTATCTATAATTATTGCAAAAAAGTGCGCTTTTATACAAAGGATGATAAGTATATATAAGGAATGCTACATGAAAGAGGCCTACACGGATCACAGGACCCAAAAAGAAAATGATGTGCACTCCAGGAATCCAAGTGCGTGCTATAGACCTCGCCATTTGAAAGCTTGTCTCGACACAAATGATCGTAGAATAGACTCTATAAAATAAACAACTAGATATTAGTCTACCATCCATAATGCATTTAAAAAAACTAATAACTATAGACAAGAAAGAGGATTGACTTATTAGGCCTCCGTACGCATACAATCTATCGATTAGTACAGTGAGATCGTGTCTCTCTATATATAGAGTCTCCAAAAACATGTGGGATCATGGTTTGTGTGGAGTGCTACAAAGAAAACAGAATCGCATTGTTAGAAAAAGGTAGTCAATACAAGTGATATTTCAAGTAAAAAAGTGAGAATAACGAAAAGAAAACTTACAAAGTCCTCCAAATAAGTCTTGTGGCTATCACTCCCCAGATGATGCAAAACCCTGACCTCCAATCGTATCCTCGTAGCCTCCCGCTTTGCTGCCACCATCATCTTGGAGAATCTATGGCCTCCTCCTTGAGTCTCTGTCAATCCTCTGCATCTAGCCACTAGGGCTTTGAGGTGCAACTCTTGATTGCCTTATGTGCATTTGATCGTCTATGTGACATATATGTACGCATATACTCTATCATCCACCTAGTGGAAAACCTCCTTATCATCGTCATAGGTACCAAAAACTACTTATGAAAAGATGCCACTACAGAATCATTGGTCTTTGGTATATTCTTCCAATGGTCCAGAATATTGTGCCTAAATACTTGTTGGCACAACTCTCTCATGCAAGAAATTACCCTCCTCCTCTCATCATTCATGATCACAGCACCTGTCCTATCATCTACGAGGTATCCATACCCTTCTAGAATATATCTAAGGTGTGGCCTCTCCCACCTACGACTATGCTTCTGGGCATAACCAGAGGCCCCTATACATTTGGCATACTTGCACGAGTAATATCTCTTGGAATAGCACCCATAGGGGTGCCACCTATGCAGCACAGATGAGCGAAACCTAGAGTCACAAGAGTAGATGTCCCTACAAGTGTGACAAATCCTAGAGGTGACAAGTATCCACCAATCCGATGAGACGGAGATATTGAGTCAGTGCCTCCACAATACCTACCTGAGCCACCCTACAGGTGTGACAAATCTTGGAGGTGACAAGTATCCACCAAACTGATGACAAAGACACTATATCCATGCCTCCACAACACCCACTTGAGCCACCCTCTTTGGAATCGATATATGAGAGTGAGGAGTAGCAACCTTCTCTCAAACTGATCGCATAGCATCTATATCTCTGCAACACCTCCTAGAACCATCCCTCCATCCAAGGCCAGTCTAGAGCATCGACCTCGCCTACTATTTGAGATTGAAGCATCAGAGTGTGCTCAAGTAGATCTCGTAGAATGGCCTGATGATGTTTGTGACAACATTGTGCCATATCTATAAAGCGGGCCATCTGATCTAGAGATGTACATGTAAATATCTTATGTTGTTCATTCCTCGACTCACCCTGCTCTCTGGGTATCGTCAAAGATAATCTACACAGATAGGAAATGATGTTAGCATAATCAATATAATTAATTAGGTAAAGCATGAAAACATATCTCTGAAAAAAAGGATGCTAATTTGGTCTATGTTACGACAAATAATATTTTTTTGTTTCCCTCATTGATGATCTTCCTCCATTTTAATCTCTACTTATCTTTCTTGGTCTCCATTCTTATATTTCCCATCATTTCTTTTCTCTCTCTCTTCCTCTTTCCCTTTATTTCTTTGCCTCCCTGCATCTCTCTTTGTCCATTCCTTTTCTCTCCCCGTCTCTCTATCTTTATCTATTTCTCTATCTATTTCTCTCCCCACCATCCCTCATTCTCTCTCTCTTTTCCTTTTTTGATTTTCCTCCCTTCATTTTTCTTTGTTTCTCTCTCTCCCCCTATCTTCCCTCCCCACTCTCACTTCTTCTCTCTCTTCCTTTCCCTCCCTTATTCTCTCTATTTATTTCTCTCTTTTCCTCCCCACTCTCACTCAACACATCTTAGTACAATCAAAATCAAATATAAAAAATAAAAAACTTATAAAATAAGGACATTGAAAGACCTCTCCCCACCTCTCTTTGTATCTCTCTTCCCCCTCCCCCTTTATTTTTCTATCATTCCATTCTCTCTAATTCTCTCATTGTTTCCATATTTCTCTCCCTCTCTCTCACTCTCTATTTGTTCTATCTCTCTTTTTCTCTCTCTTTCTGTCTCTTTTTCTCCCCCTCTCTCTTTTCACTCTCCTTCCTCTCTTTACCTCTCTTCTTTTCTACCTCTTCCTTCTCTCTCTCTCTCTTTCTCTCCCCCTCTCTTTCTTTCTCTCTTTCTCTTCCTTTGTTGCCTCTCTCTTTGTATCTCCCCCCCTCATTGTTTCTATAACTCTTCTCCTCTCTCTCTTCCTTCATATCTTGTTTCTCTCTTTCTCTCTCTCTTTGTTATCTTTCTCCCCTTTCTCTCTTTTTTTCTCTTCCTCTCCCTTCCTTCATATCTCATTTCTCTCTCGCTCTCTTTCTTTGTTACCTTTCCCCCCTTTCTTTCTCTCATTCTCTTATTCTCTCCCTTTCCTCTTCTCCCTCCCTCCTCTCCTCTCTCTCTCTCTCCCTCTCTTTCAATGCATTTCATTATAAAGAAAAAAAAAGAACACAAAAAAAGCAAGAAGAGGCAATGTACCTACCTCTCTGGTAAGTTACTCATGATATATGTGTGCATCATGTGGGTTCAAAATAATGTATTTTTAAAATATTATTTTTACATATTTTTTACATACATAAGGATGTAATATAAATGGTTATTTATAGATTTAATAGAAAAGGGTTATGCTTTATTCAGGAAAAACTCATAGATAAGAATATTTATAAATAGGCATTGAATGCATGTGATGTAGAGGATATATATATAGTAACCTCCCTGAGACCTACCTCAAAGACCCAAAGATGAATTCTTTTTTGCCTCCTCTTCGTGGTGTCACTTCTTTCTCCCTTGTGCACTTTTCCCTCTTCTTTGCATATAGGGATTGTGGCGATGACGATGATGGGAGTGAGGAGCTCTCTCTCTCTCTCTCTCTCTCTCTCTCTCTCTCTCTCTCTCTCTCTCTCTCTCTCTCTCTCTCTCTCTCTCTCTCTCTCTCTCTCTCTCTCTCTCTCTCTCTCTCTCTCTCTCTCTCTCTCTCTCTCAAGGTGGTGATATCTCTCGCTCTCTCTTTCACTCTCTATAAAAATTGTTTATAGCAAATGATGTGCTCGAGCTTTTGGGGCTTTTCTCTCATATCGACGTTGCTATTTTTGTCACAATGAGAATTGCTAATCATCACTATTTGCATTAAAATGAGAATTTCTATTTGCATTGCTATCAGCATCACAGATTCAAATTTGGGATACTAACATCAGCAAATAGCATTGCTAATAGTGACGTCACTATTTTGCGTCGCAAATCGTCATTGCTATTGTCCCATTCCCTTGTAGTGGGGAGAAATGTTAAATTTTTTGTTTTTAATTTATTCAAAATAGCCCACATAAATGGTATCATTGTGAAGATAAAGGAGTGTATGAATGGAATATCTGATCAAAAGAGCTAGATGATGAAGGTTCAGGAGGAGGAGATCATCATAAGGAGCTCATGAAGGCATTTTTCATATTCTACAATTTTTCTTTCTTTCTTTCTTTCTTCATAGTGAGAAGAAATATTTTTTAAAAAGTACCTCTTTGAACCCTACCACAAGTGTCCCTTCAAATTGGGGATGCTCTTAGGATTTTGGGGCTCTCTTTTGCCAAAAACATGTCCCTCTTCTATGTTTCCATATAAAGTAAGATCTTGAAGCATGAAATTGCACCTCAAATACACAAAATTGATGAGCAACTAATGGCTTGGAACTTCTATATTTTTTGTAGAATTGACTTAGCTCTCTACTACATCTTTAACTTTAAATTTTTTCATATCTTGCACCTTGATGATCACTTTGCAAGAACGGCCACTTTGAAGCTTTAAATATTCAATTTTCACTGAAAATGCATTATCGATCCACCAAAAAGTGCTCCAACATCCCATAGAGTGATGTTTATTTGATGTTTGCTTTGCTCATAATGACTTACAAAACAAAAAGTGGAAGATAAAGATCCCTTACACGATCTTATTGCCAGTGTGAATCAATGTTTAATGAAAAGTGGAAGATAATGATCCCTTACATGATCTTATTGCTAGTGTAAATCAATGTTTAATGAGAAGGAAGCTATGCATCTATCTAGATTTTGTTTGAATGTCAAAAAATATGCTTGATGTTTTGATGTGTGTTTGATCAGAGTTGACTTGAGGGCTAGCAGGTAGGAGTTTTTCATATAAGATTTGTATTTTGTGTTTACAAGAACTAACAAAGATTGTGATCTAGAGTGTTCTTAGCTTCTTTTCTTGTGTTTCATTAGAACCTCTTCTTCTCTCTCCTATTTCTTAACTTTCCTTTTAGAGACTTATGGGGGATGTGCGCGTTTAGAGGGGGTGGATGGTGTGACACTGCCTATCCACTCACAAAAACACCTAGGAGAATGGATTCAAGATAGGTGATTAGTAGGAATAAAAGTAGCATCATTTTTGTATACTTTGGATTATTAAGCAAGGTAGGATGCACAGATTTTGCTTTCTTCAATGAGGATGAATGCGACCATGGGCTTGGGGACATGCATTGAGACCTTGCAAAGGAAGGAACATGAATGTCATGTGTTAAGGGAGGAGTTGAGCATATTGGAGATGCTTCAAATCCAAGCTTACAACCATTAAGGGACTAGTAAAGAGATAAGAACTTTAAATGTGGAGACCATCGAGGGAGTTATAATAGCCATGCTTGATTGCATGTTTCTTATATCCATAGAATGCAACATGTGAAGTGGGATTATAAGAAGGAAAAGGTTTTATCAAGGATAGAGGTTTGCCCTAGGAAAAGGGTAGCTACAAGCTACTTGGTGGTGACACTTGATAACAAGGATACTCAATCAAGGTCACCATCGAGTGATGAAGTCTAACCCTAGGAAAAGGATAGCCACACGAGCCACTTGGTGGTGACACTTGATGATAAGGAACTAGTCACCATCGAGAGTGATAGAGGCTGTTTCTAGGCACAGTATAGAAACGAGCCACTTCATTGTGACCCTCAATGATAAGGACATTGAATGGGGGTTACCATCAAGTGATAGAAGCTACCCCTAGTAAAGGGTTGTCATCATGAACTACTTGGTGGTGACCATATAACACAAGGAAACTACATATGGATGACTGTCAAGAAATACAGGGTGCTCGTAGGCAAATGCTTGTCATGAACTGCTTTGTGGTGACTATCAAAGATAAGGACATTGAATGAGGGTCACCATTAAGCGATAAAGGTTTCCCCCTTGGGAAAAAGGGTTTCCAAGAACCATTGGATGAGGGTCAGCATTGAGCAATAGAGATTTTCCTTGGGCAAAGGGTTTCCAAGACCACTTGGTGGTGACCATGGAAGACCAAAACATTGGACAAAGGTCACCATGAAGTGATAGAGGTTAGTCATGCAGTATTTAACATAGTAGGCCACTTTCCTTTATGTTGTATCTTATATATACTTTGTATACATTGTATCGTGGGAAAAAGGAAGAATAAACCATCAAGAAAACGTTTTGTCCTCCATCTCTCTTCTTGTGCTTTTCAGTGACTTCCTCTTGTGTATATGGTGTGTGTGTTTGGCATAGCAGCTTAAACAAGTCTCCCACCATGCAATTCATGACATATATAGAGTGGGATCATACGAATAAAGCTTCAAGTTGGTCTATATCTTCTTCAAGAATACATTAAGTATACTCCTTTAAAAGTTATTAGTTAATTATTGATTACATAAAATAAATAACCATTTATAAATTTAAAAATATAAAATTAAAATTCAATTCACTACAAGATACATGCCTCACACTGATGTTCAAAGTGACAAAAATATTCATTAAAAATTTTGCCCTCGTCGTCAAAAAAAGTGTCGATATTAGTGATGCCATAGAATAGTCGCTATTACGCAGTTAACGATGCATATAGCAACGATTTTCGATGCTAACTAAAATTCTAATAGCGACGCATGAAATAAATTTGCAACGCTAATAATGACGGATACAGGGAAAAAAATTTGTGGCACAAGCTACCCTGTCACAAATAGCACTATGTGCTTTATTTGGGCCATACAAAAGAGTTATAGTTAAGTGTACAATGCTCGTCTCCATGAAGGCAAAGTGTACTTGAATCCATAAGACTGATACATAAAATAAATACAAGATCACGTAATGAAAGCGACGATACAATCATGGCAAGATACAAAGGATGATAATAAGATAGTGCATAGAAAATGCCTACATAAATCACATGACCAAAAAAGAAGAGGTGAAAATGGACTATATGACCTGAACTTGATGTACGATTGGGCCTTAGTCACTGAAAAAGGACAGAGAGTCTAGGGGATTACGAGCAAAGAGGAGGGGCCGATTCCTAGGATGAGTATGAGGACTGCCACTCCAGTAGTGAGGAAACCAAAGAAGAAGTGGACAGTGTAGAACACGACACTAAAGGAAGGGTGATAGAATAGCTCAAAGTAGACTCCAAGCCCCAAAGAGAGAGTACTTACACGATCAAGAGACAAAACATGTGGATGGAGTGCAATCGCTCCTGGCTGGAGCATGTGGGAGCAATAGGTTACGAACAAGCAGGGATAGTGCAACCACCGGCAACACCCTTGCTTAGGACAGATGCACCCACCAAGATCTGACTACTAGGGGAAACTCCTTCCTCTAGAGAGGATTGCAAGTTTACCTCTGAATCAAAGGTCAATACAGAGAGTGACCCAAAGATACCCCGACCTCTTAGGACCAAACGCACCAAGGGGGATCTGCTAGATGAGCTCAAAGGAGTGAATCCTAGAGTGGTGATGCATAACATACCAATGGCCCCTGATGCGGTGTCGGTAAAACAACGACTATACCCTATGAATCCAAAACATGCCAAAGTCGTGAGGGAGGAAATGGATAAGCTAATGAGGGTACGATTCATCTATGAGATAGAGCAAATGGATTGGGTATCACCAATCGTGATAGTCATGAATAAGAATGGGAAGATACAAGTGTGTGTGAACTATAAGAAGGTTAACACCCCAACAAAAAGGGATAATTATCCATTACCATACACAAAGCACATGCTCGAAAGGGTAGCAAGCAAAGAGGCCTACAGCTTTTTGGACGGCTTCTTAGGATATAACCAAGTGCAAGTACATCCCGACAATAGGCACAAGACTGTGTTTTCTATTGAGTGGGGTGTTTTTGCTTACATTGTGATGCCCTTTGGGTTGATGAATGCACCTGCAACCTTTGAGTGGCTAATGTGCACCATCTTCAAAGATATGCTTAGACAAGAGCTAGAGGTGTTTGTAGATGACTCTAGTTGGGCAGAACACTTGGAGAAGTTGCGAGCAATCTTTGAACGATGCATGCTTTACAACCTGTCGTTGAACCCCTTGAAATTCCAGTTCTAGGTCAAGCATGGAGGCATCCTAGGGCATGTGGTGTCCAAGAATGGCATAGCCACTGACTCTTCAAAGTTCAGGGTCATTGTCGACTTTCCCCCACCAAAGGACTATAAGGGAGTTCAGTGTTTCTTGGGTCACATTGGATACTATTGGCGCTTTGTGTTGAATTACACATTGATTGCAAGACCATTGTATAAGCTGCTGATCGTGTTTGAGTGGACTGATGAGAGCCAATGAACATATGAAGAGTTGAAGAAGGCTCTTACAATTGCACCAATCTTACGAGTCCCAAGCTAGAACATCACCTTTCACATGCATATAGAAGCATCTAAATGTGCTATTGGAGTTGTCTTGTGCCAGCGTGGGGAGCATAATTTGGATTACCCCAAAAGCAGACAACTCACTGACACAGAGATGAACTACTCCACTATAGAAAGAGAAGGGCTGGCCATGGTGTTTGCTGTGAAGAAGTTTCAACACTACCTTCTGGCCATGCCTTTAACCTTCTTCGAGACCATCAAGCATTGCTCTATCTTGTAAATAAGCCATGCGCTATGGGATTCATACTAGATGGTTGCTTCTTCTTCTAGAATTTGAGTTCTCTATGGTGGTACGCAAGGGCAAGCACCACTACATGGCTGATCACATGTCCTCAAAACCTATAGGAGAAGTTGATGGGAAAGGCATAGCTGACGATTTGCCAAACACTCATCTTTTCAACTTGTCTAGTGAGAAATATTTGTTTAAAGTCGATCTGATGCCGTACTGGGTGGATGATATAGTCCAAGTGCTAGAGCACGGTGTGCCTAATAGACCTATCGAGAAGTCTAGGCTTAGGTGACTTATTCTGAGAATCCAACCTTACCAGTCGATGGCCGATTAACTCTATAGGCTAGGGTAAGATGGTGTCGGAGCGTTTGGAACAAAAGTCTACTGCAAGGGTAAGAGACAAAAGGGTGAAGGGAGACGTAGAAGAATACTCATAGAAAGAAATAGAAGATATAGAAGAATACTCACATAGATGAAGCCTGCTGTCAATTTATTTCTGCATTATGAGGAGATGAAACTCTTGTAGACAAAAACATGCATAAAATAATACCTTCCTCTATGCTATGCTCAGATTGCCAATCTCTCTTTTTACATAAAATCCTCTCAAAATGGCTGAAAGCTACATGCTTTCTTTTACATGTCACCCTAATCTAGAATTTGTCTACAGTTGTATGGATTTTTATAAGAGATAATATCTAAAATATTAGAAATTGGCTAAAACTTGTCCAAAAATCTAATACTTTTTAGCAATTCACACTACAGACACTTACACTAATGGCATTGGCTCTCTAGATTGATAAGAAAGCCACACTCTAGAGTTTTTCATACAATGTGCACGTAGCGGCATGACAAAGGATTGCTATGGCGATGTGTGTGCGAGCACAAAATGTACAACATGTTGAGTGAAGTGCATGGAGGGATTGCTGAAGGGGGACACTTCAGCGGGGATATGACAGCCCGCAAGGTGCTGCAATCTCAGCTATGGTGGCCCACCCTATTTAATGACACTGCTAAGTTTGTAAAGCATTACGATGAGTGCCAAAGGACTAAAGTTCATGCACAAAAGGACAAGATGGAGTTGACCCCTATCATTGCACAGCAACCCTTTGAGAAATGGGGAGTTGACTTCATTGGACCCGTCAATCCCGTAGCACAATACTCACAGACTAGATACATCATCGTAGCAACTGACTATCTTACAAAATGGGCCGAGCCACGAGTCACTAAGGAGAACAACGCTAGGATCACAACGAAGTTCTTGTGGGAGCAAGTTATCTCACAATTGAGTTGCCCTATTGAACTAGTAAGCAACCAATACATGCACTTCATCAATGAGGTGATTGCCCACCTGCTCTCAACGTTCTTAGTCATCCATAGGAAATCCTCACCCTACTACCCTCAAGCTAAATTTGGCTAAGCAAAATCCATGAACAAGATCTTAGTCAATGTCCTTATGAAGGTAGTTTCTACCTCGCGAAGTGACCGAGGCAACAAACTTATGGCAGCATTATGGGCTTATCGGACGGCCTATAAAATGGATGTGGGACAGATATCCTTTAGGCTGACTTACGGGATTGAGGTGATTTTACCATTAGAATTCTTTGTCCCTAGCCTAAGGATAGTAGTGTAGGAGAGATGGGAAGGGAAGGAAGCTTGGACCCAACCACCTCGTGGAATTGGAAGAACGACTCACTAAAACTTGACTCCTAGCCACCCACGCCCTAATTTGTGAGAAAGCATGACAGAAGATGTGGCTCGACAAGCATGTCAAACAACGAGACTTTGAGCAGGGAAACCTTATTTTTTTCTACTCGGTAAAGGGCCATAAGCAAAAAATGAAATTCTGAGGGTTGGGACCTTCCAAGTGCGCACCATTAGCAGGACGGGCAACGTTGAACTTGAAACCCTTAAAGGAGAGGGCATAGGCTTCTTTAATGGCAATCTCATAAAGAAGTACTACCCTCCCACACATCCACTGCATGAGCCCCCTATGCTGGAAGCCCTTGTCAATGTCCGTGTAGCCACCATCACCAAACTAGAGGACAAGGATGAAGAGGTAGTAGCAGCAGCATATCTACGCATCACAACCATCACTCGGCACACGCATGCTTTTGATGTCTTGATTGACGAGGGAGCTCATTGGGCCCTCATTGGTCAGCCACAGTTACAGCCCACCAATACTAAACTTGGCCCATTCAAGGGCAAGTCATATGCACTCCTAGGGAAGTGCAAGATCCCAGTCTCTATGGAATCTGAGAGCCTATCAGTCATCTTCTATGTATTGCCAAATACAAAGGATGCAAGTCAAGAATCATTATTAGGATGCACTTTTAAGAAGCAAGCATAGTGCAACATAGATTATAATCTGCAGCATATTCACCTTTCCATTGGGAATGTTCGAATCATGACAACTTTTAGTAAGGGCAAAGAGGCTCCACCCAAGTCTGCCATGCCACCGATAGAGCTACCTAGGACCAAGCCTAGGGAGGGCAGTCGTGAGTCATCACAACCCACATAGACTACAAAAACATTGCCTACTAAGGCCATCCCCAAAGCCATAGAGCCCATACTTAAATGGGTGCCAAAGCACCAAAAACAACCTACTCGTAGCCAGCAAACACAGCCCCACAAGGCTAACAATTGTCATTTAAAACCTAAGTGACCGATTTGATGCTATCGACATAGGCACATAATTAAGTCGCAATGGATCCCCAAAGATCTGTTGTGAGCCCAAGGATACTACGAAGGCAACACCTAGATATTGGTGCCCAAGAAGAAAGAGCCTAGAAGCATAGTCTAACCATGACCATCACTTGCCACCCCATCTCCAGGAAGCTACACTCTTGCTAAGGTAGTGAACAACTAGAAAACCTGAGCGGCAAAGACTACAAAACCCACGATGGTTGCGGTCAAAAAACCCCAACCAATCTATCAACCCAAATGGCCACGTGATACCTCAGAATCATTTAAGTCTAGAGAGATTGGCACCCTAGTGGCTGCATAAGAAGATGGAAACACACCATTTGTGCCACTGGAGCCACCCTCAGTATCCCAAAGCAGCGCTGGACACACAGATCAGACTACGAAGCTACCCTTAGACACACCACAGTCAAGTCCACTGCCACTAGAACCATCACTGTCCAACCCAATCCCACCGCAACCACCAACAAGTCTTAGGCCTTCCTACGAGTGACATTCATTTCTATCAGTCACGCCAAGAACCTTACCGAGAATACGAGAGATGACTTGATGACTTGCATCAATCTCTTGGATAACACCTTTACCACATTCACTAGGAGCTACAAAAAATACTTGACCTCAACTTGCTTGATGAACCCCTTGCCGCACTGAGGTTCGTTCCTTATCCTGCACTTGGGAAGAATACAAGTTTATGACCGTAACATCCCCCAAAGTCTCAAAGGAGTTGATCGATAATGGTGAAATCTCAAAAGAGCACGCATTCATCAGACGACTAATAATAGCATACCGCAAGCCCCAAAGGCCTACATTAGCTATTGAGCTTGAGGAACTCACTCACCTCGTTGACTCTAACTCCTTGTTCTTACAAAAATGGTGTAACCTACATCTCCAATGGGAGAAATGGGGTTTCCAAATAATGATTAATGCTGAGCAGTGACATGCCATCAAAGCAACCACGTACGACCCGACTTACTTAGCACCAACCTCTTTCAGGGACTAAGCCATCACTCGAAATAGACACCTAGAGGACCCCACCCTTACATTGATCGCATCCTTACAAAAGAGGAGCTACATGTGGCTAGATGCATCAACTCAGGTGATTTTCTAACCGATGTCCTAACTTAAATTTCCCAAGTATCCATTAGTCCTCGTAATCTTGATTGTCATGCCCACTTGCAATGCAACCTTGATTTCTATGATTGGCTTATGCACAAGTAAATAGCACCCTGCTGTGCTCAAATGTCTTGCCTCTCCCATGTCTAATCCTAGGAAGGATTCTTCTCATTCCCAAGGGGGGAGGGGGTAAGGTGAAGTAGGTAAGGTGAAGTAAGGTGAAATGAAGAAAAAATGTCATAAAATCCTAGAAATAAATAGAACTACTTGAAGGAAAATCCTCTTTTTATACTTAAATCATGTTCTTCTTTTCATAAAATCATTATCAATTCATGGTTATCTTCCAACAAGAAAATGTCTTAAGAATACTAATGGTGAACCATCATATATGACAGGAACCTAAAATGGCATGGCAAGATAAAGGTAGCAAGCTTCCATTCACAGAGGAAGAGCAAGCTAAGTACGGCTTGACAGTAGAAACGAGGGGCTACATCTAGTTCACATTCAAGCATGCCATAAACCTAGAAGACGCCATCATGGAAGAGCCACCCATAAAACAACTCATGGACCAATGCAGCCTACAGATTACGTAGAAAAGATCGATCAACAACTACGAAAAGTGCGCAGAATTTTTGAGGAGCTTCAATGCCGAAAGGAACTGTGGCATAGTGACAATCAAGAAAGGGGAAGAAGCCCACCAAGTGGAGGTGGAATTGAGCCTTGCAGTGGTGTAAAAGGCCCTAGGTTTGACTAGTAGAATAGAGCGATGCCCAAAGAGGGACGTGTATAACATGCTAGGGATGAACAAGGCTGTCATATGCATAGTAGATGGGATAAGCTTAGCAGACATCCCAAATCCTGAGATCAAGTTGTAGGAAAAAATGGTCCATGCTCTCTTTTCCAATCAAAGATACAATGCCCTTATGAACAAAATCGGGGTGCCATTGTTGGAAAGCATCACAACGAGATCCCTTGATGAAATAGATTGGAATGCCTTCGTGTGAAAAACTATTGAAAGCTCAGCAAAAGATTTGACCACTAGTAGAGTAGTGGAAGGAGGGGAATCTGCGCGGCCTCCACAGCAAGATCAACTCGAAAGAAGTCCTCCTCCAAGGCATCCACCATCAGGTTCTCGGTGGAATCCTAAAACGGCCATCATCCATGAGGCCTTGAAGGACACAAAGGAAGGTGGAGAGGGCACCAAATACAAGTGCAGTCCAGTGAAAGGACTATAAGTGATAGTGAAGAGCAGGAGACACATTCCGGCCAAGGAGAGCCCAGAAGACAGGGCCAAGGCAAAAGTGGAATGAAAGACGAAGGCACATCAAGAAAAAATCAAAAAACACAAGAAGTGTGAAAAAGTCCTAAATCAAGGAGAGAGGAGCACAAGAAAAAGTGCAAGTCGATACTTTTGTAAAAGAGTGCAAGACAGACCATGATTTATTTTAAGAGCGCCGTGCAAATTATAAAGGTAGATGGGCAGTAGGAAAGAAGCTAGGAAGATAGGAGAACAATGGAAAAAATGGCTTAGGCTATGGCTGGCCATGTAAAAAGGGGATGACTGCCCAAGGGAAAGAGGGTTTTGTATATAAAGTTCAAAAAGTGATGAGAGCTCATTCTTTGGTGTGTGGCAAAGTGGACTCTTCTTCTTCTTCTCTTCTTCTCTTCTTCTCTTCTTCTCTTCTTCTCTTCTCTTGCTAGCTTGTGAGTGCTTGAGGGAGGGAGTGTAAGTGAGTGTGTGAGATTGAGGAATCTTGGAGGTGAAGCTCTCCACCATCTCCTACCTTCTTCTTATTTTCTCTTCTCTCGTCTCGCGTGTGGCTATGGAGGATGGAGCTTGAAGGAAGAGGCTTCAGGATGCTTGAGCTTGCATCACGAATCGTGGGGCTATTGGAGTGCTTGAGGGAGGAAGCAACTCACTCCGACATCAAGGTAAGCTCACTACACTTGTAGAGATGGATAGCGCATCATCTATGTGAGAGGTAGCCATTAGTGCTCGCTTGAAATGTTTGAACAGTAAGCGGTCCGTGGGTCTTGGCAATTGATGCCTCTATAGATGGTGAAAAATAAGAAGAAACAAATGAAGCAATCGTCTTCTCCATTTGAACCCACAAGTGGAAGTCTTCCTTGTGTTGAGGAATTTTTGTGACATTGTCCCATCACCATGGGAAACCCAAAACCCTTCATTGCCATCACTGCTTGTCACTGATAATTTTGTACACCAAGGTACAATTAAATGAATATCTGAGTAATAAGGTTGCACAAGCCTTTTCATCCTAAACCCATTAACTACAGGCTTCAACAAATTCCCCTATAAATCCTTTAATAAAAACGTGCCTTGACCAAGATCCTTGAAGATTACAAATGGGCCTACATACCGAAGCTTTAATTTGTTAGAATTTTTTCCAAGTTGAGAATTATAAATAACAACCCAATCTCCTTCCTTAAAAATTTTTCTTTTTAATATGTCTATTTACCCAAGCATGTGTCTCTATTGTTGTGTAACTCCTGAAATGTAGGCAGCTACCACCCTATCCTCCTCTAACTTTAGGAGTTGTTCCAGCTTATGGTGCACTAACTTCTCAAGATCTAACTTATGCATAACAGCAACTCTCAAGCTTGGTGCCACAAATTCCATAGGCACCACATCATCTAATCCATACACCAATCTGAATGGTGTAAGCCCTATTGTAACCTTATATGCCATCCTAAAATCCCACAATGCTTAATCAACCTTAGCATCTCAATATTTTTTATTATCCTCAAAAAAAATCTTCTTTAAAATTTGAAGTAAAATCTTATTAGAGCTCTCTACTTATCCAATAGCTTCAGGATGATATGGGATAGAGTTCTTATGTAAAATCATATCCTAACAATCAATTCATGAATAACCTAATTTAAGAAATGCTTACCCCTATCACTAATTAACTCAATGGGACATCCAAACCGAGTCATAATATTAGAATATAAGAACTTGGCCAAACTAGATACTTTATTATCCTTCAAAGCTTGAGCCTCTACCCATTTGGTACAATAATTTGTACAAACCAAAATATATATGTTACTTGTCCTTTTAGCTTCTAGTTTGATTGGCCCAACAAAAGCAATCCCCCACTTCTGAAATGGCTCAAGTGGAAGCACAGGATGATCCTGCATCATGTCCCTATCAAAAGGTTGACCTTCTTTCAAGCATTGCAAATACTCTTTAGCATACTGATGTGCATCTTTCAATACAATAGGCCACCACAAACATGCATGCAATATTTTCTTGCATGTAATCTCAACATAAAAATTACCATGTAACAATCCAAATGAGCTTCATGAAGAATTGTTGATTGATCCTATTTAGGAACACACCTTCTCAAGATATTATCTACTCCCTCGTCTACTCCCCTTCTATACATAGTATTCATAATAACTTGAAATTATTTGCTCTTCAATGCCAATGGTCTTTCCCTTTAAGAAATGCAACAACTGATCATAATATGAATCAATATCAAGAACCTAAACTTCAAAGAGTTCAGCATTAAGAATTTGATCCGGAACTCCTACTTCAGTCTCATCATTCTCCAATCTACTTAAATAATCAGCCACATCATGTTCTTTACCAGGAGTGTGAATAACCTTGAAATCAATCTCTTGCAACAGCAACATCCATCTAGCCAACCTACTTGTTAATTAAGGTTTATTTATTAGAAACAAAAGTGTCTGATGATCCACATTAAAGATTACTTGATTTCTCAGCAAATAATGCCTAAAATTATGCACAAAGAAAACCATGCTGAGTGCTTCTCTTTTTGTAACTGAATAATTCTTTTCAGTAGCACAATCTCGTGCTCATCTCGTGGTTGCATAATAGATTGGTCTATACCAATTGGGTACCTTATCCTACATAAGTATAGCTCCCACAGCTAGGTGGGAAGCATCAATAAAGACATGAAAAGGTAAATCCCATGCTAGAGGTTGTAGTATTGGAGCTACAACTAACATCTTCTTGAGAATATTGAAGAATCTCTCTTGATCTTCCCCCCAAATAAACCACATTCCTTTCTTCATTAAAGTTGTAAGAGGAGAATAAATATGTTATAGGTACCTTAAATACCTCTTAGGAACTTCACTTGCTCCACAAACCTCATAACTTCTTGCACATTAGCTAGATCCTTAGCTTTCTAAATAGCTACAATCTTTCTTGGATCTATTCTCATGCCTTCTTTAGACAAGATGTGGCCTAAAATCACATCTCTTTTTTTGCAAATACTGACTTACAAGGGTTCAAGGACATGCCAAATGTTCTACATCTCTCAAAACATAACTTGAGATGTTTTAAATGCTCTCTTTTGCTGCCAAAAACACAAAAATCATCAATAAATACCTTCATAAAAAGTTATTAGATATGGCTCAAATGTCTTATGAGCAAGTCCCTAAAATTGAGGTAGATCATTCTTCAGTCCAAAGTTTATGATTGTGCTAATGTATGCTCCCCACTAAGTCATGAAGGTTGTCTTATCCATATCTTCCGAATGCATCCTAATTTGATTGTATCCTGAAAACCCATCCAAAAAATTGTACATTTCATGGATTGCCACATCATCAAGGAGAGAGTTAGTAAAAATAATGGGGAATGGATCAGTAATTGTAGCTGCATTTAATTTATTGTAATCCATACAGACTCTGACCTTCCCATTCTTCTGGGGCACCACCACTATAGGATATAACCAAGTAACTTCATTAACCAATTTGATGAACCCAACCCTTAAAGGCTTGTCAGTTTCTTCCTTGACATGTTTGGCATAGTTAGGGTTCATTCTATACCTTTTCTAAATGATTGGCTTAGCATCTTTCTTTAAATTTATCATGTGCTAGTACACAGGTGGATCAAATCCTTTCATGTTCATATAATCCCAAGCAAAAATATCTTGAAACTCTTTGCACAACTTAATAAGATCTTGCTTGAAGTTTTCTTCCACAAAAATACTAACCTTAATGGGTCTAGCCTCCCCTTACATATTTAAATTAACCTCCTGAACCTCACCTTCAACTACCCTTCTAGATCTTTTCATTGTGTGGTCATATCTCAGCAAAGCCTAAATAATGGCATTCTGTCCTTCTATACCCAATACATCAGAATTGTCAATAACATTGTCCATACCAATTTTCTCATTTCCAATACATCAGAATGGTCAATAACATTTTCCATACCAATTTTCTCATTTTCATGTATTTCTTGCTAAGCAACTTCAAGATGACCAATTCTCTTGTCTTGAACCATTTTAAACTACTCATCCCCTAACTATCCCTAAAATTTAGGCTACTCCTGACCTTCTGGGAAGCCTTTAGGATTCTTTGGACTACATTTTGAACAACTTTCATTCCAAAACTTCATTCCTGCACTCATAGAATGATTTTGGTACTCCTGAATAATACTATCAACATCTATTTCAAATATTGGAACCACATAAGTATTTGCCTATGAAATAATTCATCATCATCATCTTCCACTTCATTTGCAAGAAAGGTTAATAGTTTGAGCTACTATAGGTTGAGAGGAACTCTTTAATATTACCTTATTAACTATTGACAATCTGATCTCCTTGAGTCTTCTAGAGATACATACATAATCATCCCCCAATCCTACTGCAATTTCTTAATACAACAAAACTTACCCTAAATTTTAGGCTATCCACTCTAATTTTTTGATTCCTAAGAATACCCAAGGGCTATAGTCTCCTCTGATCTGCCATCCTGACCTAAAATGGGGCTGGTAGTAGCTCCTCTTGCTTTGTTGCCAAATATTTATGTTCAAGAAGTATATTAACTCTTGATCCCCCATCTAGTAGGACATCATCATGCTTCCTTCTTGTATACACAACTCAAATGGTAGGCACTTGATAATCCACAACTTCTTGTTGGGTTGGTATGACTACTTGACAATCAGGAACTACTTGATCTTGAACTACTATACATTCAAGAACTTCCTATTGCTTTTGCCTAATCTTTAGAAGTAACTTTTCCTTAAATCCTAGTATTAAATCCAAGATCTGCTCTAGGGTTTATTGTAGAGAGCACTTTTTTAGATCTTAAAATAGCTATTCTGAACCTCCTTATTGTAACTTTGCACAAACTACACTATTAGGGGACTATTCTTGTAGATTAGAAAACTGATCCTATTGTTTGGGTTAATGCTCCTGCAGTTTAGGCTTCTTAATACCTGAATCCTCTACATCATCAAGTTAATCAAATTTTGTTTTTTCAGTAAATTTTTGCAAGTTCCTAACTTGCTTTGTTGCCTTTTTCCTTGTCTTCTCTTGTTTCTTCCAATGAATCTTCAAAACTACTTGACTTCTAGTAATAGCTAATACCATAGGTTTGTCTAGACAATCCTCGACTTTAATACAACTAGAACAATCACATTCAACATGCATACTTAGAGTATTCAAATTTCCTAACACCTTTTCATTGTTTTCTTGACACTATGCTTGCTAAATTTATTCATAACCAACAGCACCTGTACCATCAGGAGATTGCCTTTTATCATCTTGGTCGGGTAATTCTATAACGACTATTGCAACTAAGGTAGGTGGATGTTGTGAATGAGGTGCTCATGTAGGTCTTTTGTCATTGTGGGTCCTTGCTATAGTCATTTCTCTCTTAGTCCTATGCGTTTCTCAAATTTCATAGTTTGGTCCGACAAAGTGTCCTTGACCTCCACAATAATGGCATTCTCCCGTTTGGGTGGTTTGCTATGGTGCCTGAAAATTTCCCAAGGCTATCTTGCATGGATTCTTCTAAGTCCCATAAAGGGCCTCTGAGGCACTGTTTCAATAATAACCCGATTGACTGTTGAATAGGTATTGGGCTAGGTTGCATCTGTTGAGTGTGAAATATGTTGGTTTTTGGGCTGATTTTTTGTTGTTTTTGATGATAAATGGTTGTTTATTTTGAAGTGTTTGCAAAGGTTTGGATAAGTTTGAAGGGTTTTTGATGGGTTTTTGATGAGGATGTTTGGTTCTGTAAGGTCTGATTTTCTTCTATTTTGTTTCTGTTTTAGTAGTAGAGATGGTTAAATGAATGTTTTGAGAGATGATTGAAGTTTTGTGAAGAGGTTTATGAAAGATTGAATTGGTTTTTTTTTTGTTTTTATGATTTTTATGGGTTCTGTTGATCTTCTGTGAAGTTCTGTAAGCTTCTGTAGCTCTATTGTTCTGTACTTCTGTTGCTCTGTGGTTCTGTTCTGTTGTTTCTGCTGAGTGTTATGATGGATGTGTGGATATTTTGAAAAGTGTTTTTGTCTTAGGAAAGGATGCATGGAAGCTCTATCCAAGCTAATTGAAGTGAAGAAGTAACTGCTGAAGATTTACAAAAGGTTACAGAAGACAGTGACAGAAGACAGATTTCACAGGACACTATGAAGTCTCTGGTGACCTTTCATACCAGACATACCTTTTGGAAGGTGTATCCACGACCTAAGAAGGATTATTGAGAGTGATTATTGAGTATTGTAGTGAGGATATGATGTATTGTTGATGGAGAGAGAGAGAGAGAGTCAGAGATAGTCAAATCTATCAAAACAGTGTAATTGTATATGAGAGATTGAGAGAGAGAACTATGAAGACATTGAAGATGAATACTATGTGATGTAATTTCCATTCAAATATGGTGTATTCTTTTGTGTTTTTTGTTCTTTTGATGGAGATTATGAAGATTATGAAGAATATGGTTGATTTTATCAAATCCGTGGGAGATCTACATGATGCTGCATGAAGATTTGTTGTGCCTGGTGTTCTTTTCTTCATTGTGATCATATAAAACCTAATAAAAAATCTTGTTGATGATGACAAGATAGATTTTCTTGCAGTAGAAACCCTATTTCCTTGGTGTCTCTCTTGGGGCTCCATGTTTTTGGTGCGCAGCCGGGGAAACTGCCATCAACAAGCACAAACAGAGGCTGAAAATGGAAGAAGTGGCACTGTGGAAAAAGAAGTAAATCAATGGATAGTAGAGTTCCTGCCACTGTTGAAGAATTGCAAGCCTTCATTTCCAAGGCAACATTCTATAAAATATTCATTCCCCAATGGAGAAAGCACAATGCCATTCTGATGAAGTCCCTCTATGACGGTCTGTTTTCACTACCCTCTGAAGCTGTAGAAAGTTGCATCATTGTTGCAAAGTTCATCTCACAAAACTGAAGAGTAGAATAGAGAGAATGAGTATAAATGGAGGATTTGGCCTTCATTGAAGAATTTCCAAACATCATTAAGTGGGAAATAGTCAAGAAGCTTCAGGAGTCGTGGTCTGTGGAGGTTCACAAAAATAAGAAGGAACAGAGCTGGGACTTGTTCGTAGACGCTCAACAGCAAGATACGTGGGATGCTTGGTGTTCTGACAATCTTTTGTTTGTCCAATAGGAAACCCACTGGAAGTTGGTAGACAGAGTGTTCTTTACAACATACACTATTGAAACCATCAAAAGATGGCATTACTATGATGATGGCACCACCACAATGCTTAGACGTATGCATTTTGACACCTTCAGAACCGAATACCTTCCTCTGTGCAGTGACATGAAAGCAGAATTCAGAGATGTTGAAAAGGAAGAAGTAGAAGAAATGTTGGCAAGAGAGTCCTCCAGAGACTAAAGCCTTCTGTTATCCCTCTGTGGAGCACTGACAACATAGTGGAGTCAACCCCCTGATGAATGACGCAATAAAGAGGCAAGCGTTAGAACGAGTCCAGAGGTACATGAGAAGAGAGAAAGCAAGAATCAAAGCCGAGAACGAGCTAGCAGGAGAAGCCGCCTTTGACGCCCTTGTGGAACTCTTTACAGAAGTCCCAATGGCACATCAAGCCCTTCCTCCTCCTGCTGGAGGTCCACTTCCAAGCCAGATTTGTCCTAGAAATATTGATGACAGGCCAGTGAATGTAGTCCCGTTGCCAATTTTTAAGGGAGAGTACAATGAAGACCCCGATCTTCATATAGCAGAGTTTATGGTAGCATGTGTGGCTAACAATGCCAGAACCCCTGAGCATTGGTTAGCAATATTCCCCGCCACTTTCAAGGGCACAGCATTTCAGTGGTATGAGAGACAAGCAGCAGGAACTTTTGGCACATGGGACGACCTGAAGTTGGCCTTTCTCACTAAATTCAGGCGTGAAGGTTTTGAAGAGCGGATGTGAGAGGAATTCATGAATCTAAGTCAGTCCTCTGGAGAAAGAGTAGAAGCTTATGTCTCACGAATGGAATCCATCCTGAAGAGATGGACTAACCATAATCTAGATGATGGCATTCAAAAGGGAGTGTTTCTCATAGGATTACAACCAGAAGTCTGTAAGTTTGTGGAGCTGCAAAGACCAGTCACACTGCAAGCTGCAATAGAAGGTGCAAGACTGTACGATGAAGTGGAAGCTAGATTGGCGATGAATCCAGGAAGAGGAGTCCCACCTCCTCTGATGCCAGGGATGATGTACCCACCAAATACAATCCAAGGGACTGTCCCCTACCCCTATCAACAGATGCCCCCAGTATCACAGTACAGTGCACCAAATCCACAGTGGCCACAATCAATGCCTCAAATGATGGTTCAACCACAACAACAATGGTCCCAAACAATTCCCCCAATGCCAAATCAACAGCAACAGTGGAACCCTACCAACTGGAGCCAACAGCCAATAGTTCAAACAGGAGCTCTGAATCAGAATCAGAACAGAGACCCCTCTGCACCAGCCCAACCTGTTTATGCAGTGATTACAGAGACTCCTCAAAACCCTACTGCCAGTGCCTCTGGAGGAGAAAGCTTGAAGGATTATTTATCCAACTCGGTTGCAAATATCAAAAAGGAGTTGATGGATGTGATTACAGAGCAGTTACAGACACTAAAAGTGAATACCGCTAGCATATCCAACGTTGCAGGAGCAGGAAGAGATGTGATGCGGTCAAATACTTGGTGTGGTAAGTGTCATCAAGCAGGCCATTTAGCCACTGAATGTACACAAAAGCCAACCATTCCTGGAGCCTTCTGTTCCTACTGTCTTAGGAAGAACCATACAGAGGATATTTTCTCTCTGAAGGAGATGTATGATAGGAGAAGGAAGGAAGAAGACACAAGATTCAACTTGCTAGAATCCAAAATGACAACACAGGATATTGGACCCAAGCCTAGAGAGTTTGGTCCTAATTTCGGTCCAAGGAGATTTCCCTCTCAAAGTTACAGAGGAAGACAGTCTGCCGCCGGTGGTTAGAGATCAGAAGTGGAGTGCTACAGATGCGGAGAAAAAGGACACATTTCACCAAATTATCAAAATCCCAGAAGGTCAGTGGATTACAAGCCCTTATGCAGTCCATGCAAAGGAGAAGGCCACACCGCAAAAGACTGTCCAAGCGCAGCCCCAGTGAAAAACAGTGCTACTAATAATCCGTCCAAGGCCCAAGAACCTACCTCCAATTTAGTGGAATTGGAAGTTGCTGCCATCACGCGTGCAAAGAAGAAGGAACCATCTGTCCAGAAAGAAAATAAACCACCTGCCAGAATAGTGAAGTTCAATCTTCCAACAGAAGAACAGAACAGAACAGAGCCTGACAGTGTCATACAGAGTACTACAGTGCCACAGAGAGTCACAGAGACAGTTCCAGAGACAGAACCAAAAGTCCAGGAGATAGAAGAGGAGGAACTGCCACAAGTGGCAGAAGAAGTCCCCATGATGCCCCTGTTGGAAGGAAAAGGGAAAATGAAAATGGGTGTCCCCCCATTCCCTAACCGGTTAGAGAAGCCAATGGATCCTTTTAAGGAATACGATCTGGTCAGAGATCTAGATACCTTTAAACCAAACCTCACATTCCGACAATTATTGATGTTGTCTCCCATTTTCCGAAAAAGGTTCAAAAGTATACTGACAAGAAGACGTGGCTTAAGGATTTCTCCCTCAACACCAACAAAGTCCAACAAAGCTCCAGAGCCTGTAAAAGAAGTGGATGTGGCTAACGCCTTCCTAGATCCTGGTACCCCAGAGACTGGCGTATGGATAGAAGGCTGCTTTATTGCAAATGCACTGATTGATGGTGGCTCATCAGTGAGCATTATGACGGATGGCCTTTGGGCATTTTTCCATATGTGAAGACTACAGTTGGCTGGAAAAGATTATTGGCTAACCTATCTGGTGGTGAAGCCAAACTCTTATGGTACATCCTACCCCCTGTTACTGGGCAAACCATGGCTTTTTGAAGCCAAAGCAAGAACGGATTGGTTCAAAGGAACCTTGACTTTGGGTAGAGGACCCAATAAAGTGGTGCTGAAGCTATATGGTGCTCAAAAAGGACATGGATCCACCTCCTTAGAATTATCTTCTAACTCCCCCAATGAGGCTACAGATGGAACCTCAGCAGAAGAAGATGCTGTCAAACAGATCCTTCCCAAGAAAATAGTGGCACATTCCCTAACAGTGGGTACTGTAAGCCAACTCCCAAAAGATGAAAAGCCATTATCAATGGGTGAATACTTCCTGCCTGAACCAGGAACGATTTCCGAAATCACTTCTGACAATGAGATAGAAGCATGGATGTACTGCTCTCCCTGTTACATGGCCATAGCAGAGCCAGAGACAGAGGCAAAAGGCGAATCAGAGGACCTACTCTTCTCTTACAAAGCGCCTACAGAGGTATGTTGAGACTCAAGCTCATTTGTCTTCTGTCAGTTGTTTACCTTAGTGAATCCTGAGCCTTTGTCTCCATCTCTTTTTCTCTAAACTTTAATATGGTATCAGAGCTGGCTGTTGAGGTTCAGAACCTGTTATGATCCAAGAATTCAACGGCTTGCAATAGAGCTCAACAAATGAGCTGTGTGACCAGCATATTTTGAAGAGCAGCAAACACATCGAGATATTCCAAGTTCCTGGCGAGAGTGCTAAGTCTATCTGGAACTACCTGATGCTTTTGCGTCCGCGAGACTGAAACTGGATGAGACCCTCGCCGCCATCCACAAGGCCTGCCTGGAGTGGGGGTTCTTCCAGGTCATGAACCATGGTGTGGCTCCCTCTGTGATGGATGCCATGAAGCAGCAAGTGGAGGAGTTTCTCGCCCTTCCTGTCAGTGAGAGAGCTCTTGGTGGTGTCAAGAAAGGTGTTGCTAGCCAGGGATATGGCAGTGGGTATGTGAAGCCGGACACTGGAGCTCGTGATTGGAGAGACTATTTCCTTCTTTGATGAACCTTTCCCTTCATGTTCTTGGTCAAGAGCTCTTACACCAAAGCGTGTGCAGAGAGAAGACCCCCTGTTGTTTTCGAGATGTTGACATGGATGAAGTGTAATCTGCTGATGGGATGAGTTGTCCCAGGATCATAGTTTTTGAGAAACTGGATAGTTTAGAGTAGTCACCACATCACCAGTCAACGGGCGTGTTGTGGCATCATCTTGCAAGCACATGGCAGCTATAGCAATGGCTTGATAAAGCAGCCGCATAGGATATCGACCCTGCACTAAGGGGCCTACCATCTGGTGAAACTTCTTTCAATATTTGAATAAATGACGAGCCCAAGAGACGAGATTATGCTCTGCAGCAGCAGATTGAGAACTCTCAATGGCTCTTCTTCCAGAGATCAATTCTAACAGAACCATCCCAAAGCTATAGACATCAAGCTTCACTGTCACATTGCCTTTCTTTCACACTGTCTACAAAATTTGATTCCTTCAGATTTTCCATTCAACAACTGTGAGCTATCCAAATCTGGTAGTTTGTCTTCTTGAAGAGAAGTAGAAGATGGCACTGATGTTGGAGGCAATGTGTCTCCTATTGCTTCTACAGAGGTTCCGCTACAGCCAGTCGTTCCGCATCAACCATGTCTGCTATACATTCAGACTGTGATGTTGGATTGGAGAGTGAAAAATAAGGGGTTTCTCATTGAGGACTGCTGGAACATCTGAATTACCAGCTGCATTTCAAGGTTAAGCTTGTCTAGTGTGCAATAGTCTGCTAATCAGCAAGAGTCGCATGCTTTACAGCTATCTAAGCATGTATGGGTGTGTACTTTGGAGAATAACCATCAATATTCAATATGGATAGCAAGAAAGAAATGTTCCAGTTTTTCCTGTGGACTATGAAAACAATTCAGCAAGTTATGTTTACCTTTTGCAGCAAGTCCTGAGCAGTAAATTCAAGGGTACAATTGGTATCAATATTTGAAGCTTGTATTTGGCTCATGTTTGTAGCAGCAGTCAGTTGAAGAAATACTGAGTATCTACTTCCTACATGTATTGGATCTTATGCAGTCATATAGGTTGAAATCTGTGCAGTTTTTTGGAATTGAATGTATTTGTGGAGTTCAAGGGTGCTCATCACAGATGTCGGTAGTGTGGCAGTAAATGGTCAGTGATAGACGTGTGCATACTCAAGAGCATTGTATGCTCAAGCTTGACTTCTATGAGGCTGATTTGACAGACTACTGATTGCAGTAAAAACTGGTTGTACTACAGATCATGGAAGTGTATTGCCTACTGGCATTTTGAAAATTGACTGGTTTTGCAAAGCTTAAGGCTTTAAAATGGCAAACATAGGAGAGAAGGATACTATCACTCAGATAGTTGGTGAGAAGCTGGACTATAACAATTTCGTTCTATGGAAATTTAGGATGTCTAATTTTTTAATTGGAAGAGGCTATTGGGACCTAGTCACAGGTCTTGAAGATGAGCCCAAGCTACCGGAAGATAGACCTCCAACACAGGATCACTTGAAGGCACACAGGACTTGGTTGGAAAAGGCCAGCAAGGTCTTGCATTGGTTGTCACTATGTGTGTCAGACACAAAGGCTATGCAAATTGAAAATTGTACTTCCCCAAAAGCTGCTTGGGACTTATTGATGAAGAATTATGGGCATGTCACTCATGCAAGAAAGACACAACTGAAGCAAAAGTTCAGCCACATATCTAGGAATGGAAGAGGACTATGTCAGTGAGATCAGATCCATTGCAGAACAACTAGGATCAATTGGAGTTGAAGTTGAGGATGATGATTTGGTAGCTACTACCCTCCATGGACTTGGGCAGGAATATAAGCAGTTTGATACTTCCATTTCAGTGCGTCAGGAGAGCAGCCTGACTTTGATGAACTTGTAGCACTTCTTTTGCATGAAGAAGTGAAACTTGGACTTAATACAAGTTCTAGTGGGTCTAAAAACAGTAGGGACAGTGTCTTCTACTCAAATCAAAGGGGTAGAGGTGGAAGAGGAAGATCAAATTTTCAAGGAAGAGGTGCTGGAAATGCATATGCAGCCCATGGACAGCAAGCTACTAGATGGAAAAATAGGCAGCCTCAGGCAAATAGAGGTGCCTCAAATGCTCGTGGAAGAGGAGGTTATTCACCTAGAGGAAGAGGCACTTGGCAGCAGCCTCAAATGAGTTATGGATAGCAATCAAATGCAAATAAGGATTGCCATTATTGTGGCAAATACGGGCATGTAGCTAGGGATTGCTACAAAAAGCAGAATGATCAGAGAGCAAGAGGGAAGCAACATGGTCATTATGCTTCTTCTAGTGGTATGCAGGAGGATGACAGGTTGGCATATGTACATGTTCCAGATGAAAAGAGGAAAAAGCTCGATCCAAAGGCAGAAAAAGCCATTTTTATTGGGTATGCACAAGATAGAAAAGCGTACAAATGCTACAATCCTTCTACTCATGAGACATTGATCTCAAGAGATGTGGTATTTGATGAGCTAAAATCATGGCATGAGAAGAAGATCACTGTGATGAATGATGAGGATGGCTATCACGAGCCTTATGTACATGCAGGTACAAATGAAAGTGCAGCAATTTCTGAGCCTTCTAAAGATGCTACTACATCAGTTAGTCCTTGGACAGGTAGATTGAGGACTTAGCATCTTTGTCCACTGACACAGGTATGTCAGTGAGGGGGAGAGATGTGGATAAATGCAAAGGAAAACTTGATGATGTTACAGGGCCACTCACCTGTGGTTATGATTCACCTGGTACTGACAGCTTGGATAGTGAGTTCGGTATTCCATCAGTTGTGACTCCTGGTGTGAGACATAGATATATACCACCTCATGAGAGAGGAGAGTCTCATACTGCACCTCAGTTGAGGAGATCAGAAAGAGTAAGGAAGCCTATGGATAGGCTTACATACAGTGGTTACACAGTGAGACACTATGCATATATGGCAAAAGTCACTAGCTTCAAAGAACCCACAAAGTTTTCTGAAGCTATTTTGGATGATCATTGGTGTAAGGAAATGGATGAGGAATATTCAGCATTGGCTGAAAATGACACTTGGGATTTGGTTGAATTGCCTGAAGGAAAAATGGCTATTGGTTGCAAATGGGTATACAAAGTGAAATGCAAATCATATGGCACATTGGAAAGGTACAAGGCAAGACTTGTGGCAAAAGGGTATGCACAACAATATGGTCTTGATTATGAGGAAACATTCCGTCTTGTTGCTAAAATGGCAACCGTGAGGACAGTGATTGCTTTGGTAGCATCTAAAGGATGGAGTATGTATCAGATGGATGTTAAGAATGCTTTTCTCAATGGTGATTTGGTTGAGGAAGTATACATGGATCAGCCCGAGGGCTATGCACATCCAGATTTTCCTACATATGTGTGTAGATTGAAGAAAGCATTATATGGGCTGAAGCAAGCACCTAGAGCTTGGAATGCTAAGATAAGTGCATGCTTACAAAAACTTGGTTTTACTATGGGCAAGACTGATCATAGCCTATTCACAAAGAAGACAAGAGCTGGTTATGTAGTATTAGTCATCTATGTGGATGACTTAATCATTACAGGTGATGATGTCACAGGAATTGGAGAGATCAAGGAAATGTTACATGCTGAATTTCAGGTCAAAGATCTGGGAAATCTGAAGTATTTCCTTGGGATTGAGGTTATCTCTACATCTCATGGTACTTGGTTGTTGCAGAAGCAGTATGCACAGGATATGTTAACCAAGTATGGTATGTTGGATTGCAAAGCATTGAGCACTCCATTGGAACAAAATGTTAAGCTACTTGCAAATGTTGGGCATGAGATTGAGAATGTCACTATGTATAGACAAATGGTGGGTAGCCTGATTTACCTTACCATTACTAGACCGGATCTTAGCTATTCAGTTGGACTGATTAGTCAGTTCATGCAGAAGCCTATGAAGCCACACTTGGATGCAGTGAGGAGGATCTTGAGATATGTAAAGGCTACATCAAATTATGGTCTATTCTATGAGCATGGTAAGCCTTTGGAGCTTACAGGATATACAGATGCTGACTGGGCAGGAAGTACCTATGACAGGAGATCTACTAGTGGGTATGCATTTTCCCTTGGTAGTAGTATGATCAGCTGGAGCAGTAAGAAGCAACCTACAGTTGCACTCTCTAGTACTGAGGCAGAGTATAGAGGTGCTGCACTAGCTGCATGTGAGGCAACATGGCTCATGAAGCTTCTTGATGATTTAGGCATGCAGGAAGTCAGGCCTGTCACACTCTATTGTGACAACATGAGTAGTGTGCTCCTAGCCAGTAATCATGTCTATCATGCTAGGACTAAGCACATTGAGGTACACTATCACTTCATCAGGGAAAAAGTGATTGTAGGTGACATTGATTTGGTCCATGTGAGGACAGAAGACCAAGTTGCAGATATCTTTACCAAGTCATTGGGTAAAGATAAGTTTGTGCATTTCAGAGAGTTACTTGGAGTCAAGTATCCTACTTGAGCTTGAGGGGGAGTGTTGAGACTCAAGCTCATTTGTCTTCTGTCAGTTGTTTACCTTAGTGAATAAGGTTAAGTCACAGTGACTTAACCATGATTAGATCTAGGTCAGTTGATCTTTGAATGTGTGTTGTACATACAGTTGACTAGTGAGTGTGACTGTGTGTGGATGATGGAGAATGAACTGAAGGGAGATGTGTGCTACCCTTGGGCCTGAGCCTTTGTCTCCATCTCTTTTTCTCTAAACTTTAATAAGGTAGAGCCGGAGTCTGAAGAGGATGATGATGAATTTGAAGAAGGAGACTTTGAAAATGAGACAGACGAAACCACTCTACCCACAGAAGGCATAGATGAGGAGGGAGTTCCAGAAGCTTCAAAAGTAGAAGACTCCATGCTATGGGACAGAATGGCAATGTTACCCTTTGGATTGGTAAATGGATCTTTCCATAGGCAAAGCATATATAAGAAGTGGATCAAGCAAAATAAGCCGTCTTTTATCAGTGGTTCTTGTCGCACCCATTCACACTTGTCAAGAAAGGATGATGATGATGCTCCTTGTCAACAAGTACCAGTCCCAAGGCCACAACAGAATTCCGAGAGCCCTTGTTATGTAACATTCCTGGATGTATCCTCTGAAGAGGAATCCTCAAGCTCTAAGGTAATTAACATGCAAACCAAAACGGAGACAGCGTTGATCCCATTTCACCATTTCAAGGAGCAACATAAGTCCTTACTGAAAGAAGATGTTGGGTCTAGTGGGACATCAGAAGAGGACATCACCCCCTTGAAGGAGTCGAATCTGTACCCAGAAGTAGTCCGTGGGACCTTCATCCATGAAGTAGAAGGTGAAAGGTAGTTAACCTTTGTGGATGTAAATGGCACTGAACGCAACTTGAAGGTGGGTAGCAGCCTACCAGAAGAGGAGTTGTCAACTTTGTACAACTTGTTGAAAGAGAATTTGGACGTGTTTGCATGGTCCTACAAAGACCTAAAGGGGATTGATCCCACAATATGTCAGCATCATATTGACTTGGAGCCTGATGCCAAGCTAGTACGGCAACGACAGAGGCGAATGAACCCGAATTATTCCACACTGGTGAAAGCAGAGCTGCTGAAGCTTTTGGAAGCGGAGTTCATCTATCCAGTGGCCAACAGTGAATGGGTCTCACCCATCGTGGTTGTACCCAAGAAGAATGGCAAGCTTCGTATATGTGTGGATTTTCGCAAGTTGAATTCCAAGACGAAGAAGGATCACTTTCCTATCCCTTTTACAGACCAGCTATTGGACACAGTGGCAGGAGCTTTACTCCTTGTTGGATGGCTTCAGTGGATACAACCAAGTGCAAATAGCCGAAGAGGATCAGTCCAAAACAAACTTCACCACAGAATGGGGGACCTACGCTTACCGAGTAATGTTGTTTGGGCTCTGCAATGCCCCTGCTACCTTCCAACGAGTCATGATGGCCGCATTCCAAAATCATCTGCACGACTTTATTGAGGTATATTTGGATGACTTCTGTGTCTATAGTTTGATCCGTGAACACTGGGGACATTTGGAACAATGCTTATGGGATCTCCCTCAACCTCGACAAATGCAGCTTTGGAGTCTCCTCGGGAGTTCTGTTGGGACACATTGTCTCTGCACAAGGGATATCGATAGACCCTGCAAAGATCGAGAAGATCGTAGCTCTGACAGCACCCACCAACCTCAAATAGTTGAGGGGATTCCTAGGCCATGTGGGTTATTACAGAAGGTTCATAGCCCATTTTTCAACAAAGGCAACCTCCTTGCACACACTCTGAAGCAGTGTCTAATTGAGGCACCCATCCTGCAACCTCCTGATTGGACGAAGGAGTTCCATGTACACACTGATGCATCAGTTGAAGGGCTAGGTGCTGTCCTATGTCAGAAGGGCCCCTCAAAATTAGATCAGCCGATATATTACGCAAGCGGAAAAGTCACTGATAGAGAGCGGAACTATATAGTGACCGAGCTGGAGTGCTTGGCAATGGTGTTTGCCCTAGAAAAGTTTCGCCACTACCTACTGTCTACCCACTTTAAATTTTATGTGGATCATGAGGCCCTGTCCTTCCTGATGAACAAAGCAGACGTGAAAGGATGAATGATGAGATGGCTTCTTCTATTCCAGGAGTTCGACTTTGAGGTGATTACCAAACCTGGCTGTTCCCATGTTCTGGCTGATCATCTATCGTGTATCCCACAGACTGCAGACGAGGAGCAGGATGATCCAGACCTCCTTGATGCTTCCCTATTCCTGGTCAAAACTGTAACCCCCTAGTACGCAGACATTGCCAATCTGCTAGCAACCCAATAGTACCCTCCTGGCATTTCTAGTCGGGAAAGGAAGAAGCTTATGTTAGAATCAGCCCCCTACACCCTGTTAGGCGGTGCACTATACAAGAAAGGCAAAGATGAAGTGCTCAGAAGATGTGTTGCAGGAGATGAGATTGGGATTGTTTTGAAGGCTTGCCATGATGAGCCATGTGGAGGCCACTTTGCAGGAGAAGCTACAGCCAGGAAGGCTTTGCTAGCAGGTTACTGGTGGCTGACCATTCATAAGGATGCCTATGACTACTATAAGTGATGTGATGCCTGTTAGAGGATGGGGAAACCCACCAAGACCAGCGCTATGCCACTGCAACCTATCCTTCCTTTGAAGCCATTCGAGAAGTGGGGCATCGACTTCATTGGCCCAATCGATCCTCCCACCAGAAGAAAACAGAACAGATACATTCTGGTATGTACGGATTATGTCACAAAGTGGTGTGAAGCTAAAGCTCTGAAGCGGGACGATGGTAATAGCGTGGCCCTGTTCATGTACGAGAATATTATCACCCGTTTTGGCAATCCCCTAGAGCTGGTAAGTGACAGAGGCACTCATTTCATTAATAAAGTCATGGAAGAGTTGACAGAGCTGTATAAGATCCGCCATCGCAAGTCTACTCCTTACTACCCCAGAGCCAATGGCCAAGTCGAAGTCGCCAATTGCATCCTCTGCTCGATCCGGACAAGGATAATTGCCGCACATTGTCGTGATTGGGATGATCGACTTACAGAGGCCCTCTGGGCGTACAGAATCTCCCATAAAGCAGCTACAGGATAGACACCCTTCCAGCTGGTGTATGGTACAGAAGTTGTTTTCCCTGTTGAACTGGAATTGCCCTCTTTGCAAGTGGCTATCAAAGAGCACTTGGGGAATGATGATTCCCTGCAACATCGTCTCCTGCACTTGGAATGTTTAGACGAAACTCGCAGGATGGCTCTACAGTGCATGGAGGCCACGCAAGCTCGACGTAAGGCTTACCATGATAGCTTCATCAAGCACAAGGAGTTCAAAGAAGGTGATTTGGTCTTAGCCTATGATTCACGATTTGGCAAGTTTCCTGGCAAGCTTCAACAGCGGTGGATGAGCCCATATAAGGTACTTGCTGTCAACCCTAATGGATTTGTCCAAGTGCAGACCGTTGATGCCTCTGATGATCCCTTCCTAATCAATGGATATCGCCTGAAGAAGTACTTCCCTCCTTGGGGATCTTGACAATCACAGTCATCTGATCCTTTCCCTCGTTGGTGTGGCACTGTAACTCTTATGATGCTACTTCTGATAGCCGTTCTTCAGCCACTCCATATGAGGTAGATGCAACCCTCTGTCCCTTCAGGCCCACCTCTTGCCCCTGATCTCTTATCCTCTATTTTCCACCAGCGATAGTGGCGAGGATGGTCCTGACAAATGGTATTTCTACCATTCCCTTGCGAAAAAGAAAAAAAATATACATATCGGTCAAGGGAGAAAAGGACTTCGGTCCTTGTCATGCTGACCTATTCTTCAAGAAAAGGTGGAGACACCCTCGGGAATAGGAGAAAAAAAAACAAACAAGAAAAAAAAAGGAAAAAAAAACAAGAAAAGCAAAAAAGAGACAAAAACTGTTATGGGAGAAAAAGAATAAATTCCCTGTCATAGCAGGCCTCGTTCCAAGAAAAGGTGGTCAACACCATTGGGCGGGAAGCTGGCTGTGGAAAAGGTGGCAACACCCAGCAGTCCAGACAATGGATTCATCAGTTGACATCCCCAGGATCCAGTTCCGAAGCTGCCTCCCTTGGTACATTGTGTCCTGTGCCTTTCTGCAGAGCGTTTGACAGTCCTCTAGCAGACGCCATGTTCCTATCTAACACAACGTTCGATCTAATGGCTACCTCCCTGGATATGCCTCTTCAACAACTGACGACGCGATCTTCATCGACAAACAATCGAGTGACGAGAGCTTTCATCCTAACCGGATGGGGAAGTGAGTATGGTTTGCCCTCTGTATCTTTCAAACAGAGTGTGAGACAGAGGGTGGGGTGAGTGGCCGGTATTTTCCCTTCAAATCAAATGAGAGGTGAGATGCGTGAATGGAGTGTTGCACGCACGGGATGGGCCTCTCAATGCACAAAGCACGATTTGTTCTTGTGCACTGCACTATAAGGCCCCCTGGCCTTCCTTCTTGCACTGTATGCCAGCACAGGGCGGGATGCACAGTTGCACCATCAAATGAGCACAAGGCATACAACCTTTGCACAAGTGACCGTGAGGATTACATCAATGGGTTTCAGGACATGGCTGCCCTCTTGTATCTATCAACAGAGCGTGAGATAGAGGGTGGTCTGAGTGTGACTGGAGTTTCTTCAATCAATTACCGAGAGGTGAGATTGAGGGACGTTATGACCTTTGGAGCAAGGTATGTTCTCTTTTCCCTATGCACCCACGGGGTGGGTTTCCGCCGTCCTCACAGGACACGTCACCCTGTTCTGTCCACTGCACTGTAAGGCTCCCTTGCCTTCCTCCTTGCACCTATGCCAGACAGGTTGGACGCACTGATGCACCATCAACTGTGCACCCTGGCGTACTCCCTCTGCATCATCCCCCTTGTCAATTCCTAAATCGGGTGTGAGATATGGGTTTCAATCATTATTCATCGAGTGATGTCCGTAATGGGGCGAGTGATTGTTCTCTCATCCCATCTAAGTGCTGTAAGCTGAGTGACTCTCCTTCGTCAGCGACACCGACTCGACGAGATTTATTCACCAGCTACCTCCCTGGGTGCTGCTGCGTGGTCCCTGCCACGAAGGATGTGTGCTGTGAAGATACCTTGGTACCTCCTGCAGCCGACAACGACAGTGGATGTGCCATCGACAGTGGACAGTCAATCTTGATTCTCGACAACACGGGCTAAGTTTTTCTAACCCTACACTTTTTGTTGTCAGTGATGTTCATGTTTTAAGTGTGGGGACGTTAGCGGTTGGTCTGTTGTGTGGTATTAGGTCCCTGTTGCTCGGTCAACCCTATCCTTTAAGGTTTTAAGTGTCGGGACGCGTCCCTGTGCGTCTACATTACATACCGCCCTGCATATGCCTCACTTTGCTCATGCATGTATGACATGACTTTCTGTTACACTCCTAGGATCCCTTTCCCACCCACCCGTCCACTGTCACCCCTCCCTTGGGGCTGTTTCTCCTCCATTTCTCTTATTTCCTTATTCACTAAACTTCCAATCCACCTTTATAGCACTATTCGTCCCTTCGAACTGCCCACTTTTTCTTTTTTCCCTACCCCTGTTCCGATGCATGGTTTTTGAGTTATTAATTTTTGACGGATTTTGCAAAAATTAGAGCGTTTTCCATGTGAACGTGCTTTGCTTACTTCGGAACGGTGATCTGACGTCATAGCCCTGACAACCACTTTCCCCCTGACTTTTTTCCTTTTTACTCCATGTCATTCCAATGCACGGTTTGTCCAATATTAATTTTTACGGTTTTTCGGGACCTTTTCGGGCGTCTTTTTGACATTTTTCCATGTGAACCTGCCTTGTTTGCACCGGAATTCCAGTTTGATTTGACAGCCGTGTCCATCGTGTCTTTCCCTACATTTTTTCTTTTTTCTCCCCCTTCTTACGACTTTCATATTTTTAATTATTAATTTTTAAAAGTGTTTTTAAGTGTCTTTTTGGTATTTTTTGCATGTGAACGCCTCCTAACTCTATTCGAATTGCGTTTTAACGTGACAGCCCTGTGCAACCCCTTCCCCCGCACATTTGTCGTTTTTACTGTCCTCTGTTTCGGTGAACCGATCTTCTGTTATTAATTTCCGACCGTATTTTCGTGTGTTATTTTTATGTTTTTCCCATATGAACGCGTCCTATTATAGTTGAAACTGTGTTTTGACATGATAGCGTTGTTGGGCGCATTCTTCTGCACATTTTTCCTTCTTTCCACCTTGCATTCCGGCGAGCGGATTTCCTGAAATTAATCCCCGTATGTGTTTTTGGGACCGTTTTTCGTGTTTTTTGCATGTGCACACCCTTTATTCCCCCCAGAACCCCCGTTGACCTTTTCCCCTATCTTCCCCCTGCCGTTTGGTACATTTTTTGTTTTTACAACATTTCGTTTCGACGATCAGATTGTGAGATATTAATTTTTCTTTATTTTGACGTGTTTCGCGCGACTCGTCTCGCGCGTGAACGCCTGCATTTTTGTTTTACGCGCCTTGCCACGCCCGATCACGTACGCGCACCCCGTGCCGACGTCCTGACGTCGTTCCGCTCCTGCCATTGCAAATTTTTTTACCCCGCCCCGCGCACGTGCGCGGGACGGGGGGACACGCCTTTCTTTTCCTTAATTTATTGCTTATTTTAACAAAAAAATATTTATTATTTTTTAAAAAATAAATTATTACCCCCCTCCCGAGCGTCGGTTCCAACTCCCCCCTTCCCTCTTCTCTCTCTCCTTCTCTCTATCTCTCTCTTCTTGTTCTTTTTTTTCTCTCTCCTGCCCCTCCCTCTCTCTCCCCGTAACTCCCTCCCTTCCCTCCCCTCCTCCCTCCACCCTCCTCCTCTGCTCTCTCCCGCTCCCTCTTCTCCTTCTCCCCATTCATCCTCTCCCTTCCTCCTCCCTCCCTCCATCCTCCTCCTTCTCCCTCCCTCCTCTCCCCCCTCCACCCTCCCTTCTTTCTCCCTGCCGCCGGCGCTGGTCGCCCTACAGCCTCGCCTTGCGCCTGCGGGGATCCGCCCGTCGCTGCCGCTGGTGTGCCGCCCCACCGCCTGGTACACCACCCGCCTGGTCTTCCGCTTGCCGCCCACCTATGGCCTCTCCGTCCACCTCCGGCCTCGCCGTCCACCTCTGGCCTCGCCGCCCGCGTTGGCACCTGCTGCCCGTCCAGAAGCCCCACCACACGCCTGGCGCTGCTCGCCTACGCTGCCCCGCCTCTCCCTGCCGCCTCCACCCTGGGCGCTCTCTCCCTTCGCCAGCGCCGCCGTTGGCTTCGTCCGCCCGCCCCCCAAGTGTCTTCCCCTGCCTGGTGCCAATTGCGCCACCGCCTGTTGGCTGTCCGCCGCCCGCCCTCCTCCTGGGCCTCCGCCCCCCACCTCCCACTTCTTCCTCCCCCACCTCCTTTCCCTCCCTCCCACTGGCAACCCCCCCACACCCACCATTCCCACACACACCATTGCCCCCGTTCCCACCTTCCCCAACCCCACCATTCCCACACCTCCCCATTAACCCCCCCAGTCACACACACCCCCCCACACCCCCATTCACCCCTACCCCCCAAACCCCCATTACACACACTCACACCACCACCCCTTCTACCCCCCCCATTTTTATACACACCCAAAATTCCCACACCCCCCCACCTAAACCCCCATTCACACACATTCCTATCCCACCCATTCCCGTAAACCCCCCCCCAATTCCACATTTCCATCCTCCCCTTACCACCCATTTCCACCCCCCCCCCCCCCCCTTAATACCCATTCCCACCACCCTTTCTAAACCCCACCACACCCTAACCCCTTCCTAAGCACACCCTCCCTTCCCTTAGCTCCGGTTCACCCCTTCCCGCAACGAGCCCCACGCGTCCACAAACGGATCCTCACCTACAACCCGGGTTCTCACATGGCCACCCATGTTGCTGCGGTTTTTATCGTGTCTCCTAGCGGCTGTTTGTGTGTGTGTATGCGGGAGCGTCTTTTAGCGCCTGTTCACGCGCGGGATGCGCGTTTGGATTTGTCCATGCGGTGGTGCGTGCTGGTTCGTGCACGCACAGCTGTCACGTGTGTCCGGGTATTCCTTTTTGACATCCCGAATATCATTTTTTTTAATCCACAACTCCATTAAACACACTTAAAATTAGAAAAAAAAATTAAAAAATGAAAAAATTCCGAAAAATTACCACAAATTACTGAAACATTTTCCCACTATTTTAAAATTTTTCTGCCTGAAAATTCCTATAAAATAATTCCCGAAAATTCAAATTGGCTGAAAATCTTTTTAATTTGATGGAAATTGCTAAAAATTTTACAAAAAAATACCCAAAAAATCAGAAAATAATTATAAAAAATTTCAAAAAATCACATTTATCTTCTTTTTTAATTTGGATATTTTTTGGAGTAAATATTATTTACATAATGTTGGACATTTATTTCTTTTTGCAACATCTCATGACAATGTATTTATTATAAATCAAATTTTTTCGAGACTCCCCAACATTAAATAAATATTTCCATCACATTGAAACAATATGGTTTTCCATCCTTGTAGTGGGAAAATTTGGGTTCTTGGTTTTTTTTTTTTAACAACACAAACAAAAACAAAACTTACCAAAAAAAAAACAACAATAAATACAACCAAACAAACAACAACCACCAACTAAAAACATAAAAACCCTACAAATCAACACATCCAAATAACTCCAAGACATACCCTTTTTTTCTTTTTTTCTTTTGATCATCCGTTTCATTGTTCTTTGTCATGGTCATGGTGTTAGCTCGTTTTGTTTTTCTATCCAACAGGACCACTCTTGGCAGTCAACTGTTTGTCCTTTTCTGGATTTTTGTGGACTGGGCATTCCACTTTTGGGAGGTTGTGATTTCAGACTTTGCAGACAGACCCACACATTACCAAGTTCTTTCCTTTTTCCCTCTCTCACTTGCACAATAACACACATTAATTGTAAATAAAATCAACCGAACGTTGCACACACATAATTAACAAACTGCACCTCATAAATTGTAACTAAAATGAACCGGACGTTAATTGTAAAAAGAACCCGTCGCTGTTGCACGTGCACCTTTGCACCCTAACCCACATAAGTTGTAAATTAAAATCAATTCACAAATGCACACGCACATGCGTTTCAGACACATTAACTTGTAATTAAAATCAACCCCCAAAGTCACGCATGCATGCACACAAGTGCCACACATCATCTAATTATAACAAGGAACTACATTAGAAGAGACCCAGTTAGTCAGTCAGTTGTGTCAAAATTTGAGTGGGGCTAGGTTACGATGTCAACTCACCATGCATTAACGGGTTAATTTAATAATGAACGATGCTTAATTATTTACATAATAAAAAATGAGTCGTTAGTTTCACTCACACACTCCACCGCACTGTAGGACGTGAACGCTGCGTGGGAGTGGGAGTAGTAAAGTGACATTGGTCAACATGGTATTTATTTTTGTTTTTAGTCAGAATACTTGATTGTGTCATGCTTTTTTGAGTCTTTGTCTGGGCTACGGAATGTAGTTTTATTTTATTTTCTGCCTGATACGGGGTTACTGGGTGCATGTATGTTTGCATAGCATGAAGCTTTCGGTCGCACGTGTGTAGAGGTCATGCTGTTTTTTTTCTAGGATGTGGTTTGCCTGGGGGTTGTTATGGTTCAGTCAGTCGTGTTAATTAATTGGTTTCCTATCAATGGTCTTAATCTTGGTTTTTTTTTGGGGTTTTGCAGGTTTTCTTTTTTATGGGTATTTTTTGTATTGGATATTGTTGTTTTTCTTGGTGGATGAGGAGCTGATGAAGATGGAGCTGTGAAGATTGATGATGTTGCTTATTAGCTGAATGAAGTTGCAGTTGAAGATTTGGAAGCTGAAACATATTATATAGGTTTTGTGAAGCTGATGTTGGGGTTGTGGTTGTAGCTGCTATATTGTGATAATTGAAAATTTTTTAGCAAAAAGATTAGAGCTTTTATTCATTTTTTCCTGAGGTCGCGAGGACGCTTCCTTTCTAAGTGTGGGGATATGTTGAGTGTGAAATATGTTGGTTTTTGGGCTGATTTTTTGTTGTTTTTGATGATAAATGGTTGCTTATTTTGAAGTGTTTGGAAAGGTTTGGATAAGTTTGAAGGGTTTTTAATGGGTTTTTGATGAGGATGTTTGGTTCTGTAAGGTCTGATTTTCTTCTGTTTTGTTTCTGTTTTGGTAGTAGAGATGGTTGAATGAATGTTTTGAGAGATGATTGAAGTTGTGTGAAGAGGTTTATGAGATTGAATTGGTTTTTTTTTTGTTTTTATGATTTTTATGGGTTCTATTGATCTTCTGTGAAGTTCTGTAAGCTTATGTAGCTCTGTTGTTCTGTACTTCTGTTGCTCTATGGTTCTGTTCTGTTGTTTCTGTTGAGTGTTATGATGGATGTGTGGATATTTTGGAAAGTGTTTTTGTCTTAGTAAAGGATGAATGGAAGCTCTATCCAAGCTAATTGAAGTGAAGAAGTAACTGCTGAAGATTTACAGAAGATTTACAGAAGGTTACAGAAGACAGTGACAGAAGACAGATTTCATAGGACACTACGAAGTCTCTAGTGACCTTTCATACCAGACGTACCTTTTGGAAGGTGTATCCACGACCTAAGAAGGATTATTGAGAGTGATTATTGAGTATTGTAGTGAGGATATGATGTACTATTGATGGAGAGAGAGAGAGAGAGAGAGAGAGAGAGAGTCAGAGATAGTCAAATCTATCAAAACAGTGTAATTGTATATGAGAGATTGAGAGAGAGAACTATGAAGACATTGAAGATGAATACTATGTGATGTATTTCCATTCAAAGATGGTGTATTCTTTTGTGTTTTTTGTTCTTTGATGGAGATTATGAAGAATATGGTTGATTTTATCAAATTCGTGGGAGATCTACATGATGTTGCATGAAGATTTGTTGTGCCTGGTGTTCTTTTCTTCATTGTGATCATATAAAACCTAATAAAAAAGCTTGTTGATAATGACAAGATAGATTTTCTTGCAATAGAAACCCTATTTCCTTGGTGTCTCTCTTGGGGCTCCAGCATCATTGGCATCTAATGTGCCATTCTAACATCAAGATTGTACCAACAAGTCTTGGTTTCATGGCCATTTCTTTCCTCTTAGTGTCAAAAATACCAAAATCCTTCAGGTTTTTTTTAATCTTCTTGTGCAGTTTACTCTCTTGTTCCCTTCTCTTTGACTTATCCTTTGATTTCTTTTTCTTAGATTTGTCTGAACCCAATTTCTTTTTCTTCCTCCTATGCTTCTCTCTACTAGACTCATCATATCAATTAGCACAATCATCCTCTGATTTTGAACAATCATCACTATCCTGATCATGAGTATCACTTTTTTATTCGAAATCTATTTGTAGCACAATCTAACCATGAAGAATCATCATCCTTATGACTCCTTAATCGTGAAGTACCCAACCTTCTCTCAACCCTCATAGCAATGCTAATCATAGTATCCAATGCACCATTTGGACCTAACTTCACATTAGCAATTGGTTTCTTGACCTTACCCCTCAAACCCTTAATAGAATAAGTTATTTGTGTCTCCATTTATGGTGCATCAACAGGATTCAATCTATTTAGCAAGTTCCTAAATTTTTAGGCATAATCTTCAACCAGCATACTCTTCTACTTTATATTCTTGATCTTTCTCAATATATCTCCAGGGGTTTTATCCTTCTGAAACCTACCCAAAAATGGAATCCTTAATTCATTATACGTATTAAATGTTGCCACACCATAGCTAGAAAACCAATCCATTACTTTTCCATGTAGAGTGGCTACAAAACTGTTGCAACTTAACCTAATCTCCATACATCTGATTAAATCCACTAGTTGTCCATCTAGTTTCAAACTAAGCAACATGATAGTCCAGATACTTCTTCTTCTTACCTTAAAATTTAGATGCTCACACTTTTGGATTAACTAACTGATTCAAATTCATGATTTTTTACTTTTTAAACTTCTTTTGAGGTGACAAGGGATTAAATGTCAAAGATTTCCGAGAGGTTTCTTGGCTAGAATCCTTGCACTATGCAAAAGGAATGTTCTCCCTATACACTCTATGTTGCAATCTTTCAAATGATCGACCAGGAGATCTTGATAGTTAGTGGGTAATACAATTTCATCATCATTTGACAAAATAGGTGTATTTAAAGGAGTTGAAGGGGATTCTCTAGAAGTGGTAGAAGAGTGATATGTTATTGAAGTACTTGCAGAGGTATGCACTCCAAGAGGGTTCTATCAGTATACTACTCTTCATCTAGCCTACCTAATCCCTTTGCTTCACTCCTATCATTCAAGCATGCAGCCTATTGTTCCTGCCTTGATGAGGCTCCTTGAATTCTCTAGATCTGCTCCTAGTAAGGATAGGATTGGAGAAATAAGGGTAATTGTTAACATAAATGCTATCCATAAAAGACACCTAATATGCCCTCACTGCCATCAGCACTCCTAAGCTTGATCTTGCAGCTTAGTCATACAAAATTTGATTCCAAGGTCGATGCCTAAATCAATAGAATTATTTCCATGAAACCGACAAGATTGTCAAAGTGTTTAGGACATTCAAAACCATAACACAAAATACAAGAACATACAGATTTTTTGAAGCACAAGAATTTAGCACAGCCATAACTTCTGCACAATTTTCATCAATCATAACCAAAAGCATTCATGAATAGTTAACTCAACAACTTTAGTAATTAGGGAAACAAAACACAACATCAAAGATCAACCATTAACGACAACCAAGAAATACTATCATCTTGCATTTTTAGTTTCATTCATTTGATGGCAAATGATACAACTACCCGAATTCAAGATAGATGCATGTGTTTCAAGTGAAGACATCGTATGACATATACGATTGTTTTTACATAGGTTGATCTCACATGACTACCTACACACAAAGACTAAGGTATGAAATAATATTAAATATACATTGTAATTTTTCTCTTTGAATAAATCTCCACCATGTGTGGGCAAAACCTTCGAGATGAAGGGAGGCAAAAATAATCTTTGCCTCATCGATATGGGGGTAAATGAGAAAATAGGCTTCCAATTTAAAGGTCCATTCCTCTAATTCAGCCGGGGATGAGGACTTCCCATTAAACTTAGTAAACACAATCTTGTCACGCAGCTCGTTTGGGTCTTGCTGTCCATGTATGTCATGTGCTACATGCTGCCCATGTATGTTGTGCTGCCCATACATGCCTTGCTGTCCAAACCCTGGCTATCCAAAATTTCCATGAGGGCCATGCTGCCCGTGCATTATATGAGGACCAAACTGCACATTAGGACCTTACTGTCCAAAATGACCATGATGCCCAAAACTGCCATGTACATGTTGCCCATTGCCATATGCATGCCGCCCATGTACACCTTGCATTACATGCTGCCCAAAATTTGCATTAGGCCCTTGCTGGCCATTCCCATGAGTGTGCATATAGCTTCCATTACGAGGGAGTTGTAGTCCCAAGGATGGGCTTGAAGGGTTTGTAATGGGGGAGGGAAGGATGGGTTCATCATGTCGAGTGGAGGGGTGCAATGGCAGGGATGAGGGTGCCCATGCGCTCGATGAGTAAGTCCATTTTGGCCATCATCTCGGAATGACGATGATCTTGGCGGGTTTCCATATCCCTATGGCGTTGTTCCAACTCTTGATGTCGTTCGGCATGACGGGTCTCATGTTGGCATAAAGTATGGTTGAGCATAGAGAAGCGGTCCATCTTGGGGGCACCCTCTTCAAACATGTCTTCACGATCCTCTTGGGATGAGCTAGGATCATTCATTGAGGCAAGGGAGTCCCTTATTTCATGCTGGAAGTCCTCTTGGGCCTTTGCTTTACCCTTGTGGCCTGCCATCCCAAGTGTAGCTCACCAGACCCCTTATTACAGAAATGGCAATATCTTGAGCTAGGAAGCTCCGATTGCCAAAATTTTTGATTCAAAGTAAAGCTCTCAATCCCCTCTATGAGGCTATGTAAAAATATTTTTGACAACAAATGATCACGACTTTGTTGTAATTGACTTTTGTGGGCTGACTGTGTAGGACTACTGCCTATCTCACAGTACCTCTAAGCACAAAATTGAGCGTATCTCCCAAATTGTAGGGCAGAATGGGGAGATTTTGGGTTCAGATCAAAGGGGGGGATGCCCTCTTAAAATTGAGCTATGGGGCCTGCACTCAATCACACAAGAAGGCTTTGCTATAATTGACTTTTATGGGCTGACTATGTGGGACTAGTTGTCTGCAATACCCTGCAAGGACTCCTTCAATGAGCATATCTTATCCCAATGCTGAGGTGCTTATTTCAATACATCCAGGGCCTCAATGGTGGTTCTCGATGCCACATAGAGCCATACATCATTTGCTCCATAGATCTCTTACTGAGACCATTTTCATGACTTTATACCCTGCCCTTCCTATATGCATCCACCATACATTCCCAAGTGATACATGACATTACCAATACATGTAGTAGACATAAATGATCAGGGCTTGAGCTATTCATTCAATTGTACATGCACCTGTAAGAAACTTTGGGCTCCCGATCATCGAGAGGTGGGCAAAGTTTCCCCCGAGCCGGGTTGTGCACCCCTTTAGGGTCTTTGATGGTAAGGGGGGGTCACCCCTCTTTTGTCTTGCCACCTCGCCTAGCATCGGGCTTTTCCTTACCCATAATATACATGGCAGACATTTATTATTAAGCAACCAGTATGATATGCATTTACAAATTGAGGGCTGGGCCTTTCATGATATGCATGATCAATAAGGAAAATGGGATGGGAAAAGGGGTTACCTCTACAAATCAATGACTCACTGATTGTACTTACCCTTCTTACAATTTCTTTCTTATCAATCAGAATCAAAATCAGAGTATGGTTAAGGATTAGAGTAAAATATTGATCAATGGGGAAAGAAATTTAAAGATCATCCAACCATGCATGCATTTCAAGGGTGTGGACTGAGGATGGGAATCCAATTGGCACTCTCAAACTCCAAGAAGGCATGCAATTCTTCCATCTCTCTCATCAAGTGGCTAAGCTCAACGATTGGATGTAAAAGAGAGAGCAAGAATTGATTGGCATACCTTATTCAAGCTTGGGGAAGAGTTAATGGCTGCCCTTTCTCCAAGAAATTTGTGGTTGCCCTTCTTCTTCCAGCCCGTGGTTGTATGGGGGGCCTTCAATGTCATATATCTTCACTTTGTTGAAGCTTGTGGCTGCTCCCAAGGCTCCCGCAGTAAGAAAATTGAAGGGGCTTCAGTGTGCCATGAGTTGGGTTGAAGGTCTCATGGCTGCCATGGCTGTTGCCCACAGTAGGGTTTGAGATATTGTCAAGGACTGATGGGGGACCTCAATACCCATGCTCAAGCTTGCCCAGAAGTGTGCTGGGGAATGAAGCAGGGAAGGCTGGAGATGGATTGAGCAGGCCACTCAATGCAAAATGTGCTGCATTTTTCGAGCTATCCATAGGAGGCTCTAGGAAGGTCAAGTAGGACTCATGGCTGCTCTAGATGCTGAGCAAGATGGGAGGAAGGCTTTGGGACAAGTCATTTAGGCTGAGGAAGAGGTGGAAGCAAGATCTCTGAAGTTCTTGGGGCTGAAGGTTCCATGGTAGCTTGAAGGAAGAAGGAGATAGAAGGTTCTCTTGAAAAAGTAACTATGCTTTTGGACTTGTCTAACTCTGCTACACTCCTTTTCCCCAAAACCCTGAAGAAACTTACATGGAAATTAGTGAAGACCTACCAAATTTATCTTCTCACCTCTAGATGTGTCCATGGTTCTTGGAAAAGCTCCAAGAAAGGCTACCATAGTCTTCAAGAGGGCTGACAGCTTGCCCGAGTACTCCCTATGTACCTATGAGAGAGATGTAACTGAGGCTTTCTAACTGTGAGAAACTGTGAGAACTCTAAATCTATGGGGAAAAAAAAGGATCAAGGAAAAAGCTCTGATACCACTTGTAATGAAAGAGACCTAACTAGCCTAACTAAGGAAGAGAAGAGAGAGAAGGACTGCATGAGGAGAAGAAGAGGAGAGAGAAATACAGGGAGAAGAGAGAGAGAGAGAAAAGGAAGGAAGGAAGAAGAAGAAGAAGAAGCCATGAAAGCTTGTGAAGGTGAAAAGGAGAGATTCTTGATAATTCTATCATGCCTTAGAATACCCTCTTACACCTTATATACCGACAGTGTGACTGGTATGTTCCCATGCCATGTTCCCGTGATCCCCGCTTGTTACATGTAGGGTATATTTTGTTGAGATGACAAGCTCAATATGTGCATACATTGATGATGAACCGCTTGGTTAGATAGGTCCACACATATAGACTTACAATATTGGTGGTCATTATGATCCTCAAATCAATTATGCATTGTTTGACTTAGTAAACCACTTTCCTTTATGTTGTATCTTATCTATGCTTTGTCCATATTGTATTGGGGGTAAAAACATAAACCCTAAACCAACAATACAAAATTTTAGCCTCCATCTCTCTTCTTGTATACTTGAGTGAGCTTTGTCTTATATATATGGTGTGTGTTTGGTACAACAGCTCAATTCCCCCATCATGTGATTCTTGACATGATATCAAAGTCACACAACTTAGAGAGGTTGGTTTTGAAGGGGCTGAAGTCCCATTCTTCCACTCTTTCTCTTGAATAGAGCTTGTGGAGGCACCGAAAGTAGAGCAAAGCAAAACTCTCAAATTGATGTGAGATTTGATATGCAAGCAAAACACTATATATTTTAAAGATAAAGTCTTTATGGCTTTATTGCTAATTTTTTGGCGATATGACGCCATTTCAAGCCCCATTTTAGACCTGCAAGGTTGTGGATAGTAATTTCAAGATCTACTGTGATTTTAGCTATGTTGATCAAAAGTGGGTGCACACATTACAAATTTCAAATCTATAAGCTCTAAGGTATTTGCCATGAATCAAACATAAGTTTTATCTACAAATAAGTTGCAAATTATATGTATTGTTAAGTAGTTAGTGGAAGAGACTATTTGGTGTATTATTGTACACTTGTTGTAAAAGATTGTAGAAGACTTGGTTATTTTTTTTATATCAATTTTGTGAAAATGGCAAAGAATAGTGAAAACCCATCATTGAGAAGCTAGACAAGAGTAACTATCCATCATGGAAGCTTTGTGTGATAAACTTCCTTATTGGAAAAGATCTCTATGAGTTTATTGCATGTGAAGAAAAGGAGCTAGAGCTAAGTAATTCTATGATTGCATAAAAATTAAAGGCATGGAAAGAATGGAATGGAAAATACATAAAATTGATATATTGGCTATCTATAATCATTAATAGTACTATGTTGAAACATTTCAGAAATATAGAAACTTCAATGTAGCTTGGATAATTTTTTAGGACATGTTTTCAGTGAATATAAAGGTACAGAGTATTCAACTTAAGCAAGAGTTGAATACTTTGAAGAAAGAGAAGATATCTGTAAATGAGTATGTTTTGGAAGTGAGAAGCATTGTATATGCCTTCAAAATATTGATACAATGTCTAATGATGATGATTTGGTTTCATCTACTTTGGATAGTCTCAATAATAAAAAGACCTAGAAATCATTTGTCACTTTTGTATATGTACAAAAGCCATTTTTAGTTTTTTATGAATTGGTCTCTATCATGATCACTAAAGATATTGACATGTAGGTTGAGTCATTTGAAAGAAGTAGTGAATATATCCAAGCATTTTACTCAAGTTGAGAAAGAGGACTTGGTAGATCATTCTTAAGAGTTCTGGTATGGGACATGCTAGTGATAACTAGCAAAACATGTTAAATCAACAGTTCAATGAAATGCAAGTTTTAGGAGGACATGGAAACTTTAGAGATAGAGAAAGCTCTAGAGGAAGAGGTGGATGACAAAATAGGGATTCTAGAAATTTTGATATTGCTTGTCATTATTGTAGCAAAACATATCATATTGCATTCCATTATTATACTAAGAAATATGATATCTATAGTAGTGGTAAATTGGAACAAGGAAACTATGTATTGTCTTCATGATAGAATGAAGAAAAAAATGAGCATATGTTTATTATGCAACATATGATGAATGCTATTATAGGAAAGGGAACACATGAAGATGTATATATGTTGATTCAAGTGCATCTAATCATATGACCAATCATATTAAATAGTTTGGAGAGATGCAAGATTTACAAAATCTAGGCTGCATACAAATGGGTGATGATTCATGCCACCCAATTTCACACATTGAAAAAGTTCCCTTGTCCTTACATTATGATCAAACAAAGGGTTTCTCAAATGTATTACATGTGCTATCCATCACAAAGAATTTAGTGTATATTGGTTAAATGATAGAGCAAGGATTGTAGGTTTGATTAAATACAAAAGGCTACTTTGTGCAAGATTTTATTGATAAGTATAGGTTAGCCGCAAAAGGAAGTAGAGTTGGCTAAATATTCACTTTAGATGCTAGAATTCTTATTATGAATACTACTATGTATGCTAAAGGCAAAGAGTCGTTGTAGACATTGATATATGGCTAAAATGTATTGGGCATGGAAATATGAAAAGGCTAAAATTAATACAATCCAAAGGGTTGGTTACAAGGTTGCTTACTTTTAGAGCTGCAAAATTTCATAAAGTATGTGACACATATTAGTTTGGTAAGCAAGCAAGACAACATTTTTTGCATGATAGAGATATGAGCATGAATATAGTTGAATTGTGCATATAGATGTTTGGGGACTTACACAAACATATTGTTGAGATATCGAGCTCCACTCGTGATATGCCAGGGTGACCGTTGTGCATTTATGTCACCGACTTGTTAGCTGTAGATGCGGTTGGTACATTGCCCATGAATAATAGCTAGATGCCAGCTATCCTTATCTACTCTAGTTCGTGGCTCAGTTAGTATGCCACCTTAGTTAGTTGAGTTTGGTTTGAGACCCATATATAGGGTTCTTCTATTTGTATGTGCTAGAGTTCTTTTTGGTTTACACAACTAAGAAGAGGAAAACTGTTTTCAGCCTCCACCTGTGTGTGTTTTCCCCCATTGTGCAAGCAAGAAAGCTACAAGTGAGACTCCTTCCTTCTCTCCCACAATCTTGACATGGTATTAGAGCCTTGTTCGTGGTAAGGAGCTCAAGAAAGCAAACCAAGTTCGCGGTGTTCTGGTAAGAGGACCAATGTTGCTTTCATTTTTCTATTTTGGGAGCAAGTCTCTGCAGATAGCACAGCCAGAAAGTGCAAGAGTGCATTGTCTCAGATTGAGATGCCCTTCGTGGTGTAGCAAGAGGGCAGTATATGCTGCGGACGAGGGCTTTAGTCCTCGGTTGCTCTGTTTTTTTTATTTGAGGCCATTTCAGGGCCTGTTTTGGAGGCGGAAGTTTTCTGCACGTACTCAGGAAAAGGCCTTGTTTTATGCTATACGACCACTGTTCTACAGGTTGGTGAAAAGTTACCATAGATATTGCATCATATGCCTATGCGCAGAGACATTGGGAGTTACAGAATCATCCTTGTTGCCTGTTGATGCAAAATCGTCACTAGGAAGTGACTGTGTGGTCAAATACCACTTTCGTCAGTTTTGCAGATTTGCCCTTGTGAGGTTGAAGCTGTGTTTTTTACAGTGACAGAATTTTTTGCAGTGTTCTGTAATGGCGTCTGATTCTCTTTCACAGATTGTCACTGAAAAGCTTGACAAGAACAACTTCCAAGCATGGAAGTCTAGAATGACGAATTTCCTTATGGGAAAAGGATATTGGAAATTTGTTGCAGGAAATGAAGAAGAACCAGTTCTTCCTGATGTTCCCAATCAACAGCAAATGCAGGCATTTAAAGGATGGCATGAGAGAGCCAAAAAAGTTATGTACTGGCTGTCTATCAGTATTTTAGACTCTATGATTATGCATATTCAGGATGCAAGTACGCCAAAGGAGGCATGGGATACTTTATCAAAAATGTATAGCACAAATACGTAAGCCAAGAAAATGCAGCTCAAGCAAGAGTTGCACAACGTGCAAAGAGAAAGTATGAGCATCAATGACTACCACATGAAGGTGAAGAAGATTGCAGATGCACTTGCTTCCATTGGGTTGCCAGTGGAAGATGATGATTTAGTTTCTGTGACCTTGAATGGTCTAGGAAAGGATTATGCACAGTTCCGAACATCCATTTCCGTCCGTGAAAGATTTCCTGATTTTGAGGAGTTGATTGCTCTTCTAATTTCTGAGGAGCAGAGAAATGGTGGTGCATCTTCTTCAGGAGGAACTTCAAAAGAAAGTGTCTTCTACTCAAATGCTGAAAGAGGTAGAGGCAGAGGTAGAGGAGGCCGATCTGGAGGCCGTGGTAGAAATCAGAATATGTAGCAAACTCAAGAAAACCAGTCCTATGGAGGAGGACATGTAACTCTAGAGGCAGGGGAGCCAAAGAGGTCGTGGTGGATGTCAAAGAGGCCAAAATGCAAACAGCAATGTTGAATGCTACTACTGTGGTAAAATGGGTCATATGGCTAAAGACTGCTATAAAAAGCAGAATGACATCATGAATGGAAAATTGCAACAAGGGAATTATGCATCTTCTAGTAGACAGGGTGATGACAGAAATGAGCATTTGTCTATGGTGCAGTACATGACCAATTCTGTGACAAGTGCAGAAGAAAGCAACGATGTGTGGTATGTTAGCTCAGGTGCATCAAACCACATGACAGGTCATGCAGAATGGATGCAGGATGCAAGGAAAATGGAAAAACCAGGATTTGTGGAGACTGGTGATGATACTGCACATCCTATTGTGCAGATTGAAAATTTTCCTTTGTCTATGCAGGATGGGAAAAAGAAATACCTATCGAATGTATTTCATGTCCCGAATATCACCAAGAACCTGGTTTCTATTGGTCAAATGGTTGAGCAGGGCTTGCAGGTCAGATTTAATTCTCATGGATGCTTTGTTGAGGATATGAAAAATAAAGGTCGCTTGATAGCAAAAGGAAAGAATAATAGCAGAATGTTTACGTTGGATGCAGACATGCCTGAATTGAGTGCAGCAATGTTTGCACATGGGACCGGTGTAGTTGCAGATATTGATATCTGGCATAAACGCATTGGTCATGTTAATGTACAATGACTTAAATCAATGCAGGCCCAAAATATTGTTGCAGGATTGCCTAAATTCAAGGTTGCAGAAATGCATAAGGTATGTGAAGCCTGTCAATTTGGAAAACAGGCAAGGAAACCATTTCCTAGACATGTTCAAGAGAGTAAGAAGCCATTGGAATTAATTCACTCTGATGTGTGGACTACTAAAGCTGTATCTATTGGAGGCTGTTATTATTTTGTCACTTTTATTGATGACTATAGCAGAAAAGTTTGGGTGTATTTTATGAAAAAGAAAAGTGAAGTGTTTGGGCATTTCAAAACTCTTAAATCTATGGTTGAAAAAGAAATAGGCCTGAAAATAAAATGCCTAAGGTCAGATGGAGGGGGAGAGTACCTCTCAAATGAGTTTGCAAGGTTCCTGCAAGAGCATGGCATAAAGCAGCAATATTCATGCAGTCATACCCTACAACAAAATGGAATTGCAGAAAGGAAAAACAGGCATATTGGAGAGGTATCTCGTGCCATGCTCATCAAAAAAGACTTGCCAGATTTTTACTTGGCTGAAGCAGTTGCTACAGCAGTCTACATAATGAACAAGACTCCCACTGCAGCAATACATGGGATGACTCCAGAGGAGAGGTATACTGGTAGAAAACCAGATATTTCTCATTTGAAGATTTTTGGTTGCATTGCCTATGTTCATGTGCCAGATGAGTTGAGATCCAAGTTGGATCAAAAAGCTGAGAAGTGCATCTTTATTGGTTACTCTCTGCAGAGGCAGAAAGGGTATAGATGCTATAACCCTTCTACTCGTAAGTTTACAGTGAGCAGAGATGTTGTTTTTTATGAGATGAGTAGCTGGTATAAACCAATAAATGTGGTTGATGATGTAGACCCTAAACCCTAAACCCTAAACCCTAAACCAATAAATGTGGTTGATGATGTAGATGCACAAAATGGTAATGCTGCACAGAATTCACAGCAGTAGTCACAAAATATTAGTGGACTTGGAGTGTCCTCTAGTAGTGGTTCGCATTCTTCGCCATGGACAGGCAGATTGAGATCAGGAGAATCTCCTCAAAACAATGCAGATAGTGGTATGCAGGTTTCATGAAAAGGAAAAGAGAAGGTAGATCAGCCCATGTTTGATGTGAATGCAGGTCACTCTTATGTGGATGGTGAATCCAGTGGCTGAGAACAGAGCATTGATGATGAGTTGGGTATTCCTTCTATTGTTACACCTGGAGTAAGGAAGACCAGGGATGTTTTTAGAGCACCTGGGAGTGAACCTACTTTGCGCAGGTCTACCAGAGCTAGGTATCCTGTGGATAGGCTGAAATATGATGGATTTACAGCCATTCACTATACCTATATGGTCAAAGTGATACAGGAACCAAAACCCACTTCTTTTGAGCAAGCCATGGGAAAAGAAAAATGGAAGAAAGCCATGGATGAAGAAATGGATGCCTTGGAAGCAAATGCTACATAGGAATTGGTACCTTTGCCTAAAGATAAGAATGTAATTGGTTGTAAGTGGGTTTATAAGGTGAAGCACAATGCAGATGGTTCTGTGAACAGATACAAGGCAAGATTAGTAGTCAAGGGGTATGCACAAACATATGGCATTGATTATGAAGAAACATTCAGTCCAGTTGCAAGGATGGAAACCGTAAGAGTAGTCATTGCTATGGCTATATCAAAGGAATGGTCTTTACATCAGATGGATATAAAGAATGCCTTCTTGCATGGTGATTTGCAAGAAGAGGCATATATGGAGTAGTCACCAGGTTATGTGCATGCTGTTCATCCTGAGTTTGTTTGCAGGTTGAAGAAAGCCTTGTATGGCTTGAAGCAAGCACCTAGAGCATGGTCTGACAAGATAGGATAGTATCTTGTCACTATTGGCTTTCAGATTTCCAAGGTAGATTTCTCACTTTATGTGAGAAAAACAGAGAAAGGTATTATGATGCTTGTCATTTATGTTGATGATTTGATTATCACAGGTGATAGTGATGAAGATATCCTTCATGTGAAAATGCTATTGAAGCAGAAGTTTGAGATGAAGGATTTGGGAGAGCTGCGTTATTTCTTGGGCATTGAGGTGATTAGATCACCAACTGGGATACGGCTCTTGCAGAGGCAGTATGGATTGGACATGTTGTCCAAATATGGGATGACAGGCTGTAAGCCTAATTTAGTTCCTTTGGAGTAGAATGTGAAGCTGAGTGCAGATGCAGGTGAGCTTCTCGAAGACCCTACTATGTACAGACGCATAGTAGGAAGTTTGATTTATATGACTATTACCAGGCCAGATTTGAGCTATACTGTTGGATTGGTAAGTCAGTTTATGCAGGCTCCAAGGAAACCGCATTTGGATGCGGCTAGACGCATACTCAGGTATGTGAAGTCCACATTGCAGTATGGACTATTTTATGAGACTGGGGTTCAGATACAGTTGCATGGATACACTAATGCTGATTGGGCTGGTAGCATTTCTAATAGACGATCTACCAGCAGATATGTGTTCTCTTTTGGGAGTGCTACAGTCACTTGGAGCAGTAAGAAATAGCCTACAGTTGCCTTGTCGAGCACAGAGGCTGAGTACAGGGGTGCAGCAATGGCTGCATGTGAGGTAGCTTAGTTGCATAAGCTACTTTATGATATGCATCAGCCTACAGATGGGCCAGTTGTCATTTATTGTGACAACATGAGTAGTATACACTTGGCAAATAACCCAGCCTATCATGCTAGAACAAAGCACATTGAGGTGCATTATCACTATGTGCAGGAGAGGGTTTTACTAGGTCTTATTGATCTAGTTTATGTCAGCACAAAGGATCAGATAGCTGACATATTCACGAAGGCATTGGGCGCAGAGAAGCTGCGCAAGTTCAAAGATCTGCTTGGTGTGCAGGAATTGGGATTGAGCTCGAGCGGAAGTGTTGAGATATCGAGCTCCACTCGTGATATGCTAGGGTGACCGTTGTGCATTTATGTCACTGACTTGTTAGCTGTAGATGCGGTTGGTACACCGCCCATGAATAATAACTAGATGACAGTTATTCGTATCTACTCTAGTTCGTGGCTCAGTTAGTATGCCACCTTAGTTAGTTGAGTTTGGTTTGAGATCCATATATAGGGTTCTTCTATTTCTATGTACTAGAGTTCTTTTTTGTTTACACAACTAAGAAGAGGAAAACTGTTTTCAGCCTCCACCTGTGTGTATTCCCCCATTGTGCAAGCAAGAAAGCTACAAGTGAGACTCCTTCCTTCTCTCCTACAATCTTGACACATATCTCTTGGTAGCAGCAAATATTTTGTCATGTTTCTTGATGATTATTCAAGAAAGTTGTGATGGGTATATTTCATGAGGGAAAAGAGTGATGTATTTGAATAGTTTGAAACTGTTAAGACTATTGTTGAAATAGAAACATGCTTGGAAGTTAAGTGCTTGAGATTAGATGGAGGGGGAAAGTATCTCTCTAATGAGTTCAGTGACTTCTTGAGGTCTCATGGGATAAACATGCAGTTTACTATTGCAAGTATACCCATAGAAAAATGAGATTGGAGAAAGAAAAAAATAAGCATATTAAAAAAGTTGCACGGGCATTTGTAGCTAAAAAGAATATGCCAAAATATTTTTGGTCTGAAGTTAGTCATATTTTTGTCTATATTATGAATAGAACTCCCACAACTGCAGCTCATGGGATGACCCTTGATGAATTCTTTATAGGCAAGAAGCATGATGTGTCACACTTGAAAGTATTTGGTTGTATTGCATATGTTCATATACCATATGAGCTACCAAAGAAGCTTGTTCCAAAGGCTAAAAATATGTATTTTTATTGGATACTCTTTAGATCAGAAAGCGTATCCTTGTTATAACCTTGTCATAGGTGAGTTCAAAGTGAGGAGAGATATTATATTTTATGAGATGAGAAGTTGATACGTAAGTAGTGGTGATGCATTGGATGATGATTATGATCATGATAGTTATGTATAGAAAGAAAAGTAAGAATTGTGTAGCCTTAATGGACCAAAAATATCATATGATACTACATCTATAGTTAGCCCTTGGTGGTCTGGGAGACTAAGGAGCAGCCCTACATCTTCACGTGCATCTACAAGTATTGCAAGTAAAGACAAAGAGAAAAAGAAGTATTAGATGGTAATAATGCATTTTCTAGTCATTTGAGGTTTTATGGAGATTCCAATGGTTCAAAGAGTTTGGAGAATGAGCTTGGTATCTCTTCAGTTAGGACACAAGGTGTATAGAGAGCATATGGTAATGTAAAGGCTTGATTGAGTGATCAAGTGGTACGCACATCTAGTATAGCTTAATACCTTATTAAAATATTTAGTTTTTAAGGTTATGTAGCTCACTATTATGCTTATATGGTAAAGGTGGTTGAGGATGTTGAGCCCACTAGTTTTGAGAATGCTATTGTTATGCTCGTTGGGATGCAGAAATGGATGAGGATATAGTTGCATTTTAGAGGCCAATAAGACTTGAAATCTAGTATCATTTTCTAAGGGAAAAAAAATCTATAATTGGATCTACAAAATCAATCATAATATAGATGGTTATGTTAGCATCTATAAGGCTAGGCTGGTTACAAAAGGTTATGCTCAAACATATGATAGATTATGAAGAGACATTCAATCCAATTGTTAGAATGATACTATTAGATGTGTGATTGATTTAGCAATATCTAAATGTTGGAGTTTAAAGAAAATGGATGTCAAGAATGCCTTTTTACATGGTAAATTGCAAGAAGAGGTGTATATGGAGTAGCCAACAAGTTATGAGGATTTAGAGTAGCCAACAAGCTATAAGGATTTACAACTAAGGGTAGGAATTTGAAGCAAATGGTTGTCAAGAATGCTTCTTGCATGGTGAATTACAAGAAGAGATGTATATGGAGTAGCTAGCAAGTTATGAGGATTTAAAGCAAGAAGATATGCATATGGAGTAGCCAGCAAGTTATGAGGATTTAGAGCATTCCACATGTTCAATGTTGAAATGATTGTATTTTTAGCTATTTTTTGTTGGATTTTTTGTAATATTTGTTTGATTTTGTGGTTAATTGATTGGTTTTTGGATAATTTTGAGGTTATTTATGTCAAGATTGTGGGAGAGAAGGAAGGAGTCTCACTTGTAGCTTTCTTGCTTGCACAATGGGGGAATACACACAAAGGTGGAGGCTGAAAACAATTTTCCTCTTCTTAGTTGTGTAAGCCAAAAGAACTCTAGTACAAGAAAATAAAAGAACCCTATATATGGGTCTCAAACCAAACTCAACTAAGTAAGGTGGCATACTAACTGAGCCACGAACTAGAGTAGATAAGGATAGCTGTCATCTAGCTATTATTCATGAGCGGTGTACCAACCGCATCTGCACAACTGACACGTCGGTGACATAAATGCACAACGGTCACCTTGGCATATCACGAGTGGAGCTCGATATCTCAACACTCCCCCTCGAGCTCAATCCCAATTCCTGCACACCAAGCAGATCTCTGAACTTGTGCAGCTTCTCTGTGCCCAATGCCTTCATGAATATGTCAGCTATCTGATCCTCTATGCTGACATAAACTAGATCAATAAGACCTAGTAAAACCCTCTCCCGCACATGGTGATTATGCACCTCAATGTGCTTTGTTCTAGCATGATAGACTGGGTTATTTGCCAAGTGTATACTACTCATGTTGTCACAATAAATGACAACTGGCCCATCTGTAGGCTGATGCATATCATAAAGTAGCTTATGCAACCAAGCTACCTCACATGCAGCCATTGCTGCACCCCTGTACTCAGCCTCTGTGCTCGACAAGGCAACTGTAGGCTATTTCTTACTGCTCCAAGTGACTGTAGCACTCCCAAAAGAGAACACATATCTGCTAGTAGATCGTCTATTAGAAATGCTACCAGCCCAATCAGCATCAGTGTATCCATGCAACTGTATCTGAACCCCAGTCTCATAAAATAGTCCATACTGCAATGTGGACTTCACATACCTGAGTATGCGTCTAGCCGCATCCAAATGCGGTTTCCTTGGAGCCTGCATAAACTGACTTACCAATCCAACAGCATAGCTCAAATCTGGCTTGGTAATAGTCATATAAATCAAGCTTCCTACTATGCGTCTATACATAGTAGGGTCTTCCAGAAGCTCACCTGCATCTGCGCTCAGCTTCACATTCTGCTCCAAAGGAACTGAAATAGGCTTACAGCCTGTCATCCCATATTTGGACAGCATGTCCAATCCATACTGCCTCTGCAAGAGTTGTATCCCACTTGGTGATCTAATCACCTCAATGCCCAAGAAATGACGCAGCTCTCCCAAATCCTTCATCTCAAACTTCTACTTCAATAGCATTTTCACATGAAGGATATCTTCATCACTGTCACCTGTGATAATCAAATCATCAACATAAATGACAAGCAGCATAATACCTTTCTCTATTTTTCTCACATAAAGTGAGAAATCTGCCTTGGAAATCTGAAAGCCAATAGTGACAAGATACTGTCCTATCTTGTCAGACCATGCTCTAGGTGCTTGCTTCAAGCCATACAAGGCTTTCTTTAACCTGCAAACAAACTCAGGATGAACAGCATGCACATAACCTGGTGGCTGCTCCATATAGACCTCTTCTTGCAAATCACTATGCAAGAAGGCATTCTTTACATCCATCTGATGTAAAGACCATCCCTTTGATGCAGCCATAGCAATGACTGCTCTTACGGTTGCCATCCTTGCAACCGGACTGAATGTTTCTTCATAGTCAATGCCATATGTTTGTGCATACCCCTTGACTACTAATCTTGCCTTGTATCTGTTCACAGAACCATCTGCATTGTGCTTCACCTTATAAACCCACTTACAGCCAATTGCATTCTTACCTTTAGGCAAAGGTACCAATTTCCATGTAGCATTTGCTTCCAAGGCATCCATTTCTTCATCCATGGCTTTCTCCCATTTTTCTTTTCCCATGGCTTGCTCAAAAGAAGTGGGTTCTGGTTCCTGTATCACTTTGACCATATATGCATAGTGAATGGCTGTAAATCCATCGTATTTCAGTCTATCCACAGGATACCTAGCTCTGGTAGACCTGCGCAAAGTAGGTTCACTCCCAGGTGCTCTCAAAACATCCCTGGTCTTCCTTACTCCAGGTGTAACAATAGAAGGAATACCCAACTCATCATCAATGCTCTGTTCTGAGCCACTGGATTCACCATCCACATACGAGTGACCTGCATTCACATCAAACATGGGCTGATCTACCTTCTCTTTTCCTTTTCGTGAAACCTGCATACCACTATCTGCATTGTTTTGAGGAGATTCTCCTGATCTCAATCTGCCTGTCCATGGCGAAGAATGCGAACCACTACTAGAGAACACTCCAGGTCCACTAATATTTTGTGACTACTGCTGTGAATTCTATGCAGCATTACCATTTTGTGCATCTACATCATCAATCACATTTATTGGTTTATACCAGCTACTCATCTCATCAAAAACAACATCTCTGCTCATTGTAAACTTACGAGTAGAAGGGTTATAGCATCTATACCCTTTCTGCCTCTGCAGAGAGTAACCAATAAAGATGCACTTCTCAGCTTTTTGATCCAACTTGGATCTCAACTCATCTGGCACATGAACATAGGCAATGCAGCCAAAAATTTTCAAATGAGAAATATCTGGTTTCCTACCAGTATACCTCTCCTCTGGAGTCACCCCATGTATTGCTGCAGTGGGAGTCCTGTTCATTATGTAGACTGCTGTAGCAACTGCCTCAGCCCAATAGAAATCTGGCAGGTCTTTTTCATTGAGCATGGCACAAGATACCTCTCCAATATGCCTATTTTTCCTTTCTGCAATTCCATTTTGTTGTGGGGTATGACTGCATGAATATTGCTGCTTTATGACATGCTCCTGCAGGAACCTTGCAAACTCATTTGAGAGGTACTCTCCCCCTCCATCTGACCTTAGGCATTTTATTTTCAGGCCTGTTTCTTTTTCGACCATAGCTTTAAGAGTTTTGAAATGCCCAAAAACTTCACTTTTCTTTTTCATAAAATACACCCAAAATTTTCTGCTATAGTCATCGATAAAAGTGACAAAATAATGACAGCCTCCAAGAGATGCAGCTTTAGTAGTCCACACATCAAAGTGGATTAATTCCAATGGCTTCTTACTCTCTTGAACATGTCTAGGAAATGGTTTCCTTGCCTGTTTTCCAAACTGACAGGTTTCACATACCTTATGCATTTCTGCAACCTTGAATTTAGGCAATCCTGCAACAATTTTTTGGGCCTGCATTGATTTAAGTCGCTGTACATTAACATGACCAATGCGTTTATGCCAGATATCAATATCTGCAACTACACCGGTCCCATGTGCAAACATTGCTGCACTCAATTCAGGCATGTCTGCATCCAATGTAAACATTCTGCCCTTCTTCTTTCCTTTTGCTATCAAGTGACCTTTATTTTTCATATCCTCAACAAAGTATCCATGAGGATTAAATCTGACCTGCAAGCCCTGCTCAACCATTTGACCAACAGAAACCAGATTCTTGGTGATATTCGGGACATGAAATACATCGAATAGGTATTTCTTTTTCCCATCCTGCATAGACAAAGGAATTTTTCCAATCTACACAATAGGATGTGCAGTATCATCACCAGTCTCCACAAATCCTGGTTTTTCCATTTTCCTTGCATCCTCCATCCATTCTGCATGACCTGTCATGTGGTTTGATGCACCTGAGTCAACATACCACACATCGTTGCTTTCTTCTGCACTTGTCACAGAATTGTTCATGTGCTGCACCATAAACAAATGCTCATTTCTGTCATCACCCTGTCTACTAGAAGATGCATAATTTCCTTGTTGCAGTTTTTCATTAATGATATCATTCTGCTTTTTATAGCAGTCTTTAGCCATATGACCCATTTTACCACAGTAGTAGCATTCAACATTGCTGTTTGCATTTTGCCCTCTTTGCCATCCACCACGACCTCTTTGGCTCCCCCTGCCTCTAGAGTTACCACGTCCTCCTCCATAGGACTGGTTTTCTTGAGTTTGCTGCATATTCTGATTTCTACCATGGCCTCCAGATCGGCCTCCTCTACCTCTGCCTCTATCTCTTCCAGCATTTGAGTAGAAGACAGCTTCTTTTGAAGTTCCTCCTGAAGAAGATGCACCACCATTTCTCTGCTCCTCAGAAATTAGAAGAGCAATCAACTCCTCAAAATCAGAAAATCTTTCACGGACGGAAATGGATGTTCGGAACTGTGCATAATCCTTTCCTAGACCATTCAAGGTCACAGAAGCTAAATCATCATCTTCCACTGGCGACCCAATGGAAGCAAGTGCATCTGCAATCTTCTTCACCTTCATGTGGTAGTCATTGATGCTCATATTTTCTCTTTGCACATTATGCAACTCTTGCTTGAGCTGCATTTTCCTGGCTTGCGTATTAGTGCTATACATTTTTGACAAAGTATCCCATGCCTCCTTTGGCGTACTTGCATCCTGAATATGCACAATCATAGAGTCTGAAATGCTGATAGACAGCCAATACATAACTTTCCTGGCTCGCTCATGCCATGCTTTAAATGCCTGCATTTGCTGTTGATTGGGAACATCAGGAAGAACTGGTTCTTCTTCATTTCCTGCAACAAATTCCCAATATCCTTTTCCCATAAGGAAATTCGTCATTCTAAATTTCCATGCTTGGAAGTTGTTCTTGTCAAGATTTTCAGTTACAATCTGTGAAAGAGAATCAAACGCCATTACAGAACACTGCAAAAAATTCTGTCGCTGCAAAAAACACAGCTTCACCCTCACAAGGGCAAATCTGCAAAACTGGCGAAAGTGGTATTTGACCACACAGTCACTTCCTAGTGACGATTTCTGTGGTAACTTTTCACCGACCTATAGAATAGTGGTCGCACAGCATAAAACATGGCTTTTTCCTGAGTGCGTGCAAAAAACTTCCGCCTCCAAAACAGGCCCCGAAATGGCCTCAAATCAAAAAAACAGGGTCGCCAAGGGCTAAAGCCCTTGCTCGCAGCATATATTGTCCTCTTGGTTCACCGCGAAGGGCGTCTCAACCTGAGACAATGCACTCTTGCAATTTTCGGCTGTGCTACCTGCAGAGATCTGCTCCCAAAACAGAAAATGAAAGCAACACTGCTCCTCTTACCAGAACACCGCGAGGTTGGCTTGCTTTCTTGAGCTCCTTACCACGAATAAGGCTCTGATACCATGTCAAGATTGTGGGAGAGAAGGAAGGAGTCTCACTTGTAGCTTTATTGCTTGCACAATGGGGGAATACACACAAAGGTGGAGGCTGAAAACAGTTTTCCTCTTCTTAGTTGTGTAAGCCAAAAGAACTCTAGTACAAGAAAATAGAAGAACCCTATATATGGGTCTCAAACCAAACTCAACTAACTAAGGTGGCATACTAACTGAGCCACGAACTAGAGTAGATAAGGATAGCTGTCATCTAGCTATTATTCATGAGCGGTGTACCAACCGCATCTGCACAACTGACACGTCGGTGACATAAATGCACAACGATCACCCTGGCATATCACGAGTGGAGCTCGATATCTCAACAATTTAGAGTATTTTGGGTTAATTTGAGTAGGTTTGAGAAGCTCACAATGGTTTTTAGTTGAGTTATGATATGCTGTTTGGTTTTGTAGTGTGTTTGTTTGGTTTTGATTAGTCTGTTTTGATCTATTTTCCTTCTATTTGAGACATTATAATTGTAGATGAGAGGTTTGAGGAATGATTGACAGTTTGCTAGATGGTTTTTTATGGTTTGAGTTGATTTTTGGTTTGACCTATATTGTTTTAATGCCTTTTATAGATCATCCGTAATAAGTAGTGTACTATTGAGCTTCTTTATGCCTTTCTTTGTCTTTTGTATGCTTCTATAAGTATCCTATTTGATGAATGTTTAGCTTGGCAATATTTTTTGATATTGGATAGATAAGAATGGAAGCTTTTAATAGCTTGAAGAAGCAAAAGAAGTAGCTATTGAAGACTTGCATTGATGAGCTCTCAAGGGATACTTTAGTGGCTCTAGTGCCTCTTCATATCAAACATATCTCTTGGAAGATGTATCCGCGACCAAGAGAGGATTATTGAATGTGATTCTTTTTTATTCTCATATACTATTGAGATAGAACATATGTGAGAGAGATATTATATCAGTGAACACCATTGAGATCCTCCAAAATTGGTACTATCAAGATAATGACATTATGGCAAAATCCTCAGAAGAATGAATTTTGATACCTTCATGACTAAATATATTTCCCTTTGTAGTGACATAAAAGCTAAATTTAAAGATATTAAAAAGAAGGAAGTAGAAAAAATGCCGATAAGGCAATCCTCAAAAGACTAAAGCCCCTTTGATTCCCTTCTATTGAGTATAAACAAACTAGGTGGAGCCAACTCCTTGATAAATGAAGAGGCAAGCACTAGAATGAATCTAGAGGTATGTGAGAAGAGAAAACACAAAAATCAAAACTGAGAAAAAGCTAGTAGTAGAAGCCTCCTTTGATATCCTTGTGGTCTCCCAATGGCAAACTAAGGTCCCCTTCTAGGCCAGATCCATCCTAGAAATGTGGATGACATGCCAGAAAATGTAGTCTCATTTGCCAATCTTTAAGAGAGAATACAATGAATACTGCAATCTTCATGTAGCCAAGTTCATGGTAGCATGTGTAGCCAACAATGCTAGAACCCTAGAGCATTGGTTGGAAATATTCCCCACCACATTGAAAGACATGGAGTTTTAGTTGTATGAGAGAAAAGCAGCATAATCTTTTGGAACATGGGATGACCTAAAGGTGGCATTTCTCTCTAAATTCAAGTGCAAAATTTCTGAAGAACGAATACAAGAGAAGTTCATGAAATTTTTTTTAGTCCTCTAGAGAATGGGTGGAAGCATATGTCTCTAGAATAGAATCCATACTAAAGAGATGGACCAACCATAACTAAATGTATCCAAAAGGGAGTTTTTATTAGAGGCCTACAACCAGAATTTATAAGTTTGTGGAGCTAAGAAGACCAGAACTTGGAAGCTACTGTAGTCTGAGCTATAGTGGAAGGTGCAAGATCGTATGATCAGGTTAAAGCAATGCTATCTATGACCTCAAGAAGAGGAGTTCTATCTCCTTTAATTTCGGGAATGGTGTATCCACCAAATGCAGTCCCAAGGACTATCCCCTACCCCTACTCTCAGATGCAAATAGTGCCATAGTACAGTGTATCGAATCTATAGTGGTCATAGGTAGTAGTGTCTCAAATGATGGTTCAACCATTACAATAGTGGCCTCAAATAGTTTCTCCAATGGAAACTTAATAATAACATTGGAACCCTACCAATTGGAACCAGCAACCAATACTCTTAACATGAGCTCTGAACCAGAGTTAGAACCAAAGTCAGAACAACAGAGGACCCTCTATATCAACCAACCAATTTGTGCACTGATTATAGAAACTCTTCAAAACCCTACTCCAAGGGCTCCAAGAGGATAAAATTTGAAGGATTATCTATCCAACTCAATTGTAAATATCAAGAAGGAACTCATGGATGTGATTACATAACAATTATAGACACTAAAGTTGAGTATTGCTAGCCTATCAAACACATGGTGTGGAAAGTGCAATCAAGTGGGACATTTAGCCATTGAATGTACCCAAAAGTCAACTATCCTTGGAGCCTTTTGTTCTTATTACCTAAGAAAGAACCATACATAGGACATCTGCTCTCTAAAGGAGATGCATGATAGAATGAAGAAAGATCAGGAAGCAAGGTTCAAACTACTAAAATCTAAGGTGACAACCCAAGACATTGGCCTAAAGCCTAGAGATTTTGGTCCAGGGAGGTCCCCTCCCAAAGCTACATAGAAACATAGTCTGGTGGTAGATAGAAATCAAAAGTGGAAAGCTACAGATGTCCAAAAAAGGGTCATATCACCCCAAATTACACAAACCCTATAAGTTCAATGGATTGCAAGCCCCTTTGTAACCAATGCAAAGGAGAAAGCTACACTACTAAATACTATCCCATTCCTAGCCCCTATCAAGGCTAATGCCACAAATAATCAATAGAAGAATCAAAAGCATGCCTCCAACTTGGTGGAATTGGAGATAGCTACAGCTACATGTGGCAAGAAAAGAGAGCCAATAGTTTCAAAAGGAGAATGTTCTACCTACAAAAATTATCAACTTCAAGCTCCCAACAAAGCCAAAGAGCTGCTGCAATGATGACATATCACATTAGCATTTCTCCCATGAGACTTGTTGCGCAACTTACCACGTGACTTAGACCTAGACTTTTTCAAGTCTTTGCTAGGGCCATTTCCATGGTCATTCTTTCTATTACCATCTGTGCCTCTAATAGTCAAAGCATGCAACACACAAGAGCATCAAAGTTCTTATAGTTGATCTATTCTTGCAAAAGATCACTCTCTACATCGGGCAAGTTCAAAATAGTAGTAGGAGCACATAAGGCAGTGCGGAATATATCCTATGACTCACTCAAAGTCCCAAGTAAAAACAATGGAGTAACCTCATCATTGAAAGTAATGCCCTGCAAAGTCAAGTTTCTGAGAATAGCATGGAACTGGCTCAAATGAGCAAACATCGTCATATTCTCCTTCATGCGCATGTCTATAAGTTGCTTCAGCCAATACATCTGACTTGCTGGACTTTTCTTGTCATAGTGGTTCTTAATTTTATCCCAAAGCTGCCAAGCACTCTGTGCTTCCTCAACCACATTGTAATGCATATGTTGAATGAGAGACAAGATGAGGGTGGACTTGCATAACTCATCAAGCTCATCCCATTCGTCATCAGTCATAGTTTCAAGTTTCTCGCCATGCATCCTTAGTGGCTTCATCTGATATTTTTGCACCAATACCTGCCAAACTTGGCTCTTCTAATAGGCATAATTCATAGCATCAAGCTTAATGATACTGAAGATAGCACTATCGGTGGAAGAAGATGCCATATTGCAGTCCAAAATGGTGCAGAAAGTTAAAACCGCTTGCTATTTTCTGTTGTAAACAATCAAAATACCACCAAAACCAAGGCAAAATGACCGCGAACTGATAGCTAATGAGGCTACCCACTAAGTACCATCAAAAGTATATAGAATCAGGATGATTCAACATAAAAATTCCATGTCAATCCATGCATAACTGCTTGCTGTAATAAATTACAGTCAGGTACAAGGAGATCAAACTGTAGGCAAAATGAATGCACCAAGTTTGCCTTGGTTTTGGTGGTATTTTGGTTGTTTATAACAGAAAACAACAAGCGGTTTTGAACTGATAGTTAATGATGCTACCCACTAAGTACCATCAAAAGTATATAGAATATCAGGATGATTCAACATGAAAGTTCCATGTCAATCCATGCATAACTCCTTGCTCTAATAAATTATAGCCAAGTACAAGGAGAGCAAACTGTAGGCAAAATGAATGCACCAAGTCAACCACTAACTGTCAAAGCATAACTAACATTAAGCGGGCATAAATCAACAAGTGGCAATCATACAGACATTGAGCAAATGCCCAAGCATGTCAAAAGAATCTGTCAGTAAGCTCGCACACCCCCTGTGTAATAGGGTAAAGTGTACACAACACTAGCAATACCTGACACAAAGAGGTGCATGCTCAGGGAGTGCAAAGCCCAAATCAGCCCAAGTACATATGTGAGGACCACGGCATATCAACCATGCAACATCCAAGTGAAGATCATCAAGATGCTCCCATTGGCACAAAAGCCATGAATATCAAGCAAAGAATCTCAATAAGGGCATATGATAGCACCAGTGCTAGAAGATTCAAGATCAAGCATCAATAAGATCTCATAAGAATATAGGCTATGTAACATCCGTACATAGAATCCATAGACATCAAGTACATCCAAACTGTAACTCTAGCAACCTGAGAAATAGCCAAAGTAAGCTCTGGGAAATCAAATATCAATCCAAAGCAAGGCTCAGTAGCATCCAACTCCAAGCAATGTAACGCGCATGCAAGGAAACCATTTCCTAGACATGTTCAACAGAGTAAGAACCCATTGGAATTAATCCACTCTGATGTGTGGACTACTAAAGCTACATCTCTTGGAGGCTATTATTATTTTGTCACTTTTATTGATGACTATAGCAGAAAAGTTTGGGTGTATTTTATGAAAAAGAAAAGTGAAGTTTTTGGGCATTTCAAAACCCTTAAAGCTATGGCTGAAAAAGAAACAGGTCTGCAAATAAAATGCCTAAGGTCAGATGGAGGGGGAGAGTACCTCTCAAATGAGTTTGCAAAGTTCTTGCAGGAGCATGGCATAAAGCAGCAATATTCATGCAGTTATACCCCACAACAAAATGGAATTGCAGAAAGGAAAAACAGGCATATTGGAGAGGTATCTCGTGCCATGCTCAATGAAAAAGACTTGCCAGATTTTTATTGGGCTGAAGCAATTGCTACAGCAGTCTACATAATGAACAGGACTCCCACTGCAGCAATACATGGAATGACTCCAGAGGAGAGGTATACTGGTAGGAAACCAGATATTTCTCATTTGAAAATTTTTGGTTGCATTCCCTATGTACATGTGCCAGATGAGTTGAGATCCAAGTTGGATCCAAAAGCTGAGAAGTGCATCTTTATTGGTTACTCTCTACAGCAAAAAGGGTATAGATGCTATAACCCTTCTACTCGTAAGTTTACAGTGAGCAGAGATGTTGTTTTTTATGAGATGAGTAGCTGGTATAAACCAGTAAATGTGATTGATGATGTAGATGCACAAAATGGTAATGCTGCACAGAATTCACAGCAGCAGTCACAAAATATTAGTGGACCTGGAGCGTCCTCTAGCAGTGGTTCACATTCTTCACCATGGACAGGCAGATTGAGATCAGGAGAATCTTCTCAAAGTAATGCAGATAGTGGTATGCAGGTATCACGAAAAGGAAAAGAGAAGGTTGATCAGTCCATGTTTGATGTGCATGCAGGTCACTCTTATGTGGATGGTGAATCTAGTGGCTCAGAACAAAGCATTGATTATGAGTTGGGTATTCCTTCTATTGTTACACCTGGAGTAAGGAAGACCAGGGATGTTTTGAGAGCACCTGGGAGTGAACCTACTTTGCGCAGGTCTACGAGAGCTAGATATCATGTTGATAGGCTGAAATATGATGGATTTACAGCCATTCACTATGCATATATGGTCAAAGTGATACAGGAACCAGAACCCACATCTTTTGAGCAAGCCATGGGAAAAGAAAAATGGGAGAAAGCCATGGATGAAGAAATGGATGCCTTGGAAGCAAATGCTACATGGGAGTTAGTACCTTTGCCTAAAGGTAAGAATGCAATTGGCTGTAAGTGGGTTTATAAGGTGAAGCACAATGCAGATGGTTCTGTGAACAGATACAAGGCAAGATTAGTAGTCAAGGGGTATGCACAAACATATGGCATTGACTATGAAGAAACATTCAGTCCAGTTGCAAGGATGGCAACTGTAAGAGCAGTCATTGCTATGGCTGCATCAAAGGGATGGTCTTTACATCAGATGGATGTAAAGAATGCCTTCTTGCATGGTGATTTGCAAGAAGAGGTCTATATGGAGCAGCCACCAGGTTATGTGCATGCTGTTCATCCTGAGTTTGTTTGCAGGTTGAAGAAAGCCTTGTATGGCTTGAAGCAAGCACCTAGAGCATGGTCTGACAAGATAGGACAGTATCTTGTCACTATTGGCTTTCAGATTTCCAAGGCAGATTTCTCACTTTATGTGAGAAAAACAGAGAAAGGTATTATGCTACTTGTCATTTATGTTGTTGATTTGATTATGACAGGTGACAGTGATGAAGATATCCTTCATGTGAAAATGCTATTGAAGCAGAAGTTTGAGATGAAGGATTTGGGAGAGCTGCGTTATTTCTTGGGCGTTGAGGTGATTAGATCACCAAGTGGGATACAGCTCTTGCAGAGGCAGTATGGATTGGACATGCTGTCCAAATATGGGATGACAGGCTGTAAGCCTATTTCAGTTCCTTTGGAGCAGAATGTGAAGCTGAGCACAGATGCAGGTGAGCTTCTAGAAGACCCTACTATGTACAGACGCATAGTAGGAAGTTTGATTTATATGACTATTACCAGGCCAGATTTGAGCTATGCTGTTGGATTGGTAAGTCAGTTTATGCAGGCTCCAAGGAAATCGCATTTGGAGGCGGCTAGACGCATACTCAGGTATGTGAAGTCCACATTGCAGTATGGACTATTTTATGAGACTGGGGTTCAGATACAGTTGCATGGATACACTGATGCTGATTGGGCTGGTAGCATTTCTAATAGACGATCTACCAGTGGATATGTGTTCTCTTTTGGGAGTGCTGCAGTCACTTGGAGCAGCAAGAAACAGCCTACAGTTGCCTTGTCGAGCACAGAGGCTGAGTACAGGGGTGCAGCAATGGCTGCATGTGAGGTAGCTTGGTTGCATAAGCTACTTTATGATATGCATCAGTCTACAGATGGGCCAGTTGTCATTTATTGTGACAACATGAGTAGTATAAACTTGGCAAATAACCCAGTCTATCATGCTAGAACAAAGCACATTGAGGTGCATTATCACTATGTGCGAGAGAGGGTTTTACTAGGTCTTATTGATCTAGTTTATGTCAGCACAGAGGATCAGGTAGCTGACATATTCACGAAGGCATTGGGCACAGAGAAGCTACGCAAGTTCAGAGACCTGCTTGGTGTGCAGGAATTGGGATTGAGCTCGAGGGGGAGTGTTGAGATATCGAGCTCCACTCGTGATACGCCAGGGTGACCGTTGTGTATTTATGTCACCGACTTGTCAGTTGCAGATGCGGTTGGTACACCGCCCCTGAATAATAGCTACATAATAGCTATCCTTATCTACTCTAGTTCGTGGCTCAGTTAGTATGCCACCTTAGTTAGTTGAGTTTGGTTTGAGACCCATATCTAGGGTTCTTCTATTTCTTTGTACTTGAGTTCTTTTGGCTTTCACAACTAAGAAGAGGAAAACTGTTTTCAGCCTCCATCCGTGTGTGTATTCCCCCATTGTGCAAGCAAGAAAGCTACAAGTGAGACTCCTTCCTTCTCTCCCACAATCCTGACAGACAAGGGATAGGGAGGGATGGCAAAGGAGAAGAGACCCGTGGGACAAAGGCAAGGGCCAAGAGAAGGATGGGTCTACGGAAATTAGGGAGTCCACCTCTCTCACTTTCTATTGCCTCGTGTTGGGATCCATCTTTTCTCCTCTTCTCTTCTTCTTCTTCTTCTAATGGGATGTGACTCTTCTACTGTGTCTGACACAAACACCTCCTCTCTCTCTCTCTCTCTCTCTCTCTCTCTCTCTCTCTCTCTCTCTCTCTCTCTCTCTCTCTCTCTCTCTCTCTCTCTCTCTCTCTCTCTCTCTCTCTCTCTCTCTCTCTCTCTCTCTCTCTGCATGCCTACTGCGGTTATGCACCTCGCAAGCTCCCACACTGCTCCTTATTCTTCTTCTTCATGATAGTCAGAGTCTTGGTCAGGTCAATTACACGGCTTCTCCTATGCGAATAAAGGAACCATATGGAGTCAAGGGCCACACAAAGGCCATCATTAAACCACTGGCAAATTGTACAAAGGGTGTAGCTATTCGATCAGGGCCCAATCATGTGCAAACACGGTGTGTTGAAATGAGTGGTCAAATTCGCATTTCGATAAAGGGAACTTTCATGTAGGGGTTTCTACCAAGGAGGCATGGTCCTCGACCCATCTCCATCCATCCATCTCTCTCTCTCTCTTGTTGCTGATATTGCCTCCCTTCTTCATCATTTTGTTGGCAAGATGGGTACCTCCATGAGGAAGAGTTACCCCTGAATACAACCTCTTTCTCTCTCTCTCTCTCACGAAAAGGGGGAAATAGTAGGGAACCGATGCTCTCATGCTCTCTCTGCCTTCTTTTGATGCAAGTTCTTCTTCTTTTTCTTCTCCTTCCTCCTCTCTCCTCCAACGGATGCCTTGCATTTCAAAATTTGTAGATCGTCTGTCTAAAAATGCAACCTTCGACAACATAAGGTTTTATACAGTTCAAACTACTGCGCCTGCTCTTCTTCTTCTCCTGCTTGTGTTCTCAAACGTAGCTAGTGTGCATGTCTACCTACTTTCTGATTTTCAACAGATGAGAGCAATTTTTTATTTTGACACATCTTTTATTGATGCATTAGGCGGTGGCGAGATGCATCTTTTATTGATGCATTTGCTTTTGTCTAATTTTTAAGGGATGAGATAGATTTCGGGACGGATCTGGAGACATTCTCTGTCCCGAAGTGCATGTAGCCTATTGTCAATGCTCCTCTGCTTTAGCAAAGCCACTTGAGATGGAAAATGTATGTTGCAAGAAGGTGAATTTCTTTGGCTATTGCATGATTTCTATCACGCTGTGTTCCTGTCAATCATGTCTTCTGCCTCTCTTGCTCTCTGTATCTCTGTGTGTCTGTCCACATCCCACATTGATTGATTTAATGTATGACATAGGGCCTCTTTTGCCCAAGATCACAGGAACATCTCGAGAAGTGCATCGCTTTGGCTATCACGAGTGCTTCTTCAATATTAAATATATCTAGGGAACCTTGCAAACAGTCGAGGAGGCTATGATGGAATAGCTGATGAGCTTCAAGAGCAGGGGGAGCAAGAAATCTATTATATCGTATTGTTGGAGAGAAATCGCTATCGATAGCCATCCGGATGGCCCATCCTCCGATGCCTAGCACAATCATGTAGAGCATCAGATTCACGAAGACAAGAGAAAGGGTGACATAGTGGGTAGTACTGAAGGCCATATCTCTCTATCCCTCTCTCTCTTCTCTCTGTGGATCTATGTCCCCTTCTCTTTCTTCTTCTTTTTCTTTGTCTTCTTCTTTCTTTGAACCCTTTGGAACTTCATTAAGAGGAAGGGTTTCTCTCTCTTTGTTCTTCCTTTGTAGTAGGTCCTCTCGTCTTATTGTTCTTTTGGTAGTTCCTCTTCTTTTGCTCCCATGCTATTATAGGAATTGATCAAGCTGGGTTGCTTCTTCTCTTGTTCTCTATTTCCCTTCAAATGACTGAAGGTACACCCTCTTTGCAGAGTGGCTCCTCTTCTGCCTTCCAATGCCTCTATTTGCAGTTTCAAAGATCAGTTCTTTCCGTCCAGTGCACCAAAAATGACAGCAACCCTCCCACAAACATAATCAACCACAAAACCAAGGACAAAGCACACAAAAGCTATGTGTATGGCTCTGCTATTAATCTCAAAAACTAAAAAGAAACCATAAATCTTCCATTTAATAATGAAAAAATTCGTTATCTTCATCATCTTCATCCATAGCTTCAAGCATTATGCAAGAACAAAAGGGAAAAGAGGAATTTCTGCACAAAAGATAGAGGAGAGAGAGAAGAGAGAACAACTTTTTGCACCACCAAAAAGGAGAATATGTGATTGGACAAGAGACGGAAGGGAAAGAGGCACATAACCACTCGTGCACTCCACCCCACCTCTTCCCCAAAAAGCACACCCCTTCGTATTTTTATTATTTCTTTGAAACTTTGATACATTTGATATTGTAAGACCTTTGGCCTTTGATTTTGAGTATCCCTAACCTTTCCAAATGCATGGACCTAACATTTTTCTGTATATCATTTATTTATGATGGTGGATGTGGATGTGGATGTGGCCCCCTCATGTAAGTGTGTATTTTAGTGATTTTGTAACAATGTAAATGTTATCCCCTTTACCAAAGATAAAATTGTGATATGTGCATGGACATTTTTGTGCCTTGTTTTTATGCTTCTTTTTGTGTCATCAAGCTAGTTCTTATGATACTATGCTGTTGACCGAGGTTCAGTCTATGTATGCACAGTGCTGGCTTTTGGATTTTGGTGCTTCATTTCATGTTACACCATGCTGTGAATGGTTTCACTCCTACCACACTATCTCTGGTTTAGTTTGCTTGGGTGATGACAGATCGCTTGCTAGTGTTGGCATTGGGGATGTACAGCTGCAGTTCTCTACTGGAAGTACTTTTCTGTTATAGGATGTATGTCATGTGCATGCGCTTACACACAATCTTATGTTTGGAGGGTAGCTTGACGGTGATGGATTTCATTTTTCATTAGGGATTTTGCCTAGAAGATCACCTGTGGCAAACTTGTGCTTGCTAGAGGTGCCAAGGCTGGCAGCCTCTATCCTCTTGTAGTTGATGGGTCATTTGTTAACCATGTTTTGTCAATGAGTTCCATCCCACATGTATCTCTTTGGCATGCCTGTTTGGGCCATATGTCCTTGAAGGAAATAAAAATTCTTTTTGGTTTGCAGTACTTACCGCCCCTTGACTATGCATGTTTTGATTCATGTGAGCATTGTCTTTATGGCCAATAGACTAGGAATACGCATAAGAAGTCTAGTAGGACACGAATGAGTGAGCCCCTAGCATTGGTACATTCAAATGTATGTGGGCCCATGCCCTGTTAGTATATGGGTGGTGCAAAGAATTTTGTGACGGTCATTGACAATTTTTTGCATAAAGTCGGGGCTTACCCCATTAAGCTTAAGTTTGATATCTTGACTGTGTTTCAGAGATGGCCTGCATTGGTTGAGAACCAGATTGGGCATAGTCTAAAATGCCTTAGGACTTACAATGGGGGAGAATATGTGTCACATGCCTTTGAGCAGCTATGTGATGAGAGGGGTATTAAGTGTCAGTTGACAGCCCCCTATACCCCACCCCAGAATGGTTTGGCTGAGCGGATGAATAGAACCATCCAGGAGCATATACACAATATGATTTTCCATGCATGCCTACCATGAATAGATCACCTTCCAGTGGTTTGGATTTTTAGGTTGTAGAGGAGGTATGGACTCAAAAACCTCCGTCTTATGCACATCTACGTGTCTTTGGATATAAGGCATTCTACCATGTGCCCAAGTACAAGTGTAGTAAGCTAGATCCTAAGAGTATCAAATGCATTTTCCTTGGCTTCGAAGATGCATGCGAGATGGGTTACCGTCTCTGGGACCTGCATGCACAAAAAGTCATCTGCAACCATGATGTAGTCTTCCATGAAGACAAGATGCATAGGCAGCTTGAGAAGGTGGTAGAGATATGCACAATTATATTCTATGAGGAGCCATGTGCTCCTGCATAGCGAGTTGGACAACCTATAGTAGCAGTTGGTACACATGGCTAGGGTGTTGGACATGATGCTAGACATGCAGTAGAGCCTGCAGTGAAACGGTCTACTAGAGCTAGACGTCCACCTGATAGATTTGAGCCCTTGATGCATTATGTCTTGGTTATAAATGTAGGAGATCCTCTCACCTATGATGAGGCTATGCACAGGGGTGACAGTCACTCTTGGGAGAGGGCTATGCAGTCTAAGATAGACTCCCTGCATAAGAATATGACTTGAGATTTGGTTGCATTGCCTCAGGGCAAGAAGGCTTTGCCATACAAATGGGTGTACAAGCTGAAAAGTACCCCTAGAAACCTCAAGCCATCTTATAAGGCAAGACTAGTTACTAAGGATTTTAAATAGGAGTATAGAGTTGACTTTGATGAAGTCTTTTCTCTTGTGGTCAAAATGACCACCCTACACTTGGTTTTGGCCTTAGTGCATAGCTTGACTTAGACATGTATTAGATGGATGTCAAGACTGCATTCTTACATGGGGATTTGCATGATGAGATTTACATGGAGCAGCCCAAGGGCTTTCCAGAACCTAGCACAGAGCACCTATTGTGCAAGTTGAATAAAAGTCCTTATGGCTTGAAGCAAGCATCTAAGGTGTGGTATCATAAGTTTGATGCCTTTATGCAGTCATAGGGCTACAGCATGACTGCTATGGATCCGTGTCTTTACACAAAGATAGCCCGTGATGGCTCATTGCTTATTTTGGCACTTTATGTGGATGATATGCTGATAGTAGAGAAAGCTCATGATGAGCTGGATGATCTTAAATCTTAGCTCAAGAAGAGCTTTGAGATGAAGGATTTGGGACAGGCCTCTCACATTCTTGGTATGCGCATTAAGCGCGATAGGCATCAAGGACCACTCTACCTCTCACAGAGGGAGTACATTCATAAAGTCCTTGAGCATTTCTGCATGCAGGACATGAAGCCTATTCGCTATCCATTACCTTCTTATGTGAAGTTTTCACAGGCTGATTGTTTGTAGATAGATGAGTAGAAGGCTGAGATGGCCAAGATCCCTTATGGATCAATCGTGGGTAGTTTGATGTATGCCATGATAGCCACTCGTCCAGATATTGCCTTTGTAGTTGGTGTTGTGGCACGCTATATGGCTACATCTGGCAAGAAACATTGGGATGTCGTGAAGGGTATCATGAGATACTTGAAAGGCACAATAGATATGTGTATTTGCTATGTCAGCTAGGATACAAGAGTTGTGGGGTACACAGACTCCGATTCTAGAAGACATGCAGATAATAGGATCTCCACTTATGGCTATGTATTCACCTATGGTGGAGGTGCTATCTCTTGGATATCCAAGGTTCAAAAGTGTACATCTCTCTCTACCACTGAGGCTGAGTATGTTGCAGCCACTAAGGCTTGCAAGGAGGCCATATGGTTGGGCTGTTTGGTTCATGACCTTGGGATTGATACTATACCTACTCTACATTCGGATTCTATGAGTGTTATTCAACTAGCTTGACATAGCTCTTGCTCTCCCACCATAGCTCTTCCAAGCAAGCTTCGATCCTTCTCACCTTTCATGTATGTATCACTAGCTGTCGTGCCATCAGATATGTCTCCTACATATGTATCTACAGTTGATTCGCAATAGCAAAGTATTTCATTAACAAGCCCTAGTGGTACGACGGTATCTCGATCAACAGGGAGACTACGGAGCTCTGGCTCACCGTCCCCACCACTGAAACTAGTATGTCACTGAGGGGGAGATATGACGTGATGGGTAGCAAAGAGAAATAAAAAGTCCTTGATTATACATCCGGTGTGATGACACATGGCAAGATGACTTCATGCTATAACTCAGCTGACAGTCTAGATAGTGAGCTTGGTATTCCGACTATGTATATGCTTGGTACTAGGCAGAACACATATATTCTGCCTCATGAGAGAGGGGAATCAAGTAGTGCACCATAGCTTAGACAATTCTAGAGAGTCACGTACCATGTGGATATTCTAACTTATAGTGATTTTTCTACGAAGAATTTTCTTATATGACAAAGGTGACAGAGGTCAAAGAGGTTGCTACATTTTCTGAAGTAGTGATAGATAAAAATTGGTACACAGCTATGGATGAGGAGATAGATGATTTGTCTAAACATAGTACTTGCAATCTTGTGCCATTGCCAAAAGGAAAGAAGATTGTTAGCTCTGCAAATGGATCTACAAGATTAAATACAAGTCGGATGGCAGTGTAGAGAGGTACAAAGCCAGGCTAGTCGCAAAGGGATATGCCCAGCATTATGGGTTAGACTATGAGGAAACATTTAGCCCTATTGCTAAGATGGCAATCATAAGAACAGTGATCGCATTGGCTCTTGCTAAAGGCTAGAAATTGCAAACAAATGGACATGAAGAATGCTTTCCTCAATGGTGACTTAGAAGAGGATGTTTATATGGATAAGCCTGAAGGGTATGTACACCCTAATTTTCATCATTATGTATGTAAGCTGAAAAAGATGTTGTATGGGCTTAAGCAAGCTCTAAGAGCTTGGCATGCAAGGATCAGTAATTACCTAGAGTTTGGGATTTACTATTGGCAGGGTTGATCACAGTCTGTTTACAAAAAAGATAGACAAAGTCTTGGTAGTGCTAGTCATCTATGTTGATGACTTGATAATTACAGATGATAACGACTTGGGGATACAACATGTTATGTAGATGCTGAAATCTGAATTTGACATGAAAGACTTAGGTAAACTAAAGTATTTATTGGGTATTGAGGTGATCAAAGCTGAAAATGGTTTATGGCTGATGCAGGAAAACTATGCCATGGAAATGTTGAAGAAATATGGCATGCCTGAATGTAAACCATTGGATACACCTCTTGATGAGAATGTCAAGTTGGACATTAGCACTAGAGCTGAAATTGATGATGTGACTATGTACGAGCTATGTACAGGCAGGTGGTTGGTAGGCTGATCTATTTAACTATCACTAGGCCATTATGCAATTGGACTCATAAGTCAGTTCATGTGGAAGCCCAAAAAGCCACATTTGGATGTTGTTTGGCGGATTATGAGATATGTTAAGTCCACTGTAGATTATGGGTTGTTCTATGTGAAAGATAAGCCCTTGACACTGGTTGGATACACAAATGCAGATTGGGCAGGATGCTCACATTATCATAGATCTATGAGTAGTTATGCTTTTGGCTTTGGAAGCATAATGATCAGCTAGAGCAGCAAGAAGCAACCAATGGTTGCATTGTCTAGTATTGAGGCTGAGTACAAGGGGTGTTGTATTGGCAACATGTGAGATTGCATGGATGTTCAAGCTTATGGCTAATTTGGACATACAGGTGGATGCTCCAGTGACCTTGTTATGCAACAATCTTAGTAGTATATTCCTGGCAATGAATACAGTATACCATGCCAAGACTAAACACATTGAGGTACACTACCATTTTATCAAAGAGATGGTTCTTGTAGGGAAAGTAGACCTTATGGATGTGAAGACCGATGAACAAGTTGCATATATCTTTACCAAGTCTTTGGGTAAAGATAAGTTCAATGTTTTTGGATAGCTGCTTGGTGTATAGATATTGTGTTGAACTTGAGGGGGAGTGTGAAGACTTCAAGCTCAGCTCTACTATCTTTAGGTTGTGTGTAACCGACACTTAGCTTGTCCAACTGTACCACATGTGGACATTAAATAAGTTGATGACTTTAGACTTAATTGGCACTTGGTGTGAATGGTCTTACAAACCTTAGTGTGTTGTATTCACTTTAGTTATATGGGTTATGGAATATGAAGAGAAGTAGAAGAGAGCATACAACTCCTCTCTATTGCTCCAACCCTTCTCTCTCTCTCTCTCTCTCTCTCTCTCTCTCTCTCTCTCTCTCTCTCTCTCTCTCTCTCTCTCTCTCTCTCTCTCTCAACACACATAAGGCATACACACCCTTCACATGAGTGACAATGAGGATTATATTAATGAGTGTCAAGAATTAGGCTACACTATTATATCTATCAATAGAGTGTGAGACAGAAGGGGAGAGCAAGTGACTGGCCTTCTATTTCTTTCAAAATAGAGAGGAGACGATTGAGGGATGTTACAACAACTGGCAATCAAATATGCTCTTATTTCCCTCTATACACATGGGATGAGCCTTTGTAACCACAATGGGACATGTCACTCTATTCTGTATATTGCACTACAAGGCTCATTGGACTTCCTTCTCATACCTATGCTGCCAGAAAAGGTAGGATACACTAATGCACTATCGATTATGCACATTGGTATACTCCCTTTGATCCCCTTAATATTTTCTATTTCTCAACCAGGTGTATGTTATGGGTTTTTCAACTCCTCTTCAAGTGACATGAGTCATGGGGCGAGAGACTGATCTATCATTCCAACATTAGTGACTACTGAGTTGGATGCAATAGTCTTCATCAACGTTAAGCTGATGGTCTTCATCCACAATGCTACCTTAGTGGGTGTTGTTGCATAGTCCTGCCATGATTGGAGTATGCTCTGCCAAGTCGTGATACCTCTTGCTTCAACCTCTGGATTCATGTCAACGATCGTTTTTTACAACTGGTAAAATGGGCCAAGTGTTTCTAACCCTAGTCTTGCATATATGTGTGTATGTTATATTTTAAGTGTGCAACATTATGGTCTAGACATCTATATGTGCATAGGTCCTATTGGTCGTTCTCAACATTTGGTAATATCATAACTATGGGGATGCGTCCCTACGCATCCAACTTGCATAAATCCATGCGAACATCCTTTACACTTGATTAGTTGATAACGTCTCTTTTCTAAACCTTGTTGGGATCCTCGTCCCATCAATCCATGATGTTACACCCCGCACTTATGGGTTTTTCCCTTTCCTTTTTGCTCATTTCTTATTTTGTGTGTTTCCCACGTGAACACATCCTATGTTTACTAGAACTAAAATCTAATATCACAATCTTATTTGTTTCTTTGACTTGCCTATTTTCCCTTTTCATAGCCCTTAGTTTCAATTTACAATTTCTAAGTTATTAATTTTTGAAGGATTTTATGTGAATCTAACGTGTTTTCATGCAAATGCGCCTTTTTCACACTGGAGAACAGAGATTTGATATAACAATCCCAACCTTCTACATCCCCATCATTCCAATGCATTGATCTTTTTCTTTTTACTATCCATCATTTTGATGCACAGATTGGTCATTACTAATTTTTGCATGTTTGCAAGTACTTTTCGATTACGTTTTTGCCATTTTTCCATATAAACTTGTTTTTCTTTCATCGAAACTACATTCTCACTTCATAGTCCTCTATGGCTCATCAAATTGACTTTTTTCTTATTATTTTCCCCTGTTCTAATATAGGAATTTTTTGTTATTAAATTTTTATTGCATTTTCTTACATGTTTTTACTATTTTTCATTATGAACATGCCCCATTTCCATCAAAACCACATTTTGACCTGACAATCATGTCGCACACTTCCTATTGATATTTTATATTTTCATTCCACTCTGTTTTGACTCATATTCCCTCATATTAATTTTTTATTTCTTTTATATGTGTGTTTTTTGACATTTTTCCATGTGAACCCACCCCTTTCACATTAGACATGTATTTTGATTGGAAAGGCATGTATGGCTCATCACCTTGATATTATTCTTTTTCATCGCACTTTGTTTCGATAGATGAATCTTCCGATAATAATTTCAAGAGCTTGTACATGTGCCTTTTTTTCCTATTTTCCATGTGAACACCCTCTCATGGCATCAAATGCATGATTTTAATTGTCTCTTCCGTTCTTCCTATTTCCTACCCACTTTTTCACCTATTTTCCATGTGAACACCCTCTCATGGCATTAGATGCATGATTTTAATTGTCCCTCCTAGTCTTCCTATCCCCCTACCCACTTTTCCCTTTTCCGCCCTTTCATTTTATGTTTGGTTTGTCATGAATTTAGTTTTCTACGCTTTTGTGTATAGCAAGTTTCTGCGCTCCTATGTGAACTAAATGTTTATACCTCGAATCACATGACATCACCTCCAATGCAACATGAACATATTTCCGTGCCCTCATGTGGCTTGCTAATCACTATAAATTTTATTTGCCTCGATTCACATGATGTCACGTTCAATGCATTGTGAACGTTTTGCCTATGCCCCTGTGTGGCCTCCTAATCCCATCGTTGTAAAAAAAAATTGCCTCACCTTGCAGTTATGCGTACGATGAGGGGGATATGCCACACAATATTCCTTGGTTTTTTACTTTTCTTTCTTCAAATTACATTTTAAAACAAAAATAACCTTTAAGAAAAAAAACTTAAGAAAACATAAAGAACAACCACCCCCTCCTTCCCCTCTAACCATCCACCCTCCACTCCTCTCCTCTTTCCTCTCTCTTCTTCTTTTCTCTCTCTTTCTTTTCTTTTTCTCTTTGGCCTCCCCCTCCCTCTCTCTCTCCATGACTCTCCTCACCCCTCCTCCCCATTTCCCTCTTCTCTCTCCTCTCCCTCTCCCTGTGATTTCCCTATCCTCCTCTCCCTCTCTCCCCCCCCCCTTCTTTCTCTTCTCCCTCTTATCCTTCTTGTTCTTCCCCTTCTTCTTCTTCTTCCTTTCTTGCTCCTTCCTACTCTCCTTCCCCTATTTGTAGCTGCGCGATCACTCCCGCTGCATCACCTGGCTAATTGTTTCCTGCCTGGGCCCCCTCAATGCCGCCGCCCAGTGCCCCGCCTCTCCAGAGGCACTAACACCTATTGTCGTGAAGCCACCAAACCCGTCGCATGGTCCTCGCTGCTTGTGCCCCCACCCCACTTGACACGCCGCCTAGGCTGCCTCCTTCTCACCCTCCACCCCACCTCTTTCCTCCATCACCCTGCCTCTTCCCTACACATGGCATCCTTTGCCACCCCCACATAGCACACCCTCCCCTCCTTCATGATCTATCCCTGTCACCTGCCTTCCCCCACTAGCCACTCTAACACCCTCCCCCCATCTAAATGTGCATAGGTCCTATTGGTCATTCTGACCATTTGGTGGGGATGCATCCCTATGCATCCATCTTGCATAAACCCATGCGAACATCCTTTATGCTTGATTAGTTTATAATGTCTCGTTTCTAAACCTTATTGGGATCTTTGTCCCATCGATCCATGATGTTACACCCTGCACTTGTGGGTCTTTCCCTTTCCTTTTTGCTCTTTTTTTATTTGTGCGTTTCCCATGTGAACACATCCTAAGTTTACTAGAACTAAAATCTAATATCACAATCTTATTTGTTTCTTTGACTTGGCTAGTTTTCCTTTTCATAGCCCTTTGTTTTGATATATAATTTCTAAGTTATTAATTTTTGAAGGATTTAATGTGAATCTAGCATGTTTTAATATCAACGCGCCTTTTTGGCATTCAAACAGAGATTTGATATAACAATCCCAACCTTCTAGTTCCCCATCATTCCAATGCATTGATCTTTGTCTTTTTACTATCCATCATTTCGATGCACAGATTTTACTAATTTTTGCATGTTTGCAAGTATTTTTCGATTACGCTTTTGCCATTTTTCCATATAAACTTGTTTTTCTTTCATCGAAACTACATTCTCACTTCATAGTCCTCTATGGCTCATCAAATTGACTTTTTTCTTATTATTTTCCCCTGTTCTAATATAGGAATTTTTTGTTATTAAATTTTTATGGTGTTTTCTTACATGTTTTTCCTATTTTTCATTATGAGCATTCCTCATTTCCATTAGAACCGCATTTTGACCTGACAATCCTGTCGCACACTTCCTATTGATATTTTCTCTTTTCATTCCACTTTGTTCTAACTCATATTCCCTCATATTAACTTTTTATTGCTTTTATATGTGTGTTTTTTAACCTTTTTCCATGTGAACCCACCCCTTTCACTTCAGACATGTTTTTTGATTGGAAATACATGTATGGCTCATCAACTTGATATTTTTCATCGCACTTTGTTTCAATAGATGAATCTCTCGATAATAATTTCAAGAGCTTGTACATATGCCTTTTTTTTCTATTTTCCATGTGAACACCCTCTCATGGCATCAGATGCATGACTTTAATTGTCCCTCCCATTCTTCCTATTTCCTACCCACTTTTTTAGCTATTTTCCATGTGAACACCCTCATATGGCATTAGATGCATGATTTTAATTGTCCCTTCTGTTCTTCCTATCCCCCTATCCACTTTTCCCTTTTCCGCCCTTTCATTTGATGTTTGGTGTGTCATGAATTCACTTTTCTATGCTTTTGTGTATGGCCAGTTTACGTGCTCCTATGTGAACTTCATGTTTATGCCTCAAATCACATGATGTCACATTCAATGCATCATGAACATCTTGCCCATGCCCTTGTGTGGCCTACTGATCACTATAAATTTTATTTGCCACGATTCACATGATGTCACGTCCAATGCATCGTGAACGTTTTGCCCATGCCCTTGTGTGGCCTCCTAATCCCATCGCTGTAATTTTTTTTTGCCTCACCTTGCACTTATGCTCAAGACGAGGGGGATATGCCACACAATATTCCTTGGTTTTTTACTTTTCTTTCTTTAAATTACATTTTAAAACAAAAATAACCTTTAAGAAAATAAACTTAAGAAATCATAAAAAACAACCACCCCCTTCTTCCCCTCTAACCATCCACCCCCCACTCCTCTCCTCTTTCCTCTCTCTTCTACTTTTCTCTCTCTTTCTTTTCTTTTTTCCTCTCTCGCCTCCCCCTCCCTCTCTCTCTCCCTGACTCTCCTCATGCCTCCCCATTTCCCTCTTCTCTCCTCTCTCCCTCTCCCTATGATTTCCCTATCCTCCTCTCCCTCTCTCCCCCCCCCCTTCTTCCTCTTCTCCCTCTTCGCCTTCTTGTTCTTCCCCTTCTTCTTTGTTCACTTCTTCTTCTTCTTCTTCCTTTCTTGCTCCTTCCTACTCTCCTTCCCCCATTCGCAGCCACCCGGCCACTCCAGACACGTCACCCGGCCAATTATTGCCTGCATGGGCCCCCTCAAAGCCATCGCCTAGCTAGTAGCACCCCGCCACTCCAGAGGCATTGACACCTATTGTCGTGAGGCCACCAAACCCGTCGCATGGTCGTCCCTGCTTGCGCCCCCACCCCACCTAACACGCCACCTAGGCTGCCTCCTTGTCGCCCTCCACCCCACCTCTTTCCTACGTTACCCTGCCTCTGCCCTACGCCTGGCGTCATCTTCCACTCCCACATAACACACCCTCCCCTCCTTCACGACCTATCCGTGTCACCTCCCTTCCCCCACTACCCACTCTAACACCCTCACTTACCCCCCCCCCCCTCATAAGCCCCCCGTCCTCTGTCCTCTCCGCACACCATGTTTTCTCGCGTAGCCTCCCCCTTTTCCCATGTTCCCCCTCTATACACCCCCATTCATGTGCCGCAACCCCCTGCCCTGCCAAACTGCACCAACGTGGCCCTCCACACCCTCATACTCAACCTGCCCCAATGGGTTCCCCTCATCAATGATCTCATTCTCGTGGCGATACCTCCCTGTATGTTTTTTTGCATGTTGACGAGTATTCCTATTCTTGGGTCTTTGCTGCCATTCATGTGTGAGGACACATGTTTTGTTTTCTCCATGTTGTAGGGCTCATTGCTATTGATCACATGCAGCATAGCGGACTGTGGTACCCACCTGCTCGTTAATCTAAATTGCTGAAAAACTTTTGGTAAAAATAAAATTGCATTTAAAATTTTACAAAAAATAAATTTAAAAACATAATTTCCATTTTGGAATTAAAATACAAGCTGAAAATTTCCATAAAATGTTGAAAAGAAAACTTAAAAAATTAAAAATAATAAAAACTCACAAATTACATTGAAAATCCTTTTAAAAATTTGAAAATAGCATAATAATATGAAAAATTTCACAAAAATACCGTTCAAATTTCTACACCTTTTGTTGTTGTTTATCTCTCGAATTGGTATATTTCTATCCAAAAATTTAAAAAAATAGATACATTTTTAAAATAATCCTTGAAAATATAATAATTTAAAAAAATACATGTGTTTTTGTATTTTTCCACACACTATCAACTTTTAGATTGGTTAGATTGCATTTTGGTTTTCTTCAAGGATGTGGCCATTACTTTTAAGTGTGCACATTCAAATTAGGATGCATATACACACCCTGTAAGTATTAATTTTTTTCATTTTTTGTGCACAATAAATCACATTTAATTTCTAAAATGAACCGAACTAAACACATTTTCTACACACATCTACATCCAATACACCATTAAAATGAAATAAAACAAACCAGCTATTCACATTGCACACACTTTGAATGCTATACATATACATTTTTAATTTGTAATAAAAGGAACTAGCCATCACTCATGTAGGCATTGACCAAAAAGTTCTATACACACAATAATTTTTAATAACAAATTTGCATTTAGAGACCCTCCGAGTAGGGTACGAAATTCGGGCTACGTTTAATGCACCATGTATTACTTAATAAAATTATCATGCATTGGTAATAAATTTTTTAAAATCCACCAAAAATTGAAAATGAATCTACTATCTTCTTACTAATCACTAATTCAATGAACGCACTATGTGGCAATGTGGGTGACATAGTCTACTAGTCGTTGTTGTTGAGATAATCAGTTCAATCTTGCTTCAATAGTGTCTATGTGTTGCGAGATGTGTTGTAGTTTTTTTGGTTTTTGGTATTCTGATGGTCACAATGTTGTAGTTAGGAGTATGGTATATATTTTTTGTTTTTTTTAATGGTATGATAAGGGGATCACAGTGTTTGTATATTGCATATCATAAAGCTTTCAGTTGCATGAGTAGGTAGATCATGTCAAAATTTTTGTAGAATGTGGTTTTCTTGGGATGGTCAATGGTCTTGCCTACAAGCTAATACTTTGAAAATATCTTATAATTTTTATTATATTGTTTTGCATGCATTCTTTTTGTCTGTGTAGTGTGTGTCTTGCTATTATCTGAATGGCATTGCAACCTGTCCAATATGTTCCTTGGTCTGTAGAGACTATTCTCCACTATTGAAATCAGACCTTATTATTAAAGCTGGTCTTTTTCATTTTGTGGCTTTTTCCTTGCCACTGATTCTAGATTATCCTACTCTTGTGATAAGTTCTTATCCTCTTATAGCAAGATGGGCCGGTTCTATCTAAGATACCACTATTACGATGATACCTATAGGCTTGGGAAAATATTTGTCTCTTCCTTACCATGGAGAGGTTTTTTTAGCACCTAGTTAGCTCTTAATTAATGAGAACATCAAGGTGTTATAAAAATAAACCCATACCATCCTGGATGCTAAGAAAGATCTTAACAATGATCTCTGATCCATTTTGGAAGATGTTGTGTCAGTTTCTTCAAGATAAGTTCATGCCTACCAAGACTCTATCCAATTACTTGTCCAAAGAATTGTTTACTACCTCTAGAACAGTGCTTAAAGGTGCAATCATTGACTGGAGTTCATATCTTTTTATAAAAACGGATCAATATTTTATCAAAGTCACTAATGGTAGTGTGACTGATGTCACATATGGATTGTATTTGTATACTTTTCTTATATACTCCACCACTGCCAAGGAAATTCCACCACCTTCTAAAAATCTTCTAGTGGTTCCTCCTCTTCTACTAGAAGATCTTGAACCCATCTCTATAGATAATGATTTTTCTCCTCTTCTAGTGATCCAAAGAAAGCACTTAAAGCATGTGGCTAAAAATGTTCCGGTTCCAGTTCCTCCAGTGTCAGTCCCTACTACTACATCAAGAAGTGCCCTTCCTACATGCCTTACATCTACAAATTTGTTTAGAGCACACAAAGATAGTAATATAGAAATATCAATTCCTTCTCTACATTGCCTAGTAGTAGGAGATTCCATTCCTTTCTTATGTAAGGATATTCAAAGCTCCATACACATATTAGTTACTACACATATTCAATAGTTACATTCTTCTTTTTATGAGGAAATGCAACAGTCCAAGGAGGAGTTATGCAAGGCCACTACAAATCTTGCCTCTACTAAAGAAACCCTATTTGATCCATTCAAAAATATGGAGTAATAAAATAAATTATTAGAAGCCCAAAAATTGGAGACATCCTCTTTGCAAGACCAATTAAGTAAAGAAAAAACTCTAGTTATTGTTCCTCAGGAAAGAGATCATGTTTCTAATGAAAAACTAGGAGTTCAAAGCTTTAATTATTGCAGAGAAAGTGGAGTTATAGTCAACAAACTCCACAATAATTGATAGCCAAAATATCCGAATCAAGGAGTTGAAAGAACAGTTGGCTTAGTCATGCTCTATTCCACCAATGCCTTCTTTGTCAGATATGGACTTGATTGCTCTCCAACATAGTGTGATGCTATATCCACTATTTCAAGCTAAGGTGGAGAGGCTACAATCTAGAATGGAACTTTTATGGACTTTCTTTGAGTAATTTATGGAATACATCTTGCTAGACTACTCCTTTTTTGTGCAATATAAACTACAAAAGCTAGCTTTTTATATGAAGTTGTTCACTATGGATTTGTGTCCTCTAGAGGATAGATGAAGTGATGCTTGGCCCTCTATTCTCCTTGTGAAAGTGGTTAGGATGGTAGTTGAAGCCTTCATTACACCTAGCACTATGTTGTCATCTTACATGTATATTTGAGATAGCCTTGTGATTTTGGAGGACAAGAATTTATCTTGGTATATGGGGGATATTATTTTGCAAGTCATCCTTCATGTTTGACATATGGAAATAAGGATAGATGAGATTTTTCAAGCTTAATTATCCAAAATGGCTCACTTCCCTAAAGTTTCTTGGTATCGAATGATAGATTATGGTGCCTTAAATTCTCATTAATTAAAAGCCTCTACACGACTACAAAATGCTAATCAACTATGGGAGGATCTTTTAGCCCATATTTCTACAAAATCTCCTTTTGGCACATCCTTCTTTGAAGCTTACAATTGTCAATCTATTTTAGGTCCTTCAACACCTTCACTCATTTATTATCTATAGATGTGCCATAGATTTGATTTTTATTTGTCCATACTTCAATCAACTCCACATATTATTCATCCTCCTCTTTGTCCACCTTAAGTAGATCCCCAAATTTCTATTTTGACTCATTACTCGTTCATTGTAGATCGTGTTGTTTCACCTCCTCCTCCCCCTTGTTCTCCACCATCTACTACACTCCTTTCTACTTTTCCAGCATACTTCTTGAGTCCTTTGTTATCATATTCTATTAAATTGCCTAAATCTCTATATTTAAGCCTTTATTATTTTTATGATTTTATTTGTTTATCTTCCTTCTTCCACATCTTTCATTCATGATCCACCCTAGTTGGTCAATAGCCACTCATGTTTTGATTTGGAGATACCTAGATATACAGGATGGAGTCAAATATATTCATTTGTAGTTCTTTCAAAATCCTTAGAAAAATGTCTTTGGAGAATGTGTTATTTGTTATTCTTTCAAAATCCTTCCAAGACATTTGTGAATGAATTTCTCTCCATAAACAAATTTTGAAACCATCAAGCTTTTAAGTGCAATACACTCCATTGATTCTTGATGTATTCTTATTGAGAATATAACTATATATTATATTTTTTGGAGATACCATTCAAGTGATTGTTGTATGTTTACTTTGTATATATGGTGTGTGAGTTGTGTATGAAGGGGTCGTAATTTGATGAAGCTGATCGAGATGGTGGTCCTTTGGTGATTGCTTAGTTTTGATGAATTGCAATGGATAGAAGAAACCTATTATATCCTTTCCAAGTTTATCATGATTTTATCTTTTTCAGATAAGTTAATGGATAGAAGATGTTCTCCTTTCATTAAACTTGTTGGTAGATGCAAGTTATTAGTGGGGGGTCATGTTAGACATGCTCAATGCCCCACCTCATAAGGTATGACCTGACGAAGGAAATTCGGTATGGCAGCCTCTATACTATGCCAAAATCCCTTCTGCCACAAAGTGAATGAGGTAAGGGCACCACCTAGTCATGGAAGAGCAGACTAGGACGCTATGCAAGAGTGAGAGGAGCTTGTGAGGGAGAAGAGAGGAAAAGAGAGAGAGAGAGAGAGAGAGAGAGAGAGAGAGAGAGAGCTACAAAAAATAGATGAATCAATAAAACTTAAGAGGGCACAAGAGATGGAGAACCCTCAAGACATAACCAATATACACAATATGGACACCAATAGCATGGGCTTATTACACTGTAGAGCATGCATAAGCTATAGTAAGGGAATGAACTGCATAAGCTCATGAGAGAGAATGGGGAAGGCTCAATAGGGTTGAAGAAGGCCTCTTAGCTCTCTCTTTTTCTTTTTGCAAATTACAAAGGAGAAGGCCTCTTTATATAGTCCTTGAGAATGTTTAGGGAGGAGGTTAAGATAAAATAGGAATTAACACCACCAAAGTTACATTAAGGCGGCTCCACCAATGTGGAAGCTCCATCTAGATGTTTTGTTAACCAATTTTGTACTTAATCAAGTTCCATCATAGGTGAGTTGTCTCCATTCTCTCCCCCATAGCTTGAGTCCAAGAGCTCTCCTATAAAAAAAATATAGAGAATCTTCATAAAATAAGATCATATCTAGTAATAATGGAGAGAGAGAAGTGAGAATTCATACATTACTACTACAATTAAGGATGATTTGAGGGTGATTAAGGAGGGGAATTCTAATGGTTTATTAGCTTGAGAGAGAGGAGAAGAGAAGGGAAAGGGTTGGGATTCTAATGAATGATGTTTTATGGAAGAGTTAAGTGTGGGGAAGAAAGTGTGGGTGTGTATAAAATTGGGAAGTGGTCTCCACCGCAGTTGGAAAAAGTTGGCATCCACCATTTTGGCCATATCTCCCGACTCGTAGCTCCAAAAATTATAAAAAAATATCAGACAAACCTTTAGCTGACGTGCTACAACTTTCATATTGAAAAGTTTTTTTGGATCGGAGTGGAAGTATTTTTGAAAAATCTTACAAAATCATGTGCCTGATTTTTCTTCCACTGATGCTTCCAAGAAGGGTCCCATTTGTTTGAATTATCATAAGACATTATGAGCCTCACATGCCCTTTGGATGGCTCCAAATCCATTTCATGTTTTTTCTTTTCACATTACACATTTTCCCTTCACATTCCTCCATTGATCTTTACTCTTCACCCCCCCTTGGTAAACCGGTCCATGAAATATTTCCATCTAGTGATTTCTTGGATTTCCCAAGAGGTTGTTCCCACCCTCTACTTTATTTCAAACCTCAAAATGTACAAAAAATCAACAATGTGTTAGACAAATATTGTTTTGTGATTTTCTCGGATCACGACCAATGATCCATGGTGCTCAAAGTTGTAAGGCTCCCATTACAAGGAGAAGCCAAATGTGAGCCCCGATATTGGTTGAGTCCTGACTTGTATATCAGATGAGGTCTATGTGATCAGATAGCAAAAAGGTGACCATTGTGGGTCTAATCTTTGGGTTGGATTGAGTAGTTAAGCTAGTAGCAACTCGAGGCACATTGCATCGAGTTGCGGGGTAAGGGAGTTAAAAGGGGCTCCTATTTTGGGGTTTGGGGGCCACAAAAGCGGCCCCTAGCTGGGGACCCCCTAGCGGGGGTCCGGAGGTAGTGCCCTCGGCTCAACAGTAAAGGGAATATTCCTTAGAATATTCCCTGGCCAAGTAGTGGAGGCTCATATGGTAGGTCAGTCATGCCGACCTAACCGCCTTCACGTGCTATAAAAGCTAAACCCCTTCACAGCCATTGATCATCTATCTTTCACCTAGTCAAAGTTGTTCTAGCTAGCCTTAAGCTCTTCACCTATCTTTTGTCTAGATCGCCATCTAAGCTTCATAGTGGAAGCGCATGAGTGGACAGAGCCATCTCTGTATCAGTTGTTCGGAGCTAAAGAAATTTTCTAATTCCCCTCTTATCTGTTGTGTACTCTCTATCTCTATCTCTTTCTCAGATTTTGTTTGTTGCACCGTGTAATTTTTACATGGTATTAGAGCCCAGGGGGCTCTAGGAATTGAAGAGTGCGCAAGAGGCAAAGGCTTCAACAGCAAGAGGAACAATGCCATCTTCTAGAAGTGGTTTTGGCGCATCAGAAAGTGGTGCAGGCTGTGGTACTGCTATACCAACTATTCAAACATTGAGGATTCATCCACCAACCTTCAGCGAAGGCAAGTTAGATGGTACAAACTATACCTTGTGGAAGTTCAAAATTACAAATATCCTTGATTCTTATGAGCTTTTGGAGACTATGCTAGGGACTAATGTAGAACCACAGCCTACCCCCGACCCATCAAATCCTAGTGTGATGATTCCTCCGAATGCAGATCTTCTATGAGCTTGGAAATGAAGGAATGTAGATGCATTGTGTGCCTTAGTTACAAGCTATTCTGACAGTGTTCTGGCTTTGATTCAGCATACAACCAAAGCATCAGAGGATTGGAATGTACTGAGGAGTCAATATGAAACGTGAAACCAAACAAGGATTCAAAACTTGGAGAATTAATTAGCAGCGGAGAAGTTTGCTGAAGGAGAGACAGCTGAAGCATTCATCACTCGGATAAGAATTTGTGCGATGAGATGGCTGGTGCTAGGATACAAAAGACTAGTGAGGAGCTAGCTCGGAGGTGTCTTGGTGGGATTTATCCACAAAATTTTGATGGACTAGTAACTATTTTTAATACTCATGTGAGACCTCAAGCTTTGAGTTTTGAGGAGTTTTGTGCATTATTGTTGGAGAAGGAGTTGTGGCGTGCGCAGAGTGGACGAACAGGCACGACGTAGTTTTGGGCAGCGATGTCGAATGTCTGCAATGCCAGGGCTGTAGATCACCAATGTGGTCGATTTTTGTGCCAAGAGGGAACGCCCTAAGTAGAGGAAGATATGTCTAGAAGAAAGTTCATGAAGATATGCTCTATAGAGAGAGATATGAAGGCTCCATGGAGGGTATGTCCTGCAGGTCACAGTTGAAGACTATGGCAGTGACTGGGAATTTTCACAATGCTGAGCTTCAGATAGCCAAATGTCATGGATTGATGTGATACAGGGAAGCTTTGTGAGTTGGGGAATACTTTTCCAGAAGGAAGCTCCAAGAGATTTGACCTGTGGAATGAGATATAAGCAGCTCAATCTGACAGGGTGCTACTGGCTATGGCTGCCATGGAAGCTTAAGTGAGGGTAGAGTTAGGAGATGAAGTCATGGGATGGAACTAAGCTGACCAGAGATTAACATCAGCTGAGAGAGGGAAGAGGAGAGCTAAGCCGAGCTGAGCCATGCCCGACTGGGCTCTGATACCATGTTGAGAAACATGCGGGATCTAGAGCATGGCAGTGAGTTATGGTGGATGGAAGGAGAACTGTGGACTCATGATGGAGAAGACAAAGACACTGTTTGTTACACAAGTGAATTAGGTTCCAAGATTGAGACTTGGACTCATAAACACAATCTTGTGTATGTGGACAATGACATTGACACTTCATTGAAAAGAAAAGAGTACTATCATTGCATTAAGAAAAGGAAGCAAGTACAATGCTTTATAGGAAAGTAGGAAACTGCAGTAGGCACCACTGTGCATATGGGATAGGTTAGCCCGCATGTCCTTGGCCCTGAAGCTCCATACAAAGAGGCTGTTTAGTGAGTGTGATTGCTGAATCTCAACAGTAGAGACATCGAGAGATGTCCCCTTCTTTAGATGCACCACTAGATTGGAAAGAGGATACACATGAGTAGGATTAGAGTGATGCAAACACCAAGTGACCATTGAATGCCACATGGTATGATACAACCTTGTTGACTTCTCGAGTAGATTGGAGGATACCTTTAGATGCAAAAAAAAAACTTACTCTTTCTATGATAGGTAAGACATATGAGCTGGCATGTGAAACTTACCTCAATTGTGGTAGAGATCCGATCACATATTAGATGTAGGGAGTTGAACTAGACATAGAGACACTATATATGGAACTATCTTAGGGCCGTATGATTGTGACATGGGGAGTGGCTTCATAGGGCACTAATAGAGGACTAGCATATGCATATGAGGATATATACGAGAGTCATGCCTATCTTTATTCAAGGTCACTTCAAGTAGGATTTCCATGCTTGATTTTTAGAGTCAATGTGAACTCATATTACCATTGATGGTGGACTCATAGCTTGCATCATTTCTTGGTACATTTTGACCTCCAAATGTAGTCATGCCATAGATCTGTTGAACATAAAGACCTCTCTAAGATTTAAATAAATATTTTCCATGCACTTCAAAGGAGATGGGATATAATATGAGGTGGTTTGGGGACTATAAGGAGACAGAGAAATGCTTTTCTTAGGACTTGGGCTTGTGGCACTTCGTTTCATTGTCAACCATACATGGTCTAGTGTTGTATGCCACTTGAATTGGTATTCACTTAACTCTTGTAAGAATTTCACTTTCTTGTATGTTTTTTGTTTTGAAGGTCCCTTGTAGGATTAGTTTTTGTACTTGCCTTGGCATAATTTGTCTCAAGGGTATTTATTGATATAGTTTTTGTTTATTTGAAAAAAAAGAGGTCTCCTTTCTTGTATATGAATGAGAAAACCACTTTGAAATCCACTCACTCAATTTTCTTCATAATGACATGAAAAAGACTAGATTAAAAAAAGGCACTGGATACTTTTAGAGCTCTATGCATTTACAAAGCCAAATTCAATTGTGTCCCTACCTTTTTTCAAATCTTCTGCTAGTATGACTTGATTACCCTTGCACTAAGTTTTAACTTGTTCTTATTTGGCTATAGTTTATAAGTCATCGCATTTTTAATAGAAAGAAATCAAGGCTAGGCAAAGTATAGAGAGCAATGGTGCATGAACTTGTGGGATTTGGTGATTCCTTTCAGTTACGTAAGTAAAAAATAACAAAAATTAGCTCATGTAGTTGGAGATGGGAATAAGAAAAGCAACATGAGAGATTATATAGATGTGCATGCATGAATGTGTGTGTGTGTGTGTGTGCGCGCGCGCGTGCGTGCATGCCTACATGCACGGGTGCGTGTGCCGGTGCATGTGTGCGTGCGTGCGTGCGTGCGTGCGTGCGTGCGTGCGTGCGTGCGTGCGTGCGTGCGTGCGTGCGTGTGTGTGTGTGTGTGTGTGTGTGTGTGTGTGTGTGTGTGTGTGTGTGTGTGTGTGTGTGTGTGTGTGTGTGTGTGTGTAATAAGGTTTTACAAGAAGTACATGTAAATATAGCAAAATGGCCTTTTTAAATTCATAATAGGAAATTTGGAAGTCTTCTTGGTGGTGTGTTTCAGAAGTTTCAAGCACAACAAAAGAAACATAAATAGATAATGTTGAGGATGATAAAAGTTTAGGTTTTATCTAGTTGATATTAGAGTGCCACCATGACCTAATCTTGAGTGAATTCTTTGGGATGGAAAAGATGCATAGGCTTATGCTTCAATTGTATTATTTATTAAATGTACCATGATTTTACATATACAATCATGTAAGATAGCTCTTTCACACTTGTACCAAGGAAGAAATGAGGCTTGTATATTGCTTATTTGCATAAGCAATTAGAAAGTGAACATATGGATGAAGGCTTATATATCCTTAGTATAAACTTGACCTCTTGCTAATGATCATTCAACCTCTCGATTTCCCCACCACGGCCTTAGCCTAAGCAAAGTGTTGATTGTACTTATCACTCTCCCTTTGACTATCCCTCTCTCTCTTACTTCCACAACATCAGCAACAAGTAGTATTAGTCCCAATTGCCCAATTCGAAGATGGAAATGATGATTATGAGAATGATTATCTTCTCAAGGTAATATGATGAAAGTGATGAGGATATATGACAATGAAGAAAATGGAGTTATTCTTAATCAAAATATTCCCTAGACAAAAGTGAATATATGATATAACTTCATTGCCCCACTTCCAAATCCTAACAACTATGGGAGCTTTCGCTCAACTGCCAAGACCCAGGGACCGCTTATTGTTTCAAGCGTTCCAAGCCGAGCACTAATGGCTACCTCTCACATAGCCGAAGCGCCATCCATATCTATGGGTGTAGTGAGCTTACCTCCATGCTGATCGAGTTACCTCCTCTCCCACGCACTCCGGTAGCTCCACGATTCAAGTGCAAGCTTCAAGCAAGCTCCATCCTCAGGCTCCACGCTCCAAGCTCCATCACCGTGAGCAAGACAAGAGAAGAGAAGAGAAGAGAAGAGAAGAAGAGAGGAGACGATGGAGAGCTTCTCGTCCCCAGTCCCTCACCCTCACACACTCACTCCCTCACACTCTCACACTCCCTCTCTCAAGCACAAGCTCAAGCAAGCAAGAAGAAGAAGAAGAAGAAGAAGAAGAAGAAGAAGAAGAAGAAGAAGAAGAAGAAGAAGAAGAAGAAGAAGAGGAGGAGGAGGAGAGCCACTTTTGGCCACACACAAGAATGAGCTTCTCATTCACTTTTCAACTTTATATACAAAACCCTAAATCCCTTTTGGGCGGTCATCCCCTTATCCCCTTTTTTACATGGTCGGCCATGGCCTAGGCCGTTTTTCCCATTGTCCTTCTATCTTCCTAGCTTCCTTTCCATCGCCCATCTACATTTACAAATTGCACGGGTGAGAGCTCGGCGCTCCTTGAATTAAACAATGATGCGCTTGCGCTCTTTTACAAAAGTATTGACTTGCGCTTTTCCTTGTGTGCCTTGTTCCCTTATTTAGGACTTTTCTCCTTATGTGTCTTTGTCTTCCATTTCACTTTGCCTTGGCCTTTGTCTTCTGCTTTAACTTTTCCAGATTTTCCGCCTTGTTCGTCTTCCAGTTAACAACAACCTATACATCAACAAAAATCTCTTACAGTAGGTTCTAAAAATGAAATCTTTGATAATTTTAGAGCTCATTTGTTTTCTTTTTAAAAACCATTTTCCTATTTTTGAAGATAATATTTTGGTCAAACTTCCTTAAAAGCTAGTTTTTGACCTCAATTTTTCTTTAATATGTAAGCTCTTGGTACTTTGAGTACTTCAAGTTTACTTTTATAGCTTCCTTATTGATTACAAGCATTTTAATGTATGCAATTGATGTCTTCACACTTGATTCCTTTACTTCATTGTGCTACAGGATCATTGTAGGGATTATACATCCATATTTTGATACTTATAGCTTACTATCCTTTCCCAAATGTACCTATAGCCCTTTGGACACATTCCACAATGTTTTTACAACTCATTTACATGCTATAGGTGGTTAGATGTGTGAAACATGGATAAAATAGGCCGTTGTCCTATTTAGGATAGTTTTGAGAAATTGGTTCTAGAACTCTATACAATCATTCTAATAGAAAATTGGAGCTAATGGTTGATAGAGGACTTATCCCCTATATTTTAAGCCAAAATTCCCGTCGTTCATATTTATGAATCAAAAGCTATTGGCAAAACACTAACAGCACATCACTATGACAGCACTACTTCACCTATGACTAAGGACAAAAAGAAGGATCCAATAATTGATAGTATCAAAGAAGGGTTGAGAGCATGTCATAGTGAGAAAGAACCATCTCAAGAGGTAATACATCAATGACAAGATGAAGTGGAAATGAGTGCAACCAATGCCCAAGATGCCAATAGGATTGAAGAGGCTAATGTATCTTATGCATCTTACAACTCAAACAATTACCAAAAATTATGCAATGAAATGAAAGATATGAAATAAGAGATACATCAACTAAGTTTGAGTTTTGATACTAAACTTGACAAGCTCATAGCTTTGTTTGCTGAGAGATTAATGCCTACAACAGTTCTAACCTATAAAGCTTGTCTCTACTTGAAAATCCAATGCCACTATGAACCATCAAAATAGTGAAAATTTGAGGTTGGAGAATCTTCAAGAGCAAAGGATTCAAATGGCACTTTCAAGAAAAGTACAAAAGAAAGACATAAGTCAATTCAAAGACTGCATGTGAGCTCAAGACAAGAAGAGGATCACCATGATTGGGATCCTTTCTAGAAATCTTTTTATGTGTAACCTTCAAATGTGCCTAAGAGGGTGAAGGTTAACAATCATCCCCCACATGAAGAGAGAGTTGATAAGAGAAGACCATCACATGGATAATCAAGTGGCGCACATATTTCTTTTGGAGATCATTCTTCTAGCAATGGTCATGCTAATGGAGTTCATAATTCATGTGGATAGCAACAAAATTATGTGAACAATCCACCTTTCATCAACCCCAAGTTCAAGGAAATCACTATAATCATCTTGTATAGCCACCAATGAAAACAAATCATTTTGCGAAACCTCAAGTGCATGATAATGGGAATAATTCCTTTGGATAGCATATTAATGGTTAAGGATCATGGAATCATGAAGTATATAAGTAACCATCTTTTGGAATACATGGAAATGGATAGCCAAGGGTGAGTTTGCACCAACCACATTATGAGAAAGAGTACAAGGAGAAGATAACCATCCCTAATTTTAAGGGTGACAATCTGTCTCATACACAGTTAGAGGAGTGGTTTGATAAGTTGGAAATACACTTTGCATTGTACCCATGCATGGAAGAAGCTAAGACTTGTTATGTGGCTTTTCACCTAGAGGGATATACCCATACTTGGTGGCATTATATGGGAAACATTGGGAAAGCATTCTTGATTTGGGAGTCTTTCAAGAAATATTGAAGTTTATGTCTCACCTATGGAGAAGGAGAAAGTGTAAAGATATTGATATTCACTCCAATAAAGAGGTCAATTGATCAGAGACTAATCAAGCCAATTTCTAAACCGTTAAATGAATGTGGATGGTATCTTCGATGGAGCAAAGTTCAACAAGTATATCTTTGGTCTCAATTCTATCTCTCTTCCAAAGTTGGTGCAATGTAGCCCAATTCAATCCATGTTGCCATTCAATTGATTAATAGATATAGCCAAACATGTAAGATTTTTAAGCCCAAAATAGGGTTTTCTTTGTTTAGTAAGATTCCAACTTATCCTACTATTCATGTCTTAAAAGAAGGCACTAATTTAAGGCACATTGATGAAGGAAATCATGATGGTAAAAGGACTAATGATGTGGGTAAAAATCCTTCACAAACCTCTCAAAGAAAGTAAATTTCACATGAAGATCTGCAAGAGATGCGATTAAGGGATTGCATATTAAGTGTGGTGAAAAGTGGACAGTTGACCATAAGGAGAAATGCAAGCGAAAGAGTGCAAATGTTAACATTATCATCATGGATCATTATAATGAAGAAAATCTACATTAAATATTGGTCACTCCAACTATTGAAGATATGTATGCAAACATGAAAGACACTTATGACAAATATTATAATGCTTGCAACATGTTTCCTTTTGATCCGGGTGATGAGTGAGAAGACTCATGATTTGGCGGGTGACACCTATGACATTAATGATTCCTAATTTTATGGGTGTCCATTTGATTGGGCTGGTTATTTCACTTCAAAGACACCTACTTCATGATGTTGATATGCTTCAAAGTACCTCAAGTGTTTAGTTGATATTACTATTCACCCTTAAACTTGAGAGAAATTGATGGAAGCATTTGTGAGATAATAGATACAAGATCTTCATGACTCATAGAATAGGTAATAGTACTTGCCCTCATTGTACTCATGGTCCGTGCAGAGCCTCTTTGGCTTATGGTGATCGTGTGAGGGAGGCTCCTCTAGATCTAGTCCATGTTACAGTATATGGACCTATGCCTTCCCAGTCACTTGGTGGAGCGTCGTATTTTGTGACCTTCATGGATCATGCTACCCACCGTGTTTGGGCTTACCTTTTGGTATGGATTGAGGATGTTGTTACTATACTTGAGATGTTTATGGATTTTGCTGGTAGCAAGCCTAGAGGCTTGCAGATGGATTATGAGAGTCATGCTATCTCTCCCAACTTATGGATCTCTTGTCAGCAATATGGCATTGATTTCTTACACCCATAGTATTATGGGATTGCTTATGGCATGTGTCTGACTTTACAAGCAAAGGTTGCTTCTATGCTTACCACAGCTAGGTTGTCTTATGGCTTTTGGGCTGAGGCCCTTATGATGGCAGTCTACTTGGTTAATCGGACGTCGTGTTTCTCTTTGGAAGTTATTACTCCGCATGAGGCATGGAGTGGCATGAGACCCTCCTATGATCACTTGAGGATGTTTGTGAGAGTGTGTGTGGCTATGTGAGAGGTAGCTTATCCAAGGTGGTTTGAAGCTCTTGAACTAATAAGAGATCCATCCAATATTGTGCTATTGGGATCATAAGATGTGACACCACTCACATTAAATGTGAGTTTAACACTTTAAGATGTGACTGTAAGATGTGACACCACTCACACGAAATGTGTTTTACACTTTGAGATGGGATGACAATTTCAATTTGTAAGCTTGCTTTCCCATCACCTTGATTACTTCATAATTAGATCTCCAATAAATTGGACTAAGATTCTTGTACTTCCCTAGAGATAATGAGTTATTCTCAGGTTTCAATGTTAGGAAATCCAAGTGGTTGTATGGAAACCTAACAAGCACATATCAATCTACTAAACTCTCAACAACAAGAAAAGGACTAAGCTTAGGAGGTGGAAATCAAGGACACTAAGGTTTGAGTATAATGATTTGGGATGTCAAAAGATTTTGGCCTAAGGTAGAACTTCTCTTACTTCAAGGTGATATTTGAGGATCTTGATTCAATAAAAAAGGCAAGGAAAGGCCAATCCAAAGTCCCATATTCAATATCAAATCTTAACCTAGGAGGCAGAAATCAAGTGCACCAAGGTCTAGGTATAATGACTTTAAATGCGAAAAAATTCTTACTCAAGGTAGAGTTTATTTTGAGGAAAATATTGATGATCTTGATTCACCACAAAAACCAATCTAGAGCCCCATCTCCAAGGTCAAATCTCAACAACATACACAATGTCCATGCACGAGATGCTTTTTGAAGTCACAAGGGCCTTTAAAAGGTACTAGAGGTTTTCTTCAATGTAGAAGTTAGGAATTTATATTGAGGTAACAAAATTTTAGTGATAATGGGTCACAAAAGGCACAAAGCCAATATATTATAGCCTTAGCACAAAGCGACGTCCATATCCAAGAGGTATGAGACCAATGCAACAAGCCTTTGTATGCTACATGTCATTTAGGAGGTCAAGAGCTCTAGATTAAGGTAAAAGAGCAAATTAAAATTGAGGGAAATCTTGAAAGAAACCTTATTAAGTGGTTGAAGTCAACAAGCTAGCACAACACAAAGTGTCCCACTTCAATATTGGTTCATCTTCAAGTGTTCTAACTAGGTCCCAAGGGTCTCATGTCACAAGGGGTGCTTGAAGTTCCCAATCCAAACTCTCTCAAGGTAATATAATTTGGCTCTAGTAAAAAATCCACTTTTCCTTAAGACAAATGCATTTTTGTGTGTAGGGCAAAACCACCAACTCCTACAAGTAGTAACTAATATAATGTCTAACTTCCTCCCAACACACATAAGTGCAAGTCTAGAAATTTTAAGTCTCCACCATTGAGGTTAGAATATAGTATCACTTGCTTGACATAGACCTATCTTTCCCTCAAGATTAACCCTTTTGAGGGGTTTTTGAAGTTCCAAGGCAAGGTAAGCTCTAGACTATCAAAGGTAAGTATCCACTGCAATGCATCCTTTAGTGCTCCAAAGTCATTGCACAATGCATTCCAAAAGCTTCATGAGAGTCAAATGGGATGTTACAATGTATAATCAAGGTAAATATGGCAGTTTACCTCATAGTAAAGTTTTTGAGAAGATGAATCAAGAACATATATGCTAGTCAAGGCATTGCCCAATGCTTCCTATTACATGATGTCTATATCAAGATGATGACCAACAAAAAAAGTAAGAGGGATCCCCAAATGCATCACAAAAGCTATCATATGTATTCAAGAGGTAAACTACAAAGCTTCCTACTTCTTGGATGTCTATTTATGAGCCAAGCACTCAAATAATCATGGATGCCTAGTCATGCAATCAGCAAGTTCTTCCCATGCAAGCGTGCAATGATGTTCTACCTAACATCAAGCTTGTATAGCCCTCTCAAATCCACTTACACAATGATTCAAACTCATAGCCACGAAGCTCATGATTTGGTTGGAAGCCCATCTTACCATATACCCCAAATAATTGCTAGATAGACTCCATGTGCGATGATGGATGTAGGATGGAAACCAAGTATGCTCAAAATGAATTAGGACACAACTAGGAGATGAAAAACTAGTTTTAACACAAAAAAGGGAACGCCTTTTGATTTTTGTGATTCTTCCCTATTTGATCATGCAAAATATGCATCTAATGCATGAAAATTTTAGAGCAAAGATTAAGAAAATATCTCCTAAAGAAAGTATAATGATTTTTTTAGTCTCTTTAGTCTAATCTTATTCCATCAAAGTAATCCCTTCCAACTTGGACTTCCTATGATAGTTGATTATGTTTTTCTGAAGCTATCTCTTTTTGAAAGGATTGTACATCACCACTCAATCCTCCCAAGCTGTAAATACTATCCAAATTCTCCAATTGGTAAGGAAATAGAACATGGTGATTCCGATTCTTGTGAGCTCTAAAAACATAGCCAAGATGCCAAATTGTACAACCTCAATGGTGAGATATGGATGTAATGCTCATATTCTTTCAAACGCTGAAGCACTCTTGCCTTATCTATCTCCCACTTGAAGCGCTCTATCTCTAGCTCTCACTCTCTACCCTACGTACACCACTTATACCCCCTAGGAATGCAAGTAAGAAAGAATGGACAAGAAGAGATAAGAGAAATAATTAAGGACACCTTCACATACAAATTGCATATGCCACACAATAGAAACATAATTGATCATCATTCCTTTGGTCATCGGTCCATATAGCTTGAAAACATTATGCAATGTTTTACTATTAACATGTGGTCCCCGTCAAAGGGATGCTCTGATATTTTACTACTAAAGTTACCCAATGGTTTACTATTCACATGTGGTCCCTATTAGAGGGATGCTTTGATGTTTTTCCTTCTTGCATGAAGGTAGAGGAAACCATGAAAAAAAAGTGATAATATGTTTGCTAATTGAATCTAATTCGTTAATTGATGGTGGTTGAGATCATGCATTATTACAAAAGGAAAATCCTTTTAATATTTTTAGCACTTAAATAATTATTTTAATGTGTAATAGCCAAGGGTTAATTGATTTTTAGTACAATTACTTCCAAAGTATTATCTATATCATCAAGATTCTTTTGATAGAATCCTCAAGTGTTTTGTCATGGGTAAGTAATATCACATAAATCTTTACATCTATTTACCTTAAGATTAGCATGGAGATTATTATGGATTTATTTATAATATAGTACAAGATTCTTTTTCATACAATAATAATCTCCTTTGAAGAAAATAATTCAATGTCTCCTTCACAATCATAGGTTATCTAATAACTTGCTTGTATGGTGACCCTTCTACTATTCAAGGTAGACATATCACATACTCACTTTTCTTGCACTTAAACAAACATGGGATGCAAAAAAACATATAAGCATGTGCATATAAACAATTATAAGGCTAAATTTTTGTCAACTTTACACTTGACAACAGAGTTGACGTATGCATATTGCTTGGTCTCATCTCAATTTCTATGTAAAGTCTTACTCCTTTTGGTGCCAAGTGTTCCCCTTTCCCTTTAAATGAATGAACTTTATTTTTAGATATTTGAAGCTTTCTCACACAAAAGAGCAAGCATTACGTGTGAAAACACAAAGCTTATTTATAGGCAAGTCTCTTTATGCAATTTTGAAACCTTATCACTTTCGAATGTTGTATGATGTGCTATTGTTAAGATTCGATATGTGGGGAATAATGTTAAACTATACTAAAGTTGAACTTGATTGTGATGGGTGTTGTCAATGTATGTCTTTCTTATTTCAACATGACAAGTAAGAGGAAGGAAATATCTAGGTGAAATTTTGTTGGTATTTAGTGAGAGGTGTATTTCGATGATGTATGTTGTTAGTGTATGGCTTTCTTATTTCAACATGACAAGTGAGAGGAATAAATTATTTAGGTGAAATTTTGTTCTTATTTGTGATGAGAGGTGTAAGCTTGGACCATTTTAGATCCTATTGCCATTTGATAAGAACATGTCCTTTCCATCCCTCTTTAAATTGTGGATACTATCAAACCTAGCACATAAGGCCCTAAAGCCTAATGCATCTATTGTGGTTTATTCTCTTTAGGCACATGTAGACAACTGGTTCTTTTGGGTAGTTGTTTTTGCTTGAATACAAATTGTCCAGAGCAACCCCAAGTTTTAGAGTGAAGAAAGGTGATGAAAAGTTGGTAGTTAGAAAAACTTAATGCTTTTGTCTTATCCAAAGGAAAAGAAGAAGTGTCTTTACATGAAATTGCCCTTCTTAACATCTTATTGGCATTACATAAATGTCCTATCATGTTACATTATAGTCGTCGTTAATGTGTTAAGTAAACAAGTAAGAGGCAAGGTTCATGCATCACTAATCGCTAATTTTGGATCATACCTTTTTAGTATAACTAGATGGGGCTCATGTATCACTAGTCATTGAATTCGCATCATACCTTTTTGTATAACAAGATGGGGTTCATGTATCACTGGTAGTTAAATTCACATTATACCTTTTTATAAGTAGTAGACTTTTCATGCAAACCAGCACAAACTCACATGCCTACTTTGGAAGGACTAAAAGTATGCATATGAGATGGCTTTTGTGAGAAATAAAAGAATAAAGAACATATATTATAGAAAGCAATACAATGACTCATCTTTATAAGATTACGTAAGAGATGGCTTTTGTGAGAACCAAAGGAATAAAGACATAGAAAGCAATAGAATGACTCATCTTTATGAGGCTACTTGTTTTATGTTACATGAAGCTTTGAGAGTATCTTAAATGTAGATGTCTAAAGGGAAAACAATGGTATGTTAATCAAAGGGTTCATATAAATTGGCTTTCTAGAGAATGGACCTCAAACATCTGCCTTGATTCTACTTGGCTTTCCTTGGAATATGTCTTTTTTTAGGATAATATATTTTAATGCTCATGTGAAGAATCTAGAGTGCTAGAGACTTTTACGTGTCCTACTTGAAACATGTTAGTGAAGAATATTTAAGATGTAGTTATTTATAAGTCACATTTGTGATTTTTTAAGCATATCTTTTCAATTTAACATTTTGTTCTCTATGTTAAGGTAAACTATATCTTGCCCATGTGAACCCCTTATTAAGAACAAGGGTTAATAATCTTCTTAACCAAAGGTTTAAATCTTCAAAGAATGAAATATGTTGTTAATTAAAGGATGACCTAACCCATCTTGGTACCACAATAAATGACCATAGAATAAATGCTATTGTCTTAAGCCAAGGAGGGAGGATAAGAGGCTAAGAAAAGAGTGGGAGAGAGGAGCATCCCAAAACAAGCTTGTCCCTCTTGTAGAGATTAGGGACAACTAAACAATGAGAAATTGGGGGGGGGGGGGGCAGGGCAAGGGGGTTTTGGATACCACCTCCATAATTTCTCAATTTGCATATCACTTTATCTCATTTGTTACAATCCAAGAAAGGTTAAATCAACTAAGGAGTTTTTTAGCCTTATTCTCAAATCACTATGGCCCCCAAGAGAAGAAGATATGCAAGGAAGGAACTAATGCATGATAGAGTCAATGTTGAAGCCAGTGAATTTATGAACAAATTTGCATGGGAACCAACAATAAAGAAGTAGTTGATCTTCCCACATCAAGTTGACAATCCTAGGTTTTTCTCATATCATAGACACATTATTAAATCACTAAGTAATACTTGTCTTTAGGAAATTAAGAGTAGAGCAATTCTTATCATGGACAGGAAGGATTATTTGCTATGTGTGGAAAATTGATGATTTTGGCTTGTGCAGTGAACTTAAGGGATTTATTTCACGGTCTACCAAGGGGAATTAATGAAGAAAATAATGTAAAAGTGGACCTACTCCAAGACCAATGATGTTGATTAGGCAGTAAGGACTACCAATGAGGATTGTTTGCTATGTGTGGAAAGTTGATGCTTTTAGCTTATACATGTGAAATTAAGGGATTTATCCCATTGTTCAACTAGGGAAAATAATTAAGAAAAGGATCAAAAGTTGGCTTACTCCAAGGCCAACAATGTTGATAGCCAACAACGTCTACCAATAAGGATGTAGATAAGATGTTTTTGGTATCCAAAACCAAGAGATAACTAGTGAAATGGACAGGCATGATGTTGCTCTCATCACCTTAGGCTCATGAAGCTTAGAGGAGATCCAAGCCAATAAATTCCTCATGTAGCCCAAGATAGCAATATTGCCTATTAAGAATCACCATAAAGCATCAAATGTTAGACGAGAGATAGTGCAACTTGGTGAAAGTTAGAAATCTTGACCAAGGAGATTGAAACAAAGGAATTGAACCCAAATACAAGAGTTTATATTTTCAATTTTTAATCATTTTGAGTGATATGTTATGCTTAAAGGATTTTATAATGAATTTGTGCAATAGGCTAATTAATAAGTTGATTCTATATGTCAAAATGGCATGATATCACAAGTTGCTTAGATAACTAAAGCTTACTTGGTGCATGAGGGGAAAAGTGAGAAAATGGCAACCTTGAGGACCCCATATTATGGATTGCTAGATTTGATTAGTTGAGTGGCTTTCTAATACAAAGATTTGTTAAATTAGGAGTTGAAATCAACCTAAATCTATTCAATTTTGTTTTAAGAGACTAGAATGATGACTATGCTTATGCTACAAAAAAATGTATTGGTTCTTCTTGAGCATGGGTGGAATTGATTGCTACTACATAAATCCACTGGCCACAAAGGGTACAATGGTTGTAGAGGCTAGAATAATTATAAGATGAATTAAGAATTTAGGGACCTTTAGGTTTGATTCTTTTGGGTTGAGAACTTGGCATTTCACTATGAGGTATAGCCAACAACCATCTAGTTGGATAAGTATGTGCATCCTATTGTGCTCTAAATAGCACCGCTTATGGAGTAGTTTCCATGTGACTACAAAAGGATGCCTTCTCTAGCCTAGCTAGTGGTAGATACTTTACATGCATGTCCTTCATACATTCCTCTTTGGAAATTGGTTTGTGATCACTAAACTCGCTAAGAGAATCATCATAATACAAGGAGAAACATATTTTTACATGTTCAATTATTTGCACATGATCATTTAAATGACTAATGATTAGTGAAGATATTATACTTGAACTAGTGACAAGGGAACTTATCTTACAAAATCTTATATGCTGCAAGTTAATTTTTCTTTAGAATTAAGCATACTCCAATCCAATAAATCAAATGGCTAGATAGTATAACTCTTAACTGAGAACATGTTTGAGTTAACATAATCGTGTAGAAACCTTAATACCAGATGTAGACTCATTTGTCTCTCCATGAGTGATCTAGCTAAGAAGTAGTCAACTAAGGGCTAATAATTGAGAGTATCATACATTTACAAGTCTATCCTTAAATTCATTTTTAAAGGTTGTTATGAGTTGCATTTAATTGCAAACATAAGCTACAACTTTGAACTCTTGTAATTGTCAAATAAGAAATGTCATATTTGAAATGAAAAAAAAAAGATCATAGTCTCACTTTAACATTAAGAATTTCATAATATATGCTTCTTGTGGTTAGTTAAACAAAAATTAATAATATAAACCAAAAAAGAAAAGCACCACACATTCTCCTAAGATGTTTGATTTTTAGCAGCCAAAGTGTGCTACTATGGATCAAAACTACTATTGAAAGCTCATAAGAAAAATAATGATTGCATACAAGAAAGTCAGCAATCTCTAGATCAAGTGGTTAATTTTCATATTATGATGTTACCATATATATTTGGTATCAATGTGTGTGAACACACTCTAGACCATCAGTTTCCTTCACCACTAAGAGGTCATTTTCCCAACCTTTTATATATGCCTATTCACATATAGGCTTGATTAAGCCTTTCAAGTTTTCTACTTTGATACCTCTCAATAGACTTTTTTGTTTGTATTCTCTCAAGCTTCTTCTTCTTCAAGTTGTGTAGATGCATTCATGTAACCCTAAATACAACATTTGCTATCATAGTGGGCTTTGACCTCTTAGGAAGATTTCTTAATATCCTTCTTTACCTCCTCCAATCAAAAAATAAAGTTTACAAGTATTTGCAAGTCAACTAGTTCTATAGGATAGCCCATAAGGCTATGCATCATCTAATAATTTATTCGAGTATATTTTTGCTCCATCTGCACTACTACTAGTGTTGCTTGTCCTTTTGTGTAGAACTTTTTATAGCAATCATTTTTTCAAGTAAGGCCTTTTCCATTTTACTTTACATTGTGCTATAGATCACAAGTTGTTATGGTGCAAATTCTCATAGCTTTTCTATCAAATACATTTAATGGCCATCACTAGCAACAATGGTATTTTCTATATGCTATTTGTTCAAGACAAGTTGAATGGAAAAAACTATCCAGTATGGGCTTATATGACATGCCATGTATTTGTTTCAAAAGGATTCTAGAACATTGTGCAAGAAGGACATGGGGCATGCCTCACATATTCTTGATATGTGCATCACGTGCAATTGCTCTAAGGGGCTCCTTTACCTCTCATAGTAAGAGTGCATACAAAATGTGATTGAGTGATCCCACATGTAGGATGTTAAGTCCTTTACCTTCCCATGTCATGGTCAGTCAAGTTGGTTGTCCCCAGTCAAATGAGCAAAAGGCCAAGATGGCCAATATCCCTTATGCATCTACATCGGGTCGTTTTATTGTATGCCATGATAGCCACTCACCCTAACATAGCATTTGTAGTGGGAGTTGTGGTACCCTATATAGCTACACTTGGCAAGCAACATTGGAATGTTGTAAAGGGTATCATGATATACCTAAAAGGTACTACAGATATATGCATTTGCTATGGTGGCCACAATGCTACAGTCATGGGTTACATTGACTTCGACTATGCCAAATAGGCAAATAATAGAAATTTCACCTCTGGGTATGTCTTCACCTTTGTAGATGGTGCTATTTCTTGGATGTCTAAGGTACAAAAATATACGGCCTTATCTACTACTAAGGTAGAGTATATTGCATCCATTGAGGCTTACAAGGAGGCCCGATGGTAAGGTCGTCTAGTGGTGGACCTTAATATTATTGTAGCTCTTACACTGATTCAAATTCTATGAGTGCTATTCAATTTGCCAAGATTTTGGTCTTCCATGTGAAGACAAAACACATTAAGCTATGCTATCACTTCATTAGGGAGGTATTAGAGGACAAGTCTATTGAGCTTTGTCAAGATCTCCACTCACAAGAATCTTGCAGTTCTACTCACTAAAAGTCTCTTAGCGGAATGTTTTGCGCGTCTTAGGAAGATGATTGGCATAGAATGAGATGATGTCTATTCCTCATCCTATCATACTTTATATACATTTATACTTTGTCACTTTTCTTGTTCTCTCATCAGTCGAGGTACATTCACCTTTAAGTAATCATTGATATAAAGTACTAAGATAATAAGGCTACCATGACGATACTTCTTCTATAAAGACACGGATCCATATTACTAGGAGTATATCCTTGTGAATGCACGAAAGCATCAAACTTATGATACCATTTCCAAGGTTCTTACTTAAGCCATAAATGGCTCTTTCTCAACTTATACACTAGGTATTCCTTGCCCTTTTTCATAAATCCCCTAGGCTATTGCATGTAAATATCCTCATGCAAGTTTCCATGCTAAAAATCCGTTTTTACATCCATCTAGTAAAGGTGTAGATCTAATTGTGTAATCAACCCAAAACTAATAATAGGTAGATAATGTTTTGACCATGGCACAAACTGATCAAGCTAATGTCTATCTCTAGTAGACCATCTCAAAATAGGTTGTGGGTGATGATCCAAAAACTTGTACACATAAAGGCACAAAAATGTGCTCATCATAGAAATATCTTTTGTATACTGATCTATTGAAAATATAACTCTTGACTAAAAATTATCTATGAAGTAATGTAAAAATATGTGTAGTCCAAAGACTCACATTTTAAAATGTTGAAAGGAAAAGGGAAGGTTAAAGTATTTTGTCCCATTCCAAAAATGAGGGATCTCTAAGACCTTAGCCAATGCATGTAATTTAAATTTTATAGTTCAAGAAAGGAATAGATGAAAGTTTGTTGGATGATTTGAGGAGGTGGATGGTTGAGGCTTGTTGCAACCCCCTTTTCCCTTTATCTTCTCCTCTCATGCTTCATTTCTCCCTCTCTCATTTTGGCACGACTCTCATCTTTCTTTTCTTATTTCTTTCTCTTGTGCTACATTGCAAGATCTAATGGAGAGTGAGGGAGAGGAAGAGAGTGAGGATGGAAGCATTTCCTAATCTTTTTTGTGTTTTGTTCTTTTCTCTTCTATGTTTTAAGAGATGGTTTCTTGGTGAACAAGAGAGTTTTTTGCATGTTTTTGTGGGCAAGAAGCATAGTTGCAGCCTCTACTTGGGCAATTTGTGGTTTATTTTGTGTCATGGTAGGGTGCTTTTTAGTGGGGCATGTACAACCTATCCAACATCATGATCATGGGCCACTAGAACATCAGCTGCAAGATGTCTAATTGGTTGTACTATAACAAGAGACTCCTCCTAAAAGATCATCTTACATACCTTAACAACCTGCTCAGGCATGCATATACATCTTCTCCTCATGGAAAATAACATCATGGTTGTGGATAACCTTCTGAGCCTATGGATCCCATAGGCAATATCCCATCTCACTTTCATCTCCATAACCAAGAAAGATGTATTTCGCTAACATAGGACCTAGCTTATTACGTTAGTCCTTGGGTAAATGGTAGAAAGCCTCACATCCAAAGACGCTAAGATGCGCATATGAGGAAGGTTTTCTAGATCATACCTCCTCTGTAACCTAATAACCAATAGCAGTGCATTTGAATTTTTTAATCAAATATGTGGCAGTAATAACTACCTCAACCCAAAAATGTTGTGGTAAGCTTACCTACTAAGTATACTATGGACTCTTTCTGGAATGGTCATGTTCATGCACTCTGTAACACCATTCTAGGGTGGGGTGTACGAGGTGATCAATCAATGTTTAATACCTCTCTCATCACAAAACTACTCAAATGCTTTAGAAATTTACTCACTTCCATTGTTAGACCTTAGGAAATTTAGCATATATCCAAACTGGTTCTCAACAAGAGAAAGCCAACATTGAAAGGGAGATAATATATTCACTTTCTACTTGATAGGAAATGCCTAAACCTTATGTGAGTAATCATTAATGATTGTAACAAAGTACTTCCACCGCACCGCCAAATGACTAAGAGGGCATGGAGCCACATACATCATAATGCACAAGAGACAAAGGCTCACCCATACACATAATACCAGACTTCTTATGAGAACTGCATATCTGCCTACCATAAAAAGAATGGTCACAAGAATCAAAATGTTTGTAATCAAGAGGTGGAAGATACTACAAATGAGTAAGCATTTTTGTTCCCTTTAAGGACATGTGCCCAAGGTGACAATGCCATAAAGATATATATGGTATGTTGGCCACAACAAAAACATGTTCAAGGGATGCATATACAAATAAAGAATAGAGACTACCAGCCTTGGCATCTTGAGCAAAAACAAGATTTCCACTAGTTATCTTCCATGGAGAATCACCAAAGGATACATAATAGCATGCATCATCCAAATACCAATAGATAAAATGATTTTTGTCAAAGTTGGTACATGACATACATTATAAAAAATAAAATAATTGCATAAAGAAAATTTTAGCCTTACATCTCCAATGCTAATAATATCCAATGCCAAGTCATTTCCTAGATGCACATAATCTATCATGCTACGATATGACTGAAACTAATCCTTATGCAAGGTAACATGAAAGGAACCCCCCCAAAATGAAGCAGCCAATACTAAGAATATGTAGATAAATTATCAATCAACTAGGAAGCATCAGGAGAGGAAGGTGCTAAGATGTACTCATCATCTAACTCTAGCTCTGACTCTGGCTGCACTACATTTATCTCTTCAATCTTTACATTGGACTTACTAGGGACAATGTTGTAATCATCAAACTTTTCTTATACTTTACTTTTGCCTTTCTCTTTGCATTTATCATTGTGTATCTTATGACACTGTGGCCAAATATGACCCTACTTCCCACAATAATGGCATGTCAAAGAGGACTTACAACCATGGAACTTACTACAAGGCTGCCCATGAGATTGAGACCTTTGTGAGTCTCTACCATGGAGGTCATTACTGCTCTTACCATCATGTTTGCCCCTAAGTGTCAATGCATAAGAAGTATGAGAGGCATCCACATTCTTTTTGTTTATTTCCTCTACGAGTAAAGCACCATCAACATCTTGGAGTTTCAACCTATCCTTAGCCATATTAGCACACATGGTTATACAAAAATTATCCCATGACTCGTGAAGTGTCACAATAAAGAATAAGGAAGGTAGGTTATCCTTGAACTCAATGCTCTATAAAGTCAACTAGCTAAAAATCAAATGAAACTCACTCAAATGTGTGGACACATTGGTTCCTTCCTTCATGCAAAGTTCCATAGGCTATTTCAACCAATACATCTATGATGCAAGGCTTTGCTTGTCATAAAGCTTACGTATCTTTTTCCATAACTACTAGGCATTATCCTTAGGTGCAACAACATTGAAGTAAAAATATTTAGATAATGACAATATAAGGGTGGATTTACATAGCTCATCCAATTCATCCTAATCCATGCCTTCGAGCTTTACACTCTTGGTTTTCAATGTCCTAACATGCTTCTTTTGACCTAGTACCTACCATATCTACATCTTCTAATAGGTGAAATTTGTGCCATAATGATTGTATACCAATGTAAAATCAAGAGAATGGATAGCTATAAATTATTGCAAATCAGCTCCCAAAACTTAGCCAAAACAATGATAAAATAGGAGGGAATGCCAAAGTATAGAGCTATCCACCAATTGCAAGCAATAGACTACCAAAGCACAATGTCTAATCTCCAAGACAATGCTGAAAACTATTACTACAATAATGCTAAAATAAAGACATTAGTATATGTCAGTCCAATTGTGGGAAAATAGCCAAGAAAGAAAGCTCCCACTGCTAGGGATATCAGAGTAGCAACCAAGATACAAAGGATACAACTAGCAGTGACTAAGTATAGACTATCGGTACTAAAAACAATCATGAAATCAAAGTATCAATAAACCATACACCCCATAATCACGCACATGCGCACACACACACATCACTGACAAAGTGCTGATAGAGATAAGTGTCATTATCCAAAGCATATGGAATCAAATTACCCCACAAACAAGAGTAACTATAGCCAATAGCATACAAGGGAACATATATATGAACCAAGAGTCCCACTATCTTAAAGAACCAAGCTTTGCCAAGTAAGTACAAGTGTCTCCCACTCAAAGAAAATTTAGAATGCAAAGTGAGCAAGAAAATCTTAAGACATATACATCAAAGCATCCAAAAATCCCAAGCATATCACAAATACATTTAAGAGCAAATGTGTCCAATGAAGCTTCAATACCTATAAGTGAGTAAGCATGGAAGAGCAAAGAAACTAACCAAAGTCCATGTACATCAAATGTAGCTAAAATCCAAGTGTCAAAGCATGTCATAACTATATCTGAGCTCATAATTCAAAGTTAGACATCACCATAGATATGTGGCATACTTGAAATATCATGTAGACACAATAGGCATTCAATGCAAGAAGCTCATTGTTATAGCTTGTTATCCAAACTATTATTACAACAATAAGCACTTCAATGATTGATCTAATAAAGCAGTAATCATCCAAAAACCCTTTTCAATGCATCCATACATCACCTGGACATTGCAAACATTCCCCATAAGCATCAGTAGATCATAAACAAATCGAATGCTTGATGTCCAAACCAAAACTATTATGTTATGTGTAAATCAAAGAACTAAAAAATGCATAGAATCGGCTCTATGAGTGCTGAGATCTATAGTTCTATGAGTGCTGAGATCTATAGCTCTCATCATGTTCTTCATTTTTATCTATAGAACACCCCTAAATTCAATATCATATACAAAAGTTATAGTCAAAATATAAAAGTGTTATCAAGCTACCATAGCTATCCATGACTTTTGCAACATGTTTTGTATCCACTCAAAATGGATAGAATGGCTACTTCTCAATTCAATAAGTACTCAACAAGGCTCAAAAAATCCCTAAGAAGCTCATCAACAAGTTGGGAGCAAGCTAAGAATAAGCTGAGAGCAAGCTAAAACAAGTCGAGAGAAGGGAAAACCCAATGCATACCTCAAAAGGAATAAGTAATGGCTACCATGAAACCTCAAGTTGAAGCTTAAAATTTAGGCTAAAGAAAAGGATGAAGGAGCTCTGTGAATGGCCACTCTGATACCAATTAAAAGATAGAGCCTAAGTGGAAGCACACAAGCAAAAGCAAGAGCTATGGTAGATAGACTGAGAGAGCAAGAGAGAGAGAGAAACAAGATGTGGAAACTCCAACAGTCACAATGTCTGTTGACCGTGCCTTTCCTTATTCAATAGTTAGTAAAAGAATAAATAATAAAGTGATAATGATGAATGCTCACCACTTGCAGTATACAGATGTGTGATTATGATGTGTGTAGTAAACACTTGGTGGCATAGGAACATGTGCCTTTACCCTCAATAACAAAATGGTAATACAATTAAATGTGTTTTGTTCTAGCATGGAACAATGGGTTTCTAGTCAACTATATACTACTCATCTCATCACATTAAATGAAACTAGACTCTTCTTGTACATCCAAATCACCCAATAACTTTTTCAGTCATACCACTTCACATGCTCCCATAGGAGTATCTCTATACTCAACCTATATAGTCGATAAAGGAGTCCTCGATTGCTTTTTGCTAATCCAAGTAATCGTTGCACTATCAAGAGAAAACATAAATTTTCTAGTAGATCTTCTATCGGACATGGAGTTGGCTCAATCTACATTTGTGTACCCAAACACATGTATATCCTTAGTTGCCTTATAAAAAGGCCTATAATGCAAGGTGAACTTCACATATCCCAATATGCATTTGATTGCATCCACATAGGGCTTCCTAGCTACTTGCATAAACTAACTCACAAGTCTAACAATAAAGCTCAAGTTTGGTCTTGTGATAGTCATATAGATTAAACTCCCTATTGTCCTCACATGAACATAGTAGGGTATGTTATCTCATCCCTGGCATTAAAACTCAACTTTATATTTTTCTCCAATGATACTAAAGGAGGCTTACACACTGTAATACTATACTTGGATAATATATATAAGCCATACTACCTTTGGGACAGCCATATACCATTAGAACCTCAACTCAACCAAATCCTTCATCTTAAACTCCTACTTTAAAAGGCCCTCAAGATTAGAAATCCCATTGTCACTATCGCCTAAAATAATCAAGTCATCCAAATAGATGACTATGACAACCAAATCTACATTATTATTTCTCACATAAAATGAGTGATCTGCATGAGAAACATAAAAGCCAATGCTAAGAGGATACTCTTCAATCTTGTCAGACCATGCTCTAGGTACTTACTTTAGCCCATAGAGTGCCTTCTTTGACCCACACACATACAAGGATACTCTAAATCCTCATAACTTACTAGCTATTCCATATACACCTCTTCTTGCAAATCACATTGCAAGAATGCATTCTGTTCATATCCATCTACTACGAGCTCCAACCTTCGGTTTTGCTGCTATTGAAGCACTCATAGATCTAACAATTGCCATCCTAAAAACTTAACTGGATGTCTCTTCATAGTCCATGCCATGTGTTTATGCATAGCCTTTTGAAATCAACCTAGCCTAATACCTACTAATATAATCATTTACATTAAGCTTTATTTTATAGGCCCACTTATAACCAATAGCTTTCATTCCCTTGGGCAATGGCACTCATTAGGAACAAAAACATATGTAATACAACCAAACACTTTTAAGTGTGACACATCAAGTTTCTTGCCTGTAAAACATTTTTCACTGGTCATACCATTAACTACAATTGTGGAAGTTTTGTTCACAACATAAATAGTGGTATGAACAACCTCAGACTAAATATACTTAGGTGTAGCATATGCAACTTCTACAATATGTCTATTTTTCCTTTCTATAATCCCATTTTATTGTTGTGTTATACCTGTTTATAAACTATTGCTTTATGACTGGCCAAAGACCAAGAAGCCACTTTTAACCAAATTGCCAAGCCAACTCCTAAGAGTTATTGCACTAGATAGGTGATTTTTTTTGCCACTAACTGTGATAATTCTATCTAGCCTTCCCCGATATTTATGACACTCTTCCATAATAGTCCAACTATTCTCATGCAAATATCTAGACCTTAGTAAGCTTACTTATTCTTGCACTTATTTTTTTTTTCAATCTTCACAGCTATGTCTCTATAGTGGGCACTTGGATACTAAGCCTAGGATGTTTATCCCTAATAGAATTGGTTTCAGGGCATAGATCAAATGGATCTATCTGCACATCTCCATTTAAGTTCCTTTTAAGTTATTTTTTCTCTACCTTTATATAATAAATTCATTTTATTACTTACTAATCGGCAAACATTCAAAACAATCAACTAACATCCCACAAACCCATAAACTTTAATTCCCCTTTTAAACATCTCCCCTCTCCATGTTGTGCAATCCATCGTTGATATTAATGTTTAAATAATTAATTCATTTTTATTTTCTAATGGTAACTTCCTTTCTCTCCTCTTCTTTAACTGAACATCAATCATGACAAAAACAAGTTCTTTCCGTACTCTTACATGTCCATATACACAATTCATTTTAATCCCAATGTCTCCCCGTAATTAACAAATTATCCTAGTGGCCCTCCACTCTTAATTCTCTTGATCTCTCAAGAACCATTTATAGAAATAAAATATAAAGTTCTAGTTTAGACGTTGAGGCTTCCCCTCATGCCATCATATAAATCAATTGTCAATCTTGCTACTATTTATGAATTTTTTTAAAATATGATTGCAGTTATTCCTTGTTAAGTTATCTATCCAATAAATCTTAAAAAACCTATCAATCTTAGAAGTAATTGAGAATAATCTTATGTTTCCCTTGTCCCATATGATACAACTTAACACTTTGCAAACACTCTTAATTTGCTTAAAGTTGGAAACGTTGTATTTTATATGAATATTTTCTTTAAGAAACAACATTAAATTAATTTTCTCTTCTTTTAACTTCAAGAAAATACCACAAAGAATCAAAAACTATACTTTCAGTTTTTCCATGAGAACTTCTAATTTTTATTGAGTTAAAACATGATTTTTGTCAGTAAATACTATAATTTCCACTCAAAATAATTCTTTTAGATTTTTAAAACATGCTAAATCTCTTTCAAAAATTCTTTAAAAATTTCAACAAACTTTCAATTGTATCCAATTAATAGAAAAAATATTATAACATAGCTGCATCCAATGCATGGAGCATACCAACTAGGAAGCATTCTAGAGCCGTTAAGCAACAATAATCCCTCTAGGTAATAAAATGCCACACTGCTATCCTACTAGAAATATTGCTTCTGAAATAGCCTCATTGGTAAGGTCCATGCCTCACAACGAACCCAACAAAGCAAGCTAATACTATGACACCAAATAAGACTCCTATGGTTTAGTTGCTAACCCTCCATGTTCTACTAGAACAACCAGGTAATGGTCCCTAACTTCTAACTTTCCTGAGTTTTTTTTTTAAAGAAGCGTTTCCGTCGAAGCTTTTAATCAAAAGAGTATATATGTTTATTCTTCGTCCCAAAAGTTCCCACCCCAAAGAGATGCAAGGCATCGAATACAGGGCACCCATCAAGGAAATCCCTACAGCATACCAGGACCTCAGAGGCGATGGTTATCTTGTTTTGGTTTTTTTTTTTTTACCCTTCAGTCTTTAGGGTGTTGTTTTTTTCCTTCTTTTCTTCTTGTTCTTCTATTTCTTGTTCTTTTTTTTTTAGAAGAATAAATAGATATACTCCCCATAACTTAATTTATTAGTGTTTTAGTTGAGTCTCTGACTTATAGAAATGACTAGAAAGCTAGGAATGCATCACTAAAATGAACTTTCAAACATTTCAACTCAATAGCTTCACTTGAGGAATCTAATCTAGCACATAATATTAGTCACCTTGCCTAGGCAAATGAAAGGACAAAGAGACCCACCAACTTAGCATCTCTCATCCACAGTACTTTTAGTCAAAATTTCATGGAGAGAACCTTGTTACTCAACTACCCTTCATCATCGCTAAAAAAAACAACAAAGGTACAAGAGTAAACTCTATTGGATTCCTAGGTAGTCACCACATATATTGAAATTCACCAGTCATGCACACACACACCATCCCCTAAAATCACTTCCTAGTGCTAACATATCATCATTTGTGGGTGGACTCGCATATAAACGGAATTGTTTATGTATCTTTCACGTTACTTGTGTTTTAAAAGTTTTGTCTTGTGTTCCTTCTGTAATTACTGAGACTTTTGAATCTCTAAATTAGTTCAATCCAATTAGATTGTTTACTTTCCTTCATTTCAAACAACTATGAATAGATAGATTCGATATGAAACAACATGTTAGGTGCGTGGATATTGTAACTCCAAGATGATGCGAAGATAAACACGTAGTGGTTCTAAAATTGCAACAATCATCAAACCTGCACAGAACTCAACCACTAACCACTAAACCATTAGTAGGTTAGATCAATAAAGAGTGAAACTCCTTTAGAAACCGATCACCTACTCAAACTTCCTTGTAATGAGCTCATAGCACTTAAGGAGTATCCCAACCGTGTGTGCAACTAAGTACCTAACCATGTGAAGACTAACTAAGATAAAGTGCTTTAGAACCTAAAATAAAAAGGCAAAAACAAGTCTTGACATTTTATAAGTTTTTTTATGTTTTTTTTTTTGAAATAGGATAAGATAAACACAAGAGAAACTAAGAAAACAAAATATCTAAACTAAAATCATCACACTCTCAAAAATCTTCTAACACAAATAATAAACTCAACCCAAAATCATCTACACTATCAAAGTCAAAACTAGCAACTAAACTATCAAATATAGGATGCTCATGAATAGCCTTTAGCTTAAGCACATCAGAGGTCAAAGATCCACTATTAGCTGCATCGTTAAAAACCTCCATCACATCATGGAGTGGAGCCGCGGCATCAGCATCATAATAGGGCATAGGTGCCGCTAGTAAACATCCTAAACAGTAGCCCTCGGTCGCATCCATTTACCAAAAGATATAATCCCAACAGGGACACCTAACATTTACTTGATCATCATCAGGATATGATGAAGTCATGTGTCTGAAAATGTGAAATACTATAAGTCCCAACATTGGATCAAAACTATCAGCATCAAGACGAGGGTAAAGTGCATCCCTCCACAGAAAAGCCATACATGCATCCCATCAAAAACCCCCCAAAAGAAAAAACCCAAATCTAGATTAGTTAAGGGTTATTCTAACCACTTCCCTAACTAAATTAAGTCACAAAATGTTTAAGGTGGAGGCCATTGACCCTAAATATCTCATTTTCAGCATTAATAGCTTGGACATCTAGAGACCCATTATCACAAACTTTAACAACCTTAAAACGTCCTAACCAATGAATTTTTAGCTTCCTTGGAAATTTATAATAATGATTTTCATAAAGTAAAACTAAATCGTCTTCTTTAAACTCTCATACTTTAATGTTGCGATCATGCCATGCCTTACAACGTTTCTGCATTGCTTCTAAGCTTTGTAAAGCTAATAGTCGATATGTAAAATCCTTTGCTTCAACAATTCGGCTTCGCCTAAGCATAACGAGAGGGCTACTCATAGAGTAGGCAACTCTTTCTCAATTGGAAAAATAGCATTAGTTCCATAAACTAAATTGAAGGGTGTATTTTGCACTAACACCTTATAAGTGGTTCTATAGGCCCAATCTCGCCTATGAGAAGTGACTGTTTTAGTTAAAATCTCGCAAATAATACAGTTAGTTACTTCCACCTAACTGTTAGCTCTAGGGTAATAAAGCGTTGATTTGCGATGCTTAATTTGATATAGTTCTATTAACTTGCTAATTAGACCATTCAAGAAATAGTAACCTCTATCACTTACTAATTCCAATGGGCAACCAAAATGTGTTATGATATTCTCATACATAAACTTAGCCACCTCAATGGCTTTATGTATCTCAAGTGCTTTCGCTTCCACCCACTTGGTAATATAATCAGTACAAACCAAGATATAATGATTAGATCGATGTCTGGTAGGTGGATCAATTGGGCCCATAAAATAAATTTCCCACTTTTCAAAAGGTGCTAACGCCAAAATAGGTGTCAAAGGTGTAGCAAAACTCTTAGAAGCATGACCAGTCCTTTGACATACATCACATTTTCGGCAATAGTAATAAGCATCTTTAAATAAAGTAGGCCACCAATACCTAGCTAATAGAACTTTCCTATTGTTAATTCATCAGCAAATGTCCACCTGCACACCACTCATCATGCAATGCCTTAAGAACCACAGGGACTTCATCTTCGCTTATACATCGCCAATAGATACCCTCACGTGGAAATAATTTATAAAAGTAACCCCTTAATAATCTGTAGGAGCGTGCTTGCATTAAAATTTGTTGTGTTTATCGTTTATCAGCACCAGGTGGGTACGAGTTGTACTAAGAAAATTTGCAATATCAGCATACCATGGAACTTGCACTTCCATAGTAAATAGGGATGCATCTGGCAAATCATCATCCACACCTTCTTCTTTATCAGATGTTAATAGTCGTGAAAGATGATCTACTAGAACATGAGCTCTACCAGGACGAGTAACTATTTGAAAATCAAATTATTGAAATAACAACATCCAAAGAATCACACATCCCAAAAATTTTACTTTATTTAGCAAATACTTTAGTGCTTCATGATCAACATAAATAGTAAATTTATTCCCTAATAAATAATGATGAATTTTTTCCACCGCAAATACCATTGATAAGCATTCTTTCTCAATGGTAGTATAATTTCTTTATGCATCACTTGAATTTCGACTCGCATAATAAATTGGATGATCCACCTTATTATCATCTTCTTGACATAGAATTGCTTCCACAACATTCATAGATGCATCTGTGTAGATATGGAATTCCTTTGTCCAATTCAGGGGTGCCAATATAAGCCCCTCAATTAATTTTGGCTTAAGAAATTCAAATGCTTCTTGACAAGCACTATCCCAATTAAAAGGAGTATCCTTTCGTAGCAAATTTGTTAAGGGTGAGGCCACCTTTATAAAATCGGAAATGAATCGTCGATAATAATTTAGATGCCCCAAAAATCCATGCAATTGCTTAAGGTTTGTTGGAGGTGGAAGTGCAAAAATCTTAGAAATTTTAGCCAAATCCATAGCAATTCCTTCTTTAGAAACAATATGCCCCAACAACGTTCCTTTTGGCACTCCAAAAACACATTTATTAAGGTTCAAGGAGATACCTACTTCATCACTATGTTCAAACACTTGTGCCAATTGATCAAGCATTTCTTTTGCTGCCCAAAAGATGCAAAAATCATCTAGAAAAACTTCCATTCATTGTCGAATAAAATCTTGATAAGTTGCAATCATAACTCTTTGAAATGTTACGGGTGCATTGCATAAGCCAAAAGGCATCACTTTATAAGCAAATGTACCCCATTCAGTAGTAAAAGTAGTTTTGGATTGATCCTTTGGACAAATTAGCACTTGATTGTAGCAGTTAAACCCATCCATGAAAGAATATAGCTCATGGCTTGCAAGTTTATCAAGTACCTGATATGTAACATGGGGGGTTCACTCATAGTAAAGAAGACATGCCATCTACATGCAAGGACTTCTAAAAAAACCCCTATTTATGAAGCTTGTAAGACTAATATATCCCCCTATTTAAGCTTATAAGATATATACATGTATGACTTTTTATGTATCCCCTTTCTTAAATGTAAGTCTTCATAGAACAGATACTAACTTTCTTTTTAAAAGGTGGAATTATCCTAAGCAATGAAAAGTATCAAAATGGTCATATCACAAAGTGATTTATGTAGTGGCACTTAGATACCATCTAAGTATGTGTCGCAATGTTTTTGAGTGCCCATGCCCCCTTACCACAAGAGGAGAGAGAGTAGGGGAATCGAACCACTTTATACTTAAAGTGATTACTCCAAGTGGACACCAAGCTCTCTTTGGAAGAAGGGGAGTTGAATCTCTCTACCAAAACTATGGGAGAGTGCCAACTCCCCCCCTCCCACACTATGATTAATTCAATAACCCTACTATGTAAGGGTTTAGGGTTTTAACCTTACTTGTCAAGGTCTCTTATATGCCATGGAAAAACCAATCTATGGAGAGAGGTGATCAAATGCATCCCTTCCCCCTTCTTTTTTTCCTCTATCCCCTCCTTAAATTTAAGTTCAATATAGGAAATTAACAGGGGTCTACCTCTAATGTATATGCTTAGGTGTCCCCTTCCAAAAACCCCCTCCCTTACACTCACATGATACTGTACAACATCTATAGTGAACCCCCTTGGATATGTAATGGCAAAGGAAAATGATCTTTATGTGTTTTGCTATTTAACTTTCTATAATCAACACAAATGCGGATTTTCTTGCTATTCTTCTTTGGTACTACCACAATAGGAGAAACCCACTCACTATATGCAACAAGATAATTAAATCCTGTGTCAAGAAGCTTAGTAATCTCAGCTTTGATAAGTTCTGCATACATAGGATTTGTTCCTCATTGGCATTGGAATATGGGTTTTGTTCTTACTTCTAGATCAATATAATGCTAGCATAGTTCAGTTTTAATACCTTTAAGGTCAATATAAGACCAAGCGAATTCCCCAACATGTGCCCATAATACTTCCTCAAAGCTTTATTGATCTTGGGACTCCAATTGAGATCCTAGATTTAAATATTTCCCTCATTCCATTTCTATTGTAACTACTTCCACTTCAGGCTCTTCAATAAACAAATAGGCTATTTTTTGAGGCTTGATTGTAGGCACATCCTCAAATAGTACCATTGATACATTTTCAAGCAGACTATGCCTAGCACTTGATTCTAGTTCTTCTTCCCCCACATTCACAGAATGTACCAAGGATAAAGCCCTATAAGGAATAATAACAAGATTATCTTGAGTAGCACCATTAGCTTCTATTCTATAGACACTTGCTATCTCAGAAAAGGATTGTTCAGTATATCTTTTCCAATTTTCACCTAAGCATCCATTCGTAGCTTTTAAATCCTTATTAGACCTCATTATAAATTAGGATTTTATATAATCAATTACACCATGTATCTACTTTGAATCACATGGATATTGAGCATGTAACCTTCGACAATATCGTCGTAAGATTCTATTATGCCTTTCTAAACATTCTTGATCATCTAAACTCCAAGACCATTGATTATCTTTAAGCTTGAGAATTAATGAATGCAGATCCTCATTTTTCTCCCCTTGAATTCGACAGCCTTGTATGACCTGTTTAAGTTCTACAAAATCCTTAGGTATCACAGGTTCGAACCATCTAAGTTGTGGTTCCCCTCCATCCCCATAGATAGTAAAATCCATCACCCTTTCTTTCACATGAGGAAACACCATCTCTTGCATATCTTGCATATTGATCTTAGCGGGTTTAAATTGAACTCATTGGTAACCAACTAATGGTCCCTTAAAATAGTGATACATCTTCTACGTAATTCCATTGAAGCGCTTAAAGGAATGATACAACAAAGGAACACTAGTAGGGTTTTCCACTCGAGTTTGTGGTTCAAAATTGTACTTAGATTTATATTTTTCCCAAAATCTATTAGTTTTTTCATGTTCATCCCAATAATCCTTATCTATAGGTAAAGCTTGTTCCATCTGTACTACCCCACTATTTAATTTCGGCCTCCGTTCTTCTAAATACAACTCTAGAAGTGAAATTTTATCTAGATATCGCCTTCTCTAAATTGTAATTCTATCTTTTCTTTTAGTAACTCAATAATTTTCTTCATTGCTTCATTGGCAGCAGTCATTGCTGCCTCACATTCTATTTCCAAAGCCTCATTTAATTCTCTAATTATCCTATCATAATTACCATGACCTTCATTAAAAGTTTGTGCAAATCTATTTAAAGCCAAAGATGTGTCATCTCTTTCATCATGTAATATCAGTTGTTGTAAAGGTTTGCAATTATCCTTGTTTCTTCTCTCTCTTTCTTTCTTTCCTAGTAGCTGACAATAGTAAGTTCTTTTAGAAATCACCAGAAGTCGTTCGAACCCAAAAGGTAGATTATCTACCTCATAAGGAATTGTTGTAACTAAACTCTTCTCAAGTTCCTATGATCATTCTCAATAGTATCGACTTTCTCCATAGTTATTGAGGAGCTTATTGAATTTCCATCTAGGTTGGATGTTCTTGTCTCATCCTCCTCTTCTTCTAAATCATTAGGTGAAAAGATTTCTAATCTGTTATATGAAAAAAATACATCCCTAAGGTTACCTTCTTCATCATCTTTACAAAATCCAGGACATGTTTCAAGAAATAAACCATTCAAATCATTGACTTCATGGATTGCATCCTCAGGATATTTATCCTCCATTGCTAAAACCATTAAACAATCTAGGGTTGTGTCTTTTGAGGTGGATAACCAGCAAGTAATATCATTGTCAGAGTCATTATTTGATGAAAAATTAATAGCATATTCACCAATACCCACTTGTTCCACTTTGTTAGGCTAATGCACAATGTTCACCTCTACTTTTTCTGCTTTTGCTAGTCGTTGTGTTTTAAATAACCAGGCATAAGGGCTTTCATTATCGGTCCTCTCTACTTCTAAATTATAGAATTCACTACTGGATTTTTCATCCATCTTGCTAACTACTTCATCTCCTATCTCCCTTAAAAACCCTTTTGTGATAACTTGTATCTTGACCCTATCATTTCGAGGACCAATCACAATTGAACCTTTATACCAATCTTGAGTGCACCTTGCTTGATATAACCAAGGTTGACCCGACAACACAGAATATGAAGAGATATTTGACAATGAGTGAACTACTAGGTAATTAACATGAAATTCTAGGCCAGCAATTACAATTTTCACATTGCAAAGTAACCCCAAAGGAATCACTTTTCTATGATCAGTCACATGTAAAACTATGTGGTTAGGTTCTAGATTCTTCAACCGTAATTCTTGCATCGTTTGTTCTGTCATCAAATTGACTATTGAGCCACCATCTAACTATACTTCATTCAGCAAGTGGCCATTAATAGTAGTATCTATAACTGGAGCTCCTGGATCCACAAATAAATCTACTATTTTTATGTCTCGAGTTGTTTTTCTTTTGGAAGAAATTGTGGTTACTTTATAAGTGTTAGTCTCGATCCTTTTCTTTCAACACTAAACTAATTTATGATAAAGCTACTTTCGACAAGTAGAAACTATTTCCAGCATTTTTTGAAGGTTAATGGTCAAAGATACTTGTTCTAAGGCAACCCAAAGATCACAGGTCTTGTTCATGGATTCTACCGGCTCTTTACTTCCTTCCTTGGGAGCTATCAGTCTTTTGGGAAAAGAAGCTACCCCTACTTGAATCTTAGTATTTGCTTAGGGCACAAGTAATAATGGATGGTCAAAGGAATGTTATGAAGAATCTCTCATGTAGCTCTACATTAGGATCTATATCCTTAAATTTATACTTTCACTGCTCCTTTTAATTGTAGACTCTCTTCCTCTAGACCTTGCTCCTTTTGTTGCTACTTTTGTGCTCTGGTAACCACACCAATCATGGGGTCAGCCTTAAAGGTCACCCTGCAGGGCAAAATTTTTGACTTAACATTACTCCCTTGCTCTTTTGTTTCTACTTTGGCTAAATTTACAGTAGATGTTGAAGGTTCATTAGATACTTGTTTACCTTTGTCATTAGTTTTGTTTTCCTCTGGCTTAGGACAATTCTCTTCATGATGCCCTTCACCACTACACCTCCTACAAAGAGGGGTAAAATCTTGATTTCTACATACATTTGGACAATATGTAGCTATATGACCTTCTTGTTGACATCGGTAGCAAATCATTGGTCCTCTAGGCCTTTGTTGTTCACTTTGCCCCCCCATTGGATTACAAAAATTACCATTGTTTCTTGTGAAAGGAGAGTTTCTTCCTCGATTTCCATCACTATTGTAATTATTTTGGGGTACTGGGGGTCTACCTTGGGTTGGCAATCCTCTCGGCCTAAAAGGTTGATTAGGTGGTCCAATCTCATAAGTTGTATTATTACAATCCATGTAATTATAATTTGTTTGCATTGAATGAGCTTGTTGTTGCTCTTGACCTATCTTATGCCAACAAATTGTATCTAGATGCCTTGTCTTAAGGCAAAAAGTGTAGAACGGTCAAGCAGGTATCAGACACTCTATAGCCACATGGCCATACCCATGACACTTACCACACTAGATATTAGATGTAGGTGGGTTTGGAGTTGAGCTGCTCGAGGATTGTTGTGCACTAGAAGACTGTGCGGTTATCAAATTAATTTCTTTCAAGGGTGCTTGCACTGCACCCATGATTTCCTCCTTCAACTTTCCTAAGGATTTTGCAATAATATCAGCTACTTTTTCCTCATCAAGAGGGGACTAAGATTGAGGCATAGAAGGCACTCATGTCTACATCATATAGGCTGGAATTGAAGTGTACAGATTTAAAGGTACACTTAATACATTGGAACTTGCAATTATCGATGGATTTAAAGAAACGGCCACGTAAGACACGTTCTTAGATATCCCGCTTGAAGTGCTTGGATATTCCATCTGAGGTTCTTTGAATAAATTCCTCCATCATTGTTGGCTAAGTTACACTTCTTCCCACCATCTAGCATGTGTTTTATCTACCAATGTATCTGGTCGTTGTAGGCTAACATGCTGATGAACTTCAGGATTAAGCCCATCAATAAATTTACACTTTTGTGTGGGCTCATCAGGGGCTGGATTCATCTTTCAAATAATTGTCTCCATACCCTTAATGTAATGCTCAACACTTTCGGTTATTCCTTGGGACAAATAAACCAATTGAAGGGCTAGTCTATCTTGGAAACCTTGCCGTCGAAATTTTTCTAGGAACGCTCTCGATAAGGTAGCATAAGTCACTTTATGTTGAGAATCTAGGTTCCTGTACCACCTCAGTGCTTCATCTTTTAGTGTTCTAGGGAAGATATGATGCTTTTGGTCATCGTCTACTATCTCATTGGTGACACAGGTCACCTCAAATCTTTGCAAATGTGCATCGGGATCTTCGTCCCACAATCCCCCAAATTGCATGAAGTTAGCTAATCTGACTAGGTTGCGAGCCATTGTTTCTCCAAATAATATCTCTAGCCCTAAATCTTTTGTAATATCAAACCATGCAAGTTCCTTGGGCTCCTTAAATAAAGATTTTAGACCTAGATCAGGTACGTCTTGAATTGAATCTCTCTGGTGGAAAATTCTAAGCAAAGATCATAATTCGAAATTTGCTACTCGCTCTAGCCACGCAACCTCTTTTGGCTCCTTAAATAATTGACGCAATTAGAAATTCGACTCTAAATCCCAATCAAAGGGCAGTTTAGTACTCCCTACTATAGCATTAGCTTCACTCTCTCTACTTTCACTACTTTGTCTACTCCTTTTCCCAGTGACATTACTGGTGCATGAGGCCACTCGATCCCATTTATATGAGTCTACTTCACTTTCTTTTGATGATGTTCTATCGAATGATATGATAGGCCTAACAAGTTCTATGGTTGAGTTAGACACAGTGTCTATCCCAGGTTCAGTAATGTATTCACCCTTTCAAGCCTTTCTAATAACCAAGCCTTCTGTCGCGCCATGTGTTCTCTAGCCCGTTGATCTTGAGCTTCACTTTGTTGTCTCCATCTCTCCTCCGGATTCATCCACTATTAATGAAATAGTTATTACTGTCATACTCCAAAATTTTGCACATTTTATTTAGAGCTCTAAAGTTAGGTTCTTGATTGCATGTGCACTTAGAAGTTTAAGAATGTTTGGTAACTCTGGGTCTATTTCTCAATAAGGCAACTTTTCTTCTTACTGCAGCAATTGAGCCTAAAATTTCAGCGACCTCTCTAATGTCTTTTGTATCAAATGTAACTTTTAAACCTCTAGATACACATATCCAATGCAACACCTCATCCCATACCATTCTTCTAAAAGTCTGATAAGTGTTGCGATAATACCAATCCAAGTGGTATGACACACTAATTGTATTTGTTTCAACTGCATCTATTAGCCCAAAATGCACTGATAATAAAACTATAGTCTACGCACAATCGTTATAGCCCCAACTCCAAGAAGATAATTGTTCTACGTCCACAGTTAATTGCAGGCCAAAATAATTACCCCCTCTAGTAATTCTGTCTCTTGCCCAATCCAATATTCTCCTTTGGCAATCTTGGGGTAAATTTGGAAAATTGTCTCTTAGAAAAGAGACTCATGTTTACTCATAAATACCTAGGATTTAAATATCCTAGCAAGATCAATCACCCATTTGAGTGCACATGGCTCTTGGCAAATGCACCAAAAAATGACTTCAAGCCACTTTTAACCAAGTTGCCAACCCAACTCCTAAGAGTTGTTGCACTAGATAGGTGATTTTTTTTGCCACTAAACTGTGATAACTCTATCTAGCCTTCCTCAATATTTACGACACTCTTCCGTAGTAGTATTATGCAAATATCTAAACCTCAATAGGTTTACTTTCTTGTACTTCATTTTTTTTTTCAACCTTCACAGCTGTGTCTATATACTGGGCACTAGGATACTAAGCCTAGGATGTTTATCCCTAAGAGAATTAGTTTCAGGGCATAGATCAAATGGATCTATCTGCACATCTCCATTTAAGTTCCTTTTAAATTATTTCTTCTAGACTACCTTTATATAATAAATTCATTTTATTACTTACTAATCAACAAACATGTCCCCTCTCTGTATTGTGCAATCCATCGTTACTATTAATGTTGAAATAATTAATTCATTTTTATTTTCCAATGGTAACATCCTTTCTCTCCTCTTCTTTAATTAAATATCAATCATGACAAAAACAAGTTCTTTCCACACTCTTATATGTCCACATACACAATTTATTTTAATCCCAGTGTCTCCCCTTAATTAACAAATTATCCTAATAGCCCTCCACTCTTAAGTCTCTTGATCACTCAAAAACTATTTATAGAGATAAAATATAGAGTTCTAGTTTAGAGGTTGAGGCTTCCCCTCATGCCATCATATAAATCAATTGTCAATCTTGCTACTCTTTATGATATTTTTTTTATACATGATTGCAGTTATTCTTTATTAAGTTATGTGTCTAATGAATCTTAACAAACCTTACCATCTTAGAAGTAATTGAGAATACTCTTACATTACCCTTGTCCCATATGATACAACTTAACACTTTGCAAACACTCTTAATTTACGTAAAGTCGAAAACACCATATTTTATATGAATATTTTCTTAAAGAAACAACATTAAATTAATTTTCTATTCCTTTAACTTCAAGAAAATTCCACAAAGCATCAGAAACTATACTTTGAGTTTTCCCATGAGAACTTCTAATTTTTGTTGAGCTAAAACATGATTTTTATCAGTAAATACTGTAATTTCCACTCAAAATAATTCTTTTTTATTTTTAAAACATGCTAAATATCTTTCAAAAATTCTAAAAAAATTCAAAAACTTTCAATTGTATCCAATTAATAGAAAAAATATTAAATGTAGTAATTTATCACACATATATTTTATAAAAAATTATTTATATAATTTTAGAGTACTTTTAGGCTTTTTTATTTTTAAATAAAAATAATTATAAATAAATATTAACAACCATTTGTAGTAGAAAAATAGGCTTTAAGACATTGGAGAAAAATTATAAACCAAGAAAACTATAATTTAATACTACTTATTTTTATTAAACCGATTGGGCGCTTACTTGGAAATACGCCTTCCACCCAGTCGTCTCGAACGAAAGCTCTTCAATGCTTGCTTCTGATCCTTCTCTTCTACTAGCGGAGGTGAACTTGCATGTGCTGAATAAGGCAACCAAAGGAGCGGCAACCTGAAATCAAAGAACTAGTTGTTCATTGAAGTTGACGGAAGTAAAAACAACCATGTTTCAAATGATTGCACGGATATGTATGTAGGCAACCTACCACCCCATCCCACAGGATTTCCTAACTGCCTACTTGATGGTATACATGTTGTTCTTTCTATTGGCAGTGTCTCTCTCCTTCACACATTTTCCCCCTATTGACGGCAAGAGCTTAGAGAGAGAGAGAGAAAATGGCAAGGAAAAAATGTCCCCCAAGATCCCACGCTTCCCTCTTCTCTCCTCCTTTTGCAACCGTCTCCTTCTTTTTTCTTCATTTTACTAACTCTAAAATCTTTCAATTAACCTATGTTCAAAAGAACATCTCCAACTTCATGTGTTTTTATAAGTTCAAAATTGAAGGTAGCTTCTGAAGCTTTGACTCATGTTTCATTCCCCAAGACAATAAGCATGAATTGGGATCATGGCCACACCTTCCATGCAAACTTTGCCTTGCCAAACATGCTTTGATGCCATGCCACTGTGGCTCTCTCTCTCAAGTGTAAATCCATAAGGATTAGACTCTAGCAAGCCTTGTGCAATTCTCTAAACTTCCAATTCTTTATAATTTGTTCCTAGTCAATCAAAGAATCCTCAAGCATAAACAATGATAAAGAACCCCCCAATGCAAGAGATATTCAACTACACTAGTGATAGGGATACGAAACAAAAGTCCCCTAATAGTTTTGGCTTTGACAATTTGACTATCTTATTGAAAGAAAAATCCTATGTTGGTTGCGGAAAGGTTCAAGCTTTCCAATTACATGATATTCAACACCTCCCCAAAGGGATCTCCATAATAATCAATGATCTAACGATCACCCCTTCATGATCATTACGATAGTATTAATGTGGGTAATGAAGATTACCATGACGCAGCAGAAGGGTTTTGTTCTTAATCATGCTAATTTCTTGTCAGGTAACTGCATATAATAGCATATTATCATGATAATTGTGATGTTGTAATAATCCTTATGGGAAAATTATAAACAACCATGGCTACGATTCATCAAGAAAGTCTTTCAGATTTTGTATATAACTCCACCTTCCTCCTATACAAGAACTTCCTTGCACCAACATCTCCTTACCAGACTGCAAAGACCTTGCCAGACTACTACTACATATAATCATGCTAATTTCTTGTCAGGTAACTGCATATAACAGCATATTATCATGATAATTGTGATGTTGTAATAATCCTTATGGGAAAATTATAAACAGCCATGGCTACGATTCATCAAGAAAGTTTTTCAGATTTTGTATATAACTCCACCTTCCTCCTATACAAGAACTTCCTTGCACCAACATCTCCTTACCAGACTGTAAAGACCTTGCTAGACTACTACTACTACTACTACTACTACTACTACTACTACTACTACTACTACTACTACTACTACTACTACTACTACTACTACTACTACTACTACTACTACTACTACTACTACTACTACTACTACTACTACTACTACTACTACTACTACTACTACTACTACTACTACTACTACTACTACTACTACTACTACTACTACTACTACTACTACTACTACTACTACTACTACTACTACTACTACTACTACTACTACTACTACTACTACTACTACTACTACTACTACTCGCCTTCTCAAACACACCAAAGGTGCACCTTTAACAAAACCTCTCTCTCTCTCTCTCTCTCTCTCTCTCTCTCTCTCTCTCTGCTCTCTCTCTATCTCTATCTCTCTCTTTGTGTACTACCACCACCAACACTGCTATTACCACCACCACTACTGCCACCACCACCACCACCACTACTACTACTACTACTATTACTACTACTACAAAAAAGAAAAGAAGAAGTTAAAGGACAAGATCTTACCCTCTCTTTTTTTTAATCCATTCATCCTCCTCTCTCCCTCCCTCTCTCTCTCTTTCTCTCTTTTTTTATTATGTTTCATGTTTGTTCCCTCTCTCTCTCTCATTCCTTCTTTCTTTTTCTCTCTTCCTCCCCCTCTCTCATTTCATTTAACAAAACATCTCTCTCTCTCTCTCTCTCTCTCTCTTTCTCTCTCTCTCTCTCTCTCTCTCTCTCTCTCTCTCTCTCTCTCTCTCTCTCTCTCTCTCTCTCTCTCTCTCTCTCTCTCTATTTATATATATATATATACGAGTACTACTACTACTACTACTACTACTACTACTACTACTACTACAAACAAGAAAATAAGAAATTAAAGAACAAGATATTACCCTATCTTTGTTTTTTATCCATTCATCCTCCTCTCTCCCTCCCTCCCTCTCTCTTTCTTTATTATGTTTTATGTTTTTTCCCTCTCTCTCTCGTTTCTTCTTTCTTTTTCTCTCTTCCTCTCCCTCTCTCATTTTCTCTCTTTCTCTCTCAGTACACATCATTTTTAACAAAAAAAAGCAAAAGAAAAGAAGAAAAAACAAAAACAAACCAAGAGGGGACAATGCACTCATCGCAAAGGCTTGAGGATAGATTCGGTGGCTCCTCTTCGCCCTCCCTGCACTTCCTCCTCTTCTTTGCAAACGGCGGCGGCGGCGGTGAGAAGCTCTCCTTCTTCCTATTTCTCTCTTTCTCTCCCTCTCCCTCTCAAACGCAAGATGCAGTTTGCTCTCCCTTTCGCTCCCTCTTTTGCTCTTTCGTGCAAAATGCCGCACTCATGTTTCGGCCCGCTTTTTTTCACCTAAGTATTGTCGCTATTTGCATCACATTTGTGACGCAAATAGTGACACTGATAATTTGCATTAGAAATGGCCGTTACTATACTCCTATATCCTTGTAGTGCTTGAGCTAAATCTTCTATTCCTTTGTGTTTATTGAAAATATATTTTTGAAGATTATCCAAGCTACATTTAAATTCTTTGCATTTTGATATATCCCAACATAGTAATATTAATTACTGTAAACAACCAATACCTTACGTTTTACCTCTTACATTCAATTTTTTCCAAGCCTTTAATTCTTCTGTAGTCGTAAGATCACTTAGCTATGGTTCATTTTCTTCACCTGAAACAAACTCGTGTAGAGGCCTTTTTCAATAAGGAATTTTGTCACATGGAACTTCCATGATGGGTAGTTGTTCTTTTAAAGATTCTCAATAATAGGATTTCCATGGCTCTGTCTCATTATGACACAACTATGTACCAAGCAACAAGAAAGTATTTAGCAACCTTTCACAAAATGTGCATAATAATAAACTAGATAGCCCTTTTCACAAACTGGTCAATAATGTATACAACCTTAACCTGTTTGCAAATAGATATTGTGTTTGGTTTCTGACAAATATCTTAGAAGTTATATATTTGAAAATCGTAACCTATGCATTGAGAATGGCTGATACAACAAAATTACAATATGCCCTGAAATTGCTATCGATAGCCTTGCACAGCTAAAACAGGGCTCAAAATGGTCTCAAATAGACAAAATCACAATGGATAGGCCCTTAATAACTTATTTGTAGAATATACATTGTTCTATTTGTATACCAAATCTCATAGCAATCTAGGATTTTTCCCTTGCCCTCTACTTCTCATGCCTCCATAGGTACTATCCAAGGAAAAAAGTGAGAGAATAAGAGAGCTTCTTACCGATTGCTTGCTTGCTTGAATCCTTGCTCCTTCTCCTTCACTTCAACCTTCAAAGCTAGCCTCTCTCACTGGTACTACTCTAATACCATGTCATAAATTGCGTGATGGAGGAACTTGCTTAAACTACTATATTGAACACACAAAATACATACAAGAAGAAGCTCAGTTAAGAACACAAAAGAGAGATGGAGACCAAAACATTTTTTGACTCATTTTTTTGCATCCTTTCTTACAAAATACAATGTACACAAAGTGAAATGAAAGATAAAGAAAAGTGGTTTACTATGTCAAACAATGGATGACTGACTATACTAAGTAAGATGAAATATAAAGAAAGGTGGCCTATCAAGTCAAACAATGCATAACTGACTATACTAATCCACTGGCAATAAAATTATGCTAGCCATAGGTAGGTATAACTAACCGAATACAATAGGTGATAAGTTAGTGGGCATATGAGGATCATCATGACCATTGACATGCTAAGTATAAACTTATGAATCCATCTAATCAAGCAATCCGTTATCAATGTCCATATGTGTTGAGCTTGCCGAAAAAAACCTACAAAGTGCTAGTTAATGAGGGGTAATTTTTCCCTCAAGAACAAACAAGATCTATCTAAGTATCATTGCAGCATGTGGTTACGAGCAATGCTAACCAAACTAGTTGAAACCATTATCACTAGTGGCTTTAGAAACAATTGTGTTAACTAAGTAAATGTATCTTAGATTGCTTCCTCTAAGTTGGTAGGGGAATTCCTTTGAACCTCAAACAATCTGTAACAATCATTCCTCTCACAATATCTCTCAACCCTTGGAATAGCTGCTTTATATTAAGCAATACGGCAATTAAGAGTAATTTTAGATGTCTTACATTGGTTTCACTTAATCCAAGCCCTTTCGTGCTCATTTATAGGATAAAATTTTTGGGATAAAGACCATGATTAAAATCAATTATATATAGTACATATATTGCATTAACTTTTAAAAGTGATTTTCTCCTAAGGTAAAAGTAGTGTTACTCACATGCAAACTTAGTGGTGTACCAATGACTGAAATTTGAGTCAATGAGATGGGTGCTTAAGTAGTAAAATGCCACATTTATAACCTATGACTAATTGGCTCAACAATGCCTAACCCTTTGAGGTGAGGATATTGGAATGAAATCCAATCAAATAATTCAAAGATGTTCACATTTTTAAAATATCGGGTGGTATGTGTTTAAGACATTGCAAATCTATCTACTTTTTGCAAACAAGGATTAATTACATTTGTAAACTTAAAGTATATTTTTGGGAAGCTGATTAAATGTTTGATTTGGGACTAACAAGCCATGCCTTAATTTCACGCTTAAGGTTAAGCTTCATCCAAGACTTTATGACACTTTTGTCCTTTGGATATGTTGCAGTCCTTTATCACACAATATTAAATATTAAAAAATAAATTGAAAGGCATCCATTTCGAGCCCTTTCTTTTATTATCCTTTCATGATATGCTTTTTCCTAGAAAAATAGAATGATAGTCCTATTCTAAGTGCTTTACAACAAAAATAATACATTGACCTTTCTAGGCTTTCTTACAAGCAATTACAACCAAGCAAATAACTTGCATGTGTGCATGCAATAACCTTGCGCTAAGCACCTACAAAATATAATAATCCCATGCTGATGAAGTGCCTATAAATAAATAAAACTCATGTGGCATATGAGAGAGAAGCAATGGTGGGATGCAACATAAAAGCTATTGAGTGCAAAAGGATTAAGAGAGGAAAGCATACAAGAGACTTATGTGGGTACAAAATGAATGGTACCCTTATTCTTTGTTAACTTCACTTACATCTCATTGTACAATGTGCAAGTAGTGCCCACCTAACTATAGGCCATTAGACTTTACTTTATGGGAATATAAGAAGAAAGTGAAGGTACTATCTAATGTCCATCAGCACCCTACAATGTGCAAAGCACTTAGAAGCCTTAAACACCTTGTGAGAAGAAACGGATAGTTATCATCCATATGGATCTTGACAAGCTCATTGTGTTCTTCCTCAAGAACCTCATTAATGAAGTGATACTTCATCTCTATGTGCTTTGTTTTTGCATCAAAGTCAAGGTTACATGCCATAAATGGTACTCTAACTATCACAATGTAATGTAGATACCTCTCTTGTAATATCCAAGTTTCCTGCTATATATGTAAACCATATAGCTTCCTTGCAAGCCTTAGTGGCTTCAATATGCTCTGCCTCAATGGTAGATGAAGTCATACATGATTGATAATGATGGTTCACCATTGTCTAGAAATGGTGGTCCACATACTCTAGTTGCTCCACCTCCCACTATTGCTTGAGCTAGTAATACACATCCTCCAACACATAAGAAGCGAAGATGGAGTCCGGGCACAATTGTGCTAAGTGAGATAAGGAAATTCCAGAAGAGTGCCAACTTGATTATTCCTAAGGCACCATTCTCTAGGTTGGTGTGAGAAATACTGTAAGATCTGCAATTACGGCTTCATGACAAGTTCTTTTCAAGGAACCAGGCAAGGAATGTGGGGCAATGGTCAAGCCAAGCCTTGCTTGCTCTCCAAGAATCAGCTAAAAGTTACTTGATTGATCTAATGAGTGCTTGTCAACTTTTAGCCATTCATGCCCGATGTATCACTATTAAGCCCATAGATATGGTTCTTGTTCGTAGGATCCGCAACAACACGGATGCATTTAATCTTAATGTCAACAATATACTTTGAGAAGCTACCGTGTAATTGGATCTATGTTTTTAGCTAAAGTTTGGTTGTAGATTGTAAGGAGCTTAGTTTTGGGTTATCTTTCCAGTAGACCTTCAAGTATTTGATAGCAGTGGCCTATAAAATGGAGTTAAATTTTAGCTAGCTCTAGTTGTACTTGATGCGATGCACTATCTACCGTGTACTTCATGGTTTCGTAATGCCGAATCTGATATGTGATATTCTATTTTGACCATGATTTGCATTGTGCGTATTTTCAATTTTCTAATTTTGAAAGTAGTTTCGTTGAGGATAAATTCAATACGCAATCACACATACGTCAGTGATCAGTTGTACATGGGCCGATACACTATATCTTTACTGTATTTAGCGGTTTGGTAACATTATATTCGACATGCGATATTCCATTTGACCCATGACTTATTTTTTGTGAATTTTTAAGTTTCCAATGTTTCACATAGTTTGGTTGACAACACATTTAATATGCAATTGCGCACACTCAGTGGTGAGTTTTTCTATTATCAGTGAAGTAATCTAGTTAATGCATTTTCAAAAAATGATTGAACCATCAATTTTATAAATCAAAGTCTGGTGAAACTTTACCCACATGTCGGGCATCATAAAAACTCATAGATATTAAAAAATTGGCCCCATCAGAAGCCTCCGAATATGTGTCCTAGAGGCTTTTGATGGGGTCTTTTTTTTTTGTAGTTGATGTGTCCTAGAGGAGCCCATAGGTAAAATTTCACATCAATTAGATCACTAGTCATATTTTTCCAAAGCATGCATACATTAATTCAAGTTTAAGGGTTTTTAGAAAGTTTGGCTATAAGTTTAAAGTTTCACCTCATTTTCAACATTTCAGTTTTGATTTTTGAGTTGTCTCTCCTAAAAGACATGGCATGCACCAAGCAAGCGAGGCCCAGAGATACCCCCCTAAAAATCCCATGCATAGGCCATCTCCCCTAACTCCACCACCACCATGCCAACATCACAAGTGTCAATGGAGGCTAGACACATTGGCTCTTTGCGAGATTCGCCATTACCAAAAGACCACGCACCTCTTGATATCAAAGGCTCCATTCCAAAAGCTGGTGCAAGAGATTATGGATGGCATACTATTTAAGAACAACATGAGGCACTTCTCAGATGGATCACGCTTACAACAACCCGATTGTTGGACTGCCCAAGCCCTCCTTGCACTACAGGAAGCTATCAAAGCTTACCTCATCAACTTGTTCGAAGACTCGATCAATGCAGCAATGTATGCAAGGAGAGTCACCATCACCGATAGGGATCTGCAAATAGTGAGGTACATATACGAAATGTAGCTTCCAAAGAGATTTTGTAAAACCCTAGTTTTAATGGATCCCATGTAAAATGTTATGAATATGAATACAATTTTTTTAGCGCATCTTATTTTTGTTTATTTACTTGTTATTTGTTTTATTTATGTCTTTGGGTTATCACTACATGTGTTCGAACGAATACATATTGTGCACGAACTCGATAAAGCACTATGTATTAAATTTAGGGTACGAATCATGTTGCGTATAAATCTGACAAATAAACGTAGGATTCAAGTAAAAACAATAATAAACGACACATATGACAAACTACATTGCATGCAAATGCAACAAACATCGATTTTCATTACTTCGAGATAAGATTACAAAGTGCATTACATTGGTGATGAGATATCATTTGGCAATAAGTACATCTACTCTCTCCTAGGCTTCTTCGAGCTACACTCCCCATAGTCATGAGCTATTCTTGATCATAGACAACAACACATTTTGCCCTAGTAGTTCTTGCCTAATGACATTGGGGTCTTGAACACCAACAACCATGCCACTGGCCACCATGGAAAAAAGTGGCCCGGACCTAGTACTAGAGAATACATAGAGGAGCTTCAAACGTCAAAGCAACACTACTTTCTCCAAGCTGGAGTTCGTCAGGATGGTCTTGATGAAGGGCCTAACCTTCTTTAGTGCCCTCAACTTCAAGAAATTCTTAGTAAAATCCAGAGAGCATATCTTATGAAATACAATAATATCGCTCCAAGCTAGTCGATGTACTCCTTCAATGTCAAGTCCTGCACCCTTCCTTGGCTACCAAATTGGCCACCTTGTCTAGATGAAAATTCATCTATATAGATAATGTCCTATATCACACAAGTTTGGTGTTAGACTCATTATATGCATAGAGTGTGCCAAAGATATATACATCGGATTTGCACGTAAATTTACTAGTAGGGCCTCTAGGGCACCAGTACCCTTGGGTTAAATTTTTGCCAGGTTATCGGATTCGCGCATAAATTCACCAATAGGGCCTTTAGGGCATCGAGACCCTTGGGGTAAATTTTTTCTATGATTACCTTCTCTGCATCATCTATCTATTGTTGTAATGGAGCATCTTACAATTGGGCCACCCTCATCTCTCTTCTAGGAAGGTACTGTGTAGTCAGCAGGTCAAGGACCAAAAAGACTTTCTTGCAACCACTTAAACTCCTCATCTGAGATCTCATACTGTGGCGTCACATGCTCTACCTACTCTTGGATGCTCACAATGACAGAGATGTCATCGATACTCGTGCCATCATATCAACCCACCTCATCAACATGTGCTAGGGTATCTTGTATATCTATAAAATCATCAAGTGCATCACACACCATGATACAGTATAGTTCTTCTTCTCTTAGCTCCAAAAATTCTAATACATCCTACATAAGTAGATATTCCACCCCCTCAATGTGGTGATAGCATGGAGAGAAGCGAGGGGTGGCTCATCGCCGGTGTCTCATCAGGGCGGCAGGGAGGTGGGTGCACAATGGCTAAGCTCTGTGCTACCTCTATGCTCAGATCGAGTGCAATCTCCTCAGGCTCCCTCTCGAAATACTCTAGTTGTGGCCGACAGGGTGCATTAATGTCTTCCTTACTGTCCTCTTACACCTCAGTACACAAAACATATATGGAAAATGCTACATCGCGCTCGATGATATCCATCGTGGCGTGGTCATGGGATGAGGTGGACACTGCTCTAGCGTGAAGATGCTACCCCACATACACCAAGGCTCGATTTATCACCTTTACATGGCTCGAGTCCGAAATAGAGCAAGTAAGAGGGTTTGTCGTATCACAAAATGATGTCACTATACTAGAGCTAGGGTCTACAGCAAAAAGCAAGCTCTCTAGACTCAAGGTCATGCAAAACCGATGGTATATTTGGTCTCCCATGTATGCGTAGTGTGTCGAGCTAATCCATGCGGCGAAGTGAGAGTGGTAGCCATGGCACACAAAGAGAAAAGGAAGGAGAGCACAAGTGTAGAGAAGTGGAGAATGAAAATGAAAATGAGTTTGGAATTATAGCTTTTATGTATCTAGGGTTTTAAATAAAGATTCTTTTTTAATCCTAAAGTTTCAAATTAAAACTCTTACCTTAGTTTCTTTATTTCAATACCTTAAAGTCACTGTTAAAATTACTTATAGAGACAAATGCTTTGTTCTACATTATTATATCCTCGAATATACTTGGATCGCTGAGTATATTCAAGTCTAACTAGAGAAAATATAGAAATTTTTTAAGAAAAGAAATCTAAAAGACCTTCAAAATCCCTTTGGATCCAATTTAATATTTAAATTTAAGAAATAAGTAGAAGCGATGAGCTATAATATATCATTATGTAAATACAATATTGCATAGATTATAGAACTCCAGCCTACAATTTAATTATGATTTTAACCAGCACAATTGACTAATTATAGTATGTATTATCACACACTTGGATCATAGTAAACTAAGATCATTAAAATTGAAAGTACTCGAAAGTTCTAAAAAAGTTTGTATTTATTCTTTATTTAAAAAATTTACAAAAATTCCACTATCTCAAGGATATGTGGAGAAGCACATTGTTTACATGTCCTAATTTGCTCACTACTACAAATCCTGGCTTTTCTATTATCTAACTTGAAATAGAAGCTGTAGAGAGGCTCATTGGACATTCATTGGATTTCTTGTCTCAAAAAAGAAATGGGCCAATGGATCTCTGTGCTAACCACAAAAGGATTATGACCATTCCACAAGATAACCACATCTATGAGAGTTGTATGTGTCTCATCTCGGGTATCTTGATCTAAGTTGATCCACTCCCCTTGCAAAAGTCATCATCTTCTATATCGAAAGTGAATGCACAGAGTTTGTCTAGCAATGAAATACTTGTAATAAAAATAAAAATAATGATAAGTAAATGCCATTCCTCAAATGGACACTTGCATTGATAAGTAATCTTTGTTTTCTTTAGAACATCACATGAACCAAACAAGTGTGCAAACAATGAGAATGGAATAAACCAACTAAGATGCACATCTTTGGAGCCTGTGGTGGGTTTCATAGCACTATTGATGTCAGATTTTATACTGGACTTATATGCTCCTGACAACTTCAAGCTACCAATCAACCATTCACCATTAGATAGTGGCGGCAGAGTTATTATCATAGATCAAAGAACATATATCTTTATGCCAAATATGTATCTTGCCGCTCAAACATTCCACATTCTGCCATTCATGCAAAGTTAATGGATATAGAGTTGTCAACACCATATTGGGAAATATGGGAATTTCCCATAAGTTTGGGATACATGGTCAAATCTTTGGATTTGTCATAACTTGAATACTATAACTCCAAATCGAGCACTCTATAGCTCAATAGATTCTATTTTTCAAGTGTTTTCCAATGATAGGTCACATCATATGGTTTTGAGAAACTTATGGGCATATTATCTGGGTGCCACCTTTTTAGTATTCAAAAAATGGGAATTGGAAAATTTTCAAACTCACTAATATTGTGTTTATTAGTAAAACAAGATTGAATTAGAACACTGCAAAGATTTTTAAAAACAACTCTGATGCAAAATAATAAATAATGATAAAAGTTAAAAACTTACTACTTTGTTTATAATCTGCAATGTAGTTCTCGTCATGTACAGAGATTTGTTTGTGTGTATAAACATGTTGGATCAACACTTATGTTACTGTACTTATTCCATTAAACACTTTTCTGAACTCTAAAATTCTACCTTTCCAATGTTTGTTGGGTTTGCAACATCCTTACGCCTGACCTTGAAACTCCCTCGAGTACTTGGGTGCATCAAAATCCAATCAAACTAATAGTACTTATCACAAATCCAATTACCTATTGAAGACCTCCACTACAAGGATGTTACTAATGTTTTTTATCCGTGAAGACATCTATAATAATCAAATAAAAAAGTTATCTATCAACATGTGTGTAATTTGCAAATGTTCTCTCCAAATGAAATGAAATTTAAATGGAGTAATTTTTTTAAAAGCATTATACTTGTAATTCTTTTCATAAAGAAGCCCAGCAATGTTGAGCAAGAAGTTGACTTATAACAAGACCATCGTTCCTTCACTGACAAATTCCTAGAGTACATAAACAAAAGAAATCTCGGGTCAAATCATACATATAAACTTACATAGGCTTTGTCCAAATGAGTTGAAACTTAACCATGGAGCAACAGAAAAAAATGACAATATACCTATGGCTCTCTTTGCAAAAGAAGCCCAAAGACGTTGAAGAAGAAGTCAAAAAACAAAGAAAAGCTCTGTATGCATATAACTTGCATACATTTTGTCCAAATAAGATAAATTTTAACTATGGAGCAACAAAAAAACAAGACCGTGTACTTGTAACTTTGTTTACAGAGAAATCGTAAGACGTTGAAGAAGAAGTTGAGTGTTCAAAAGATCATTGTTCTTGACTATAAGAGACTCCTAGAGTACCAAAACAAAAGAAATTACATGTCAAAGAATGCACATAACTTGCACAAGTTTTGTCCAAACGAGATAAAACTTTACCATAGGACATCCATGGAAGAGAACAATATACCTGTAAAGTTTTGTGAAGAAAATCTTAGGGCTTTGGTAGAACAAGCTCTGCTCTCATAAAATATGTAAAAATCACTATGTGTTTGTGTAGAGAAAATGAAATTTCACAGGGTTACAAATAGGGCAAGCAACAATGAGGCTATAAAATTTCGTCAAGAAAGAAGAAGTGAGGAAAGAGATATGATAAATTTGAGTTCCACCTAAGAAACAAGGGGGAACTAAAAAGGGGAGAAATGAAAAGTCAAACATAAAAAAATAAGAAAATAAAAATTTGAGTCATAAACTTTCCGGAAGTGATAGCGTTGTATGCCCCACATTTCCCCTTACTTTATTATTGAAGGAAGATTTGGGCCAAGGTATGGCTAGAAGATTCATGTTACATGAATCTGGAATCCCGGCTCTCTCATTGGCTAGGCCTATATTTGTTTATTCACTCCTTAAGGGGCAAAAAAGAGAGTCCATATTTCTCCTAATACATGCCAGTAAAAATATTTTCTATATGCAACTTTAGTAAATTGAATGTCTCTATATGCCATGTAAGCTAGTATATGCATTTCATTCATTGCAATGTTTGTAAAAGATGCAATAACACATAACTTTCTTTGATAATACAAGAATCCATTGGCATACATATAATGGTAAAAGACAATGGTATTAGTAGTCGAAAATCTTTGCCAAACAATAGAAAAGTTAGAATCTATTGAATATGCAAGAATCAGGGCATCAAAAGTTTGAACTTTGATAGTAGAAATATAATGCATGTATACATTTTTTATTTTATCAAAACCAAGAAGATGATGTGATGGAACATTTTTAGTAGGTCTATAGCTCAATGCATCTACAACCACATTAGTATGTCCAAGTTGGTATTGAACCATTGGGTGAAACTTTTGAATAAAGGAGACCCATTTTATATAACAATGAGAGATTAACAAGTGGTTTAATAAGTATTTTTATGGCTTGTTAGTTTATCTTGATAAGTAATTCATATTCCACAAGATAATGTTTCTAGATATCTAATGCATGTACTATAGCTCATTGTTCTTTATTATACACGTTATAATTTTGTTTTGAGGATTTAAGTTTTTGACTTTTATAGGCAATAGGATGATCATGTTGCATTAAAATTACACCTATGCTTCAACTGCTAGTAGTAATTGATATATGGGCACATGGGTCAAAACATATTTTAAAATGTCAAAAGATTTCTATGGGTTTTAGGACCCCATTTTTACACAATATCATAATCAAGGGTAAGGTAATCAACGAAACATTTGGAACAATTTTTTTATAGAAACTTGTTAATCCAAGAAAAGATCTAACTTCATACACACTTTTAGGGATAGGCAAGTCTTTTATTGTTTGAACTTTCTTTGGATGAAACTATATGCCCTATCTACTCAATTTGATTTTCAAAAAATAGACTATTGTCAAGATTTGTATACAATTGATTTTTATGCATTAAATCAATCATAATTTTAAGATGCTTCTTATGTTTCTCTTTTGTCTTACTAAAAACAAGAATATCATTTAAGGAAACAATTACAAAATCTTGATCATACAAGAATGTTTTATTAATCATCTAGTCAAACATAGCTAGTGCATTAGTAAGATTGAAAGGCGTGACTATAAATTCATAATGACCAAACTATGTATTAATCATCTAGTCAAGCATAGCTAGTGCATTAGTAAGATTGAAAGGCATGACTATAAATTCATAATGACCAAACTATGTCTAGAATGCAATCTTAAACATATTAGTTGAATCCTTGAGAATTTTGTGATATCCTTACTTGAGATCTATTTAAAATGTTGGTCCCCCCCTAAGTATATTTAATAGATCATCTACACTTGAAATAAGGTATTCATTATTGACAATCATTTCTGTTTAGTGCCCTATAATCAATGCACGTTCTATTGGTTTTGTTTTTATTTTTAACCAAAAGAAAAGATACACCGAATGGTGAAGAACTACGATGGATCAAACCTTTATCTAATAACTTAGTCACTTGTTTTTGTATTTCTTTTTTGTGCAAAGGATTGTGCCTATATGGAGCTTTGTGTGGTGGAGTTATCCAAGGAAAAGTTTCTTCTTTGTGATCTAGGTCTCCATAAGATTATGAAAATCCATGTAGATAATCATCAACAAAGCAATATTAATATGAATTAAAACAATACAGTGGCAAAAGTCCTGAATGAATTTTTTTGTTTTTTGAGTACTCATTAGTTTATGTGTGGTTTATTTGTTGAAACATTTCAAGTTTCGAATCACCGCTTCAATGAAATAGATTTGACTTGAACTTCAAGAGTTATAGTATGTGTGTGGTAATCAATGTTTGGATTGTATTGATGTCTAACAAGCATGCCCAAGGTAATGTCATAAGATGATTGAAGAGGTGCAACTAGGTAAAAGTGATTTTCTTTATATCTATCCATAGAAGTTTATAGCCCTCTAATTTTCTATGTATCATTACATTTGATACCTTAGAATGTGAACTGAACTTTGTATAATGAAGGACTAGTCTCGAACCATCTTTTCAAAAATAAAATCATGCTAGTTTAATAAAATCATGGATTACATTTGTATCATATTTCAATGTCTACAATCACTCCTTTGCCTTTAACATACACATCAACACTTATCATTATAGTCTTCCACAAAACAATTTTTTGTATCAAATTAAACTTGTAGCCCTTGCTCTACCATCTCGCCAATAAATACTAAATTCTTTGTGATGGATGGCACATATAATACATCTAACATAATATTTGTCTAACCATCATGCAAGGATAAGGAACTTTTCTAATGTGTGAAATTGGGTGGCATGAATCATCACTCTTCTACATATAACATTGATTTTGTAAATTCTACATCTCTTTAACCCATTCAATATGGCATCAATACATCATACATCACCATGTGTCCCCTTTCATGTAACAACCCTAGTAACAACAGTCATCATATGTTGCATGATAAACAGATGCTTATTTTTGTTTCCATTTTGCCATGAAGATGATGCATAGTTTCCTTGTTGAAATTTACCACTGTGGATATCATCCTTCTTAGCATATCATTGGGCTATAATATGACTTGTTTTGCTTTGAAATTTGTTAGAACCTCTATTTTTCTATCCACCTCTTCCTCTAGAACTCCCTCCTACCTCTAAAGTGTACACGGTCTCCTGAAACCTGCATTTCATTGAACTCTCAATTTAACCTGTTTTATTAGTTATCACCGGTACGTTCCATACCAGAGCCTCTTGAAGAGGATCTACCATGTCTCCTTCTTGAACTTGAGTAAAATGCTTAGGCCTATTCACCACTTCTTACAGATGATTCACCATGCATATTCATCTCTTCAATGAGATCGTGAGAGAGACCAACTCATCAAAAATTGGAAACAGCTTATGTACATATATAGAAGCAACAAACAATGCATCACATGTGTCGATGAAGAGAGCTTGCTTGTGGGAGAGTCCTTTACATGGCATAATAAGCACAATGACTCTTTATGGAGGGCTAGAATATTGGATAGGGCATACCTCAATTGGGGGGGAGAAAGGGGGGAGGGGGTTTGCACCAAGACCCAATCTAAAGGTCTTAGCTGATGTAACAAAGGGGGGAGGGGATTTTTGGACAAGTTTAGCTTATTTTTTATATTTTGTATATTATTTATTATAAATATCCAAAAAAGATATTAAAAAATCCTAAGATACGGTGACATGCAAAAAGCAAGTTGCTTTTCAGCCAGTTTTAGGAGATCTCATGCAAAAAGAAGGGCTTTTGAAATCGCACGGCACAAGATCACAATTTTCAGGTACTAAACAACACTCCAAATTGGAAAGAAAAAGAAAGAGTGATCAGGGAGAATTTTGATCAGGTATTCTAAGGTTTTACCTCCCATTTGGAGCCAACAAAACCCTCAAATTTACCATCTGAGCAGCAAAGAAGAAGCTAGTATTTGGTGCGTGTTTTTGGTCTACCAGGGAGCTCTAGGATATCTAATCCTTGGAGATTGCTTCCAAGTAGTCCTAGACAAGGATTTTGTTTATCTTCTTAGATTCTATCAATACATAGTGCTTTGATTCATTGAGCTTTGTTTTTATCTTGTGTACCTCTTGCCTATGCTTTTTCTTCTCTTCTATCTCCTACTCTCTACTTCCTTCTCTCTCTCTGATCCCTAGTGGATATGACCTTCTAACTAAAACCCATGTGACATTGGTGAACCTGACGTAAAAATTTGTCAAAAGGAAAGACAAGATGGGAGAACCTTCAAGCACAATTTCTAGTTATGTTTTGCAACAGTTAGTGTAGAATATGAACATGCTTATGCAGGTACAACAACAATAACACTTGATGCATGCTTATGCTCAATCAGAAACTGTTGTGATGAATGCTCTGTAGATATTAGAGCATGAGATGAAGTTGTTTAATGGTAGGAATATATCTGTATATTTACATATCTATGCTCAAAAGATGGAGTTCTTTGGGGTGGCTCAACTTGCATGGAGCTAGTATTTTGTATGGGTCTCTGTACATGAATTGAAAGCCCAAGTTACTGAATTGTACATGCAGGATGTTGACTAGATAGCTTTCAAGAAGACACTCAAGGAATAATTTTACATTGAAGACACCAATTTGATTACCCACAAAATTTCCAAGAGTGGGTTCTAAAACCCAATAAGGGTCTTGTGGCTACATAGTTATTAAGAGAATTTGAAAGTCAGTTTGAGCAGTTAGATCTTGCAGAATAGCAAGCTATTGCAAGTTAGAAATTTGAATTGTTCCAAGCAGTAGATCTCGAGCTTCAAGAGAAGATGATTTGTTAGAGGATCAAACGAAAGAGATAAGGCTTAAAATAGAGTGGAGGCATGTTAAGGAAGCTGTTATTATTGCACTAGTGAAAAAGCATAAAGGGAAAGAACGATTGCATGTATTTAGCTTGCTCACTGTTATGGGCAAAATAGTTTATGTATCCAATAAGCTACCCACTTCTGTGGCTAACCCTATGGCTACACGTGTTGTTCCCGCTATTAGGGAAGATGTATTAAATGAATTGGTTAAAGACGTGGGATCTTCAGTTGAAGGTCACAAAATTGAATGAGAAAGGACAAGAGGAAAGGGGATGGGCAGCAGCCCCCAAACTAGGGAAAAGATGTATGTGGTGTAATAGTTTGCAACATGAAAGGAAGGATTGTGATGCTTATTACGAGGCATTGGCACGACAGCTCATCTTCTTGGAAAGATGGTAAGATACATGCACAAGAAATGGGATTGCCTCTTGCATTGAATTTTGGAAAGGGAGGTATACAAAAGTTGTTGGAAGACTTGGTTGTCCAAAATGCTTATATAGCCGTACATGTTGCTACTTTTGGTCTATAGTTGGATAGAATGCCTGGCCGAGTGATGGGTGGTCTGAAGGCTGCAATATAGATACATGCTTTGCATGCAGATGAAAAGAGGAAAGCTACTAATAGTGAAATGCCTCATGCAAGGCTAGACATTCGTGACATAACTAGTAGGAAATCACTAGTAGATGCATATTCAGTGTATGAATATTTAGCAAAAGTGCAAAACACGGATGTACTTGTGGAAGAGAAATGGAAGAGAGATGAAAATATTGCAGAGACATCTAAGGGAGTGACAAGAAGAAGTGTGGATCAGCCTAAAGTTGCAAATCAATCACCTTCCAAGCATGTTATGGAAGAGGTTGGGTAGGAGTAGGAAAATGATAGCAAGCAAGAGGGCAAACAATTGGGATACAAGCTATAGCTTAATATTGCGACAAAACCACCACGAATGCCTTAGAAGATCCTATAGTGGAAGAGTCAGCCATTGCATATATAGATTTTCTTAATGCATCTGAAGAGGTTTACAAAGCTCATGTTTTACTTGATGCACAGACTTAAAGGAAGATTGGTGGTGTTGGATGCACATGATTTGCAAGATATGGTTATTGTTTTTGAGACAGTTCGTGAGCTCGAGGATATGCCTTTAGAGGATGTTAGATGGAATGCTCCACAAATGAAGAATGTTTCAGACGCTTTGTCAAATCCCTTGATAGGCAATTCAAAGATGCTTCAAGATATGGACTACTTCACTATTTTTTGTGATGGTCACCATGTGTTGGATGCAAGTGAGGCTTAGTTTATGTTTGATGTGGTACACAATTGTCAGTATAAGTAGATTTCCATGCACTGGACTTTGAAAGTGCATGCATGATGCTATGTATTTATTGATGGGTGCATTGATAGCTTGTATATGGAGAATCAACAACCTCTAGTATATGATGTGCATCGAATTCCTGATGACCCTAGAGTGGATGCTTGGTATGGTGTTAGAGTTGTGCAAATGCTAGTCATTTTAATCCATGATCCAGGGGATACCTTCTTATGTGCATGATGAGCAACAAGTTGATGCTATGGGTTTTTGACCCAGGTGGTGCATTTGTGGCACATACCGGAGGATGTGCAGGTTCAAAGGGGGTGGATGTTGTGCCGCTATGCAAACAGTGTGAAAAACTCTAGAGTGCATCATCATCCCTCTTTCTTATTAATCTAGAGAGTCAATGTCATATTAGTCACTAGTGTTAGTGTCCATAGTATGGACAGTTCCAAAATACGGGATGTCTGGACAAGTTTAGCCTATTTTTTATATTTTGGACATTATTTCTTATAAAAATCCAAAAAAAATGTAAATTTTTTTTAGAATAGGGTGATATGAAAAAAGCAAGTTGCTTTTCAGCCAATTTTGGGAGATCTCGTGCAAAAAAAGGGCTTCCAAAACCGCGCAGTGTGCGATCACAGTTTTCAAGTAGCAAACAATACTTTGAATTAGGAAGAAGAAGAAAGAGCGATCCGGGAGAATTATGATCATGCATCCTGGGGTTTTACCTCGAAGCGAGTATTTGGTGCACGTTTTTTGTCTACCAGGGAGCTCCAGGAGATCTAATGCTTGGAGATTGCTTCTAAGTAGTCCTATTCGGGCAATATTTTTTGAATATATACAACACAAGCACTAAGCCTTAAACCTCTTAAACTTGACCTAGTAGCTCAAAAGCTACTTTAAAAACATGGATCATTTTTTCTAGTAGCCTAAAAATAACTAGACTCTCTTATCTTATTTTGTTGAAATAACTCACTAACAATGCAATTCCTCTCCTTCTTCATGCATACCCTTTTCCTATTTTGTCATATACCCATAATAGCCACAGCCCTTACAACATTCCATATCTTAATAGACTCCTTGTCCAAACAACTCTAATCAACAAACAACATTGTCTTCATTTTCACCAAGTCATAAAGACCCGCATCCTTAAACCGGCTCTTGATCTTCTTCCACAGTGGCATTACATCCCTACATGACCAGAAAAGATGCTTGATAGATTCCTTTTGGGTGTAGCACAACAAGCAACAAGTATTCATAGGTATCATTCTCCCTAACATGTCTTTTGTGGATAGCTTCAATGATATGATTTTCCACAATAACTAATCTCCTTTTCCATGTAACCATTGATGAGTGGGGAAACATACCTTTCTACTAGGATGTGAACCTTCATAGGAATGTCTACTCTTGTCTCAGCAAAGTCCCTCATCTTCCTCATCTTACAAGTAGGCTTGCCTCTATGGTTAGCTAAATATCTTCGTAGCTTTAGATGCCCTATCTTAGTAGAAGGTGGCTAGCTCTGGTTATTGCTTTCTTTAGCACTTGTCTCATCCAATTCTCCTCTTGCTAGTTGAGAATGAACTTCCTTCTCATCTTGTTTGAAGTGATTATTTCTACTCTCTCATTGCTCCAAATATATTTCCATCTCACCATCCCCTTATTCACAATAATATTGGAGATTTTGGTGTCTGAGTCGACTAGAGAGCTATTCCTCTTGAATGCTTAAGAAAAGGGCCATATGCATTGCAGCAAGGCTCCATCTCCTATCGTAGGAGCATCTTCCTTCCACTGTAACTTTCTCATCACCTTTCTTCATGAGAACATCATCTTTTTCACCATATCATAGCCACTAAATGAAACTCTTGAGGTTAAGACAAGCAATTTGTCTTCCTAGGTAAGCATCTCCCACCTTCCACCTTCTATCTTAGTTGAGCTAATCAGTACCCTTACGATGATAGCTCATGGCTCTTGGCTTTCTAGCTTGAGAAAAAGCTTGAAGGAAAGCATGTTAACTTTCTCTATCAATTATTCTAAATAACCCATTGCTAATATCTTTTGTGATAGTATCCTAGGAAATTGCATGCCATCTCTCTTGAGAGCCGTAAGTCCAAAGGAAGGAGCGAATAATTTTATCAATCCTTGCACATTGCATTTTGCTAAAGGGGCTCACAGCAACAACAAATGTTGCAGTTGGAAGCAACATCTTATCGGCAACCAAGACCCTGCCAACAAAGGATAACAAGTGCTTTTGAAATTTAGCGACCTTCTATTCCATTTTGGTCACCAACCAGTCCATCATCTAGAATCCTGACATTGTCAGGTCAATCGAGGCACCCAAATATATGAGGACCTCCCCCTTCTTAACTACTTTACACCCCATTTCACTAATCCAATCTGGTTTATCTCCTAGCCCTGGGAAGACAAACTTTGTCTTAGGATTGCTTATAATGGCCCATGAGACCTAAGAATATTGATCATAGACTTGCAAGAGCTCCAGCACATTCTACTTCTCTTCCCTTACCACATTGGCATTATCTTCAGCAAATAGTTGAGCAATCATTTGCCTCCCATTCGAAAGTGGTAACCCATGAAGAGTCCCTCTCTCAACCTTGTATTGAAGTGCCTTCAAGAGGGGATCAACAAACAATTGCAAACAAATAGAGGATATCCCTACTGCACCAACCTTTGCAATTCAAAGGGATGAGAGATATAACCATTTACTCCCACCTTAGTCGTGGCATTTGAGAATGGGATCTTTATCATTTGACAAAATCTATGCCCCATCCCTAATTTGTCCATCACTCCCAGCAAAAAATCCCATCTGAGCATGTCATAGGCTTTATCAAGTTCCATATTATTAAAACAAAGTCACCTCCTGATTCAATTGCATGTTCCATTGCAACTATTACATTTAGAATTGCATCATGTATCTCTCTCCCCCAAACAAATCCGTACTAGGTTTTGTGAGGCACCTCCCCCAATATAAACTTAAGCCTTAAAGCTATTGCTTTCGAAATAATCTTGTATGTCACATTTAGGATAAAAAGTGGCCTCCATTGTGGAGGCTTGATTCTTACTATACCTTTAGGCAGTAGTTTTATTCTTCCTTGATTCATTGCAAAAGGAAGTGATCCCATTCTCATGCATACATTCACAAACTTTGTGATGTCTTTGCCACACGTGTACCACAACGCTTGGAACACCTCGACTGGTATCGTGTTTCTGGCTTTTTTTCTTCATCTTTGTAACAACGAGGTGAAGTTCCTCAACTAAAAATGGGCGTGCAAGCATTTTTGTTGTTTCCTTCCCCACCACCATCTCCACTGGTTGCAGGAACCTTTGAAGCTTCTCTCCATAATCTGGTTCTACTGCGGGTTTGGCCCCTACAATGTTGGATAGATGATCGACATAAACTTTAGCAATTGATACATTTTCAATATATTTCTTATTACGAATATCATCCTCAATCATTGCTATGTGTTCCCTGCACAACTTCTATTGAAGGGATTTATAGGAAAGTGTAGGGGCATCTTTCTCCAAGTAGTAGTCCCCTCTTAGATATGTCTACAGGGCCTCAACCCTCTTAACTTCATCCATTCTAATAAACTCCTCTACCCTTTGAAGCAACCACATTGCAGGTTGGTAATTTGGGACATCTCTTAGGACCTCTAACAGGCAAGCTTTGCACTTGATAGCTGCCTTCATGTCTCAGTTCTTATGCTTGGCCTACAAGCGACCAAATTGCTTTGCAACTTCTGCAATATTTTCGATTTCCTTCTCAAGTTCAAGAAAGAGGTTGGTCTCTTTTACACTAGCTTTGCTCCATTTTTCTTCCAACTGTTTGATTAGCCACTTGTTTTCTAGAAATGAAGTATTGAACATGAATTGGGGTGGGCCCTCTGTAAAACCTTGGGGCACAAAGATTTTGAACGTGAGTTGGATGGGGCTATGATCTGAATCAACCACATTTGTGAGTAATCTTAGATTTGGTTGGGGTGACATCCACCACCCCCCTCTATTTTGTATAGGCTTGGTGTAGTCAAGTAGCCCTCCATGAACTATCCTTGCACCTATTATGGCAAATGAAGGCTAAGGAGTTCTTCCCCTCGCCCATTTGTGCAACGTCAACCTGTTCATGGCTGTAATAGAGGTTTGTCCAGCTCTCTCTTTTTTCATTTATCATGGTACCGCCTTTGTGCGATCTATCAACCTTAGCAAGAGTCATGTTGTAGTCCCCTATTAGTATTGTTTTCTCTTTATCCATTATCAAGCTGACTTGATCGCATAGCTTAGCCCTTTTTGCAGAAACATTTGACCCATAGATTGAAAATATGTGCATCTGACTGTGCCCCCAAAGCAACCCCCTCATTGCTTTTCCAAATAAGACTAGGCATTAATTCCTCCTTGATTAATAGCATAGTGCCTCCTCAGCCTCTCTCTTATGTATCAAACATTGTGACATTTCCATTAATCTTAATGCAAGGCATATCCTCCATATGTAGCTTGATTTCTTGGATTGCCAAGACGTTAGGTCGCCTCTTCCTTACTAGCTCCCGTGAGCATATCTCCTCCTCTTGGAATATAAACCCCTTATGTTCCATGGAATAATGCTAAATTTTTTGGGTTATATACCATGGGAGGTATCCTAGAATTCCTGAAAGTCATCATTGTCATCTACAAGCGGGGCAATATATTCTTGTCGACCAACAGAATCCTTGCTAGTTTTTTAAGGGATACATTATTCTTATTGCTATCTTTGCACTTAGCATGCACCTTTCCCGATGGCACATTCTCCTTTTGGGGTGCTCATGCTTCTCCTTGAATGGATCTTTTTCTTGGTTACCCTCTTACTTAATCTTAGCCACATTAGCAGATTTGGAGGCACCCTTAGCTCCCTCGCATTGACTACATCCCTGCCCTTTGTACACACCGCTCATGCTCCTACTGATTGAATGGTTCGGTGAAGTTTTCGAATTGTGGTGACATTGGTGGTTTAGGCTTTTCTTGCTACTTTTGCTCACCTTTCTCAGGCCCGACTTGATTTTCTTCCTTGGTTTGCTTTTGCTTGCAACCTCATGTATAGTGCCTAGTGCAATGACACAAGTAACATACGTCAAGGAAGGGGCTAAACTTGACCTCAATGCAGAGTTCAAACCCCTATGGATCCGTGACTTCTAGGTAGTCAAGGATCTCCTTGTTTCAGTTCCACAAGATACATGCTTTTTTGTCAATCCTAATAACTCCATTGTTGGCCTTGGGGATATACAATACCTTCCCTAGCACTTGCAATAGCGAGCTACTCTCTTCCCCAACATTTTCAACAATGATCTAGTTGGCAAGTCTTAGGTACATAATCCATACTAGACACTCATGTTGGAGAGACTCCTTTGGGTTGAAATGCAACATCCATGGGAGTGCATAAACAAAATTTCCTTTGAACCCCACTACTGTCACAGTAATCTAGTCTCTCTCCTGTTGTGTGCCCACCACTGCAAAGTAGAAACCCTTTCCAACAAACTTATATTGACTAAGCATGGCTCTACTATGAGAACTAGCATAAACCATTTTGCAAATTCATCTTCTTCAGGTATTTTACCCATAAAATAGAAATAGAGCCCACAATAGTGAACTTTGCATATTTCTTTTCGATCTCCTATAGTGAAAATGATGTCGGTGCCTTAAGCACCTTTGCTCCCTTCTCTGCGATGACCTTCCTCCTTTGTTTTGTGAGCTTCCTGATGTTTTGTCTTAGGTTTTTCTCCACGTTCGCCTTGTCTAGATCATGTTGCTTGCCACCGGTTGGCAGTAAGGTAATCCAAATCCATAGCATCATCACCCTTGGTCGACTTTCTCTTCATCAACTCAGACTCCCCACCATCCTCAACATGTCACTTCCTTGTGGTCTAGATGTTGCATGAGCATGGCCCCATGTTAGGGAAGTCGTCATGGCCTTGTGGGTAGTAAATTCCCTTATTGTTCTACTTTAACAATCAAACTTACAAGGAGGACTAAAATGGACTTCAAATTCAAGGCCATCATAAAGAGATCAATTGAAATTCAAATTCTTTAAGAGGAAAGGATGAAAAGTTCTAATGATGACATCTCTAGTCTACATGAGTGTGACAACAACTTGGAAGCTAGTCACAAGTTCTAGGTATGCAAGCTCTTTTGTAAAAATTATAAAAAGTTAGCTAAAATAAACTTGGTTAGGCTTATGCCTCAACTAATGTTCATAAGAAACTGAGGTCTAGTGTAAAATGAGTTACAAAAATGTCAAAAAAACACTTTAATTTCAAATCTTGAGATGTATAAAATGTTTGTATTCATTAAAAAACCTTGTTAATTTTGGACACAAACAAATTTGATAAGGGATGTGAGACGTAGGGTTTGAAGTCACGCACACCTATAACTCAACACACATTTCAACCTTTACACCATGACACTATTGCCAAAATCCCTCTTGTTTTTGAGTTAAAGGTTTTTGCACATGCTACCACCCTTTTTTTTGGGGTTGGGGGGGGGGGGGGGGCATTGGCCTTGATGCATTTAATGTGATGCCAACACTATTGTGAAAAAGGAAATTTAAATTCCTGTAAAGAAGTTTACCTGGGAGATGGAAAATTTCCCGATGTTGCGTTTCAGTGAGGTGAGGTTCAGCCTGGCGATATACGTGATGCCACGTCAAGGATTCTGGTCGGCTGCCACGTCAGCGGGCCGGGCATTTCCGCGGGTCGAGACTTGTAGACGGTTAGTTAGCCGATGAAGAAAAGAAGGATTTCGCTCTCTCGCTCTCTCGCTCTCGCTAGCTGGCCCTCTCTCTCTCTCTCTCTCTCTCTAACCAGAACACGATATCCTCTGTTTAGACCTGCCCACAGATAAAGCATCGCTTGCTGTGTGAAATCAGTAGGCTCACCCACCATGAAACGAGGGGGCACACGCCAGGTATAGTCCTTATATCTCCCATCACACCATCGAGCCTTTTCCCTGGCACTATCAGGCGTTCTCACGGCATATTTTCTTGAGTCAGGGGTCCGATACACCCAAGTGATTTCCAACCTTCAGATGCAGGATCACTTCTCGATTCATGCTCCTACTCTGCAACAGCTCACCTCTTGATTGGCGAGTTGATCGCTAGCCTTTTAAATTGCTGCTGAAGAAGATCATTGCCGATATCGCTGCCATTGCCATGGTGAGGACTCAGAGAATTGTAGCAGACATTTACAGAATTGTAGGCTTCTTTCTGTTGTATTAGGCTCGGTGCACATATACAGAATTGTAGGTTTCTTTCTGTTGTTTTGAATCCAGTCTAGTCTTACACATCAAATGATTCATATTCTACCTTAGAAATGTGAAAATTTGTTTTAGGTTCAGTATATATATACAGAAGTGTAAGTTCCTCTCTGTTGGTTGTAAGTTCAGTTTAACTAACACATCAAATGATTCCTATTCAACCCCAGAAATGACAAAAATCAAGAACGCTGTCCGCAAGGCACCCCTTCGGCTCTCACGATGGAACGTTGCTGCCAAGGTGCATGCTCGCACCAAGATTGTGGATGCAATGGGGAAGCTTGGTCGCTCTTCAGAGCCTATAAAGAAACACGTGGACAAGGACATCCCTGTGGTCTTAGTTGGGCCTGTGATAGGCTTGGTAACATCCACATCAGCCCGTATTATGCTGGAGGTGAGCAAACAAACAGAAGTGGTGATGACTTTGCAAAAAGTAGTGGCTGTTGATCTTGCAGAACGTCATTCGCAGGATCAAAGCCATCATCACACTGTTAGGTTCTTAAGGAAAACGTCTGGATCTCTTCTCAGAAGGAAATGGTCATCCCCCTCATCCCCCTCATCCCCATCATCCCCATTACCACAAAGGGATGCCCTGACAGAAATGACAATTGATGAAGACATTGGGGACCCAATCACCAAAACTGTGCTGCTTACAGCATGCCGAGCAGGCGTGTTTCATTTTACAGGGCTCAAACCTGGTACACGGTACAGGGTGCATGTTCATGGATGTGAAGGAGCAGTTGTGCCAAGCAGTTTTCAGACCTACCCAGCCTTACCCGGCAAGAGCTTTTGCATGGCCTCTATCAGCTGCAACAGCATCTTCATTACCAAGAAGACCATTAACCCTTTGTCCGACCTTTGGTCCCACCTTCTTAAAAGTGTGCAGAGGTTGGACCTTATTGTGCATCTTGGTGATCAGGTAAGCTGTCTTCTCTTTCATTTTCTTTAGCATACTTCCCTCATAATAGCACCTATACTTGCTTCATTAGGGTGAAGCATGGTAGAGGAAGTTTAGCTATGGGTGTTGGGAGGGGTAAAACAGAAGTAGAACACTTATTAGTTGATTATTGATATCCTTTTTTGAGTGTTCATAATAGTCTTTGCAACAATTCACTACTGCAGTTGTTACTCCTTTTACCTGCAAGAGTTTCTTTTTATGCTCTATTCATTCCAAACAATATGTGCAGATTTATGGTGATGGGGATAAACGGCTGGATGCTGGAGCTGGAAAGAATCGTGATAAATGGTCAAATTGTTTCAAAATTGCCCAAGACATATTGAAAAATGTTGATAAAGAGCATTGGGAAACAAAGCAAGATGAGATATGTGAAAAATACAGACAAGTATACAGGGATACCTGGAATCATACAGACACTGCCAGATGTCTTGCAAACTGCCCCAACCTAATGATATACGATGATCATGAGATAAGGGACAACTGGGGAGACAACCCTTCTGATCGGAATCGGGAGAGTGCTGACTTCTTCATAGCACGATGTGCATGGCGTGTGTCAATGGAATATCAACGACAACTGTATGAAGATGTCAATTTTGCAAAATTGGAGCAAATAAAAAAGGTCAGTTTTATTTTACCCTTTAGCTGGATATCTGGTACAAATTTGTGCCTGTGAGGGATGAAAGAGGGGTTAGTGAAGTTTCAGGAAGGTTCTGGATAAGGTCCTTCTGCCACCTCTTCCATGTAGAGATGGATTAGATATGTGAAAGTGTTCTGGAATGGGTTCCAGGTGTATGGTTCTCATCAAACCAAATAAATCTGTTGTTTGACACAAGCTTATGAACTGTCTGCATTTTTGGGATTTGTATTGATCTGTATAAGTGTCAGCTTTTGATCCTTCTAGTTTTCTTTGTGCTCTCAGGATTATCATTTCCATGTGATTGGCAATGTTGGGCTTATGTTTCTGGATATACGTGGGTCTCGAACTTTTCATCGTGAAGATGATGATAAAAAACCGTATCTTGGGTCTAGACAGTGGGGAGACATTAAGATGGCTTTGGGGATCAATGGTCTTTTCCAAAATATCAATGTTCTAGTAGTCTGCTCTCCTGCTCCACTTGTATTTCTTGTTCCTTCTATAACAAAAGTGTTTGGACAAACTGTTCAGCGTTTGGAAGACTTCAAAGGGCATTGGTCAGCTCATGAGCGTGAGCAAGTAGAGATGATTGAATGCTTGTATCTTTGGAAAGTGTCTAGAAAGGGTCGTGATGTACTGATTCTGGGAGGTAAGATCACTGACTTTAGTGACTGTTGTGTGCCAATTTGTGATGCTTATCAAAGTCATTTTTTATGAACCAAACATATAATGCCACACAGCATTTTCCAACTCTTGATCTCCTTAAATCCTCAATTTCATTTCACTCGAACCTTCTCCATCAAAGCTGCAAACAGGGGAAAACACGCTCTGTAATAAGATTTAAAGAGAACACTCAGTCATGTTGATCCAGTCTTTGCCTTGGCAAGCCTGCTTTACTATAGTGTGTCTTAGCAGTTGGGGTTTGAAAGATTATTCATATGGCTAATTGAAATCTTCATCCTAAGTGAATGAACTTCCTGTGTCTACGTTACCTGTGTGAACTGATATTTTTGACTTAAATGCATGCACACAGTACTCAACAGCAGATATGGGGTAGGGGTGGGTTTTTTTTCTGTTTTTGGGGGTTTGGGCTTTTTGTTTTCTTCTTTTTTCTTTTTTTTTTTGGTTGTGTGTGTGTGTGTGTGGGGGGGGGGGGGGGGGGGGCTGGGCGGGGCTGCTATTCCCTTTCAGTCGGTGGCTTGAGTTGGGCAAGAGCCATGTGACCGACATACATTGCATGATGCTGAACAATACCACAATGCCTCTACTAATGCAGACAGAGGGACTTGAGCATGACAACAGAGAAGGCTCTGAGCTTTAAGAGCTAGGTCAAACATCAGATACCTATGCAGAATTAGAGTGTTTGAGAAAGAAACCTCCATAGAGCTATGAACAAGTCAAAGCCAGCTGCTGACAGTATCAATACTTATTGTATTCTTAGAGAGTAGATGCTGGCTTGCAGGAATCAAAAGTAAATGCTGTATAGAATTGCTGCCAACAGTAACTATTGTTGACCTTTGGTGCTGACAGTAACTCAGAGAGTAGGTGCTGGCTTGCAGGAATCTCCATAGCATTGTCTTCCTTTGCTCCCGAGTAATCATTTGTTCTACTCTCAATGACCAGCAATGCAAGTGTGCTGCTGCAAATGCTTTCTGGGTTTTTCAGTTGGCAAATACACCATCCTTTCCACTTCAGCTCTCTACCAAGATATTCATTTTGTGATGCACATGGCAGATATTCCATAGTAACAAGCAAAGGACCCCGATGATGCAATGGGTGTGAAAGGCAAAAGTTGTGATAAGTCATGTTGATTGGGTTGTGTTGGTCAATTAGTATCTAGTTGGGCCCTAGGGCAGTGGTTTCGCCAATAAGTGTCGGTGGTGACACTAGGGACTAGCATTAATTAATTAATGCTAGTTTAAGGGTCAACAAAGGTTGGGGACCACTCTAGGTTGCAAATGGCCTAGCCAATTTAATTATGGATAGGCACATTTAACTTTGGACAGGGTTAGAAGGGCTGAAATTAATTTTCAGGATTATTTAATTCTAAAAATTATTTAAATGGTTGGATAATGCTGAAAAATGGGTTTAGAAGGTTGCCACTTGGCAAAAATGCCCATGCAAACTGAGAAAACGTTTTTGGAGGCTGGGTCTCAGCCATTCAATTAGTTTACAGCTTGAGAGAGAGAGAGAGAGAGAGAGAGTTGCTGGTTTATTTTTTGATCAAAGAATAGCAATTTGTTGCAAAAGATAGCCATTTGGGAGCCTCAATAGGTAGGGGACAGCAATGAGTCACCTTCCAAGGGTTGGCAACAGCATTGGTGATCAAATGACAGCATTTTGAAGGTGTCTTACAGTAGGTGACTACATTAAATGCAGGTTGGAGCATGCAGTAGGTAGAGTTTAGAGTTTTCTCACGAAGAAAATCAGATTTCTCTCTCATCTTGGCTTTCTCTCATTTTCTCTAACCCATTCTTTGGAGATCTCAGCCATTTTGAGCAGATCTCAGCCAAATTTAGTGGACAATAGAGAGATCTCTGCTCTGTAAACCCTAAATTTCTGCAGAAATTAGGGTTTGATAACCACCTGAAGACCCATGCCAATTGATGAAGGCATTGTATACTAAATTTAGCACCTGAAATTTGTATAATTATGAGGGAATTCAAATGCCAGCCCATTCATTGTAATTTGGGATAGCATTTGGCTACTTGGTGGTTCTAGTTGTGTAAGTCTTGGGTAAAAAATTAAGGGGCAATTAACCCGAATTGATTGCTGATTGTTGCTACAACAAGGAGATTGTGGATCCCAGCTTATACTTATTTCATTAGTAATCAAGTTAAAGAAATACCAAAAGGGGCGCTAATTTTGGGGCCAATAGGGTGTCCAATGTTCGAGACTATTAAGGTAATTTGTGCATTTCAAGTATATTCATTTGCTGATTGTTGTAATTAAGTGCTTAATCAAAGAATTACCATCCTTTCCAAAAAGAATGGCTGGTTTTAGACAACTTGACTCCCAAAGAGGCAGCAAAAAAGACTATGATAAGGATGGAAAAGGAGTGAAGTTTGAGTCCTTCAATGGTGCACAAGATAGGCTGAAAGCTTTGACTTTCATTCAGTAGTCTGATGTAGCCTATTTAGGGGGAAACTTTACCGAATCTTCTAAGATTTGAAAGGCACCCACTTTTTTGAAGGGGAATGCATTGCAGTGGTGGTTCACACTCTTAATGCAAGGAAGAGCATCATCAATATGGGTATAGTTCAAGCAAATGCTTGTATCAAATTGGTTAACAAGCACTTTTGAGGTGGACCTCATGAGAGCTTGGAATAAGCTTGATGCAAAAGAATGCAAGAATTTAGAGCAATACAATAAGAAGTTTTGGAATGTATTGCTACATGTTACTTCTTATCATCCACTACCCCTTTATGAGTAAGTGGAAAAGCATATATGTGGGTCGCCAAAAGGAATCAGGGAATTTTTACAGTAAATCCACCGTGTCTAGCATGTCTTAGCTAATAGAGATTGCTGCTACAGCTGATGCATTGGTATGTGGAAAATGTTTGGACTTCCAAGAGAGTGGGGATAAGCCAAATAATAAGTTGTCAAAGGTTGAGAAAATGGGCAAATCTGAAAATTGGCGTGAAAAGAGGCCAGCACAACAAAGAAAGGTTTGTAAATTGCTGGCACGCTATAGGGAATTAATGGTTGCAAATAAATGTTTCATCTGTGAGCAAGAGGGTCATATTGCAAAGGATTGTTCTAATAGGCAGCAAGCTGAAAAATTAGAAAATTAGAGAGATCCTAAGGTTAAGAAGACCAAAACATCAATGGGATGGGTACACAATGTAGATAGTGATCAGCCCAATGATGATGCTACTGAGTTATACAGAGGAGCAAAATCAAAGATCAACATACATTGATATTATTTGATATTGGTGCACGAGCTAACTTCATCTCCATAGACATACCAGCCTATCTAGGCATTAGAGAGGATGAGATGGGATCCATGGGGGAAGTTGGAATGGTGGCAAAGGCCATGCAGAACCTATCACACCACTCATTGGAAAGCTTCGGTTGCACATTTAGGGACATTTGGACAGTGAAGTGTTTTTTATTGCTCCACTTGAGGATTGAGATATCTTGCTCAGTATGCCATGGTGCCATTGTATGCATGTAGTGATTGATTCACATACAAAAGTGATCACTATTCAGCATAAGGGCAAAACCCATACAATTGATATAAAGTTGAAATGAGAATTTCTCGCTATCATATTGACTATTGCCATTTTAAAAGTAATGAAAAATCACCTTTCAACGTACTTGGTTTTTACTAAGCATAAGGTTGATAATGAAAATGTTGGAAACATGTCAAAGTTAGAGAAGGATCACATTTCATTTCTGAAAATGTATACTAATTGTTTCTCTTAGTCACTTTCAGGGCAGCTACCATGTGAAAGGCCAAAAGATCATGGCATAGATCTTATCCTTGGAAGTAGCTTACCTAATAAGCCACTCTACAAAGTCTACATCACAATAGGAGGAGATTATGAGCCAAGTGAATGAGCTGCTAGAAAAAGGGCTGATTCAGCCCAGCTCTTCCACCGTTTTGCTCTCTAGTGCTTTTGGTGTAGGAAAAGGATGGTTCATGGTGTATGTGCATTGACTATTGTGCTTTGAACAAAATCACGATAAAGAATCAATTTCCAATCCCTCGGATCGATGATGTCATGGATAGATCACAGGGGGGCAACCATTTTTAACCGTATAGATTTGAAAAGTAGGTATCATCAAATATGCATTAGACCGGAGGATGTGTCTAAGATAGCTTTCAGGACATCATATGAGTTTCTTGTCATGCCTTTTGAACTTACAAATGCTCTTGCTACTTTTAATCGGATGATGGATCGCATCTTTAGGCCACATAGAGGATTTGTAGATACTTTCTGTGATGACATGATTTTCTACTCAAAGAATGAGGCAGAGCATAGAAAGCATTTAGACATTGCATTCAATGAATTGTGTAAGCATAGACTGGTCATTAATGATAAGAAAAATGAATTCTTTTTGCATGAGATCCACTTTTTGGGACACATTATATCGGTTGACGGTATTTGTATGGACCCTGTAAAGGTTGAGAAAATACACTCATGGCCACCATTGAAGAATGTGTTAGAAGATAGCGTATCAGCAAGACAGTAGGGTTTGTGGGGAGGAACATGGAGTAAACTCGGCAAACACTGAGAAGAGAAGAGAAGAAAAGAGAGAGAAAACTCTAATGAATGGAATGATGAAGATCTGAATCATGGAGTAAATGTGATACAAGGGAACAAGAGTGCTATAGCACAAGGAAGGTGATGGAGACAGCCATGAACCACAAACCACGAACTGCAATGTTCTCTTGAAGGGGTGTGAGGGTAGTGAAGAGACTGGAGAGAAGAGGTGACGACTGAACGAGTCAGCCGTAAGGAATGAATGAGAGAGTGTCCTATAAATAGGCACAGTCAATCTAGGGTGGCGCCCCTTTTTGGGGCTGCAAACCTTAAACGAAAACCCTAAATGCAAAACACAGAAACGCAAACTACAGGTGAAGGGTGAAGGGTTTCTCAACACCCCCTCTTAGGTCCAAAAAGGGGAATAAGAGAAGAATGGGATGGAGATGGAATGCTATATACTGAAGAATGCTCATGCAACAGGTGCCACTTGGACAGTGTCTCTTGTGGGAAAATTATTCACTTGTCCAAGTGCCCTAGTACAAAGATGATTTACACATGTGAGGTGCAATTGGGGTTAAAGTAAATTTACGAGGCCGGGACCCGAAGAGATCACGGGATGTTAAAGGCAAAAGTTGCTATAAGTTATGTCGCACAAGTACTTGGTAGTATCTGGTGCCAGTTGTTAGCCTAGGTCATCCATTTGGCCATAAGTGTCACTTGGTGATACTAGACAAGTGGTATTTAATGGTACCTAACTCCAATCGGATAGTCAAAGATGGTGCAGAGACACTTGAGAATGGAAGTTGCCTAGCCAATTTAATTATTGGCCAGTCAGATTATTTTTCAAGGCACCGAAATAATTATTAGATTAATTTTCAGTATTGAAAAACTGAAAATTAATATCTAAAATGCTGGAAAAACCATTTGGGAAGGCTACTACTTGTTAAAAATGCCCATGCAAGATTGAAAAACGTCTTTAGAGGCTAGAGAGAAGTATTTCTATAAATTCAACCTGAAAGGGAGAGGGAGGGGAGGTTGCTGGTCTGATTTGTAGCCATTGGAAGACCTTTTGAGGCTGCCAAGGGCAAGAGAAGACCAATCAACAGCAGGAGACAGCATCTACAGATTGTTGAGATAGAATAGCAGCTGTAAATGACTGATTTTCTTCAGTTCTTTGCATCTACAAGCTGTCGTGGTAGGGCAGCAGCTGCGTTTGACTGATTTTCAGTCATTCTTCGCGAGAAAATTTTGAATTTTCTCTCTCTACAGCTTTCTCTCTCATCTCCTAGCCATTTCATAGCTTTGCTCCGAAGATCTCAGCATTTGGACCCTTGGAGGCTGAGAAAGTTCAGATTTCTCTGCTATAAACCCTAATTTGCAGCAAAAATTAAGATTTAGCAGCAGCCTTGGAAAGCGTGCCGGAAATTGGAAGCTCCGAGACTTGGATTGAACGGGGCTGAAGCTGTTTTTAGCCTATTCAAGTGGATGGACCAGCAAATAATTGAATTTGGGGCATTCTGGGGCATTTCCATCTCCATCAAAGCGGGTGAAGGCCAATTGATTGCCCAAATCAAGGGGCAAATCGGATTAAAGAGTTACTGGTGATTCATTGCAGCAAGGAGAGTTGGAATACCGAAAGGGATTGGAAGAATCCCATTGTAAATCAACTTCTTCTTCAATAAAGCTAAAGAAATACTGAAAGGGGAGTCAATTTTGGGGCCAATCAAGTGTGCATTGTCCAAGATCAATAGGTAAATTTGTATTTTCAGATTTGCACTAATTGTTTGCTGCTGTAATTAAGTTGTAATCAGGGATTTACCACCCATCCACGGAAGGCAGGCTAGTTACAAGGTCAGCCACAATGTTTAACTCAAGGGGTGGGAGGGCAGGGGAAGGGTCGAAAGTGGGCTGCTGGCTACAAGAGTGTGGCTACCAAGAGGAGGAAAACAACCGCCTGTATCAGAGCCGTTGATAGATTGGAAGGAGCTGCCAAGTGCAAACGTTGGAAGGGTTGAACTACCAATGGTAAAAAAGAACCACTAACGGTTAAGGTGCAGTCGCCAATTGTGGGAAAAAGCCGCTAGCTGAGAAAAAAAAGTGTAATTTGTGTTGCCAGCTGATTGGCTGATCTACCAGTAGTAGCTTGTGCAAACGCAAGGAGATAGGGAAGAACCACTTGTTGTAAACACAGACCAACAGAAGGGAGGACCGCCAGCTGGCTGGGTGGAACCACCAGTCTGCAGCCAGTACCTCCAGCAGCAGGAGCCTAAAAAATGTAGACAAATTGGGTGTAGCCGTCGGCTGACAGGAAAATGCCGCCAAGTTGCAGAAAACAGCGGCCAGTCAGTAGGGAGGAGCCGCCTGCTGACTGGGAGGTGGAGGCGGCAGCAATAAAAATCCTAAATGTAGGCTCGAAAACAGCAAACGCAGGAGAGGGTAGCCGTCAATTAGGGTGTTGATGCAGCGGAAGAAGAAGGGAAGTGGATGCCGAACTCACCACCGGTCTTTGCCTTTACTGGAATGGAGGATCTTTGCCGCTGTTTGAGCGTACCGAGCTCTGATACCATGTCAGAAGATGACGTACCTGCGAGACAATAGGATTTGCAGGAAGAAACATGGAGTGAACTCAGCAAACACTGAGAAAAGAAGAGAAGCAAAAAGAGAAGAAACTTTGATGAATGGAACGATGAAGATCTGAATCACGATACAAGGAAACAAGGGTGCCGTAGCACAAGGAAGATGATGAAGATAGCCATGAACCACGAACCGCAATGTCGTCCCAAAGGGGTGCGAGGGTAGTGGAGAGGCTGGAGAGAAGAGGTAACGGATTGAATGAATTAGCCATAAGAAATGAATGAGAGAGTGGCCTATAAATAGACACAGTCAGTATAGGGTGGCGCTCCTTTTTGGGGATGCAAACCCTAAACGCAGAATGCAGAAACACAAAAACCCAAACTGTGGGTGAAGGATGAAGGTTTTCTCAACAGAATGTACATGAGATCCACAGCTTCTTGGATTTATATTCTTATTATAGGAAGTATGTATGCGGGTTTGCTGAAATTACATCTCCATTGTATGCTTTGCAGAAGAAGGATGTGCCATTTAGATGGCAGCAATAAAAATTTCAGCATGTGGAAAGTTGAAGGAAAAGATGACTTTAAATCATGTGCTTGTGTTGCCTGATCCAAGGAAGTTATTCGTGGTTTAGTGTGATGCATGTGGTAACAACATTGGGGCTATTCTTATGCAGGATGACGGAGTTGTGGCTTGTGAGAGCTGAAATTCTCCACGGTGCAGAAAAGAATTTGCAAGTCTATGAGAAAGAGCTCTTGGATGTAATTCATGCACTGTCTACCTAGAAAACATTATTTGTTGGGGGCTGAATTTACAGTGCAGACAGACCATTAGACTTTGAGGTACTTTCTGATGTAGACAAAGTTGTTAGAGAAGCATACGAGATGGGCAAGTTTTCTCTCTATGTTTCATTTTCAGATTATACATATTGATGGTAAAAAGAATGTTGTGGCTGATGCATTGTGATGTAAGCCACAAATTTCAGCCATCAGCATGGTTTATCACATTGAGTTGGATGCCATGAAGGAGCACCTATGCTATGGATTTAGATTTCGCTAATGTTTATGATCAGCTTTGCAATGGCCAGACCCATGAGTACTTTGTGCTTAGAAATGGCTTTCTGATGATGCATGGAGGACTGTGTATCACAAAGTAGTTGAGGCCTAGAGTGATCATTGAAAGTCATGCTCCTCCATATGCAAGACATAGAGATATTGATGCCACAATCAAAGCAGTGGAGCATTTCTTTTATTGGCTAGCTTTAAGGCATGATGTGGAGCAGTTTGTCAAGACATGCATCATATGTCAAAAGGTAAAGCATGATAGACAAAAGATGTCTGGTTTGTTACAACCCTTGTCTGTTTTAGACAGGCCTTGGCAGACATTGCTATGGATTTCATCTTTGAGCTTTCTAGGATACCTACAGAGAATGATGGGATATGGACTATCATTTGCAAGTTTAGCAAACAGTTTGCCTACATATAGGCAAAAAAGAGGGAAAACCCTAAAAATCTAAATGTGGTCAAACCCCTAAAAATTAGCCAAAAGTGCACAAAAAGAAATGCACTAATACGTTTTCCATTTGAAGTGTGTAAAACACATAAAATGACAGATAAAGACAATGTCAGAGCTCCTAATGTCCTCGTTTGACTCAGATTAAGGATCACAAGTAAGAGATGACCACACAAGATACATATGACTGCTAATACCCCCTCTCAGATTCTAGATGCGGCAAAAGGCCAAAGGAGATGTTGATCCGAGGGTGGCAGGAAAGAATGAGGAGAGTTGGTTGATCATGAAGGATCAATGATGGATAATGAAAGTGGAAGGGTAAGTTGCCTATATATAGGCGAAAAAGAGGGAAAATCCTAAATGTGGTTAAACCCCCTAAAAAATAGCCAAAAGTGCACAAAAAAAAGCACTAATGTGCCCTCCACCTAAAGTGTCTAAAACACATAAAATAATAAATAAAGATGATGTCAAAGCTCCTAATATCCTCGCTTGACTCGGACACTGAGGCTTATAGGCAAGTAAGCCTCACAACACGGGCGCCAAGATGAGGAAGGCCATGAATTGAGAGGAGAGAGAGCCCCAAGTCCGGAATAGATAGGGCCTTAGAAATGGAGCTCGATGGATATCTAGACAAAAGAGGCAAGGTGCCAACACCACTAATTGGCATCGAAGAAATGTCGCCAACAATGATGATACCCTTGGATGGACGAAGAACCTGTAACAAATCACCTCGAGGAGTCATAGGACTTGATGCACCATTGGCAATGAGCCAAGGCTACTCAGAAGAAGAGATTGTCAAGAAGGTTCCCCCACCTAATAAATGTGTAGGAACATTGACTCAATGGAAATAGCGAGTGACGAAGTAGAGGTAGAGGAAGGGTCCAATGTAGATCCACCCTTCGCTCCCGGATGAAGATGAGGGTATATCCTTCAACACTTCCCCTCAAGGTGCGAGGTCTTCCCACAATGAGGATGCGTGGGATATCCTCTATGCTTCCCCTCAAAATCTATATCAGAGTTGGAAGATGACTCCAACTTCTTTTGCTTCTTTTTCTTCTACTTGGCTTGTCCTGTACTTGTAGATAAAACCGCATAAACATTCTCGTGTGCATAGGCTCCGCAAGAATTTGGTTCACTGTGATGCGTATCCTGCTTAAGCACCAATGGGACTAGCTCCTCCCAGGTGAGTCTCTTGGCTACGAGAAGTAGGAAGACTGGTGTAGAACACTTCGCAGGTCAGTGACGAAAGATGTGAGAGAAGTGTCACATCTAGGTCCTTTGAAGAAATGTATGTATCAAGGAATGAAAGCTCATCCCAAATCTCCTCCATCCTGTGGATGTGATCCCTCATTGTAGGGGAATCTGCGACAGAGAGTTGTCGTAACTTCAACTTGAGATAAGCAATGCACAAATTTCTGGATCCAGAAGAGAGATGCTAATCTCCTCCAAATCTTTATAGTGGTGCAGATATGTTAAACATACACAAGCACAGAATTTGTATAGCTAAAAAAGGAGAGAAGAGTGAGCTCTCCGATCCCATAAAGCTACCGAATCTGCGGTCACACCATCATGAGGATCTACGGTGGTGGTATAGGGACTGTAACAAAATCCCAAAGATCACAATCGTTGAGGAGACACTCCATGCGGGTGCTTGGTGTTGTTAGTGATTAGCCCAATGATGATACTATTGACTTGTGTAGAGCATGGGTTAAAATTAGGGATCAAGCTTCAACATGCATTAATATTCTTTGATAATGGTGCACGAGCCAGCTTCATCTCTGTAGACATGGTAGCCCATTTAGGCATCAGAAAGGATGAGATGGAACCTATGGGAGAAGTTGGAATAGCATGTAAGGGTCATGTAGAGTCCGTCACAACACTTATCGGAAAGCTTCGATTGCATATACAAGGATATGTGGACAACGAAGTAATTAAAAATCATCTTTCAGCATACTTGGTTTTTACTAAGGATAAGGATGATAGTGAGAATGTTAAACATATGTCTAAGTAAGAGAAGGATTGCATGCCATTTTTGAAAATGTATGGTGATTGCTTCTCTTAGTCACTTCTAGGGAAACTACCACCTGAGAGTCCTGAAGATCATGGTGTAGATCTTATCCCTGTAAGTAACCCACCTAATAAGCCACCCTATAGAGTTGGTGCAATCCAATAAGAGGAGATTATGATTCAAATGAATGAGCTGTTAGAAAAAGGGTTGATCCAGTCTTGTTCATCTCCTTTTTATTCTCCAATGCTTTTGGTGTGGAAAAAGGATGGTTCATGGTGTACGTGCATGTACTATCATGCTTTGAACAAGATCATAATATAGAACCGGTTCTCGATCCCTCGGATTGATGATATTATGGATAGATTGAAGGGGGAAGCCATATTCAATTGTTTAGATTTGAAAAATGGATATCATCAGATACACATTAGACCAGAGGATATGCTTAAGACAACTTTCAGGACACCTTTTGGGTTGTATGAGTTTCTTGTCATGCCTTTTGGACTTGTGAATGCTTTTGTCACTTTCAATCAAATGATGGATCGCATCTTCAAGCTACATAGAGCATTTGTGGGTACTTTCTTTGATGACATAATTGTCTACTCAAAGAATGAGACAGAGCATAGAAAGCATTCGGACATTGTGTTCAATGAGCTGTATAAGCATAGAAAGGTTATCAATGATAAGAAAAGTGCTTCGTATGGACCCTGCAAAGGTTGAGGCAATGCTCATGGCCTCTGTCTTTGGCTCCCATCCACAAAGCTGGTATATCCTCTCATTTGTTGCAACATGACTCCATCGACCTGTCTCAATCATTAGCTGAGGTGATGGGGTGCGAATTTGTCCAATAGCAACTCGAAGCCCATGAGAGAGTTGAGCATCCATATATCTCAGCCTCACTATGAGACCATCATGGGAAAGTTGCAAGAAGTGACACTGGTATTGTGCCATCTTCATGCCTAATGGGAAAGGTGGCTTGGACCAAGTCCTCTCTGTCTTCATTTTAGTGATGTCTTCTCTGATCACTCTATTCAACTCTGAATGGCTGAGACTCAAAGTGAGACAATCAAGGCTATAATCGAATGGTGGCAATCTATCTATATTCATGCCATGCAAGTTCAGCCATGTGCTCATATGTGCATACCAACACTATCTATCTCCCTTTACTGCAAGCTGTCTTGAAGACTCCAAAGCTAGCCTAGGGTATCGGTCTTTAGGTAGTTGACATATCCTCTGTAGGAAAGTGATTGCGTGGAATAGTGTCTCCACTACAATGGGTGCTGCACGCAACTCTACTTGGATGAACTCTTGTGGTATTGAGGCTTTCGCCCTTATCATACGTGCTATCATCATGACCAGCGGTCTCTCCATATGTTCCCAGCCATCATAATGTTGTGCTTCAGGTCTGTTATAGTCCATGAGAGGCATCCGTCTAGTAAGGCTTGGGCCCCAAATGGCTGCTCCATAAGAGTAGTGTGGGCATAACTAAAGTGTCAAAGAGCCACAATTTGGTATGGGGTTCCTGGAACTGTATGTGCACATACTGTCACTCTAGAGTGCCCAAAGCTACATATGCCTGTGCAAGCCTAGCCTCTAAAGTCTCCTTCCATGAAAACTATGGCCCGTACACAGATTGTCTAACCATTTCCAAAAACTAACCATCATACATAAAGTGATGCTTTGAGTGTGTCACCCAAGCTGCTGAGGAGTTAAAGACCATAATTTTAGTCTTTCCAAGATTAACCTTGAGGCCTTTCTCTTCACAAAACACATGCAATGCATCCAGATGTCGCTGAAGCCCCTCAAGTGAATTTAAGATGAGCACAATATCATCTGCATATAGCAAAATTGGTATCAATACCCCTGCCAAGTTGGCTGCCATACCGCCCCATCTCTGTATGTAATCTGAAATCTCGTCAATGTACAATCCAAACAGCAAAGGAGAGAGTGGACAGCCTTGCTTTACACCAACCATGCTAGACACCGAGTCTGTTATGCCTCCAAGCACTCGTACTCTACCTGTCACTGTCTCATATAATGTATAAATACAACATTGCATATTTACTGGGACCCCAATGGTTTGCAACCTCTACATGAGTCTTGCACGTGGTACCGTATCAAAAGCTTTGCAGAAATCCACGAAACAACAATAGATTTTTTGCCTTCATGATCGGCCCTCCTCAATGATTGCAAATGTCGAATATGAATGGCTGCAAGATGCAAACAACAGCCCTTAGGGATGTGTTCAGCATCTGGGCACAGCTACAGCAGAAAACATAGCCTTTAGAGGTGAGGCAGGTAGGGTTGTAGCTGTAAACCTGAAACAGTGATGTGGGTCTACAAGGCAGCAGTTGTGCTGTTGCTAGAGGCTGGTATGTTGTTGCATACATTCAAGACAGGCCACCAAGGCTGGATGAGGATGAAGAAGGGCTGAAAGCTGTGATAGGGTGGAGACAGCAGGTTGATGATGAGAGAGGAGAGAGAGTACTCATGATGTTGGAGGAAAGCTAGCACTAAAAGTGGAGGGGGAGGAATGAAGGGATGAAAATGGTAGTGCACATTGAGTCCCCTATTATAGAACACTATGAGCCAATTGTCCTATTGAGTCTGGCTATACGTTGCCATGGGCACTCAAATGGGTGTCCATTTTGTGGGCGCACATATTTCAGCGGTGGGAAGCCTTCTTTTCCCCTACCCTTTACCCACAAGGCAATGGACAACTTTCTAGTGTTAAAATGGTAGGCACTTGTGTCACATTGGTCTTTACACTAATCACCCACCAAACCCTTCTTCTTTATTGATTGGTGGACTTCATCTAGGGCCCTACCAAAAAGTACGTGGAAAACTTATGACACAGGTAGCACCAGAGGTGGAGACAGTGCATCTACTGATGTCAGCAACAAGGCTGAAAATGCAGCAGCAAATAGATTGCCAAATGTCGATGTAGATGTGGGAGCAGTTGCAAGGGCGTGATGGCCACTGGATGGTGTGGGCTGATGGCTGGGACTTGCAAAACAAGGAGAACAGAGTGGCTAGGCAGCCTCCTATTTATAGATGTGGATCCTCCCAAAATTAGGGTTTTGGCTTATGGGACACAAAAATTTTGGTGATTGAATTTGGGCTGTTTTAAAGATCTAATGAAGATTTAATGTGTAATGCATCTTTTTTAAGTTAACAAACAACACGATGACATTTTTGGAGAATTCTCAATGAAAGATGTGTATGAGAATGTGAATGACACAATGAGGGGCCTCAAACCTTTGTGGCATAAGGACTAGGGCCTCACTAGGGCAAAGATGAGCTGAGAATGGTGTTGTGTCATACACATTACGAATCCCAAAATGCAGCAGCAGCAGTCCACTGGATGGTGATGTCATTGGTGGCCAGCAGGATGTCGATGATGATTTCAGGCAGCAAAACATAAGGTTTGCCGGCTAAGATGGTAGCTCCACCAAGAGAGTTGCCAACTCGGTCGGTAGCATAGCATATGAACCAAAGGAGGTGCTAAGCTCACACAATCTGCTGGATGGGAGGGTCTTGTTGGAAGTTGGACTCAACCACTTCTGGCTGTACACTAGAGGTAGATGACAACTTACAAGCAGCGATCAAGGACATGTCCTGCCCATCCCCAAAGGAGATGGAGTGTGTTTGAGGATTCAAGTCCATGGGAGGAGTAGCGGGCTAGTCAAACAACCCCTTTGGTGACCATGGTGGGGCTGGCTATGAGGGTGATCTAGTGGTCATATGACCAGCAGATCTCCATTGATCAATGTGAGCACCCTGCGAGCATGGTGGATAGGCTGCAGGTGCTAGTGCATGACCCCATCTTGAGTGTGGGGAAGCAGAAGCATTGCCCTCTCTTGCTGGGCATGAGGTCCTAGGTGGAGTATAGGATCGGGATTTGCACGTGCTACCCTTGGCCTTTGAATAACATTCGTCATCAAAATGACCAGCCTTCCCAGCAATGCCGAAAATACCTATTTTTCTTCGGGATATTTTGCCAAACCAGATTTAATATTGATTGGGAGATACTTTGCTCTTCACTATTGGGTCTTTTTGTTGTTCCTCACTAGTCGATTGGGTCTTTGTTGTCATTCAGCCCAACCCCTTGCTTCCCATTTTGAGAGGGATAAAAGGGCCCCCTCCGAGGACTCTAAACACTAATGCCAAGGCTTGATATCAGTGTTAGGAGTGTGTAGCCAATGCCAACGGGTTTTCAAAGCCCAAAAGAGCGACTACAGCCTGTGTATGGCTATTAAGAAGCCAAGAAGAAGAGCCTACAAATAGGCACAACCAGCGTGGTCTTACACTATTGGCCTGCAAGGTGCCAATGCTACAAAAGAGAGCTTTTAGAGCTCTAATAGACTACCAAGAACCTCCTCAAGAAGCCTTGAAGCAAGACATTGAGCATAGAGTTGCCAATCTCCAATGGTATGGCAATAGGGATTTCTCATGAACCATATCAAAAAATCTTGCATACTTCATGAAATTGAAATATTTGGGCGTCAAATCATTCAAGAACAAAATGGTTTGGTGATCATTTGACTTCTTTGGGCCAGTGGTGGCAAATTCGGCGAGTAAGCATTTGTACTCAGGCCAACTTGACGGTCAAGTCATTCCTCTCAATGATCTTGAACTCTTGGAGTTTTTGGTCAATGTTGATATAGGCACATGAGATTTCACCAAGTTGTTTAGTTTGACCCGTTGAAGCAAGTCTGGCACTAAATTCATGCTTGGCCATAGTGGAATGATGAGTGAGGTGTTGGATAATTGGGTAGCATTGAGTAGGCTTCTAGTTGACTAGGTGCTACATGTGATGCTGAAGTGCATGGCATGATGACTGTGTGTTTGCCTCAAGGGAGATGTGTAGCCAGTGTGAGGTGCATTTGCCTAAATGGTGTAGGATGGTCCACTAAACATTGGCATATTAGCAAACTGTGTGACCACCTGAGTGATTGGAGGTTCCCATGACATAACTCCCACAAATCATAGGTGCTCAGTATGGCCAAGGTCTTCATTCTCAAAATAAATCTCTTTGGGGATGGGTGATGCTTCAATACATGGCTATCCTCCTGAAATTGCGAATCCAGGATGCTCCTAGGTTCCCCAATCATAATGCAAAGCCAAAATCACACATCCAGGATGCTCCTAGATTGTGCACCCTAATGCAAAGCCAGGTTGATCAGCTGATGCCAAAATGCAGATGTCGAGCATTCCTTGAGTAGAAAGTGACTCTAGGTGATGATGACCTCCATCTGAGTGAAAACACAAATCGGAACATTGTGTTAGGGCTTAAATGTGAAATTTCAGGTCTGCATGCAGGATGGTGGAAGCAGCTCTAAATGTTGCTGGAAACAGATCTGGAAGGACTGGGCTGGCTGAGATATGGCTGGAACTGATATTTGCCAGCTGAAAAATGCAGGTGGTAGCAAAAATTAAAATGCTACTCAACACCTGTTCTAGGTTGGAAAACAGCTCGCTAGGATGTGGCAAGGCCAAGAATGGCGAAATTGTAGTAGTGGCTGATGAAAAATTTGAAGTTGCAAAATGTAGTCAAATACTGCAGTCAGCGCTACTCAACACCTGTTCTAGGGTGGCAAACAGCTTGATAGGATGTGGCAAGGACGAGAATGACAAAATCGCAGTAGTGGCTGATGAAAAAATACTAGAGATTAGCAAACATTAAATGAAAAGAGTGTAGGTTTGAGACTCCAAAGAGAGAGAGTACTCATTAATATGAAAGGAGTGTAGGGTTGAGACTTGGGTTTGGGGTCTCCGTTTTGTTTCCTTTTTTTTCCGAGAGAGAGAGAGAGAGAGAGAGAGAGAGAGAGAGATGATTACTAGACATTTGGATTATCCCATTGGGGTGGTTGTGGCACCCAAGCTTTCATTGGATTGGATGTTTGGTTGTATAAGGTGTATATTTGTATATTGAAAATCACAAGGCAGGCCGTTGCATGTTTGTCTCATAATGGTGCAGACTGCTATGATAAGTATGATTTCATTCTTCATACCATTGTTTCTTTGAACTAGAAATCTTTGCAAGAATTGATGCAACCAATGTTGAAAATGGAGGAAGAGAGAGAGAGTGAGTGAACACAAGACAATGAGCACAAGCGGGCAGTAGTTCCACACTCAAAAGATACAAGTGCTAGAATAATAGAATGCAAGTACAATAGGTCTTAAGTTAGTTAGATCTATCCTAGAGTTAATTTAACTTTAGAACTAACTCTAGAAGCGGTGACACAAATTATTAATGTAGTTGTGTTCACACTACAAATCAACTAACTAAAACATTGGGCACTCCCCATAGAATTGGCAAATTCTAACACCCTTCTACAGTGCCAATGTGGTAGAAGTACAAGAAGATTAATCGCCAAAGGATAGCAAGTTCAAGGACTTTCGAAAAGCCTCAAACTTCTCACGAAGAAGTGCTTTGGTGAAAATGTGTGCAACATTCTCCTATGTAGGCACATACATCAAACTGATCTCTCTTGCATAGCATCTCTCTGACATAATGGTAATGTACCTCAATGTCTTTCACACAGGATTTTGTGCCAATGCAATAGCACTCTAATTGTCCGAAAGAATGGGTGTAAGACCCTCCAAAGAAATTTGTAGATCAGTCAAAAATCTACATAGCCATACACATTCCACTGTTGTGGTGAAGACTGCCTTGTACTTAGCCTCACAAGACGAGGTAGCCATTGTAGGCTGTCTCCTACTTAGCCATGAAATGCATGAGCGGCCCAGAAAGAAACAATGTCCACTAGTAGACTGCCTAGTGTTTGTATCACTAGCCCAATCCAAATCTTTGTAATGTTGTAGATGCAAGTTCCCCCCCTGGGAAATAATAAAGCATTTGATTGAGTACCTTGTAAATATTTGAAGATGCACTTAGCAGCTTGCCAATGTGTGGTCCGTGGGATGTGCGTATATCTGCTCACTTGAGATACTATAGACTGAATGTCAAGACGTGTATTGCAAAGGTATGAGGCAGTCAATAGCTTGGCTATAAATTGCAACATCATGTATTTGTTCACCATCATTCATAGACAGCTTTAAGCCTGGCTCCATAGAAGTACACATAGGTTTGCAATCTTACATATTAAACCTATGTAAATATGACATGATGATACCATGCTGATTTTGGGTAAATTGAATCCTCAAATAGTAGTGTAGACAGCTTACATCTGACATAGCAAATGCATGTGTTAATTTAGCCTTAAAATTTGCAATTTTTTCCTCAATAGGTCCAATGAGCAGCATATTATCCACATCAAGAATGATAATCAACAAGTCCCTCCCTTCATTCTTAATGTATAGAGTGGGAGCAGTTGGACTATTTTTGAACCCTTTGTTGGCCAAATATGCATCAATTTTGAGTGCCATGCATGATGAGTTTATTTAAGACCATAAAGAGCTTTATATAGCTTGCATACTATGTGCTCTTTCCCTTTAATCACAAACCCTAAAGGTTGGGACACATAAACATCCTCATGCAAATCCCCATTTAAGAATGTTGTTTTAATGTCCAAGTGATGCACTTTCCAAACCCACTTAGTGCCAATGGCTTTCTTGCCAGGTGGTAAATCCACAAGATCCCATGTAGAGTTAGTGGCTATGGAGTCTAACTCCTCTTACATGGCCTACATCCAATGTATATCTTATTGAGCTTCGTCCAAGGAAATAAGTTTATCATCATCCAACAGTGAGCTCATAAACACATGCTCATCACAATCATCTACTTCCGTTATATCAGCCAAATGTGCCCCCCTGCATCATGTGTTGCATGTCTAGCATTCGTTCTAGTGTATTGAGGTGAAGGGATATCCATTTAACTCTCCTAGAGAGTTTATAACAACCATCTCGGGACTGCTTTTGCTGCATTTACAACAGCCCTTTCATACTGAACTTCTACCTCCACTGCATGTGGCAAACCCTTATCAATACCTTGCTGTTTAGAGCACATGGTGTCACGGGGACATGAAATTTTTAGATGCTTTAATCTTGCTAGTAACATTTGAATAAGTTACTAATCAAATGTGCAAGGTTGTTTAGCACATGTGATGCACATGGCAGTTATTTCATGGGAACGGGCCAAGGACCCCGAGGATGCAGTGGGTGTTAAAGGCAAAAGTTGTGTTAAGTTATGCCAACTGAGTTTTAGTGGTCAGTTGGTGCCAGATTAGACCCTAGGACACTTGTTTGGCCATTAAGTGTCAGTGGTGACACTAGGGACTAACATTAATTAATTAATTAATGCTAGTCTAAGGGTCAACAGAGGTTGGGAACCACTCCAAGTTGCAAATGGCCTAGCCAATTTCATTACAGATGGGCATGTTTAATTTTGGGCAGGGTCAAAAGGGCTGAAATTAATTTTCAGAATTAATTAATTCTGAAAAATTAATTTAATGGCCGAAAATGCATTAGGAAGGCTGCCACTTGGCAAAACTTTCCCATGCAACTAGGGAGAAGGCTGTTGGAGGGTGGTGGAAGTGGAATTGCAGCTGTTCGGAGCTTGGAAGAGGGAGAAGAGGTGATCAGATTTGACTCTAATGGGCGACGACGACTGATCGCGCGCCGCGACAGGATAGGGGGCAGCAAGATTTCTCTTCCGCCTCAAGAGAGGCGGCGGTAGGAGAGGAGGGCTCGCCAGCTAAGCTAGTGTTTTATCCCCCTTTTGAAGCTGTTGGTGCCATCAGATTTGTCATCAGAGCTACGAATCAGAAGATACATTTCAGCTGATTTTCTCTCTTTCTATAGCATTCTCTCATCTCCTCCAATCTATGCTCAGGTATTCTCAGCAATTCTCAGCCATGGGTAGCAGAGTACAGCCAAATTTGGTGGACAGCAGAGAGTTTACTGCTGTAAACCCTAAATTACAGCAGTAATTAGGGTTTAGCAGCCACCTTGGGACCCATGCCATCAGTCAAAGGCATTGTACACTAAAATCAGCACCTTAAATTCGTGGAATTGTGAGGATTTTAGATGCCAACCCATCTATTGTGAATTTGGGGCAGCATTTGACCAGTTGGGGTTCCATTAGAGCAAGTCCTGGGTGAAAATCAAGGGGCAATTTGCCCGAATGCTTTGCTGATTATTGGAACAACAAGGAGCTTTTGAATCAGCCAAGGAGATCGTGAAATCTCAGCTTGTAATTTATCCATCAGCAATTGAAATTAAAGAAATACCGAAAGGGGCGCCAGTTTTGGGGCCAACAAGGTGTCCACTGTCCAAGTTTATGGAGGTAAAGTGAGCATTTCAGTTTATGTTCATTTGCTAATTGCTGTAATTAAGTGCTTAATCAGGTTAAACCACCCTATCCGAGAAGCAAGGCTGGTTTCACATGGAATAGCAATAGCTTGTTGTAACAAGTCTGTCTTGCCATTTACAATGGGCAGGGACTCCAAAGAAAGTGGTAAAAGGCCTTCAAAAATATCATCAATGTCATGTGTGACTCGTATTTGAAACTGGTCATGTGACAATGCTGTATTTTCAGCAAATATGACACCCCTATTGATAAACACCTTCTTTGTGCATGGGTTATATATGCGATAGTCTTTGCTTTCTGAATTGTACCCAATAAAAAAACATTTTACAGCCTTATCATCAAGCTTCGTATGAAGCTTTTTCAGAACATGTGCATAGGCTATGCAACCAAACACTTGAAAGTAGTCAACTTTGGGTTTCTTGCCATGCCAAGCTTTGAACGGTATAATTGTCTTCAAAGCCTCTATAGGTATATAATTCAATACATAATTTGTACATTGAAGCCCTTCTAACTAAAATTTATGAGGTAGCCCCTTGCTTTTCAACATACAACGAGTCATTTCCATGAGAGTGCGATTCTTTCTTTCAACAACTCCATTTTGCTAAGGAGTCATTCTAACGGTGGCTTGATGCGTAATGCCACAATCCAACAAATATGTCTCAAATGCACAAGACGTGTACTCCCCCCCTCTATCTATGCCAAGTATTTGCAATTTAAACCAATTTCAACCTCAAGCTTTGCCACAAGATGTTTAAAATGCATGAATACATTAAATTCAGCCTTCAATCCATACACTCATGTATACCTTGAGCAGTCATCAATAAATGTAACAAAGTAAAGATGACCCCCAAGTGCACATGTCCTCACAGGACCACAAACATCAAAGTGAATAAGCTGCATTTTTCGAACAACATACACTACATCCTTTTTGAAGGCAAACTTGTGCATCTTGCCCAAAATGCATCCCTCGCATGCATGAGGTGGAGTCTCCATTGGAGGCAATGCATCTACCATATGACATCTCTGGAGGGTCATCAAACTCCCAATGCTTATATGTCTATAACGGGCATACTAAAGTTTCGCATTCTACATAGCGGACTTAAGAGGTAGAGATAGATGCACAAAATAGCAAGATAGATTGCTATAGCTATGGAATTCAAAGCCTCCATATCAGGGCAAATTTTTTATCTAGAGGGTTCTTATTGGAGTTTTCCTATTGGTGCAATGATGCAAGATTGCTAGTGGCCATTGTGTATTTTGCACTATAGGTGTGGAAACTGCAATTGATGTTTTTGTTTCCTACCCAGTTGGTGGACAGATTTCGGATTTTATTTCCAAAGTTTGGACTTCTTCGGCATCCCAATGAATTATTATTTGCACATGGACTTGGGAAGATTACTCAAGATTGACACATTGCAGCCACAACATTCTCATTTGTTTCATTTCTTGTGTCGAATTGACCTTTGACACATTCGGCATACTAGAAGTGCTCTTATCTTGGACTCTAGACCACTGGATTTCATGGTCATATCGATCACATTAGAGGCTTATTGTTGTGGCAAATAGCTTCTATGATAGTAGTAGTGGTTGTCATTCGTGATGTGGCTGCTCCTGTGGTAAGAGATATTCACATGACTTTGATAATTACTCGTGGGTTTTCTACAGGTGAATATGGCTTTTCACATGCTGGTCAGGCAGCCTCTTGTACATCTGATTATTATTTGAAATTTCAGCAATCTCTAGAGAGAGAGAGAGTATCTTCAGAGACATGTCATAAAATTGGAACAATGTAGAGGTTAGCATGGTCCAGGGTCCCTTCATAGGAGTATTCGCTTAGCTTTACTTACTGGAGGATTGACAACTAAATGGAGGTTAGCCATAGTGGATACAAAACATGCAGACAAAAGTTTGCCTTGTTTCAGACATGCCATGTGGCAAACTGTTTGAGGATATAGGTGGAAAAAACTTGCAGGGACACTCACATCAAACTGAGGCAAGATGAAACAGAAACTGGTAGCCGTGAGTGGGCTGAAAACTCTTGCAGTAGCACACTAGAGTGGACAGTAACCTGAAAAAAGTGAGAGTACTAAAAACACTAGTAAATAAACAGGAAAGTGAGGAAAGTGTCAAACAATAGAGATGATCATATGCAGGACAGATCATGAACTGTGGCCCGCCAAGAAAGGGGCAGGCAAGTTGAATGTAAATCAAAACACAGCATATTGGCTTGTAATCAGTGTGGAATGCTTATCACAAATTTGGTGTCCAGCAACTTACTCAAATGGTAGGAAATCAAAGGTAGTCAATGCAAGCAGCAGTAACACAGAAGTTAGATGGGATCTCAGCTTACACACGGCTTATCTTTGGGTGCAACAAGGGAGTTTCTGTCGTTACTCAGCTGTCAAGAACTCTAGACTTGCGCACCTAACCTAGGTTTACAAATAGTCTAGCATACATCTTACTTATACATGTTTAATGTACCTAGGAACCGTGTACCGTTAAAAGTAATGTGAAGACAAGGTTTGGATTGAAACAAGTGATAAGGCCTTAGACACAGTTACATCACTGTATTGTTATGGCCTAACCCAATCTCCAAACAAGTGTGCCACAAGGACTGAGTGATGAACTAGATGGTTCAAAGCAATGTCCAGCCTAACCATGGCATACCACAACTGCAAGTGTGCCTGTAATGTGTCTAATCTCCCGATACCTATAGAACTTGGCACTTATTACACATTTATAAGCTTTTAGTAGTCTGAGAGGCTGAAACCTGAGAATACGACTGTCACCCTCACATTCAGTTTCCCTAACTGTACAGACTTTATAAGAGCTGGAAATCTGTTGGAGAAATATGTAAAATTGTTGATAATTCAGGTGAAATATTTTGATAGTTTTTTTCGGAGTTATTAGTTCAAAGTCAAGATTTGAAGCTGTAAAAAAGTGTCAAAGCCATTGCAGATTTTAGTTTTTAAAGCCTAGCTTTAGGCTAAATTTAAAGCAATCCTCCTGGTCTGTGAACTAAAAGTGAGAGTTTCTTCAGGTGATGTACATTGTGGGGGCCATTCTAGCATTATGAAGTCCGGGGAGATTCTCTATTACCAGCTAACCACCAGTGCTATTGCAAACATGCCATTGCCCAGGCCAGTATATTATCTCCTGCGTTTTGCTGAGCAACTGGGCCACATACGTGAAGATATTACCTTTAATCATTTCAATTGGACTCGGAACCGGAACTATGGCAAAATATTCATTACATTTGGTACAGAACAGGTACATTATACATTATGTTTCATACAAACAGGTACATTGTACATTATACATAGTGCCATTCTTAGAGCAGTCTTTTCAGAATTGTAACATGCCATATATGCACTCCTTAGAAGAGGTACATTATACATGATGCCATTTTAAGAGCACTCATTTGAGAGAGAGAGAGAGAGAGAATGCAAAAATTCAATGCTATTTAAAATCACTTTAAAAAAAGGGCAATGACTGTGCTCAGCTTGATTAACTGGAATGGGTTATGGGATCTGATGCTTGCTGACCCTTACTGTGTGATTGACACCATCTTTCAGGATGAGAAACCAGAGATCATCACACAACTTGTGAAAGGAAAGTTCATGAGACCAATAAGACTGGGGAAAAAGATGAGCAATCTGCAGGAGGAGACATCAACTTGTACCATAACACTGCCGTTTCAGATCTGTAAGCGGAAGCTGATTGAGGTGGCTTTAAAGGCTTGTTGAGGGAGTATGACAGATACTATAAGCATGAGGCAGACAAAGGGGAGCTTAGAAAGGTTAGGAGATTTCTGAGCTAGCTGCAGCAAATGCAGACATGAAAGAGCATACAAAAGGAGAGCCTGGAGCTCTCATTCAGGGCATCAAACAAAAAGGCTGGCAACAATGAGGAGATCAATGTCTCATCTGAGGATATGGGGGCATATTTGCTACCATGCTTGCAATGCCTAAGCTATAACAATCAACATCAGTACAGCCTGTTTGGGGTATATCACTTTCCAACCCATCATAGGCAACCTAGCTTTGTGAAAGGCATTAGCAGATGAGAATCAATGCGACCAGTCATTGTGTGCTCTAACATTCGTTAGAAAAATGCTGATGGAAATCTTAGGTGCACCTTCTACAACTAACCATATTTGCATCCCCTGTAAAAACAATGACATCTCACCTAGACATATGCAGAGAGCATGTGTGCATCCCATTGCCCATACTCGTTTTTTATGTCTTTGCGGAATAATACAATTGTGATCATCAAGCTCTTCAGCACTGTAACATTACCTAAACACATCTCTCTCTCTCTCTCTCTCTCTCTCTCTCTCTCTCTCTCTCTCTCAGAGAGCATTTTGGACTCTGTTCCTACCACATCAAAACTCTCCTCCCTTCTCTCTCTTTCTCGTAAAGGATAATTGTATTTGTATTAATTATTGGAAAAGCACAAGAGTCACAAATTGATTAAATGGACAGCAGAGGAACCGAAGAAATTGTCACATGCCATGAGACAAATCATCCCTAGGGAGAACACCTGCATGCTACACAACATCAAGCTGCCAGTGAAGACCACCTCTCAGATGAACAGTACGACTTTGCACACCAGATTGGGAATAAAAAATGCAGGCATTCCAGTTTTGGCTATGTGGACCACCCCAATCACCCCAAAAACGCAGGAAGTGAAACACAATCTTCATATGTGGCCACACAGGATCTGAAAATTTAGGCTTGCCAAACACCTAATCACAAGGATTCATAATACTTCCCACCACACACACAACACCAAATCTTAGACAAAAGGGACTAGATCTTTCTCACTATCAAGCAAGAGAGAAACCGATGGTGACATGTCTCCACATTTGTGGTATAGAAGAAGCACGAACCATTAGAGATACTGTGTCTGAAAAGTGCAGAAGCAAGAGCGAGGCCAGACATCAGCATTCGCTAACTAAATACTTTGCATCTGAAGGGGGGTTTGTTGATTCAACCCTCCATTACTGTTGATTTCCACCATATCATGCTTTTGTGGAGGTCCCAAATGGGAATTGCCCTTGCTTGCTAGCTAGTCATGATCCTTAATAAACAAATGATGAATTTAATTAACTGAGATGAGCTCTAAACGCAGCCATTCCTCAATGGATTGGTCGAGTAATATCCCTCAAGTTAGTCTTTAACCAAAATAACAATGGCAAATAATAGGATAGCATGGACGACATAATTGTCTAAGTCACTTTAAGATGCACGTGGAAAGATTACGCTTGCAATTATCAATAAACAAATCATTTGCCAAGCACACATGCAGAAACCAATCCAGCAATTGCTTACACAAACCATTCACATCTAAAGGATAACCTAAGTGCCTGGCAATACTTTCTTTGGTTACCACCTCCCCTCGATACCCAAGGCCTGCAAGACACATTCTATACAATTGATGAGGGTTGATTTGGTGGTGATAATATGCAGCCCTAAATCCTGAGTAAATAAATCTCATATGCCTCAAGCGTTGCAAAAGTTAACTTTATCATCCTTCAAGATCATAAAAGTATCATAAGCCAAGGCCTTGCCAATGAATTATTGATATGAAGGATGAAACAAGGCTACCAGCTCCCCAATTGTAGCTAAGCATGAGAACATTGTCAGAATAAGTGTCTTGCAAGAGCCAAAAAAGGAGGACTTGAGGGGCAGCCTTGTTTGATCAATTGAAGAAGAACAAATGGCTCTATAACACTAGCATTAAGCATGATTCTCAAGGATGAATCCCTACTAATAGTATATATCAAATGAGACATTCTGGGCTCAAACTCCATATTTTGCATAAGATAGATAAGAAAATACCATTCAAGCTAATCAAAGGCTTTCTCCAAGCCCAACTAAATCAACACTATTGATGTGTGTGTTGTGTGTAGTCAATATTCATTCACATATTTAATATGTTATGTAAAATATTTCTCCCCTTGATAACTCCATAATGGCCCAAATGCCCAATATCAAGAAGACTCATGCAAATGATTAGCCAACACTTTGGAAAAGATAGTATACATAGTTCTCGTCACAACGAAATGGGTCTCCAGCACTCGGGTATAGAAGACAAGACAACCTTAAGAATCAACTAAATAATATCGTCTTTCTATGAGACAAGCATAATTCCCGACATCCAAACTTTATAGCATATAGTGATCAAAGATGCTGCCAAGTGACTGGCATAAAATACAAAAAACCCATTTGTAAGAGTATCCTAATCAAGGCTTTTTTCCTTGAGTAAATGCAACAAAACATCCATCACCTGATCCTCACTAATCTTAGCCCTCTAAACTAGTAGTTATATCAGGGGAAACTTGATCTTGAATCAACATATAAAACACAAATTGAGCATTAACAATTTTATCTAAAATGGGTTGCTAGACCCAAGCAAATCCATGAAGTATTATTAGTACCTTTGCATTATAGTCTGGGGATCAATGATGATGATCATTTAATGAGAAAAATTTTGTAGTCATACCACATTCTCTTGTGCAAAAGAGGCATGCAATCCCTAACAAAATTTACACGACTAACCGTTGTTGTCCTACAATCCCTTTGTTAAAGCTGCAAGTTTAGCCTACTGATAAGAGTGCACTTAAAAGTGTTTGATGAGGCCTAGCAATTGCAAATATAACTAGACCAAAAGAGTATCCTCTAGAGAATTAGCAAAAAGAGACCGAACCACTGTTCCTAAGCAACATCCTATCTTTGTTTGCAAAGAGGAGCAATTGTCTAGCAACTCTTTGCACATTACAAATCAACAAGTCAAAGGCTACTATGTAGGACTGTTGATATCTCTATCTCTGCCACAGGTTGCAATCTCAATCTCTCTCTCTCTCTCTCTCTCTCTCTCTCTCTCTCTCTCTCTCTCTCTCTCTCTCTCTCTCTCTCTCTCTCTCTCTCTCTCTCTCTCTTTGTGCGTCCCGCGGCCCACCCAAAAGGATTGGCCCAAGCATTATTTGCGTCACCCATATGGCCCCGGGGTCTTGGTATCCTAAAAATCTATCGCATTAAAAAAAAGAATAACATGACTACCATCACACAAAGTGACCAAGAGATGCTAGCACGTGAGGGAGCTAGATCATCCCAGGTAAGAAGACCTCCATACTCAGGCTGGTTACACACTGCCATTGCCTGCCCAATCTGCGCCTAGTTGGTGGGCACAGGAAAAGTTGACCTGGGCGGCCGTCACCTGCTTACACATTGGGCGGCGGACACTTCTCGTGGTCATTAAGTGTCCGTCCATCTTCCGTCTGTAATCGTTTACACACCGGGCACCACCTATGCATCGCACACTTCTCGACTCATGTGTGAATGAGTGGATGCTATGGATGTTGATCGTTAGTGATATAATAATTACTATTTGAATACCTATTTAAACACAATCATTGATGCTAGATTTAAAAAAATGACTATTAAAATTGAAAAAAAGTGATTCATAAAACTAAAAGTGTTACAAAACTATAAAAAGTGACTAATAGAATTAAAAGCATTACAAACTTTTAAAAAACGGCTTATAACACTAACACAATTTAGTAATGAAAAAGAGACCAGGGGAGTTGAACCCCTTCACCATGCTATTTAGACATGGCTCTACCCAGCTCTCTACGGAAAGGTGGAAAGAGGGAAAAAAATTTAGCACACCACCCCTCTTTCCACCTTTGCACTGTAGACGCTACTGAAGTTTACTCACCATTGTCTTCGTCATTGATTTCCTCTGCAAAGTCAGAATCACCAAAGACTGTTTTCACATTTGTGTTCTCCCTCTCTCGAAACATGGCTCGAGCGATGTTGTCTCCTCGAGATGCCCCCCAGGATGGCTTGCCTCCGGTGTTGGCTCTGCTGCTTGAGCTCTTTGTATTGCTTGTGTGGTACCTGTGTTAGTTAGCGTAGCAACCTCTGCTAATCCATTCCTCAAACTATTTTGCTGGTCCATATCTTGACGAGGTGCATTACTTTCTCTCTCAAGTTCTGCTGTCGCTTCACGTATCCATGCATCATCAAAACTATCTTCATACACAATGCATATATTATGTAGAACAAGGCATGTTGCCACCATCTTTGGGACATTTTGTAAAAGCATATCACATCTCTTCAACAAAATATGAAATTGCGCTTTAAGGATGCCAAATGCCCTTTCAACTGGCATACGAGTACTTGATTATATGTAATTCCAATGATAACGTTCTGAAGATAGTCCATCCTTACCACCATTGAAAGGAGGAAGCATCCAAAAGCGTGCAGGATAAGCACAATCACCTAGTAGATAGTATTGTCCCAAAGCTTTGTTTAAGCATCGTTTTGCTAGGTCTGAACGTTGAAAAACATTCCAGTCGTGCATAGAACCTGCCCAGCCAACGTCATAGGCCCAAACAACACAATTGGCTGCCACACTTATCTGTAGAATAATTGAGTGGAAGCCCTTCCTATTAAAATAATCTTCATGGTTCTATCTTGGGGCAATGATGGGAATATGACTGCCATCTATTGCACCAACAACATAGAGTATACCTCGAAGGGCTTGAAATGCATCTGCATTTTTTTGCATTTGTTGTGATGTTGGCCACTTTATGTACATACCATGCAATCCACATGCGGCCAATGCATCGCAAAAGTCCAGAACAGCCATCTGTGTAAAAGAAGTTGAGACTCCGTACAAATTAGCTATGAGTCCCAAATTTGAGCCACTCGCCAAGCGATGTAGAGCCACACAAACCCGCTTCTCCACAAGTATTGCTCTTCGATAGTTCGTGTTCTTGTGTCGCATTTGTGGTGCTAAGATATTCAAATGTACTCCTGCTAACTCGTAACCTGCTTTTGAACATTCGGTTTGAATAACTCCCCAGAAGCCCCTGCTCCATAAAAGTTTGTGGTCTTGGATAGGCCCAACATGACCATCGATCGTGCCTTCGCTGACTTATCCTAGCTTGACGTGCAACATAACCACAAGCCATGCACTCCATCAAAGTATGCAATTGCATATTGTCATCATCCCCGTCATCCAAATCACCTAACAATAGCTGAAACATTGCCATGACAACAACTGTAACACCGATGACACACATTATCAAAAGACTTTCGTCATCCATTCACCTGTCAAAAGATTTGATGAAACTCTATGAGAATTGAATAGAGATGTTTAGGTAGAGTAAAAAACATTTTTTTTAAAAAGTTCCAAATTCATCTAAAGTTCAAACCATCATTCCTTTTTAAGACTTTTGATTACATCTAACAACCCAGATACAGAGACAAGTGTATCCATGATAATGAGCTTGCGCTCTTCAAATGCTTTCTTTTCCTCTAGGTTTGATTTCTGGTTGGCTAACATAGATCAAACAGTGCTAGCCATGTCACTAAGAGACTCCTCTATCTTTCTACCCTTCTTATTGCGTGCTCCTTGGCTAGTTGTTTGATCTTGCCCAATCTTCGAAGGCTCATTGGATCCAATGTCTTCCTGGGTGTGGTCACATGGATCATTGGAGATAGATGTAGTGTTGTCTTCTGGAGAAGACAACCCACCAACAGATGAGGCATGTGCATCGTTGACAACATTTGCACAATTCCACATATATTCATCCACAAGATCATACCATTGACAAATGATCATGCGATCATTACCTGATATCGCATTGTGGGCCTTATCCTTTCTATATGACTCATAAACGCGTCCCCATCGTTTTCTGCATGCCTCACCATCTTTGTCGAACTCTGGAAATAGAGATGCTAGTTGTGTGGCTACCTTCGACCATATATCCACTCCTTGCTTTGGTGGCTTTGAGAACTCCGCATAAGATGGATAAGAAAATACCATTCAAGCTAATCAAAGGCTTTCTCCAAGTCCAACCTTTCCGCACCCTCTTTGCTTTAGGAGGTTTTGGCGCATCAAACTCAGATGAGGTTCGCTGTCGACGCTGCTTGTTGGCATTCTTGGAAGATGGCACCATTGATTCTTGAGTCGAACCAAGTCAACCTCTTCACATGTGTCATGGACTGCATCACAGGAACTTATTACTTGTGGTTCTTGTTGTGATGGTGCCAGGGGGCCATGTTGAGGACTATGTGCGATTGGACGACGAATTACATGATTGTGTGTTGTTGTGGGTCCCTCTACACCTAAATGTCTTGGTCGTTGGAACGGTGCTAAATGAGGAGAATGAGGATTGGTCAAAGGAGGGCTGTTCGGAAACACATTTACCGCTGGAATACTGCCAACCACACCATGGCTTGGAAGGTGGCTTGGAACACCCAAACTTTGGCTCGAAAAGTACATAAAGTCTTTATTGCATATTGCATCCTGACTCATTTGAGACATGAACTGTTGAAACTCCTCCATGGGAGTGCTCTCTTGAGAATCCATCGAACTCCACCTTATGCATAAAAATTATCCATAATTTACAATATGTAAATGGACAAATAGGTTTATTGTTCAATAACTTTATTCTATCCATAACTATGAATTGTAAAGTTAAAATAGCTTTAATGAAAACTAACTACAATATGTCAAAACTTATCAAGTAAGTAACATGTCAAAACTTATCAAGCAAGTAGAATGTACTTAGGTTTTTACAAAAACATAATTTAGTTTGCAAATATGTTTCATGAGCTTGGCTAAACCATGATGCCACCTATCTAATATTCTTGGGGTAAAAAAGGGGATAAGGGGATGACTGCCCAAAAGGGATTTAGGGTTTTGCATATAAAGTTGAAAAGTGAATGAGAAGCTCATTCTTGTGTGTGGCCAAAAGTGGCTCTCTTCTTCTTCTTCTTCTTCTTCTTGATTGCTTGAGCTTGTGCTTGAGAGAGGGAGTGTGAGAGTGTGAGGGATTGAGTGTGTGAGGGTGAGGGACCGTGGAGGAGAAACTCTCCATCTTCTCCTCTCTTCTTCTCTTCTCTTCTCTTCTCTTCTCTTCTCCTTCTTGATTGCTTGAGCTTGTGCTTGAGAGAGGGAGTGTGAGAGTGTGAGGGATTGAGTGTGTGAGGGTGAGGGACCATGGAGGAGAAGCTCTCCATCTTCTCCTCTCTTCTTCTATTCTATTCTCTTCTCTTGTCTAGCTCGCGACAATGGAGCTTGGAGTGTGGATCTTGAGGATGGAGCTCACTTGAAGCTTGCACTTGGATCATGGAGCTATCGAAGTGCTCGAGAGAGGAGGTAACTTGATCGGCATAGAGGTAAGCTCACTACACCCATAGAGATGGATGGCGCATCAGCTATATGAGAGGTAGCCATTAGTGCTCGGCTTGGAACGCTTGAAGCAATAAGCGCTCCGTGGGTCTTGGCGGTTGAGCGAGAGCTCCAATAGAGCATTTTTGGGCTGAGGTAGTTATTACTGTTGTACACTTGATAAATCGGTCCCCATGTACTACTCTTAACTATCACATTGCAGAGGAGGTATGGTCTAGAAAACCTCCCTCATATGCTCATTTCCGTGTCTTTGATTGTTATGTAGATTTTTTTGTCAATTGAAGGAGAAAGGTCACATCATTATGGTTCCAATTAGGACAAAGGTTTGGCTCCTTATTGAAACCAACGATGGTAGTTGTATGTATCCCCCTCCTACACACAACCTCCCTTGATGGGAATCAGAACATTGCCCTTGGGGGATAGATATGGACCAAGGTGTTACATTGGAAAAAGAGAGAAAGATCTTTACTTGGGTATAAATGGTGATAAACATAATGAGGTGGAGGAGAGACACTCAAGAAGAGAAAAGAGAAAAGGTTTGTGGACATATTGCATTCTCTCTTTTGTTATCTTATTTTGGGATTGTTATGAGTATGGTATTTAATAGTTTGAAGCTATATCAGTATTCTACATATGCACAAGAAAAAAATACTGGCTATGGAGATGAAGAAGTTGTTCTTGATGAGGTTATCACGAAAGAAGGGATGCTAGCTTCACTTTACAACCTTTCAAATTATGCATGTGGAGCATCTTTAAGTGTTTTGTTACTTTTTGAGGAACTGGCATTTACATGGCATCCAAAAGGGATTTGAGGTAATATGGAAAAAGTGGAGACACAAAAGACAATAAGATTCATATTTATCTTGCAACATGATCTTCACAATACTGACAATCTAGTTAAGAAGTGTATTGCATTGGCTAGAACTATGTGACTATAGGTAAGGATTTCTTGGATGGGAAGAAGAATACTACTTTCTCAGAGATTCATCATTTTATGTGCATGCATAGACCTATTGGAGTAAATTATACTAGAAAGGGGAGGTCCAATGGAATGGGAAACAAATCTCATATTCTTGGACCTTCCTTTTGGAGGCTCACATTTTGGTGACACTTCCCATCCCCCTTGTGATAGATTTATTTTAATCCCTTTGACTAGAGAGATTTTAGTACTTTGACTATGCACATGTTTGGACATTTATTTTATCATGACTTAAGAGTATTATCCATGATGAATTTTCATTAGTTTTCCCTTGTATGGTACCACAATATGTGAACAAAATCATTATTCTTGCTAATACCATAGTTTATATTTTGACAATATAGCTTGACATGTTGCGTGTTATTTATTGGTGTGTTGTCTTTCAAGAGAATTCTTCATATGTACACAAAAGTAGTGGCAATATCCATGGCAAATGACCCAAGATATGATATAAAGCAACAAGAGCATCCTAGACGTTGCAACCACTTCATTAATGATGAATGCGAGTCATCCTGACTTGGAAATTCTCATGTAATGTTCTATGCAAATACTATATCATGTCATGTCACATTCTTGTACTCATTATCTCCAATATTGCCTTTTGTATTGATTATCTCCAAGAGAGTTTTTTGTTCTCATACACACTATGTTATCGTACCTTTAATCTATCTTCATAATATATACATGTAGTTATCCATTCATAAATCAAAACTCAAATACCCCTCAATTATGACACATTATTTTCAACCATAATGATTTAAATGTCAATGTGCTTGCTTAAGCAATACACCCTTGTTCTCTCAAATAGTTTCCTCTCTTCTAGTGATATTATTGCACTACCTACATCATCTTGAAGTTGTCCCAATGCTTGCTATTTCTGGAGCTTTCACATGGTGGATGTTCATTAGCACAACATCCACCCCCTCTACTCTACACATCCTCCAAATGTGCCAACAATGCATCCACCTAGGTCAAACACCCATATAGTTCACTCTACACTAATCATGCAAAAAAGCATCCATCCACCTAGATCATAGATCAAAATGACAAGCCTTTGCACAATTCGAGCACCACACAAGGAACCCCCTCTAGGATCATAAGGCCTTGGGTGCACATCATACACTAGAGGCTGTGGAACCTTCATATACATGCTCGAAATGTACCCATCAACAAAGATGTAGCAACTTCCCTGTTCTTTGTGAATCCATTGCTCTATTCTAGCTTGAAATCTATGGAAATTTTGCCATAAAATATCTTGATTGCCCATAAGAGAAATAATAACTAGCAAATGCAGCCCATTTCAACTTGAATATCAAAGGATGTATATTCTTAGAATTAATCCACAACCAATTTGGACACCTTGTGGCTATATCTCAAAGCATGTTATTTCATTATTTGCATTTTAGGGGAAGCCAAAACCTTCCTAATGGCAATTATAACATTTGCCAAAAGTGGCCAATACACTTTTGGGCATCCTTCAACCTCCATCTACATAGGACAATCTTGTTTAAGCAACTTATGGAAATCATCTTTGAGTCTCCATGGCACTAGATAAACCAAGCAATAGTCAAAGAAAGAAGGGAGTTTGCTTAGCAGTAATGTGCATTGTTTAACTATCTTTAATACTATCTCCTAAAAACTATGAGGATTTGAAAAGATTTTGTTTTCACATTCTTGTTGCATGATACAGTGCAACCCTTACTTAATCCATGAAAGCAAAGAAATATGAATAAGGAAAACCAAGATAGCATCCTTTTCATGAAAAGAGGCAAATGATTTCAATGCCTTTTGGTGTCCAATGCATATCCAAATCCTACATAATATTTCAATTGTGCTCCCATATTCCCCAAGTAGGATGTTGGAAAACTCCAATAGTTTCTTTGTTTAATATATTATGCTGACTTACAACTTGAGCTTTGAGGCATTTGTGGTAGTGATATGGCTGACAAATACATTGGATGTATGCGCCAATGCACAAAGGCAAGCCTTTCTCAGCACAGTGCTACATGTCACCCAAGCAGAGGGCAATGATTCAGTGGGAGGGTAAGAAGGAAGCTGGAGTTGACTACCCGAGCGCTAAGATATGGCCTTCAAGAATGGGAGCTTCCCACCGGCACAGGAATCACGAAGGAGCAGCAATTCCACTACTTGCGCCGTGTCGGCCTCTCCACCGTTGAGCTCAAGGAACTAGGGTCTGAAGAATAGGAGCAGCCTGCACCACCACCACAAGTGGCCCCAGCAGTGGCCGAGCAGAATGCCGAAGAGGGCCCGGACTTGGAGCAAGATGCTGAAGAAGAACAACGAAGAACGCCCAGTCCGCCTCTACCAGACCTCTTGCCTGAAGAGCCCGAAGATGCCCACATGCCTGAGCGCATTGTGGCAGCCAGAAGAAGAAGGCAGGAACTGGCAGAGGAAGCACAACGCAAAGCATGGTCACTACCCAGACAATTCCCTGAAGAGCCTGTGCCACTACAAGGGGATCCCAACCCCATCGATTGGCCTCAGGAATTGATCATATGGCGTGACCAGGAGTTCCAGACGAGACCATTTGAGCTTTCATTTGCCTATCCACACTCGTTGGACCGTGCCTTGCCTCTAGGCATTTTATCCAAGATCAAGGACCTGGCCAATGATCTGGCAAATAGATGGATAGAAGAGAGGAGCCTTATAATAACCAGGTGGAGGCAAGAGGTTACAAATTACTGGCAGGACAAGGTGAACATGGTTCCCAAAACCGTCCAAGGATACAAGGCACAACCGAAGTGGCAGAGCTCTACATGCCCTACCCCCATAGGCATGGAGTTGATTATGACCGCACTATTCATGGGGATTTTGACTTTCCTAGAATATATATCGTAAATGCCCGGAATCCCGAGGAATGCCTAGTTTTTAGAGTAGAGGATCTCCTTCCATCCATCAACCGCTTCCTCGTGGATTTTTCTTCTTGCCTGGACCCAGCCTTCCTAACCACCTACAATTATCTTAGGTTCATCAAATTCCTATTAATGCAAAGGCCTACAACCGAGGAATCCCACCTTCCCCCCTCTTTTTTGACATCAACCTAGGGATAGATAGTAGGGCTATGACTAGATTAATGATGAGGGCAACCCTGCTTCCCTCCTTTTGCCTAGAAATCTTAGAGAATATGAATGATACCCGCTTCACGAGGTGTAATCACCCCTTCTTTTCATCCACACCTCTGAAGGCCAGGGCCACTATTAAAGAATACCTACAAAGCCACGCATTTCTATCCCAATGCCTGCGACCACCCCGTGCTTCGGCTGAAGGTGAGAGGCATTAGCCAGAACGCCTTCTTTGTATGCAATTCTTTAAAAAAAAAACAAAAAAAAAACAAAACAAAACAAAATAAAAAAAAGGGGCACGAGGGCTCACTTTACTCATACACCTAGGGTTCACCCCTAGCTTCTCCCTCCACTTCACGCTTAGGGCACATCAAGGGCAGGACTTCCAGACCTGTCACCCTAAGCTCTACACTGCACCTCCAACAACACATGAACTGGGTCCTCAAGTGTGGGACATTACCGAGGGCCTAGACTCATCTCCCAATTCCACTGCACCTACACTTACACCACACCGTGAGACAAACACACCCCTTAGGGAGTGCACACCTTTCTCTTGCAGGCTACGATCGTAACTCAGTTATGGACCCACCATTGGCATACATCTTGGAACCATGTATTCTTCAACTGATTACGGAGCCCCGATTTTGACAGTCGTCGCAAAAGGGAAGTTACAATTGCGTGACAAATGCCGAGCACCTTCATGAAGATCAGAGCATGCCGGGATCCCTCCCAATCATCAAGAATCAACACTCCATCATCTCTCATTCATAGCAGCACCTTTTTTATTGTAGTCATCTACCCACCAATTCCACTTACCAGCAACCCCAACTACCCTACTACTGCCCACCCCAGTGCCATGGGACTGACACTCCGCTAGGAGGGGGTAATGTTTACCGCAGCACAGAGGATCGGAAAATGGAGCAGAAGTGCGGGAAAAATGAAAGAAGGAGATAACCAAAAAGGCACAAGACAAAGGAAGGAAAAGGCGCCCCGAATGGAGGTCAGACCCTGAAAATTTGAATGACGACCTCCCCAGAAGGCTTCACTGTCGCCTCGAGAAAAGAAAAGAGTAAAGCGCACCATTAAATATGAAGGCGCTCCCGAATCTTTGTAAAAAGAGCGCCGGGATCACTCCTGTGCAAATTGTATGCATTAGTGGGAATGGGATAAGTTAGAACGGTGGGAAATAGGAAAAGAGGGCCTAGGCTAATGGCCGGTCATGTAAAAAGTGGGGATGACTGCCCAAAAAGTAGGGCATGTATATAAAGTTCAAAAGTGAATGAGAAGCTCATTCTTGTGTGTGGCCAAAGCTTCTTCTTCTTCCTCTCTTGTTTCTTGCCTTCTTGCTTGTTCTTGAGTGAGAGAGTGAGGGAGTGTGAGAGAGTGAGGGAGTGAGTGTATGAGAGTGAGGGATCGTGGAGAAGAAGCTTCCCATCTTCTCTCTTCATCTTCTCTTCTTCTCTTCTCTTCTCTTCTCTTGCGCGGTTATGGAGGATGGAGCTTGATGGAGGGGGCTTGAGCTTGCTTGAGCTTGCCACAAGGATCGTGGAGCTATCGGAGTGCAAGAGAGAGGAGGAACTCGATCGAGCATAAAGGTAAGCTCACTACACCTGTAAGGTAGGCATTGCACGTCGGCTATGTGAGAGGTAGCCATGGCCGCTAGGCTTGAAATGCTTGATCAATAAGCGGTCCGTAGGTCTTGGGGTAGAGCTTCATAGTTCCCCTCCAAAACACATCGTATGTGTCTTGTAAATTATAAAACTACTTTTAAACCATTTTAATAGTCCCTCTTTCTCTCCGTTTCTCTATGTTTCTCTCTCGATTACTAAGCAATTTTGCTAATGTACTTTTGTAACTTAGATTGGATTAGATACATAGAATGATTGAAGCTTTGATATGTTGGGACTTTTTGTATAGTTTGGTTTTGCAATTAGGATATATATGCCTCCCTCCCCCTCTCTCTCTCTCTCTCTCTCTCTCTCTCTCTCTCTCTCTCTCTCTCTCTCTCTCTCTCTCTCTCTCTCTCTCTCTCTCTCTCATGGGCGAGCGCACCGTCTTTGTAGACATATACATTGACTGGGTTGTAGGCATTAACTCAAATACGATGGTAGTGGTTTTGTGTCTTGATATTTAATCTTAATATTTAGATATTTAAATATTAAATGTGTCTATACATTGATAACATGTTTTATGGCCATCCGATCAATATGGGGTGTTCACATCGAGCAATGGCAGAGACTATGTGTTGCGTGTTCGTAGGGACATACTTACATCCACAAGGTATGAGCGACGGCAGGTTGCTAGGATCAGGGCTCAGAAAGGGATTCTGGATCGTGGTAGACCCATTCGTAGAGATATTGAAAACCTTACATTTCATTAGGAGATTCTAAGTGGTCATCATGAACTAGGCCAACCACAGTTTGGTATAGACGTGGCTAATGTTTTGCCATCAATCGGATAGAACCATCAGGGGATTTCAAGCCCTACGACAGTTCGGTATGGATTTGACAAATGCTTTACCATCAGTGGGTGGTTGCAATGGTCTTAATCATGGATTATCGAGTCACACGTTAATAATGTTTCAATGTCTAAGTTCCAAAATGGGGGGAATCTTAATGAAGTTGTTTGTGAGAGCGTGTCTCATTGTGTTGAATTTGTAAATGGGGATAATGAGCCAATTGAACAACATGTTGGTTTAGATTTTGGGAATCACCACAATGTGGAAAATTCTGTGGTTAATGAGTCACGTGTTCATAATATTGCTGTTTTTGATCCCCAGAGTGGTGGATTGTGCTCCATTTTAAATGCTTTGCCTGCAACGGATGTTCACCTAGCAACATCAATATTGCTATTTCAAGAGCCGGATGTGCATTCCATGGGAAGTCTTTGTGTAATGTGTGAAAGGTGTTTAGCTAAGTTGTGGAGATGCGAGACTGGGGTGCAAGGGTCGATTTTGTTTGGAAGGCACTATTGTCAAAATGGAAAAGTAATGTTGCCACCATTGCAACGTCCACCACAACCATTGTGTGATTTGTTGCATGGTATGCACCCTCAGAGTAGGATATTTAAAAACAACATACGAGCATACAACAGTGCTCTTGCATTTGTATCACTCGGAGCTAATGTTGAGACGAGCTACTTGTTATCGGGAATGGTTACACCTTTAGAGTGCATGGCTCTGTTTATCACCATATAGGTACTTTGCTTCCTGATGTGCAGCGTCAAGAAAGGCCAAGATTTGCACAACTCTATGTTTATGATACCGAGCATGAGTTGCTTAATAGGCTGGGGGTTATGCATGATTTATTAACAAATTTGCTAGGGGAGCTTCAATGTATGATGCATCGACACAACATATATGCACATGCTTTTAGGTTAATGGGTTTGCAATTGCAAAATAATCCCATGCAAGAACTAAGAATGAGTATTTTTGGTGTTCAAAGAACCAGTAAACAATACTCTACTCCTGTAGCAACTGAGATTGCAGCTATCATGCCAGGGCAGGGTGATGATGATACTTTGGATCGTCGGGATATTCATGTTTACACTCGGGGTGGTCGATGTGTTGCTATTTCAAACTTGCATAGAGCATATATGCCAATGCTATATGTCGTCCTTTTTCCTATGGGAGATGATGGTTGGCATGTAAAGGTTCCCTATAGTAATGTTAGTGTTCCTGTTAACATATATGAATTGTCCAATAAAAATTGTGTTACCCAAATGCAATTTTATGCATTCCGTCTTCAATTGCGCGAAGATACTGAGGTGTGCATATTGCGTGATGGTCGACTATTGCAACAATTTATTGTTGATGCTTTTTGTAGTATAGAGCAGTGCAAGTTAACTTGGTGTCACCAGAATCAATCTATGTTGTAATTGGAGGCCTACAAAGGCCTGGCAAACATAGTGGGGGCAAACGATAATGGGCCAATGTAGATTGTTGGTGCCTCTATTGGCAAGAGGATAGTTTTACCGTCGTCATTCATAAGTGGGCCAAGGCACATGTATCAATTATATCAGGATGCCATGGCTACAGTGCGATGCAAGGGAAAACGTGACATTTTTATAACAATGACATGAAATCCAAAGTGGTTGGAGATAACTAATGCTTTATTGCCTGGGCAAAGTGCTTATGACCGTCCGAATTTGACTGCTCTTGTGTTTCATAAAAACCATGCTAGTTTAATGTACACGTTGTTGCGGAAGGATCTCTTTGGAAAGGTTGCAGGCTATGTTACTGTGATTGAATTCCAAAAGAGAGAGCTACCACATTCTCATACTTTGCTAATTTTAGAGCCTCTTTCAAACCTTCTAAAGCATGTCACTATGATAGACTAGTTTGTGCTGAGTTGCCCGATAGAGTTAAGTTTCTAGCCTTATTTAAGACAATTTCAAAGTGCAACATTTATGGCCCTTGCGGAGGATTGAACTCCAAGAGTCCCTGTATGGACAAGGTAGATGTACTAAAGATTACCCGCGAAAATTAGTGGGCATGACAACGGTTGATAGTTCTGGCTATCCCATTGATGGAAACTCTGTGATCATAAATGGTAATGTTATTGATAATCAATGGATTGTTCCATATAATCCATTCTTGAGTAAGAAATACAATGCACACATAAATGTGGAGGTGTGCTCGACAATTGCAGCTGTTAAGTATTTGTATAAGTATGTGTACAAGGGGCATGACCGTGCAACTGTCAAATTTTCTGTTAGGGTTGATTCAGTCCGAAATGGTGGCAATGTTCACAAGGTGGACGAGATCCAAAGTTATTTGGATGCATGATATGTTTCTACCTCTGAGGCATGTTGGCGGATCTATGATTATGCATTGCATGATGAAAATCCTGATATACAACGTTTGCAGCTACACTTACCTAGTGAGAACTATGTGGTGTTTCAGGATACAGATAGTATACTAGATGTTGTGCGGAATGAAGACCTCCAGAAAACTACTCTTACTAAATGGTTTGTGTGCAACTGCGTTCATCCAGAGGCTAGGACTATTCACTATCAGGATTTTCCAACGTATTGGCTGTGGAATGCATGACATAAGATGTGGACTAGGAGGAAGCGTGGGAATACATGTGATCGGATGTATTTTGTGGCGCCTACCTGTGGTGAGCTCTACTATTTGCGGATGCTTTTAACAGAGTGTCGGGGATGTACTTCTTTTGAAGATTTGTATATTGTTGATAGTGTGATCTATGATACTTTTAGGGATGCTTGCATTGCAAGGGACATGTTGGAGAGTGATGATGAATATGTCGTGTGCTTAGAAGAAACTGCCTCTGTGCAAACTGATGCTCAACTCTGTACTTTGTTTGTTGCAATTTTGGTCTTTTGTGAGCCAGATCGGCCTAGCCATCTATGGGAAAGATTTTTGGTGCCCATGGTAGAGGATATCATGTATAGATTGCAGCTACAGCACGTGCATGCCTCTCTTCGTGTTCTGCAGCATGAGGCGTCTAACATGGCTTTGTTACATCTGCAAGACCTTTTGCATCATGTAGGACGAAGACTCTCTAATTTTAATGGGTTGCATGAACCTCATCAACCAAACTCACAACTGCATGCTAACCCTCTTTTGCAAGATGAATATGCATACAACATATCAGAACAACATAGGGTTTCTGAATCCATGGAGGAAATGTTGAATGAGGGACAAATAATTTCCTTTAGTGCAGTCATGGATGCTGTCGATACAGATATTGGGGATGTATTCTTTTTGGATGGTCCTAATGGGTCTGGGAAGACTTTCCTATATAAATGTTTACTTGCGAAGGTGCGCAGTGGTGGTCGTATAGCGCTGGAAACAACATCATGTGGCATTGCTGCCTTACTTTTACCAGGTGGTCATACAACTCATTCACGGTTTAAAATCCCAGTATAATTAAATAATCGATCCACTTGCAATATTCCTGTTCAAAGTGACCTTGCTCTGTTACTGAGACAAACGAGCCTTATTTTGTGGGATCAGGCTTCTATGACCCATCGATATGCCTTTGAAGCGGTTGATAGAACTCTAAGAGATGCTATGAGTTGTGATAAGCCATTTGGTGGAAAAGTTGTTTTGTTTGGAGGGGATTTTAGGTAGGTCTTGCCGGTTGTGGTAAAGGGAACAAGTGAGGATATTGTTAATGTTGCATTTTGTTACTCTTATTTGTGGCATTACATAAGGGTGCTAAGGCTATCTGGCAATATGCGAGTGTTGACAACTGGTAGTGTGGTGGACAATGGGTTCATTTGTTGGATTCAAGGAATAGGGGATGAAGTGGGTATTACCGAAAGTTGTGAGAAGTTGTGTGTTCCACCTAGCATGGTATTAAAAGGGCAGTCTATTGAAACCTTGATTCATAGTGTCTACAGTGACGTGTCCAATGTGGGTGACTACATGTCGTATTTTAGTGAGTGGGCTATACTTGCCTCGCGAAATACAGAGGTGGCTACTTTGAATAATCGTGCATTGCAACTAATGCCAGGGGAGGTTAGGCAGTATTATAGTGCAGATTCGATTACAGAGACCGATGACTCATTTGTATACTCTGTTGAGTATTTAAATACATTGGACCTTGGGGGTGGATTTCCTCCTCATTTATTACTGTTGAAGATAAATGCACCTATTCTTCGTCTTAGAAACCTAAACCCAGGAAGGGGTATGTGTAATGGTACACGATTGATATGTACATTGCTCACTGTAGCTCCTGATGATATCATAAGAAGGACACTTGCAAGGGTCATCGAGCGTTTATATGATGATGTTAATATTGACATCAAGCTCCTAGTTTTTATTGAAGTTGTACATTGTGGATACATGCAATGTTTTCGGGTGCATATGTATGAGGTTGACCATAAGAAGAGATTTCAACGCTCTCATATTGATAAGATACAGTATGGGTTCAAGGATTTGGGTTGTTTTTGTGATGCTGCATCAACGTTTGTCAGTACCTACGGAATGGTTCACAAATGTTCGACCAGGTAATGATCTTTGTTAGTTGTTCCACGTACTTATATTGTAATTTTTGTTCCAATGCAGGTGATAAAGAGAGAGGTAGGACCATCGCATCGCCCATGTGATTACCAATGGAAACTGTGGGATCATTCCCTGCTTCGCCTTCACATATTTTACTCAGCTCAAAGAAGAGGAAGCTTTCTTTCCATTAGGCGTCTTGGAGACATTGTCCTTTTTTTGTTGGCATCGGCCATTTGCCTATGGTACTTGGAAACACTCTGATGCCTTATACTTGGCCTTTGTGGCTTCATTTTGACTAGGTCTCTTATAGAAATTCTTTTTGTGGTGCTTGGTCTTTGTCTCAGTTATGACCCGTTTCAGTGTAATGTTGTTGTTCTACATACTTATATATTGATTTTTGTTCCAATGCAGGTGGTAAAGAGAGAGGTAGGACTATTGCATCGCCCATGCGATTACCAATGGAAACTATGGGATCATTACGTGCTTCGCCTTCACATGTTTTGTTCAACAAGGAAGATTTTGTTAATGATTACTCAAAGAAGAGAAAGCTTTCTTTCTATTAGGCATCTTGGAGACATTGTCTTTTTTTGTTGGCATCGGCCATTTGCCTATGGTGCTTGGAAACACTCACGTGCCTTATACTTGGCCTTTGTGGCTTCATTTTCACTAGGTCTCTTATAGAAATTCTTTTCGTGGTGCTTGGTCTTTGTCTCTATTATGACCCATTTCAGTATTATGTTGTTGTTTCTAAGTATCGTGTGTGCAAGCATATGATTGCTTACATTGATGTCGAGAGGAAAGTTTGTAAGTATGGTGCATGGAAGAGATTGTTTCTATGTCTGGCATTTTGTGTTACAAATTTTTTAAACTACTTTTAGTTTTAAGTTTGGTGTGTGTGAGAGAGAGAGACACAGAGAGAGAGAGAGAGGGTGCTTAGAGAGAATTGGGGGGAGAGAGTGTGTGTGAGTGAGTGAGTGAGTGAGTGAGTGAGTGAGTGAGTGAGTGAGAGAGAGAGAGAAATAAATCATCTTGGAAATGGAGAGGGGAAATAGGAGGGAGAAAGAGGAGAAATGGATTATTGAGCGAAGTTGTCATGCGATAGCATGGCAACTTCAACTGTCGCGAAGCGGCCTAGCGTTCCGCGCACACAAAGCTCACACGGAACGCTAGTTAAACATTATAACTCAATTTGTCTCATCCATTGACAATTTAATATAATAGTTGAGAGGGACTCGGTACTTCTTCTTTCTAAGGTAAATATTCTAAACACTATATTAGGGAATTTGAGAATTCGTACATAGTTTGGGAATTCTGAATATAGTTAATATTTGGCCACATGGTGAAATCTTGTCCCCTTACTTGAAAGTGAAGTCTATCCTAATTTTTATATAAGTTGTCTTCCCAAGTCCCACTTTGAAGCATGGGTTAACATTTAGCCACATTGCCAGATCTTTACCCCTTATTTGAAAGTGGGACTTGGGAGATTCCCAAATTCTCCAATATGGTGTTTCTATTGTTCTAGCTTTAAACAATCTATCCTTAAATAATGCCATAGATGTTCAAGGTTGAGAAAAGGAAAGATTCTTTGTCATAATGTGTTAAATGGGAAAGTAAAATTGGACATACATTTAAAGATTTAGATAAAGTGCAAACATCACTTGGCTATATGGACAAGTTACGTAAAGGTTTTTCACATGATTAAACAACTTGGACCCCATACTTCCTTCTTAACACTTTTAGTAAGCTTAGATGAAAGGGGAACCTTTAGAGATGGCTTTGCATGACAAATTATTTATCATTACTAAACAAGATTAAGAATGATAGTATACTAACATGCACATATGATAATTTTTGTAAGATGTGGAACATGAGAAATGCCAATAAAAATCCCTAAGGTTTAGGTTAAATTCTTCCTCTTAGTTTGTGATAGAATTCCACAATCATACTAGTGAGCATGGCCATGCACTAATTGGGTACATGATGCTCCTTTGAGAACTAATCCTACTAGCAAAGGTATTCCAAAATTCATGAACATGTGTATACTAGTTAATGACTTCTTATTTATATACAAACACACAACCTTATTGAAACATGTGAAATATACAAAGGAAAATATACTAGTTGATGACTTCTTATTTATATGCAAACACATAAACTTATTGAAACATATGAAATATACAAAGGAAAATATTCTCTTCTATTTCCCTTGGCCCCCTTTTAGACGTCTAATGATTCTCAAGCATGTAGTAGCACTAAAGAGAAATGACTAACAGGCTTGCTAAAAAGCAATATTTATCTTTTTGAACATATCACGAGGACAATAACTTTAACATTCAAAAACCTTCTAAGAGCACATGCAATGGGAATATAGAGACACCTTTGGAGAATGACTTTGACATTACGCATGCCCAAAATGAAAAAAAAGAGAGACATATATCTACATTAGAGAATGTGACATATGATATTGCGTTAGATTTAACTAAAATAGCATCCAATAATAAGAAAATACACAAAACTTTCTCAAATCAACCAAGTTGCATATGCAAGAAGAGAATTAGAATATTAGTGTGGTGAAGAAAAGTGAATAATTTTCAATGTTTCTTATTTTGTGATATCATATGTAAAAGAATCCATAATCCAAAGATGTCCTTTAACCTCTTCTTAGCATAGGTCACAAAAACAAGAAAATTATGTTCGTTTGTTCAAAGTCCCTCATGCCATTTTCATCAAGACAAATGTTCATTATGCATACCAAACAAATGTGTTAATAATGGTGGTCGTCGACAAAATAGCAAATGTGTTAATAATGGTGGTCATCCACAAAATAATATTTAATGTTTTATGAAGTAACTTATCATTATGCTCTTCAAATAACAATTGATCCTTCGAATAGTACTTTGCACATAAGTAGACAAGTTAGTCATAGTATTAGATATATGTTGAATTACAATTATGATTGATTTAATGAAATCTCACTAATGGAAAGGTGATTATTGTGCATAGTACATGAACTATTGCAAGCTATCAAGAAAATTACTTTAAGGGGTTGCTCCTACTATTCACACATTTCACAACATTGGCATTGAGTGCATTTGAAGTTTCATAACAAGATTGGTTGTTGTCAATATATGATATGATTGTAAAAGACCAAACAATACCTTATACGGCCTTTTTGAAATTGATTTGTCGTTTAAAACCTTCCAACTAAATTATAAACTATTACCTTAGGTGATTTAAACATTAGTATACTACAATAAAAGCAAAATAATTTATTGCTTTATGAAACAAGAGAACTTATCAAATATAGTTTCAAAACTATTACATATTACAACTCACAATTAGATCGTGTGTGTGTGTGTGTGTGTGTGTGTGTGTGTGTGTGTGTGTGTGTGTGTGTGTGTGTGTGTGTGTGTGTGTGTGTGTGTGTGTGTGTGTGTGTGTGTGTGTGTGTGTGTGTGTGTGTGTGTGTGTGTGTGTGTGTGTGTGTGTGTGTGTGTGTGTGTGTGTGTGTGTGTGTGTGTGTGTGTGTGTGTGTGTGTGTGTGTGTGTGTGTGTGTGTGTGTGTGTGTGTGTGTGTGTGTGTGTGTGTGTGTGTGTGTGTGTGTGTGTGTGTGTGTGTGTGTGTCCGATACTATGTGCTCCACACCTAGCTTCTCTCAGTACTTCATGCTAGGAGTCCTCCCAATGCTTCAAACCGAGATTCTCTTACTGGTTCCCATCAAAGTTCGAAGCACTAATATTTCTAATACTCAAGGTACTTTACATCCTAATGCACATCCCATTTGGCTTTATACATGTAACAATATTTTCCATAAATGTACCAATAGATTTAAATATTTTTTCAATATGATTCTAGGGTGTATCTAAAATTAAATGAGGAATATTGTTCAAATTCACCACATAAATGTAACTTACATATATACTTGTATGTGAATATACAAGCAATATCTCTACTTATAGTAAGACTAAAGTACCCTAAAAAGATGAATGCATGATGCAATTTTTTATAACTCAACCATACAAAAAGATGAATGAATTTAAAATTTTACTTTTTTTTTTGGTAAGATAGATTCATTATCCCATATCAAATTGAACAATAACTTCATCTTCCAAAATATAGTTTCACTTTTTGAGCATGCATCAATTACAAAAGGTGATCTCTTAACTTCAATATCTAAAAACAAATCAATAACATTGTCGCATTGCTCGCATAAATTTGACTAATAGATATATCCTTATGTATACATCCATTCTTCTAAATCATCCTAAATCAATTATTGGAAAGATAGTCCCTTTTTCTAGTTGAATTATGGAAAGTTGACGTGGGTCAAACTATGTTACACCACATGGATTGGCATTATTGCTTATCATAGCTTTTTATTTTAAAAATTAAAAAACATATTTTTATTGAATGTATTTTATGCAATAAAAGTTTTAGAAGTAAATTTGAGTGAGTATTACTTACAGTGATGATATGCTAACCTCTAGCATCGATAGAGCAATCAATGGAATTTGGATGAAACTAATGCAAAGTAACATAACAGAAAATATCTTGGAACTTCCATTTACTCCAATCATTTGGTATCCTCCTAGTATATGAGCAATATATATTATAGTCATCATGTATTTGCATAATGTAGTAGCCCTAAATATACCTAGAATACAAAATCTCTAGATAAAGGAAAGTTTCCATTGGTAAATCCATATGTTGACAATCTTTCAATTACCTTGCCAAGAGATCTACGAATGATACATTCATTGCTAATGACCATAATGCATCTTGCAACTATATTTGATAAGGTGAGGCAGAATAATATTGGAAGACTAATTGGACCATCTAAAAGAGCATATTTATAAAAACATCAAAAATTAGTATTAATTATCAATTTTTTAATAACATCAACTATAAAGATAAGACACCTTTAAACTAAGCATACACAAAAAGCAAATGACCAATGAAAATAAATTTTATTTAAGGATACTTAAAAATAGTAATTATTATCTTTTTTAAATTTCTTCAATTGTTTTTAAAATAATACTCACCTTATGATCAAGGAATAAATTTTATAAAATAAGAAAAGAAAACAAATATAGCAAATTTTATGATAGGTAAAAATGAAATTATACGATGTAGAGAATTCAAATTCAAATAAGTTTTAAGTGAAAAAGAAAATGAAATTTTACAATGCTATGTATAGAACTACTTTGTATATACGTAAACAAATAACCAAAGAAAATAATTACACATCAATATATTTAGAGACAGATAAGTACATAGAGTTAGAAAATAAATACTACACTAGTTAATAAGAACGATAGCTTATACTACTTTCTTCAAGACTTTTTTGTCCACACATAAACAAATACACAAAGAAAATAAGTTTGATAATATCAAAACATTTGTGTATACAAATTTTATGTAAAGGAGTGTGTTGTGAGAGAGAAAGAAGAGAAAGATGACTAGCCAGTGTAGCTAGCATTTCCCCACACCACTTTCGTACATTCTATCCCTGCCCAAATGTTTTTGTCCGCAAAAACAAAATTGGAACTTATTATAGAGTATGGGATAGAGCAAAATAGAGTACTACTTTGTTTCAGCCATTATAATAGATGAATCAATGAATATAAAAGTATGAAAAGAATAAAGGGGGTATAATCAAGTATATTGAACAAGCATCAATGGAAAATGAGAAAATCCATCACTTGATCATAAATATGTGGCCAAATGAAGGTTGCAGTCATGGAATAGCATGCTATCTATTAGTACCTTGTTGTAGTAAATCTAATATAACTTTTGGTAGGAAGCTCCAATCAGGGCGTTATAGGCATCAAAACATGGGTAATCCTCTCCATTTAATCAAATATTTTTTAATCGTTCTTAATCTAAGATTCTTATCTCGTTGGTCAATGACCTCCTCACGCATATATCAAATGACACCCTTCTCATCCATAGGTGGAAAGTCCTCAACATAATCCATTGTAGATCGAATGAAAAGTTTTAACTGAGTCACATGGAAGACATTGTGAATCTTAGTGGAGGAGGGAAGTGCCAACTGATATGCCAAGTCACTCACTCTCTTCAGAAACCTATAAGGACCATAAAATTTATGAGCTAATTTGGTGCCAGACCCATCTTGGAGAGTAACATAATGAGACTTGGGTACTTTCAAGAGCACTAAATCCCCTTCTTGGAATTCTAGATTATGCCTTCTCTCATCAGCATAAAGCTTTGTTTAATCTTAGGCCTTCTTTCAATTCACTTTATATTGTTAAAGGAGAGCCTGCATACAATCCAACTCTTCCTTACTCTAGGGTTTACCTTTTCATTGAAAATGACCATGGGAAGGAATCCTTGTAGCAATACAAAGCCTTAAAAGGTGAAACTCCTATGCTAGAATGAGTGGAGTTGTTATAGGCAAACTTTGCCAAATGTAACCATTAATCCCATGCATTCTGTACATCATAACAAAAGTGTCTCAAGTAAGTCTCCAACCACTTGGTAATCCTCTCTATCTATCCATCTGTTTTAGGATGGTAAGTTATAGAAGGAGCTAATTTGATGCCCATACAGCTAAATACCACTTGCCAAAAGTTGCTCGTAAACTTGGCATCCTTGTCATGTACTATGACCTGCAATAATCCATGTAACTTGAAGACATGCTCCATCAATTGATTGGTTACTTGAGAAGTTGTATAATGAACTTTTGTAGGGATAAAATGAGCTATGTTGGTGAGTCTATCCACCACTACATAAATGCTATTCCACCTTTCTTAGTGACAACTAAGCCAAGGATAGAATCCATAGTAATATGCATTCATTTACCTTCAAGGATAGGCAATGGTTGTTATAAACCGCTTGGCTCTTTGTTTTGTAAACATGGTATATATGTTGGGGGTAAAGGCGCCTCCGCCTAGCCGCCTGTGTATTACTACACTGACAGTCACCGCCACTACACATTACAGGTGGCGGGCACCCATCACCGTCACTTTATTCTTTATTCTTTTAGTGACAGTTTGAATAAAGGAAGGCCCGGTCACACATTGTGACTGTTGGAGTTCCCATTTATTGTCTCTCTCTTTCTTACTCTTGCTCTCCCGCCATAGATCTCAAGTGCAAGCTTCGATCCTTCTCACCTTTCAACTGGTATCAGAGCATGGCTTCCCGACTCTTGAGCTTAGCTCATGGCATTCTCAGCTTCCCATTGACTCCCCACTCGCATTGGGTCTCCTTCCTGGCAGCCATAGCTCATTCTCTTGAGCTCCCGTCACTCCCCAGCTTCTGAGCTTCTTCCCGGCCTATTGAGGCACCATCAGGGCATTGACATTGAGGTATTGCTTCATTATTTCAGAGTTTTACTTTAGTCCACAGGTCTAGGTAAACAGGGTTTTCACAGGTTGGGGCAGCCATATCTCACACCTCTTGGAGCTTCCTTCACCTGGATCTTGCTTCCAGCCTATCAAGGCTTGCTGAGGCTTGGTGTAGGCCTTCTTTGGTCCCCCATTTGTGCCCCCTTTGGGCCCATTGTTGACACATGGGACAGCAGACCCCTCAGCCAGCTCACGTTTTTTTTTTTGCGCCTATTTCAAAATCTGGCCCAAAAATCATTCTTTTTGTCATATCTCGGGCATTCGGAACCCGATTCAGGCAAGGTAAGAGTCTAAGTTAGGGTTTTGGTATGCTCGGATGCGATGGTGATGTCGGAATTGCCAAATTCTGATAATAGAATATTCTGCAATAGATTTCAGGTCTGAGACAGCATGTATTTGTATGCCTATGCTTGTTTGGGCATGACTACATAACCGGTTTGATTCCTATTGCATCCCGATTGATTGGGGGATTGAAGCTACATGTAATGCTATGATTTTGGTCTAATTGTGGGGCTGGAAATACACAGTTTATAATAGTAAATGCATGCTGAATGCTCTTGGGCTGAAGCTATCTTTCATGCTTTGACATATGCCTATTGGTTCTGGGTGTATGTCTTGGGTTATGCTATGATGTATTGATCTTCGAGGGACGACTTCAAGCTTGTCATTGGATCCGGATGCTTTTGGAAGCTTGAGCTTATTTCAGCCTGCACTTATTGACATTGGTCTATGCTTGATAGTGGTCAGTGCTTTGACAGTTATATGCTATTGGGTACATGCTTGCCCGACGCCTATGGGTTGATGCATTTGTCTTGGCAACAGTGTACCTGTACTTGTTGAGCTTTAGTGCTCTCTGAAGACTTGGCTTGGATTCTCATTGTTGTCAGAGATATTTATTGGGATGTATTCTTGCTCATGGATGCTACCTACAGTTGCTTTGTAGCCGTCATGCTCTTGGGATGCTATTGAGGCATTGTCTTGGTTACCTGTCTTTGGTACTTTGACTTGGTTTGATTGAGTTGTTGAGCTCATTTATCCGCCTTTTGTGCCAGTGGGAGGATCTTGTATGCTTGGCCGACATTGAGCAGGAGGTTTGTGCTATTTGAGCATTTTGCAGATACTTGATACTTTAGGATCTCTTACACTTAAATGTTGCATGGTTCATGCACTAATATCTTGGAGTTGCTTTTGACCTGAGCTTGGGCTTTGCACTCTTGTGAGCATACACCTACTGGTGTTAGGTCTTGCCAGTGTTATATATACTTTGCCCTACTGTCCAGGGGGTATTCCTACTCACTAACAAATGCTTTGGTGACATGTTTGGGTGTTTGCTCAGGATCTTGATAACTGTTTGGTGCTGATTTATGCCCGTTTATGGCTGGTCATGTCTTAGTTGTCATTTATTGACTTGGTGCAGTGATTTGGTCAGAAATTGACTCTCACAGTACCCTGCTTTCATTTATTACAGCAAGCATATAACTCCGGACTGACATGATTTTTCATGCTGAAATATTTTGAAATGATGTCGTTCACTAGTACTTGGTGGGCATCAGCTTTGGTTACACTTTACTCGCTATTTTCTCTCGATTTTGGTGATTTTTTAATCATTTTCTACAATAAACAGCAAGTAGTTTTGAACTGTCTGCAGTCTTCCAGCCTGCATTATGGCGAGTTCGTCCAATGATCATGCTATTTTCAACATCACTAAGCTTGATGGTACAAATTACTCTTATTAGAAGAGCCAAATTTGGCAGGTATTGGTGCAAAAATCACAGATCAAACCATTGAGGTTCAGCGGGGCAGCCACCTGCAACTATGCTAGATGAGGAATGGTTTGAGCTTGATGAGTTATGCAAGTTCACTATTGTATTATCTCTCACATAACAGGTTTGTTACAATGTATTTGAGGAAGAACAGAGTGCATGGCAGTTGTGGGATAAAATCAAGAATCTCTATGACAAGAAAAGTCCAACGAGTCAGATGTATTGGCTGAAGCAGCTTATGGATCTGCGCGCATGAAGGAGAATGTGACCATGTCTGCTCACTTGAGCCAGTTCCATGCTATACTCAAGAACTTGACTTCGTAGGACATCACTTTTGCAGAGGATGTCACTCCTCTTTTCTTGCTTGGTACTCTTAATGAGTCATGGGATGTATTCCACACTGCATTATGTGCCTCTACTGCTACCTTGAAATTATCTGATGTTGAGAGTGCTCTTCTACAGGAAGAGGTTAACTGTAAGAATTTGGATGCCTCTCGTGTATCGCATGCTATGACAGTTAGAGGCAGGAATGATGGGTATGGAAAGCATGGTAGTGGCAGTGGCCATGGACGGGATTCTCAGAAATCTCGGTCCAAGTCTCATGGGAAGCCACGTAGCAAATCTCGTGGCAGGAATACAGATGTTACTTGTCACCATTGTGGGAAAAAGGGCCATATTAGGCCACAATGCCATGAACTGCACAATGAAAGGCGCAAAGATAAGGGGAAAGACAAAGTGCAGGATAAGTCTTCTGATCACAGCATAGTGCCTGCAAAGTCCAGTGTTAAAATTGAAGAGATCAATGTTATGCAGCCTGAGGATGTTGATGATGATGATTATATCCTTGCAGCTTCTTCTAGTGCTTCGCAGATGACAGAGATACACTCTATGTATGCACAGTGTTAGCTCTTGGACTCAGGTGCGTCCTTTCATGTGACACCTTGCCGAGAGTGGTTTCATTCATATCGTACTATTTTGGGCTCTATGCACTTGGGTGATGACAGCTCTCTTGATATTGTGGGCATTGGTGATGTTAGGCTGCAGTTTCCTTCTGGCAACAGTTTTGTTATGCAGGATGTACATCATGTACCTGCTTTGACACACAGTCTCCTGTCAGCTGGACAGCTTGATGACGCAGTTTATCATGTATCTTTTGGAGACTCTGCATGGAAGATCACTCATGGCAGACTTGTGATTGCGAGAGGTGCCAAGGCTAGCAGCCTCTATCCCTTGATTGTCTCTGCTTCTTCCCTTGATCATGTTTTGTCTGTGGGTTCTATCCCCCATGTATCTCTTTGGCATGCCCGTTTGGGCCATATGTCTTTGAAGGGAATGCAAATGCTTTCTAGTTTGCAGTACTTACCACCCCTTGATTATGCATGTTTTGATTCATGTGAGCATTGTCTTTATGGCATGCAGACTAGGTCTACGCATAAGAAGTCTGGTAGGCCACGCATAAGTGAGCCCTTGGCATTGGTACATTCGGATGTCTGTGGGCCCATGCCTTGTCAGTCTATGAGTGGTGCAAAGTATTTTGTTACTTTCATAGATGATTTTTCATGGTAAGTTTGGGCTTATCCCATTAAGCTAAAATCCGATGTCTTGGCTGTGTTTCAGAGATGGCTTGCATTGGTTGAGAACCAGTCTGGGTATAAGCTAATATGCCTAAGGACAGATAATGGGGGTGAGTATTTCTCACGTGCTTTTGAGCAGTTATGTGATGAGAGGGGTATTAAGCGTTAGTTGACCGCCCCTTACACCCCCCCAGAATGGTTTGGCTGAGCGGATGAATAGAACCATCTAGGAGCGTGTACGCAGTATGCTTAGCCATGCAGGCCTACCACAGAGCTTTTGGGCTGAGGCAGTTAGTATAGTTGTGCATGTCATAAACAAATCACCCTCTAGTGGTTTGGATTTCCAGGTTGCAAAGGAGGTATGGACTAGAAAACCTCCCTCTTATGCGCATCTCCATGTCTTTGGATGTGAGGCATTTTGCCATGTGCCCAGGGACAAGAGAAGTAAGCTGGATCCTAAGAGTGTCAAATGCATTTTTCTTGGTTATGGGGATGCAGGCGAGATGGGTTACAGTCTCTGGGATCCGCAGGCATGGAAAGTCATCCGCAGTCATGATGTAGTCTTCCATGAAGACAAGATGCATAGGCAGCCTGAGAGAGTTATTGAGATCCGCAGGGTCATATTTCAGGAGGAGCCGAGAGCTCCCGCACAGCCAGTTGGACAGCCTACAACTGCAGCAGATGCTCATGGTCAGGGTATTGGACAGGCAGCTAGGCAAGCAATAGAGCTTGTCGTGAGACGGTCTACTAGAGACAGACGTCCACTTGATAGATTTCAGTCCTTGATGCATTATGTCTTGGTTGTAGATGCAGGAGATCCCTTCACTTATGATGAGGCTATGTGCAGGGGTGACAGTCACTCCTAGGAGAGGGCTATGTAGTCTGAGATAGACTCCTTGCATAAGAATGACACTTGGGATTTGGTTTCCTTTCCTACGGGCAAGAAGGCTTTGCCATGCAAGTGGGTGTACAAGCTGAAAAGTACCCCTGGATATCCCTAGCCAGCATATAAGGCTAGACTGGTAGCAAAGGGTTTTAAGCAGGAGCATGGTGTGGACTTTGATGAGATCTTTTCTCATGTGGTTAAGATGACCACCCTGCGCTTAGTCTTGGCTTTGGTTGCTCACCTTGACTTGGATTTATGCCTGATGGATGTCAAGATGGCTTTCTTACATGGGGACTTGCATGATGAGATTTATATGGAGCAGCCTAAGGGCTTTGCAGAACCTGGCAGGGAGCACCTAGTGTGCAAATTGAAGAAAAGTCTATATGGCTTGAAACAAGTACCTAGGGAGTGGTATCATAAGTTTGATGCCTTTATGCAGTCACAGGGCTAGAGCAGGAGTGCTATGGGTCTGTGTCTTTACAGAAGAAAGCCCGTGATGGTTCTTTATTGATTTTCGTACTCTATGTGGATGATATGCTAATAGCAGGGAAAGCTCATGATGAGCTAGATGCTCTTAAGGCTCAGCTCAAGGAGAGCTTTGAGATGAAAGATCTGGGACAGACCTCTCACATACTTGGTATGCGCATTAGACGCAATAGGCATCAGGGACTCCTCTACTTGTCACAGAGGGAGTACATTCATAAAGTACTTGAGCGCTTCCGCATGCAGGACGTAAAGCCTATTGGCTGTCCATTGCCTTCTTATGTGAAGGTATCATAGGCTGATTGTCCACAGACAGATGAGCAGAGGGCCGAGATGGCCAAGATTTCCTATGCATTTGCAGTGGGCAGTCTTATGTATGCCATGATAGCCACTCGACCAGATATTGCCTTTCCAGTTGGTGTTGTGGCACGCTATATGGCTACACCTGGCAAGAAGCATTGGGATGTCGTGAAGGGTATCATGAGGTACCTGAAGGGCATTGCAGATATGTGTGTATGCTATGGTAGCCAGGATACAGGAGTTGTGGGGTACACTGACTCTGATTATGCAAGACATGCAGATAGTAGGAAATCCACTTCCGGTTATGTATTCACCTATGCTGGAGGTGCTGTTTCTTGGATGTCCAGGGTGCAGAAATGCATGGCCCTTTCTACTACAGAGGCCGAGTATGTTGCAGCCACCACTGAGGCTTGCAAGGAGGCCATTTGGTTGGGTCGTTTGGTTACTGACCTTGGTATTGATGCTATCCCTACACTGCATTCAGATTCTATGAGTGCTATTCAGTTAGCCAAGAATCCGGTCTTCCATACGAAGATGAAACACATGTTGAGATATCGAGCTCCACTTGTGATACGTCAGGGTGACCGTTGTGTATTTATGTCACCGACTTGTCAGTTGCAGATGCGGTTGGTACACCGCTCGTGAATAATAGCTAGATGACAGCTATCCTTATCTACTCTAGTTCGTGGCTCAATTAGTATGCCACCTTAGTTAGTTGAGTTTGGTTTGAGACCCATATATAGGGTTCTTCTAGAAAGGGTGTTCTGGTAAGAGGAGCAGTGTTGCTTTCATTTTCTGTTTTGGGACCAGATCTCTGCAGACAGCACAGCCGGAAATTGCAAGAGTGCATTGTCTCAGGTTGAGACGCCCTTCGCGGTGAAGCAAGAGGGCAGTATATGCTGCGGGAGAGGGCTTTAGCCCTTGGCGACCTTGTTTTTTTTATTTGAGGCCATATCGGGGCCTGTTTTGGAGGCGGAAGTTTTTTGCACGCACTCAGGAAAAAGCCCTGTTTTATGCTGTGCGACCACTGTTCTACAGGTCGGTGAAAAGTTACCACAGATATTGCATCGTATGCTCGTGTGCAGAGACATTGGGAGTTACAGAATCATCCTTGGTTCCTGTATATGCAAAATCGTCACTAGGAAGTGACTATGTGGTCAAATACCACTTTCGCTAGTTTTGCAGATTTGCCCTTGTGAGGCTGAAGCTGTGTTCTTTGCAGTGACAGAATTTTTTGCAGTGTTCTGTAATGGCGTCTGATTCTCTTTCACAGATTGTCACTGAAAAGCTTGACAAGAACAACTTCCAAGCATGGAAGTTTAGAATGACAAATTTCCTTATGGGAAAAGGATATTGGGAATTTGTTGCAGGAAATGAAGAAGAACCAATTCTTCCTGATGTTCCCAATCAACAGCAAATGCAGGCATTTAAATCATGGCATGAGAGAGCCAGGAAAGTTATGTACTGGCTGTCTATCAGTATTTCAGACTCTATGATTGTGCATATTCAAGATGCAAGTACGCCAAAGGAGGCATGGGATACTTTGTCAAAAATGTATAGCACAAATACGCAAGCCAGGAAAATGCAGCTCAAGCAAGAGTTACACAATGTGCAAAGAGAAAATATGAGCATCAACGACTACCACATGAAGGTGAAGAAGATTGCAGATGCACTTGCTTCCATTGGGTCGCCAGTGGAAGATGATGATTTAGTTTCTGTGACCTTGAATGGTCTAGGAAAATATATATATATATATATATATATACGTGTCACCCTACGTCACGCCGCCGCCGCCGCCGCCGCCGCCGCCGCCGCCGCCGCCGCCGCCGCCGCCGCCGCCGCCGCCGCCGCCGCCGCCGCCGCCGCCGCCGCCGCCGCCGCCGCCGCCGCCGCCGCCGCCGCCGCCGCCGCCGCCGCCGCCGCCGCCGCCGCCGCCGCCGCCGCCGCCGGGAATATGCAGCAAACTCAAGAAAACCAGTCCTATGGAGGAGGACGTGGTAACTCTAGAGGCAGGGGGAGCCAAAGAGGTCGTGGTGGATGGCAAAGAGGCCAAAATGCAAACAACAATATTGAATGCTACTACTGTGGTAAAATGGGTCATATGGCTAAAGACTGCTATAAAAAGCAGAATGACATCATGAATGGGAAATTGCAACAAGGGAATTATGCATCTTCTAGTAGACAGGGTGATGACAGAAATGAGCATTTGTTTATGGTACAACACATGAACAATTCTGTGACAAGTGCAGAAGAAAGCAACGATGTATGGTATGTTGACTCGGGTGCATCAAACCACATGACAGGTCATGCAGAATGGATGGAGGATGCAAGGAAAATGGAAAAACCAGGATTTGTGGAGACTGGTGATGATACTGCACATCCTATTGTGCAGATTGGAAAAATTCCTTTGTCTATGCAAGATGGGAAAAAGAAATACCTGTCCGATGTATTTCATGTCCCAAATATCACCAAGAATCTGGTTTCTGTTGGTCAAATGGTTGAGTAGGGCTTGCAGGTCAGATTTAATCCTCATGGATGCTTTGTTGAAGATATGAAAAATAAAGGTCGCTTGATAGCAAAAGGAAAGAAGAAGGGCAGAATGTTTACGTTGGATGCAGACATGCCTGAATTGAGTGCAGCAATGTTTGCACATGGGACCGGTGTGGTTGCAGATATTGATATCTGGCATAAACGCATTGGTCATGTTAATATACAGCGACTTAAATCAATGCAGGCCCAAAATATTATTGCAGGATTGCCTAAATTCAAGGTTGCAGAAATGCATAAGGTATGTGAAGCCTGTCAATTTGGAAAACAGGCAAGGAAACCATTTCCTAGACATGTTCAAGAGAGTAAGAAGCCATTGGAATTAATCCACTCTGATGTGTGGACTACTAAAGCTGCATCTCTTGGAGGCTATCATTATTTTGTCACTTTTATTGATGACTATAGCAGAAAAGTTTGGGTGTATTTTATGAAAAAGAAAAGTGAAGTTTTTGGGCATTTCAAAACTCTTAAAGCTATGGTTGAAAAAGAAACAGGCCTGCAAATAAAATGCCTAAGGTCAGATGGAGGGGGAGAGTACCTCTCAAATGAGTTTGTAAGGTTTCTGCAAGAGCATGGCATAAAGCAGCAATATTCATGCAGTCATATCCCACAACAAAATGGAATTGCAGAAAGGAAAAACAGGCATATTGGAGAGGTATCTTGTGCCATGCTCAACGAAAAAGACTTGCCAAATTTTTACTGGGCTGAAGCAGTTGCTACAGCAGTCTATATAATGAACAGGACTCCCACTGCAGCAATACATGGGATGACTCCAGAGGAGAGGTATACTGGTAGGAAACCAGATATTTCTCATTTGAAAATTTTTTGTTGCATTGCCTATGTACATGTGCCAGATGAGTTGAGATCCAAGTTGGATCCAAAAGCTGAGAAGTGCATCTTTATTGGTTACTCTCTGTAGCAAAAAGGGTATAGATGCTATAATCCTTCTACTCGTAAGTTTACAGTGAGCAGAGATGTTGTTTTTTATGAGATGAGTAGCTGGTATAAGCCAGTAAATGTGATTGATGATGTAGATGCACAAAATGGTAATGCTGCACAGAATTCACAGCAACAGTCACAAAATAGTAGTGGACCTGGAGCGTCCTCTAGCATTGGTTCACATTCTTCGCCATGGACAGGCAGATTGAGATCAGGAGAATCTTCTCAAAGCAATGCAGATAGTGGTATGCAGGTATCACGAAAAGGAAAAGAGAAGGTTGATCAGCCCATGTTTGATGTGAATGCAGGTCACTTTTATGTGGATGGTGAATCCAGTGGCTCAGAACAGAGCATTGATGATGAGTTGGGTATTCCTTCTATTGTTACACCTGGAGTAAGGAAGACCAGGGATGTTTTGAGAGCACCTGGGAGTGAACCAATTTTGCGCAGGTCTACGAGAGCTAGGTATCCTGTGGATAGGCTGAAATATGATGGATTTACAGCTATTCACTATGCATATATGGTCAAAGTGATACAGGAACCCGAACCCACTTCTTTTGAGCAAGCCATGGGAAAAGAAAAATGGGAGAAAGCCATGGATGAAGAAATGGATGCCTTGGAAGCAAATGCTACATGGGAATTGGTACCTTTGCCTAAAGATAAGAATGCAATTGGCTGTAAGTGGGTTTATAAGGTGAAGCACAATGCAGATGGTTCTGTGAACAGATACAAGGCAAGATTAGTAGTCAAGGGGTATGCACAAACATATGGCATTGACTATGAAGAAACATTCAGTCCGGTTGCAAGGATGGCAACCGTAAGAGCAGTCATTGCTATGGCTGTATCAAAGGGATGGTCTTTACATCAGATGGATGTAAAGAATGCCTTCTTGCATGGTGATTTGCAAGAAGAGGTCTATATGGAGCAGCCACCAGGTTATGTACTTTCTGTTCATCTTGAGTTTGTTTGCAGGTTGAAGAAAGCCTTGTATGGCTTGAAGCAAGCACCTAGAGCATGGTCTGACAAGATAGGACAGTATCTTGTCACTATTGGCTTTCAGATTTCCAAGGCAGATTTCTCACTTTATGTGAGAAAAACAGAGAAAGGTATTATGCTACTTGTCATTTATGTTGATGATTTGATTATGAGAGGTGACAGTGATGAAGATATCCTTCATGTGAAAATGCTATTGAAGCAGAAGTTTGAAATGAAGGATTTGGGAGAGCTGTGTTATTTCTTGGGCATTGAGGTGATTAGATCACCAAGTGGGATACAGCTCTTGCAGAGGCAGTATGGATTGGACATGCTGTCCAAATATGGGATGACAGGCTGTAAGCCTATTTCAGTTCCTTTGGAGCAGAATGTGAAGCTGAGCGCAGATGCAGGTGAGCTTCTGGAAGACCCTACTATGTACAGACGCATAGTAGGAAGCTTGATTTATATGACTATTACCAAGTCAGATTTGAGCTATGTTGTTGGATTGGTAAGTCAGTTTATGCAGGCTCCAAGGAAACCGCATTTGGATGCGGCTAGATGCATACTCAGGTATGTGAAGTCCACATTGCAGTATGGACTATTTTATGAGACTGGGGTTCAGATACAGTTGCATGGATACACTGATGCTGATTGGGCTGGTAGCATTTCTGATAGACGATCTACCAGTGGATATGTGTTCTCTTTTGGGAGTGCTGCAGTCACTTGGAGCAGCAAGAAACAGCCTACAGTTGCCTTGTCCAACACAGAGGCTGAGTACAGGGGTGCAGCAATGGCTGCATGTGAGGTAGCTTGGTTGCATAAGCTACTTTATGATATGCATCAGCCTACAGATGGGCCAGTTGTAATTTATTGTGACAACATGAGTAGTATACACTTGGCAAATAACCCAGTCTATCATGCTAGAAGAAAGCACATTGAGGTGCATTATCACTATGTGTGGGAGAGGGTTTTACTAGGTCTTATTAATCTAGTTTATGTCAGCACAGAGGATCAGGTAGCTGACATATTCACGAAGGCATTGGGCGCAGAGAAGCTGTGCAAGTTCAGAGACCTGCTTGGTGTGCAGGAATTGGGATTGAGCTCGAGGGGGAGTGTTGAGATATCGAGCTCCACTCGTGATACGCCAGGGTGACCGTTGTGTATTTATGTCACCGACTTGTCAGTTGCAGATGCGGTTGGTACACCGCCCGTGAATAATAGCTAGATGACAGCTATCCTTATCTACTCTAGTTCGTGGCTCAGTTAGTATGCCACCTTAGTTAGTTGAGTTTGGTTTGAGACCCATATATAGGGTTCTTCTATTTCTATGTACTAGAGTTCTTTTGGCTTACACAACTAAGAAGAGGAAAAAAACTGTTTTCAGCCTCCATCTCTGTGTGTATTCCCCCATTGTGCAAGCAAGAAAGCTTCAAGTGAGACTCCTTCCTTCTCTCCCACAATCTTGACAACACATTGAGGTGAGGTATCACTTCATGTGTGGGGTCGTTGAGGACAAGTCTGTTGATCTTGTCAAGATCTCGACTAACCAGAATCTTGCAAATTTGCTCACGAAAAGCCTCTCTACAGAGCGCTTTGCCGTCCTCAGGAGGTTGATGGGCGTGGGATGAGATGACGTCTTTCCTCATCCTGTTGTACATGTGTATATGTTGTACTGTCTTTTTCTTTTTCTTTTCACTCCTCACTAGGGCAGATTCGCCTTTAAGTGGGAGGTTGTTGGGGGTAAAGGCGCCTCCGCCTAGCCGTTCATGTATTACTACACTAATAGTCACCGCCACTGCACATTGCAGGCGATGGGCGCCCGCACCGTCACTTTATTCTTTATTCTTTTAGTGACAATTTGAATAAAGGAAGGTCCGGTCACAAATTGTGACTATTGGAGTTCCCATTTCTTGTCTCTCTCTTTCTTGATCTTGCTCTCCCGCCATAGCTCTCGAGTGCAAGCTTCGATCCTTCTCACCTTTCAACATAATTAGAAATAAAAGTTTCAACATCTTTCCAAAGGCCTTTACACTAGAAACTCTTAGCAATCCTATCATAGGTCTTAAAGACACTAAAATGACTAGCCATAAGCAAGGAATGCATTTCTTTAGATAATTTTCTATCTGAATGGAGAAGTGTGGGAAATGGCAATCCTACTATGATACTATATGAGACTATTTCTTAACTAAAATTGGAAGTTTTCATCCATAATTCCTTGCTATAATTTTTGAAATATAGGGTTAGAGTCAGGATCTAAAAGATAAGCCTCCTAAATCTCCTCTATCCAGTTCGGAAATGGGTGAAACCTTGCATGCCCCTAGGATAAGGAATCAGCAACTATATTATCTCTACCCCTAGTATGTATGATATCAAAGTCATAATTCTATGCATTGCTTGGGAGTGATATTTGACAAAGATAGGAAATATTTAAGGAGCCGATGATCACTTTTCACCCTGAATTAGCTACCATACAAATAGTTATACCACTTCTTTGTTACATAAAGAATGGCCAACACTTCTTGGTCATAAACATTGATTACCATCTCTTTTTCATTCAGCTTACGACTCTCAAAGGCTATTACCCCATACTCCTACAATAAAAGTGCTCCAATGCCCTGACCACTAGCATCACATTGGATAGTGAACTCTTTAGAAAAGTCAAGATAAATAAGGATAGATGTTGAGGCAAGCAAATATTTTAGTTGATTGAAACTTTGATCAACTATACAATAGCATCCCAGAAGAAAGATTCTTTCTTTAGCTTGTCTGTGAGGAGCTGCGATGATGGCATAATGGGAAATAAATCCCTTGTAGAATGAATATAGACCAAGAAATCCACAGAGAGAAGTAGTAGTAGTGGGTGTAGTCCAATCTCTAATACACTATACCTTTTTGGGGTTAGCTTGAATTTCCTTTTCACTCACAGTGTGTCCTAGATATTCTAGTTCTTACCTTAAAATCATTCTCACATCTTCAAGGGATCGTTTGAAGAATGATGATGTTAGTTTGTAAGATCTATTATGTAGTTTATCGCAAGACTACTCTTCATTTTGGACCAAAATTGATGTTGATTTAATGATAGAGAAGTACAAGCTATATGGACCAAAAGTGCACAAAAAGAACTTCATTTGAAGCTATCACATACTTCGATTGGAGCATCATATCAAGAGATATTTTTGATTTAGTACATCAAGGTCTACAATGGACAACATGATGACTATCCATTAGAAGAGCTTTTTCTTGATAACTTGCTAACCAAGGCCTTGCCTTTATGGCTTACTCCAAATGTATATATACAATCTTTGTTCCTCAATTTGTCATTCCTCAAATCTCATGTCCAATTTTGAAAATTAGGGATCCTTTAACTCATCTAAACAAAGTAGTACCCTGCCCCTTTCCACCACTTGGAAAATTATAACAAGTTTTATGTTTATTTTTTAGGATAAAAACATCCAAGTGGAGATAGAATGTAAGGAATTGAATTAGGGTCATGTAAAAGATGTGAAGGACACATGTATAACTATCATTTCTTTGACAATAATACAACTCTCTTCTTTCACCTTCTAAGCTTATCTTCTGTCTTTTCATGGTTGCCAAAAGTCTCTTACACCTTATATACCAACCAATGAAGCTAATATTTTTCCACACATTTTCTTGTATTTTAAATGACAATAAGTAGTTAGAGAAAGGAACAAAAGGTAATACCAATTGTTTGACACAAAGGAACTCCTTATTGAAGAGAAAAATGAGAGGCTATAAGACTTTCTGCAAGACTTCCTTGTCCACAATGTTGATGGTAGCATTTACCATATTCTCTTTGTCATGAAGCAAAACTTTTACTTTGTTTGGTGACTTCAACTTGAGAATGTAACACAAAGTTATCCATAAGCAAAGGCTAGAGCTCTAAAATATAACCCCAAATATGATCATTTTTGCCCCTGAGATTTGTTAATTATCATTGCAAATGCTATATGGATAAGGAATTGAAAAAGTTTCATGGAGAAAGGGAGTTATAATGTAGTTGGGATGGAAGTTATTCTTGGAATAAATACTCTCTCCCTTGTATTTGTTCATCTTATTATCTTTGCTTCAATGAATTTGTTGTTAAATGCCTTGCATATAAGTCTGGCACCATTGCACACAAACCTTTGGAAAATTTCAAATTCTTGAGCACCATTATCAGAGGATTTACTTTTAGTAAGATATGGGGAGAAATACATCCACCAAGGTCAAGGAAATTAAGATATTCAATGCTACAGAAGAAGCTGTTTTGTTTTGTTTTATATCGACAGAATCATCATTATTGTCTAACCTCTCCTAACATCAACTACAATACGTGGTTATTTAAAATGTTCATCTCACTCCTTCGAGATGTAAGAATGGCACATTCACTAAAGAGGGATGCATAATCACATATGCAATGTATATCCTGATAGTGAAAATTAATCAAGTCTTGCATTGACCCTCCATCCAATAGCATTGTAGATGAAATTTGCAACGTGTAATTACTATATGTCAAACCTTTTCCATCACCAATATCCTACAACCATACAATAAAGTGTTCTTCATTCACAATCACTCTCATGTTTTGTGTAAGTTTCAAAATAGTGATATATTACCATAGATTAGGACATCATAGAGTCGCACCAACAATGTTCTCATGAGTGCCCTTTGGTACCATAAGCAATATCTATCTGAAATATCCACCAAGCAAGACAATCTTACCACCAAATGTCTTATCACATTGCACTATATATCATTAAGAGTTTTGTCAAGTACTTCAAAAGTGTAGTGGTGTAACATTGGAGCTTCATTCCATAAAATAAGACTTGTCTCTTGTAACAACACTGCAAGGCTACTTTGAATATGTATATTGCAAGTAGAATGATTATCTTATGTATGGCAATGCGACCTTAACTACGAAGCTTCACAAGTAAACATCTAAATAGAAATGTTTTTCTCAAATTGTGTGGGCCATCCAAGAAAAATATTTTGCCAAATCCAATTTCAATAGCACCTATTATTACTATAAAGAAATTCCTTTATTCATCATCAGTCATATTTTGCATACCCAAGAAGATATTTTCTTCTTTTATCTTGTCATAAACTTGTTTATCAAGGATCAAAGGATTTGCATGGACTTACATATTAACTGCAAGTAATCCATGATAATCAAATAAAGTACATCAATTTTCAACAAATCCTTTGTTATGCAAGGCTCCTCTTTAAATGTAGAATACAATACATTATCAACTATACGCACTACCTCAAATGAAGTGCATCCCCTATATATAGTGAGGAGTAGACACAAGTAGTATCTCTCTCCACATGTTGAAGCAACAAAATAAATTTGACCACATGTATTTCCTTGCTTCCTCTTTGTCCACATTTTTTCTACACATTCTAAATCAAATACATTATCAAGTCTTGGGTTTGACTCAGGATGAATGTCATTTTGTAAGTAAACCACTCTGTAAGAATTATTCTTTGAGCATTCTCATTTTGGACCACATTGTGAATATTATTAGAGTCACGAAAAGCAATGTTATTTTCTCTATGTAAATGACTTTGTAATTGTTGAATATTAGGTTTCTCATCACAAAGTTTATATTTGAATATCTGCCAACATGCTTTAGAAGTTGATACATATCGGGCATCTAAATAGCTCTCAATTATATCAATTTTATGCCTATCATTTTCATTGGATGTAAAATTGTACATAGTTATAAATCTTATAATCACATAATCATGGCTCTTATACTTGTAAATTTACTTATACAAATATTTTACTACTACAATTGTTGAGCATACCTCTACATTTATATGAGCATTATACTTGGAACTCAAATATAGATTGTAAGGCACAACCCATCAGTTGTCCAAGATGTTGACCTTGGCATTATGCGTTTTCCCATCATCTCGACATCTATATAAAGGATAACCAGTGTTATCAATTGTATTTGTATACACAAACTTCTTTGGATACTGTTTTGTACATTGGTCGTCCCTCATACAAGGACTTCTTCCATTGAACACCTCGCATGGACCATGTATTCTTCATTTAGAGATAATTTCATACAAAGATGGAAATTTTTCTTTATCAAGAAACTCAACACACACCAATGTGTCATAATGGTGTGGTTCTAAGGGCTTAAAAGGTGGCTCTAATATCAAGAGTATGAGGTAAGCCATTCTTTTGAAACTCTCTAACAGATACATACCTATCAACCTTGTTGAATAATTCTTTTTTCACTATCAATTTCATCACGTCCTTATATTTCTCATGGAAAACTCATACAGTCAAATCTTACTGACCGTATAGAGATTGCCCAGGCAACAAAGCATTTGTAATTCCTTGCCACTTGGGATTACATTTCATGGTAATAAATAAATCAGGCTTTCCTTTTCTATGCACAATTGCCATATCATCCTCATATAATTGCTACATGAACCTAAGTCCCTTGTAAAAGAAGATGGCAATACTATTCTCTTGCCCACAACAACTCCAACAATATCGATCTCAATTGCATTCATTACATTCACTATATCTACCAGTCCCTTATACATTTCAGTTTGCAAAGTTGTTGGACTACAACAACCCCAAGCTAATCTACAATACTGAATACTATAACAAGCATCGACAATGTATTGTTGCAACAAGTGGCCTCGTAAGCAACATGTATTAGTGTCATCACAAATCTAAAGTCGAAAAGCATAATTTGCATTTGACTAACACAATATTTGTTGTGAGATTTTTGGCACTTAATTGAGGATCCACATATCTATAAGGGACTCGAATATCCCATCCATCTTCTCTATTTGGAAATAGAAGAACATATAACAAAGGCATATACACCTTATGCAAGTTAAATATAGCAATCAATTGCCCTTGTCAAGTGCAAACTTGAATATTGCGATGGTCAAGTGTATCATCATTACCTTGTCTAGGTATATTTATAGAAACTTTGCTCATAGTTAGAACAGAATATTATCTAGAAGTGGACCGATTCTCATAAATTGTCATTCTTATTTCCATATAGGGATTGGTTTGCAAATTTGCATCCATCACTCTAAATGCTTGGCAAATAAACATTCTGATCATGAATCATCTATTAAAGGCCCTACAGGCATAACCCCTATGCGATTTGATAGCTCATGTTCAATATCGTGAACATAAAGTTGTGTAAACTTTGGCATCTTTTGTTCATTTTGATTTGGAAGCAAAGAACATATGCAATGATACATCACGGGGGGTTCACTCATAGTAAAGAAGACATGTCACCTACGTGCAAGGACTTCTAAAAAAAACCCTATTTATGAAGCTTGTAAGACTAATATATCCCCCTATTTAAGCTTATAAGATATGTACATGTATGACTTTTTATGTATCCCCTTTCTTAAATGTAAGTCTTCATAGAACATATACTAACTTTCTTTTTAAAAGTTGGAATTATCCTAAGCAATTAAAAGTATCAAAATGGTCATATCACAAAGTGATTTATGTAGTGGCACTTGGATACCATCGAAGTATGTGTCGCAATGTTTTTGAGTGCCCGTGCCCCCTTACCACATGAGGAGAGATAGTAGGGGAATCAAACCCCTTAATACTTAAAGTGACTACACCAAGCAGACACCAAGCTCTCTTTGGAAGAAGGGGAGTTGAATCTCTCTACCAAAACCATGGGAGAGTGCCAACTCCCCCCCTCCCACACTATGATTAATTCAATAACCCTACTATGTGAGGGTTTAGGGTTTTAACTGTACTTGTCAAGGTCTCTTATATGCCATGGAGAAACCAATCTATGGAGAGAGGTGATCAAATGCATCCCCCCCTTCTTTTTTCCCTCTATCCCCTCCTTAAATTTAAGTTCAATATAGGAAATTAAAAGGGGTCTACCTCTAATGTATACGCTTAAGTGTCCCCTTCCAAAAACCCCCCTCCCTTACACTCATGTGATACCATACAACATCTATAGTGAACCCCCCGTGTGATATACTGAGCCATAATGGACCCGAAAACTATAACCACTTCCATTTTGAGACAAGAGCTCATCAAATTTTGCATGCATTGAAACAAATACCAAAGCACTATTGTATGCACATATATAGATTTTTAAATGTACGTGCTTTATGGATGTAAGCTATCCAACAAACTACACAAAGGTTGTGGAGGTTGTTGTAAAGGTGGTAGAAGTACTTTTCTACCTCTACAACAATGTTTTCCAATAGAAACAGAATGTACATTTTTTGTTTCGAATTGCCATAACTTAGTCATGCAATGCTCACAAACCTCACAAAGCATACCAATTGTATGCATATTTGGTTGTTGGAAGAGTAAAATAGTTGTCGATGGATAAACTTTAAAATTAGATAGCATTTCATGGAGAATTAAACAAAAAAAATTCCACCATTTTCAAGAAAAAACACTAGAGTGTCATTTTCATAACGCTAGATTGGGCAAATAAAATTCTCATGGCACAAAATGTGATTGCATATCATTCTCGCATTATAATGGGGTGAGAGAGAGAGAGAGAGAGAGAGACAGAGAGAGAGAGAGAGAGAGAGAGAGAGAACAAATATTATACAAAAAATAAAAGATAAATTAGTCAAAATATATGAGAGAGAGAGAGAGAGAGAAATAATATTTAAAAAATTATTACACAAAAATTGAAGACAAAAAATCAAAACACATAAGAGAGAGCAAGAAAGAAACAAGAGAGAGAGAGAGAGAGAGAGAGAGAGAGAGAGAGAGAGAGAGAGTGTGTGTGTGTGTGTGTGTGTGTGAATGAGAAAAATAGAGTATATAAATCCTAAACTAATATTTAAAACGCTAAATTTATAAAAAGATAAAAGTATTTGTGATTGAAAATTAAAACTAATATATTTTATTATAAAACATTTAAATAAACAAAATGTGAGAATGAGAGAGAGAGAGGGAGAGAATAATTGTTTTAAAATAATTATTATATAAAAATAAAAGGTAAATAATCAAAACAGTTGAGACAGGAAGAGAGAGAGATAGGGAGAGAACAATAGAAAAAGAATAATCACAATTTAAAAATTAAAAGTAATCATCAAAACACATGAGAAGAAAGAGAGAGAGAGAGAATAGTAGAAAGATAATCAAAACGCATAAAAGAGTTAGGGCAAATAAAGTTATGAGAGATAAATATAGAGTATGTATCAATAAACTATCAAACTAACCTTTGAAAAGTAAAATATATAAAAACTAATATTTAATCGACTAAATTTATAAAAAGATAAAAGTGTTTGTAATTGTAAAAATAAAACTAGCATATTTTATTATAAAAATTTAAACCAAAAAAATAAGAGAGAGTGACAAAATAATTTTTAAAATATCTATTATATAAAAAATGGAATATAAATAATCAAAACGCATGAGAGAGAGAAAAGAGAGAGAGAGAGAGAGAGAATAAAAAATAATAATATTATACAAATATAAAATACAAATTAACCAAAACACATGAGAGAGAGAGAGAGGGGGAATAATAGAAAAATATATTACACAAAAAATAGAATATGAAATATCAAAACACATAAGAGAAAGCAAGAAATAAAAACATGAGAGAGAAAAATAAAGTATGTAAACCCTAAACAAATATTTTAAAAGCTGAATTTATAAAAAGATAAAAGTTTTCATAATTATGAAAATAAAACACCATAGAAAAATAATTATAATTAAAAATTAATTAATGATAATAATCAAAACACATGAGAGAGAGAGAGAGAGAGAGAATATATATATGTAAATTATCAAATGAACCTTTGAAAAGTAAAATACATAAGAATTAATATTAATCAAAAAATACTAAAAATAAATAATAAAATGTAATCAATATATCAAAGATACAAAGGGAATATATATATATATATATATATAATACAACTATAATAACAATACAATAAAATTGGTAATAACTAAACTAATCAATTCAATTCAATTTAACATTCAACAATGACATTAAACACGAACAAATAAATAAGTTTTAAAATTAAATTTAATTTGATATTAAAAGAGGGATGGAAAAGCATGTACCTCCAAAGATAAAGCTAACAAAGAGATGTAGACAAAAACACAGTAATTGCATTCAAAAACTAATCACCAATGTAAGGTAATGTTAAAGAGAGTATTAAAAGGTAAACATATGTGTTTTTAATTTTACACAATTTTATACACACACACACACACACACAAACATATAATAATAAAAATAAAAAATTAAATAATATTAATTACATAAAATTTTATATTATGTATTTTTTAAAAAAAAATAGTGACAATGCTATAAAATATTATTTTTTATTTTATTTATAAGAATGGGCAAAGTGAGAGAGCTCTTTAATAATAATAGTAATAAAATATAAATAATATAATACAAAATAATATTGATAATATTAATAAAAAATAAATCATATTAATAATACAAAATTTTATATTAGATACTTCAAAATAGCAAAATAATAGTGAAAGATAGATTACAAAACATTAGCATTAACATTAACTAAACTTAAAAGATAGTGACAAAAAGAAGATTAGTTTTGTCACACTTAATAATAATAATATACAATAATAAGAATAACAAAAATAAGTAATACTAATATAACACACATAATGACATAACAATATATAATAAATACATAGATTAAATATAATAATAATATACCAAATAATAAAATGAGAGAAATATGTTAAAAAAATTTATAGTAAATATATAAATTATAAATATAACATGTAATAATATCATAAATATAAATAACTATAATTAAAAATGATTGATTGGATAAATTTAAAAAAATTTAAAAATAAACATAAAATAAAGCTGCTAACGAAAAACAATTATCGTTGTTCTCGCACCAGGTGGAGGGCATGCAACCCTTCTTGCAGCCGTTGGACGCCTCAGCCAACACCTCTACTAGGGGTGTGGTCGAGGTGCTGCCTCCTCCCGCATGGATTCCCCCTTCTCTTACTGCTCCTCTGGTGACGAGCCCTGCTCCAATCAATCGTTGCCATTTCCCTCAACTTTTCATTAACAAAGATCTGCTGCTAATTGGAATCCATCCCACACTCGAGCCAGGACAATGGATATCATCACAGGGGCCATCCCCTTTGCGACAAATATTGCATGCCTCGCCCCACTTCTCTTCACCATATGCGCATGTTAACCTGCTATTTAACATCTCTCAACATGTTAGTTCTGGACTGCCCCAGGGTCTCACCTTTAGCTCACATCTTGCAGGTACTTCGACATTGGCCAGCCATGGAATATCCCATTTCTCTGGCTTGCAAGGAAGCTATTCTCCGCAGATGGGAACACATAGCGCATGCTCCGCCGCCGGAACGGTACATTCCCACCCTGAAGCGGTACACTCCAAAATGAGGTCAAAAGAGGAAACACCCAGGTCGCAAACCATACGTAAGAACTCCTCCCCAAACCAAGAAGAGGAAGGTATGTGCTCCGTTACCCTGGAAGATGAAGTAATAGATCGTGTGTTTTTCCCATATTACTACCGTGCCCTTATTGGCCTCTACCATGGCCCGAGACCTCCAATCGAGGTCCTGAGATCGTGGATTAGAGAGCACTAGGGCAACCTCGGATACAAGGTTGTATCTACCAGATACCTACCCAATAACTATTTCATTTTTTTGTTCACTAAGTTTATTCAAATGGTCTATAGATTTCGACCCTAATGGCCCCAATCCTACAAAAGTGCATGTCTGGATTGAGCTCCTGAATTTACCTAACCCCTTCCACTCCCTACTAGGCTTGATAGCAGCCCCGTTAGGTAAAGTATTAGGGCAGAGACCCTCCTCTAATATCAATCCGAGGTGGCATCCCCAGATCTTAGTGGAAGTGGATATTAGTAAGAAGCTTAAGGACAAGATAATAATCAGAAATTCGAAGGGTCTAGCACATTCATACACAACCAGTCATATATAAAAACCTCCCTAATTCTTGCTTCAAAAGCATGAAACAAGAACACTTTATTAGGGAATGCCCTGAATGGGGCAAAGAACAAAAGAAGAAGGAGGTGAAGGAGTCCCCTCATCCTAACAAACAGAGATGAGGAAGAATTCAAGAGAGTGCAAAACAGCAAGTTAATAAGAATCAAAAGTCTCAAACATGGAAAAAGAATAATAATAATACTAAGTTTAACTCTTTGAATAGATACACAGCCTTGCTTGAAAATTGTGGTGATATAGTCCATGATGCTAATGGGCCAGGGAAAACCACCGAGGTAAAATTTGACCATGAGGATGACTTTGTAGATGGAATGCAATTTTTTTAGGAAACACAGATGCATGTAGATGAATATGAGAAAGAAATTAATGACCTAAATGCAACTAAAATGGAGGAAACATTGGTTGAGGGGGTTTCAGATAATGAGAAATCAGGGGTGGAGGAGGAGTCCCTCCCCACTTGCCCTCAACCTACAGACACAGGTCATCACCATTATGCCCCCCCCCCCATCCAATCCGAACTTTGGGAGTGCTGGAATCAATAAAAGAAGATTACCTACCATGAATGTAGGAAATGCTAGCCCCCTGCCAACAAGTAAGGGTCCCAAGGCTAAAGGCTCCAACTCTAAAAATAACAAGAATTAATGATAGACAAGCTCAAGATAATTAACTTCAACTGTAAAGGGCTTACTAACCCCAATCAAGCCCGAATCATCAAGACTTGGCTCTTTTACAACAATATCAAACCAGATGTAGTTTGCCTTCAGGAAGTGAAGGTGGTTAGTCCCTATCTTGCTAAAAATCTAGAGATTCTTTCACGCCAATTTCAATGGGTTTTACAAACCATCTGGGAGGAGGTGGTGGCACAACCATATGGATTTCAGGAAAATTATCCCATCTCATTAAAGCAGTACTCAAGGACACTACCCATGCTTGGGTATCAGTAGTCTTCAAAGGACAATAGAGACTAGGCGATCACATCAATCTACGCCCCCTCCTCTCCCAGAGATAGGATCACCACCTAGAAATCCCTAAAATACATCCCCTTCCCCATGATACTTGCAAGGGATTTCAAAGATCACTTTGAAAGTAAAGGCAACATCTTAGGGGGTGCTAAGTTGCTAGAATGGAATGGACTAGTGGGGTTTCACGGTCTGGTAGATATTGGCCAAATAGGGAGCTTTACTTGGTCTAACAACCAAAGCCCACCATTTATGAGGAAAGCTTGTCTAGATAGGTGTTATGTATCTACAGTTGTCCTCACATCCTTTGCTGACTATACCCAAACCACATCACACACCATAGCAATGTCGGATCATAAACCAGTGATCTCTTCCTTCTCACTAGCGCCAAGGGAGCTTTTACAAGAAGGCTTGTGGGATTTGGGCTTTTATGAATAGGCTTGTGGGAAGGAGCTTTATGACCTCGGTTTTAAACCTGAGGAAGGTGCGTAGGAACAAGGCCCAAAGCCTTATCCTTTAGAAGCTTCTTAGAGAAGCTTCTAAGAAGCTTCTGAGGACCAGCATGGACGTTGTGGAAGGCCAATGATTGGCAAGTAGAAATCGTCGAAGACAAGGGGGGGAGGGACTTGATGATGACGATGGCAGAGATGGGCGGCGGCCTGGCGGCGATCACAGTGGCGGCATACAGCAGGCGACGGCAGCTCCTTCTCCTTCTCTCCTCGATCTTGCAGCATGGTGCCGTTTCTCTGCTCCCTCCTTATCCCCCACTAAGGGGGTTCTTATATAGGCTTAAGGGGGGGAGAGCCATGCATCAACTACTACACATCATCTCCTTCTCCCATTCCCTTCCCTCCAGCCATGCATCGGCTAGGGGAATTAGTAAAAAAAAATTGCATTAATTTGATCATGATCCATTTATCCCCCTCCCAAGAGGGTGTTTCCCCGCAGTTATCCAGTCTTGAACCCCCGGGCTCGATTTCCCAATGCGAAGGCCTCATTTTTGCGCGTGCGGGGTATGGATTAAACTGCTGGTAATTACAATGCGGAAGATAACCTTGCACAGGTATTATGCAGCGTGCGGAGATTCAAGTTTAGTAATATTTTTGAGTGGGAATATTACAATGTGGGTGTAGGTGTGTGTGTTGCCAAGAGGCACCTACACAAGGGGTTGATGGCCTTAGATGGTTCTCCCTTATGTGCATCTTCAAGGAGATGATAGCTAAAGATGGTTTTCCCTTGATGCTAGGACATGTTGTCAAGAGGACAATGACCTTAAACGGTTCTTTCTTGAGCAAAAAATGATGGGGATGTTTACGGTTTCCGGAAAATTTTTATTGGTATGTATGTAGTGATTTCCATTTCTAGGTGATCCTATGATATCCATGCTACTAATTGTGGCATTTACAGATACGAATTTTGTGCATAGTTCTTTAGTCGTGGTACTTATAGAGTATTCCTAGTCTATTTATTCATTCACTATTTAAATAAATTTTCTCTACATGAAGTATATATATGTGGATTTCATAAATAGAGCTTTCTTGATAATTCAATTGTTGTTTAATGGAGCTTAGTCCTAATAATTATTTATTATATATATTTACATTGAGTTTTTTTATTTATAATTTTATCATGAAATTATTTTTTTGCAAGTAGAGATGAGTTCGTCCTATCAAGCTAACTCTTTCTATTTAGGTTAAGAAATGCAAAGCAAATGTGGTCATTTGCTTTTGTGTCCTCGAGGTATGTTGTGAGTTCACAATTGTTTATAGTATCTTAACAAAGAGATAGTACTATTAGGATGAGTTAGAGATTATATGATTGTATCTCAACTTATTAATTATACATGTATTATAAAATACAAATGAAAATCTACTTGAGTATTTGTTCTTAGATTATAGAGTTGAAGAGTCCTTGAGTATCAATAATCTTTAGGCGACTCTAAAAGTAAGTGTAATGTTACAATAATATGCATATATATTATAAATATGATACCATAATATATAAGCATGATATTATGTATTATCTATGGAGAGCATCAACTTATAATTGAAGCATAAATTTTATTAGATCATTGATTTTCAATCATATCAATTTATTTGGTTAGAGTTTACTATTTTCTTCATGTAATCCACTTTTAGAAAGCTTTCCTAGCTTTCTTCATCGAAATAACATGATTGTGCACAGAACTGGATAACATGTAAAAAAAGATAGGTTTTGTTTCTCACTCATCCAAAATTTAAATTCAAAGCTGCCGAACTCATTTCATGGGTTTTGGCATGTTTTAGATGTCATGGTAATGTAAAAACATCATGATTTGGCACACATAAATCTCTACAATTACTACGACAACATCTGAGATACCTCTTCTTACATTGAATCATGTTTTTCAATTAGTATTTGTATCTTATGGGACCTTATGGGACCTCGTACCCTCTACTATTAAGAAGACCCTGCCTTTTCGAAGCAAGACCCAGGACGTTGGTTCAAAGGAACCCTAACCCTAGGCAAAGGACCCAATAAAGTGGTGTTGAAATTGTATGGATCGCAAAAAGGCAATGGATCCACATCCATCAAAGTCATAACAAACTCCTCCAATGAAGTAACAAATGGTACATCAGGAGATGGAGAGGCTGTTAAATAGATCTTTTCCAAGAAAACAGAGAACATTCCCTAACAGTGAGCACTGTAAGCCAATTACCGAAGGAAGCAAAGTCTTTGTCCATTGAAGAATACCTCCGGCCTCAACCCGAATTGACTTCTGAAATCACCTCTGACAGCGAGCTAGAAGCATGGATGTATTGTTCTCCCTGTTACATGGCAGTCACAGAGATAAAAGCAAAGTCAAAAGCAGAGACAGAGGCAGAAGAAGAAGCAGACATAGAGATGAAGGACATGTTCTTCTCCTACAGAGCCTCTATAGAAGCAGAGATAGAGCCTCTAGAGAAAGAGGATGAAAATGATGAGGAAGAAAAAGAAGCAGGTTATGAAAGTGCAGATGAAGAAGTTTCTATGATAGCGGACGATCTTGTTGATGTCCCTACAGAAACCTCAGAGGCCGAGGATCTCGGGATGTTGGATGGAATGACCATGGTTCCATTTGGGTTGACCAATGGACCACAAAGTATGCAGAATCTGCATAAGCAATGGATCAAAGGTATAAAAATTAAGTTCACCAATGGCTCTTGTCGCCCTAACCATTCATTCTAGAGAAAAGATGATGATGATGCCCCTTGTCAACAGAAGCCAGAGCCATCAAAGCCACGGCTTATAGAAGGTCTGTGCTATGTGACATTCCTAGACGCATCCTTTGAAGATGAAACCCTAAGTCCAAAAGAAATCACCACTCACACAGAAGCAAACAAAGCTCTGATACCCTTCCAACAATCTCAACAGACAAATGAGTCATCTGTTCAGAAGGAGGACACTGGTTCTAGTGGAATATCAGACGATAACACTACTCCCTTGAAGAAGTCAGACCTCTATCCTAAAGCAATCCATGGGACATTTATCCACAAAGTGGAAGGTGAAAGGCAATTGATGTTCCTAGATACTGATGGTACTGAACGTCACCTGAAAGTGGGTCTCAATCTTCCAGAAGAAGAACTAGTGGTCTTGCAAGACCTACTAAACGAGAACTTAGACGTATTCGCTTGGTTGTACAAAGACCTAAAGGGAATTGACCCTACAGTTTGTCAACACCACATCGATCTAGAGCCTGATGACAAACTTGTGAGGCAGAGACAAAGGCATATGAATCCTAATTATTCAGCTCTGGTAAAGGCTGAATTATTGAAGCTTCTTGAAGCCTAGTTCATTTATCCTGTGGCTAACAGTGAATGGGTTTCGCCCGTTGTGGTTGTACCCAAGAAGAACGGGAAACTTCGAATATGTGTGGACTTTCGAAAGCTCAACTCGAAGATGAAGAATGATAATTTCCCTATCCCTTTCAGAGACCAACTATTGGACACAATGGCCGGTCATGAGCTATATTCCCTCTTGGATGGATTTAGCGGATATAACCAAGTCCAAATCGCAAAGGAGGACCAATCCAAAACAACCTTCACAACATAATGGGGAACCTATGCTTACAGAGTGATGTCGTTTGGGCTCTATAATGCTCCTGCCACCTTCCAATGAGTAATGATGGCTGCCTTCCAAAACTATATGCATGATTTCATTGAGGTGTATCTCGATGACTTCTGTGTCTATAGCCTAATCCATGAGCATTGGGGACACCTAGAGCAATGTTTTGATCGATACCGTATGGGATCTCTCTCAACCCCGACAAATGTGTCTTTGGTGTCTCATCAAGAGTTCTTCTGGGCCATATTGTCTCTGTACAAGGGATTGCAATAGACCGGCGAAGATTGAGAAGATTGCCACCTTGATAGCACCAACAAACCTCAAGCAATTGAGAGGATTTCTTGGCCATGTGGGCTACTACATAAGATTTATTACACATTTTGCAACCAAGGCAGCCCCTCTACACAAGATCCTAAGGAAAGATGTGGATTTCCTTTGGACTGATGATTGTGAAAAAGCCTTTAATACCCTAAAATAGTGCCTCATCAGAGCACCCATCTTGTAGCCTCCTGATTGGACAAAGGAGTTCCATGTGCACACAAATGCATCAGTTTTGAAGGGCTAGGTGTTGTCTTATGTCAAAAGAGCCCCTCTAAATTAGATCAACCAATCTATTATGCAAGTCAAAAAGTAACTGACCGAGAGCAGAACTACACAGTGACAGAGCTTGAGCGCTTAGCAATGGTGTTTGCACTAGAGAAGTTTCGACACTATCTACTGTCAGCGCATTTCAAGTTCTATGTGGATCATGAAGCCTTGTCGTTCTTGATGAACAAAATAGATGTCAAAGGACGACTGATAAGATGGTTATCCATGTTCCAGGAGTTCGATTTTGAAGCGGTCACTAAGCCTGGTCATTCTCATATCCTAGTTGATTATGTGTCACGGATCCCTCAAATTACAGAAGAGGAACAAGATGATCCAAACCTTCCTGATGCTTCCTTGTTTCTAGTTGACATAGTTACTCCATGATACGCTAACATAGCCAACCTCTTGGCAACTCAACAGTATCCCCCTAGCATCTCAAGCCATGAGAAGAAGAAGCTTTTGTTAGAATCAGCCCCCTACACCTTGCTAGGCGGTGCACTGTACAAGAGAGGCAAAGATGAAGTATTGCGAAGATGTGTTGCACGAGATGAAAGCATGCCATGACGAACCATGTGGTGGACACTTCGTAGGAGAAGCAACAGCTAGAAAGGCTCTGCTCGCAGGATATTGGTGGTTGACCCTTCACAAGGATGCCTATGACTATTGCAAGAGATGCGATGGTTGTCAGCGAATGGAAAAACCTACCAAGACCAGTGCCATGCCATTGTAACATATCCTTCCCCTAAAACCATTCGAGAAGTGGGGGATTGATTTCCTGGGTCCCATTGATCCATCCACCAAATGGAAGCAGAACAGATACATCCTGGTATGTACGGATTATATCACAAAGTGGTGTGAAGCTAAAGCTCTGAAATGGGACGATGGTAACAGCATATCCCTGTTCATGTACGAGAATATTATCGCCCGTTTTGGCAGTCCCCTTTAGTTGGTCAGTGACAGAGGTACTCATTTCCTTAACAAGCTCATGGAAGAGTTGACGGAACTGTATAAGATCTGCCATCGCAAGTCCACCCCCTATTACCCCAGAGCCAATAGCCAAGTCGAAGTCACTAATCGCATCCTCTGCTCGATCCTGACAAGGACGATTGCCACACATCGTCGTGATTAGGATGATCAACTTACAAAGGCCCTCTGGGCATACAGAACCTCTTACAAGGCTGCTACAGGGCAAACTCCTTTCCAGTTGGTGTATGGCATAGAAGTCGTCTTCCCTATTGAGCTGGAGTTGCCCTCTTTGCGAGTGGTAATTAAAGAACGCCTCGGAGATGATGAGCCCCTCCAACACCGCCTGCTGCATTTGGAATGTTTGGATGAGATTCGGTGGATGGCCCTACAGTGCATGGAAACCACTCAAGCGTAACACAAGGCCTATCATGACAGCTTCATTAAGCACAAGGAGTTCAAAGAAGGTGATCTTATCCTGGCCTATGATTCGCGATTTGGAAAGTTTCCTGGCAAGCTTCAACAACGTTGGATGGATCCCTATAAGGTACTTATTGTCAATCCTAATGGCTCTGTCCAAGTGCAAGCCATTGATGCCTCTGATGATCCCTTTCTGATCAATGGCTATCACCTGAAGAAGTACTTCCCTCCCTAGGGATCCTAACAATCACAGTCGACGCACCCTTTCCCTTGTGGGCATCGTACTGTCCTTCTCCTTGTGCTTTTGATAGCCTTTATGATCTTCCTCATGAGGCAGTCTCGTTCTGCTAGCCCCTCCTAAACACCTCCCATCCTTACTATGTTCTTCTCTCATCTGATCCAGCAGTGGTAATGTGGATGGTCCTGCAACATGGTATTTCTACCATACTCTTTATTAAAAGAAAAAAAAATATTTTTTTAAAAAAAACAAACAAACTGTTATGGGAGAAAAGGAAGCAATTCCCTGTCATAGCAGGCCTCGTTCCAAGAAACGGTGGCAAACACCCTTGGGTGGGAAGCTGGCTGTGGAAAAGGTGGTAACACCCAGCAATCCAAAAAGTTGATCCATCAATTGACATCTCTAGAACCCAGTTCTGAAGCCGCCTCCCTTGGTGTGCTGTGTCTTGTGCCTCTCTACCGAGCGTCTGATGGTCTTCTAGCAGATGACATATTCTATATCCGATACACAGTTTCGGTCTGTTGGCTACCTCCCTGGGTATGCCTCTTCATCAACAGACGAAGTGATCTTCATTGACAACCCCCTAAGTAATGTGAGTTTTCATCCTAACCAGATGGGAATGTGAGTATGGTCTGCCCTTTGTATCTTTCAACAGAGCGTGAGACAGAGGGTGGGGTGAGTGACCATTCCTTTCCCTTCAATTCAATTCTATAGTCCTGAATCAACGACATAATACAGCCTCTACTCATGTGCCAAACACTAACCAACTCAGGGTGGATCTTTTAGCTTATCTTTCTAAAAACCATCCCTTTGATTCATCCTTCTTTGATGCCTACCATCAACGATCTTTTTTAGGTCCCTCTGTTTGTAGCTTATTTTATTATCAACAAATGGCCCATCGCTATGATACTTATTTTTCCCTTTATCAATCCAACTCAGCAGTCATCTTACCTCTCCTTTTCCAACCTCAGGGTGCTCCTCAAATTCCAATCTTTACCTATTGTTCTTTCATTGAAGATCGAGTCTTTTCCCCTTCTCTACCTTGTCCTTCCCCATCTATCCATATACCTTCTACTTTTCCTGCTTATCAGTTAACACCTTTCTTAACTGATTCGCCTAAATTTTTAGCTAATCCTTCTTTAGTTTATTCCTCATTTTATGATTTTGCTTACCCATCTCTTCATCCTCTTTTTCTCATTCCTCTTCCATCTCCTACCACTTCTATTTCTCAACCCCCTCAGTTGGTTAGTGGGTATGAAGGATTTGATCAGCAAATTCTAAGAAGAAGAGGATGGAGCTCAACTGATTCTCTTACAGGACCACAGATTAATTGGCCATTAATTCCAGGGGACTAGACAACTGCTAGTTAAGCGTACCAAAATTATCTCCATTTTTTCCAACAATATTCACAATCTCTAGATCCTTCAGTGAGATTGACAGCCCATTTTGTTTGGTACCTAGCATATATGCATAGGCATTCCCATAACGATCAAAAGGCCATTACTAAGCTTTGTATGAATGTCAATGTGAACATTGATTCCCAAAAACTAGATGTCCTATATTTTCATGCCCTTTGTCTACCTAGCAGATACCTTGTCTTGCTCGAAAGGATGTGCTACCTTCAATTCTTTCAAAATTCTCCAAAATCTTTTGTAGATGAATTCTTATCCATGGATCGTTTTCGTAATCATCAAGCTTTCAATAGGGATCATCTTCACTGATACCCCTAAATGTATCTTCTATACTTCTTAATGATATATGTCTCTTTTGGAGGTGCCATTCAGATGGTTGTTTTATGTTTTGTGTTTGTGATATATTCATTTTTATGTGATGAGTTCGTGCTAGTTGAATAATGGATTTGTTTGAGAGCTCTCTTTTCCACTATTGACACTGATGGTGATGGTGGATGGAAAGCCTACGATGCAACGGTAAGGAATATCTTATATCATTTACAAGTTTGTTATGACCTTCTATTATTTATAAGATGTGTTAATGCATAACGGTGTTTTCCTTTGGTTGTATTTTTTTTATAGATACAGGTGATAAGTTGGGGTCATGGTTGGGGTGATTATTGAATATGCTAAAAAAGCTCAAATTTAGCTCCTTATTGAACTTATATTCTTCTTTTCCTTAGGTCGCAAGGACGCTTCCTTTCTAAGTGTAGGGATATATTGAGAGTGGAAAAAGACTGAATTTTTCATTGATTTTTGTTTTTTTTGAGGTCTGAATGGTTGATTTTGATGGATTTTGAGTGATGATTGGTTGTTTTGGAACTATTTGAAAGTGTTTTTGGATTATATTTATTATGTTTTGGAATCTCATGATGATTCTTAGTGGAAATATGAAGCTTTTTGATATTCTGATAGGTTTTGTTGAGGTTTTGATTGGTTCTAATACCTTCTGTTTAGCTTCTATTTTGTTCTGATTTTCTTCTATATGAAGCATGGATTGATGATTGATGAAGGTTGAAAACTTTTGAAAGATTATTGAATAGTTTTTAATCGTTTAGAATGGTTTTAGTATGAGTTATGAGGTTCTAATGTTCTTTGTTGACCTTTTATAACCCTCTGATGAACTTCTGTAGAGCCTTTGTCTATGTTATGTTCTATTCTGTAGTTCTTCTGTAAGTGTTCTGTGGAATGAGGGTGTGACTTTGGGAAAGTTTTATAACATTTGAAAAGGATGAATCTAATTTCAAAAGAGCTAAAACAAATGGAAGGAGCAGTTGTTGAAGACTGAAGAGCAGACTGGAGTGACAGAGACAGAAGCGAGATATGAAGGGTTATTGTAGTGGCTCTGGTGCCTCTTCAATACAAGCATGCCTCTTGGGAGGTGCATCCACGATCTAAGAAGGATTATTGAGAGTGATTATTGAGTATTGTAGTGAGGAGATGATGTACTATTGATAGAGAGAGAGAGAGAATCAGAGATAGCCAATTCTATCAAAACAATGTATCTATCTATGAGAGATTGAGAGAGAGAACTATGAAGACAATGAAGATGAATATTATGTGATTGTTTCCATTCAAAAATGGTGTATTCCTTTGTGTTTCTTGTTCTATTGATGGATTCTGTGAAGATGTTGAAGATTATGGTTGATTCTATAAAATTCGTGGGAGATGGAGCTAGGAGATGGAGCTAGAAGATTATGGATTTATTTATTATGATGGAGCTAGGAGATGGAGCTAGGATACAAGAAAGAAGACAAAGATAGGTGGATATGTCACAAGGATGAACCCTTGCACCCAGAGGTTGCAGCTCAAGAAATGGAGTTTGAGAAGGGGCAGGATGAGCTCAATCATGATCCACCTAGAAGGAGAATATCTCTATACCGACTACCCCTACCAAATAATGCCAACTCAAAGGAGTCTAAGAAGCGAAAGAAATGATGGAGTATTATATGGAGAGAGAAGGATGGAGAATGGGTGTGCATTCAAAGGTAGAAAGTATTATGATGGAGTTAGGATACAAGAAAGAAGACAAAGATAGGTGGATATGTCACAAGGATAAACCCTTGCACCAGAGGTTGCAGCTCAAGAAATGGAGTTTGAGAAGGGGCAGGATGAGCTCGATCTTGATCTTGGAAGACCTCCACCCATTGAGATTGAGGGTTAGCCAAGTTGGTACCCTCTTGTGAGACACGAGATTCCTTTGATGAAGAGGATAATGAAGAAGCAGATGAGGAGACAGACTTAGAAAACGAGAATGGAAAGGCGAAAGCAACTTGGGCAAGGCATCCATGATATGGATTCAGAACTTCTATTTTAGATCCAAGTATGCATGCATATCATCATGGGAATCTACTACTAATGAGTGTGCACTAAAGCAAGAAGAGACAAAGAGTACTCCACCATGTTGTCACTCTCATGGCTGACTACATTGAGTTCCTCTATCTTGGCATTGCTCTTCTTTGCAAGATGGCTGTCCTTTTTCTCATCCTTGCTATCATTAGTCTTCTTACCCTTGCCTTTCTCTTTCTTCCACTTCTAGGATAAGCCTAGACCAAGTCACTCAGGATCAAGCCCTGCAAATCTTCACGTGCAAACTGAGGTGGAACTAACCTGTGGACGAAGATGAAAACTCATTATCCTGAGCTCATCACAAGCTCAAGAAGTCATGCAAAAGAACCCACAAAGCCAGGGAAAAACGGAACTCCTACTCTAGATCGAATACCATTTTGAAGTGCATGGATCCACAGAGCTTCAATGGAGTTGTTAATGTCAATAGAGATGTAGGTTGAGTGAGAGCAAAGCAAACACAATATGTGGGTACAATGATAGTACCACTTAGGTTTTTTCAGATAGATATATGAATATGGTACAACCACGAAGGGTACATTCACACCCAATGTGGGTGCGGGCACGTTGGCTCTTTATTCCTAACACGTTGATAAATGAATTATGTAAGAATATTCAGTGTGTATAGCTAGAGGGGTGGCAGGGCTGCATGCCCTACCACCTAAATATTTTCCCCCTTTGTAACCTTTGCATCGCTAATGAGTGTGTAATTGACGCTATATACGACGTTAATATCATTGCTAATGCTCTATGTGTCACTATTTGCATCGCAAATAGCAAATATCGATGCAAATAGTGACGTAATTAGCTACAGAAATAGCGATGATGGTGTCATGCTGCTACACGCACAAAGTGTGCAAAACTCTAGAGTGCATCATCATTTGGCTTTCTTATTGATCTAGGGAGTCAATGCCATATTTGTCATTAGTGTCAATGTTCGTAGTGTGGATAGTTCAAAAATACTAGATTTTTGGACAAGTTTAGCATATTTTTGATATTTTGGATATTATTTCTTGTAAATATCCAAAAGATGTAGACAATTTCTAGAATAGGATGACATGTTTAAAAAAATCAAGTGGCTTTCAACCATTTTTGGGGGATTTTATGCAAAAAGAAGGATTTGTGAAATCACGCAAGGCGCGAATATCGCAGCTTACAGGCAGCAAACAACACTCCACTGGGAGAAGAATAAGGAGTGATCTAGGAGAATTCTAATCAAGTGTCCTGATATTTTACCCCCCTTTCGGAGCCAATGGAAGCATCAGATTGGCGATCTAAGCAGTAGAGAAGAAGCTACTATTTGATGCACGTTTTTGGTCTACAATGGATTTTTATCTTCTCAAAATGCAGAAATAAATTGACAAGCTTCACCTCTATGAGTATTCTTCTACATCTTCTATTTCTTCGAACCCCTTCTCTTTCATCAATTGCTCTCTATGAATCTCCCTTCACCCTATTGTCTCTTACCCCCATGGTAGACTTTCAACCCCAAACGCTCCCCAACAATGGTAAACCCAACTTGAAAGTCGATACAAGGTGTGTAAAGATGGGGGATTCTGCAGGTTCAAGTGGTGGTGATGCTTTACAACAGATGATTACTTTGTTGCAGCAACAACAACAGCAGCAATTGTTGAAAACAGCAAATGCAAACTCGATAGAAAGCAGAAAGAGTTGATCCTTTAGCTGTGAATATATTGTAGACAGTGTGACAAGAATTGAAGCAGTTTAAGGGTCAAGATGTTTCAGCCTTCATTCAATTGTATGAAGAAAAGATGTTGTTTTTTTATGGGGTACCGCAATATGCATGGAGTCGGTATTTCTCCTATTTGGCCATGCACTCATTGCATGATCGAATTGATGAGTTACATAGAAGAGATGTTGATTGCACAACTTTTAAGAAAGCTTTGAGAGGAGTTTTTCTTGGAAGATGCAGGATTGGTAACTAAAAAGACATTTACAAATTGGATTGAAGAGCCTAATAAAGGGTTGGTTGCTACAACTTTGCTCTGTGAATTTGAAAGTCGGTATGCATAGAGTTGGATGCCGATGAGTAGCAATCATTGGAGAGTCAAAAATTTGATTTGTTTCTGAAGGTTGTAGATCCTGTCTTGCAGGAAAAGCTAACTGATCGTTTAGAAGATGCCTCTTCTTCTGAAACGGGGCTAAAATCAAATTGGGCTACTGTAACTGAGGTAGTGCATATGTTGGTAAAGAGAGAGTAGATGAAATTAAGATGGGGTACAAGCACTACACTTGCTAGTGCTTAAAAGGAGGCTGAAATTGCGGCTATGGCAGAACAATCAGCTATACCTATTGGTTTGGCTCTTAAAGGTGATGATGTGGATGAATTAATCAAAGACATGTGTGATTTGAGGCTGAATTTGACATAAATCTATGCAAATGTCAAAAATTTGGTGTGACAGTTTATAGCATAAAAAGCAAGACTATATAGCCTACTATGAAGCACAAGCTAAAAGGTTGGTCTTTTGGAAAGATGGCAAAATATATGTAACAAAAATTGGTCTTCCAATAGAGCCAAATTTTGGAAATTGTGGCATGCAGAAGAGGTTGGAAGAGATGGCAGCAAGGACATCATTTGTTGCCATAGATTCAGCCACATATGAGTTGAGAATTGAAAGGACCAAAGAAGCTCGTAAAGGAGGCATGGCTGAAGAAAAATCTCACGTTTGGATTCAAGCATTAGATTGCATGGAAAAATGCAAAACAACAAATTCTGAATTGGCTGATACAAGTCAGAGTATCCAAGGGAGAATAGGATGGAGTGCACCACTGGATTCATTTTCAGTCTATGCTTATTTGGCTAAGGTTCATAATCAAGAAGCTCTTGTGGAAGAAAAGAGAAGAAGAGATGAGTACATTGTTGGTCCTTCCTCTTCAGGCACATCTAAACGCATAACACAAAGTAAAATGGAGCAGCACAGAAATAGGCTAAAAAAGCCATACCTGAGCATGTTATGGAGGATGCATCTCAAGAGAAGAAACAAGAAGGGAAGAAAAGGGGCAAGTAGCCTAGTTACAAGTTACAATCGGATCTTGAGACTGCCACAAACCTTAAAAAGGTATTGGAAAATCGCATACTTGGTAGTAGAGTGGAATTTACGCTTGGCAAAGTTCTTGGAATTGCGAAGCATGAATTTCATGATGCAATCATTGATATGCTAAAACGAAAAAGATGGTGAAGTTTTGCAAGCATTAATGCAGGTTGACAAAGACATAGAGAAACAACTTCAAAGGGAATATGATGATACATTTAATGCTGATTTGGAGCAGGATGATGTTGAAAATGGGCTAAATGGGAGTGTAGACAGCAAGCTTATGGTTGAAATTGGTCTTATGGGCAGCAGAGTAAGCATATAGAGAAGGCTATGTATAATGGGGATATCCATCAACAAGTACATGAAGAAGAAGATGCTCATTTTATTCTAAGCAGTCATTATTCATGAGTGCATTGGGCTTGTGCTACAACAAAGACAATTGTTAAAGTGGGAGAAAGAGAGATGCCTTGCATAGCTCTCTTGGATCATGGTTCCGAAATCAATGTTGTGGCACGCAGCTTGTATGAGAATGGAGGTTGGCCGATTGATGCAGATCCAGGATGGTGCATGCGGGTAGCAATCAATTCATTAGAGGATCTTTATGCGAGTTGTCAGAATGTACCCGTGACTATTGGAGATATTAGGGATGAGCGTCACTTTTTGTGTGCAGGATTTATGTAGTTATCCAGTGATTTTGGGGCAGCCCTATATTTCAAAATCAAGGCTGGAAACAAAAGCCTTGGATGATGATTCTTCATATGCTCGGGTTCGGAGTAAAGACAATACAAAGGTGGTACAGTTTCTCACTATTTGTGTGAATCATCCCCGAAATCAGGGTAGGGTGCGGGATAATCCCATGCCACCTAATGCACGAGAGTTTAAGGGTTTTTAGACATCCCTGCTATAAGTGGAGGCTATGGCAGTGCCTCTAGGAAGCTAATTATGCCTCTAAGAAAGTGGAAAACTGTGTTTATGTTTGGATTGCAGGAATGGATAGAATGCAGTCTTGGCAGTTTTAGGAATATTTCAGCCATGTGCAAGGCTGAAAAGAAATATGTGGGATGGGCTGAAAAAGAGCTGAAGACATATGGTTTAATGGCTACAAATGAAGGTATTTGTTGTTTTCAAGGCTGGTTGATGTTGATACAATGGCTGAAATTTCTCCATGAACTAATGCTGAAAACAAGGTAGAAAAAGAGGTTATTTATGTTGGCACTTTAGAGATGTATGAAGTCATTCAAGAGTTTGCTGAGCATGAATGTTATGGGCTGCAATATGGGCTACAAAACAGGGCTGAAGCAAGGGTGGATACAAAGTACAAAACAGTTGCAAAGAAGATTAAGCATGTGGCTTTGCCTTTACCACCTGAAAGTGATGGGTTAGCTAAAAAGTGTCTCAATAGCCTAGTTTGTGGGATCCATATGGAGTAGGATATAAATTTGCAACTAAAACTTTACAAAAACTAAAAATTGCTGATGCAAGCTTTCTTTTGCCTACAAAAAGAGCTTGTTTCTTGCAAATGTTGGCAAGGCATGGGAAAACCTTTGTATTTCAGCTAGATGAAATTGGATGTGTTGATTCGATGGTGATGTTTACAGTACCTCATGTGCCATGGAATTTAAAGCCTATTCCAATACCTCAAGCATATATTGCCTAAACGACTGGAGCTTTTGAACGAGAAGATCAAGATGCGGATTTTGGAGCCCTCTTCAGCTCCATATTCGAATCGGTGGTTTAATGTTCCAAAGAAGAATTGTTCTTTGAGGTTTATATAGGATTTATAGCCAATTAATAAGGTCATCATAAGGAATGTTGGATCAGACTACCTGATAGTGGATGAATTTGTAGAAGCATTTGCAGGCAAGGCAATTTACTCTATGGGAGATTTATATTTAGGATATGATAAGCTCTAGCTTGCATTAGAAAGCCAGTATATCACTACCATGAAGATGCCGCTTGGATTGGTTAGGATGTGTACGCTTCCATAGGGAGCAACCAATTCAATGGCGCATATGATGAATGCTACGCATAAAGTTTTGAGGGAGTATATCCCTCAATTGACCTTACCCTTTCTTGATGATGTGATGATAAAAGGGTGTGATATCCATGAGAAGAATGAAGAGCTGAATGAGCAAGGATGTAGAAGGTTTGTGGCTGATCATATTGTTGATTGTGATAGGATTTTGAGCCATCTTGAAGAAGTGTATTTGACTCTATCAGGAGAAAAGTCAGTTTTTGGAGTGGAGGAAGTATTAGTTGTTGGGCACATGTGTGGACCATATGGAAGAAAGCCCTCACTAGTAAAGATTGATACCATAAGCAGGATGCGGGAGACATGTTCAAATGTATTCGATGTAAGAAGATTTTTGGGTGCATGTGTCTTTTACTTAATATGGATTCCACATTTTGCTCATGTGGCTGAGAGTTTATATCAACTCTTGAGAAAAGGGAAAAAGTTTTGGTGGGGTAAACAGCATACGAAGGCATTTTAGAAGTTAAAGAGCTTATTGATTTCAACCCCAACACTAAAGAGAGCAAATTATGAGAATGGGCAGCCTATTATTCTCACTGTGTGAATACAAGCCCAATTGGCATTAGTTAGGTAGTGGGTTAGGATGATGCTGAGGGGAATACGTATACCATTCGGTTTGGTACAAAGGTCTTCAATGAATGGCAACTGTGGTATTCTCAAGTCAAAAGAGAGCTTTGGGATGCAGTGACAGTCCTTAAGTGTGATAAGGAGTATTTTATGGGAACTCATGTAGTGGTAGAGATTGATTGTCTACCTCTATTGAGCATGATAGTAAATTGCTTAACTCGTGATATTGCCATGTTATGGTGGATTGCATATATAAAGTCACTTAACCTTGATTTTCAACACATTGCAAGTAGAGAAAACCCCATGGCTGACATGCTTCCATGAGCAAGGTTTGAAGATGAAGAGGAGCTAATGGAACCTAGACAACCCTACCTTGATTAGATGTTGCCTTTGCTCTTTCATACTTAGATTGGTGCTGGTACTGGGTGTCTTTTCATGGAGACCATATCTTAATGCTCTCCTGGTGAGTTCTAATTTCCTTTTGAGCCCATGGATTGTTTATTCTCCTTCTGTCTAAGTGATATTCAGCATAGTGTTTAAGAAAGCCTACTGATTTGCTAGCATCCTTGTCTCTATTGCTTTCGCTTTTTCTTCAGCCATTATGTGCTCGCTTTTTGATAGTGCCTGCAAGGCGCTTTGCTAAATCCTTGATTCTAGCTTTGCTCATTCCTTTTCGTCCATCCTTCAGCTTTCTCTTTCATTTGTTTGAGACATTGGTTTTGCTCTTGTGAGAGGATGGCTATCAGTTGCTCTTGCTCTTTTCATATCACAAGTATGTTCTCTTTGTCTTGGCCTTGTCATTCTACTTGCTCCTTTAGGATGCCATGCTCATGGAGTGCTGCTTGGAGTTGATTCTGCAACTCTACAATAGCCTCTTCATCTCTTTGCATCTTTGTGGCCCATAACTCTTGTCTCAACTCATCCCTTTGTTGTTTCAGCTCTTTGTTTTCTAACTCCATGCATTTGTTTTCTTTGGAGTTAAAGGCACATAGTTGCTCTAATGCCATGCAGCTTTCCCTTTCTTCCTCGTACAGGTCTCACAAATTCTCCTCGGTATCTTGTCTTGCCTTCAAGGCCTCTTTCAATGCCATCACAAGCATCGTCATTTGCCTTGTCTTCTCTAGTTGTAAGGCTACAAAAGCATCCTTTTTCGCTTCTAGCCCAACAAACGTAGCTTTTCTCTCCTCATTCATTTGATCACACATACTCTAGAGCTCTTTCACTAGCTCATCATACTCCTTTGGGTTATGCACTACACCGACCGTATTGAAGTGTTTGATATCTCAAAGCGTGGCACCTTAGGACCTTGGTGGGACTCTGCATCAACTGCTACTAGTCTCTTGGCTCCTACCATTGGGGCCCCTTTTGATGCTATTTGTGCCAACTTATGTACTTTGCCTAGTAGGTACTACACCCATGCCATCATGTTACTTTCATTAACTACTACTTCTGTGGCTCCTTGTGTTGAGGTGGTTGTGGTAGCCATGACTAATGGTAGTGCATGCATGGGGTCCTCATCAATAGGTGATGCAAGAGTTTCATGAAAGCTTATGGGCTGGACATAAAGGAGTTTGGGGCACATTTTCCAAGATCAAAGAGAAGTATTGGTGGCAAAACATGTATAAAGATGTGGACCATTATGTGGAATCATGCAGTGTCTATCAAATGTATTCCATGGTAAAGCATTGTTTTGTTACTTATACGAAAGAATTTAAATTGGGTCTCAATGTACCTAGTAGTGGAAAGAATGCAAATTATGATAGTGTGTTTTATCATTAAGAGAAGCCGTGGTAGCTCATCTAGAGCTAGAGGATCACCATATGGTCGTGTAGATAGCTTTCCACATGGTCATAGTACCTTTGAACATGGTGATTTTATGCATACTCTAGAGGTAGAGGAAGGGGGAGATCGTACTCTAGAGGCAGAGGATGTTCTAGTCCACAGAGAGATAATGCATGTCATTAATGTGGGCAATTTGGTCACTTTGAGAGAGTGTGCTTTCATAAGGAAAATGCTATGTTTATGGGTTGAGGAAGGAACCAGTTTGGGCATTATGCAAGTGGTTGGATATAGTAGTGGTGGCTATGGTTTTAGAGGTGGTTCATCACCTAGAGGTAATCTTTTTGCTATGAAGCATGTGTTGAGCAATATGACACACCCTCCTAGAGAGGGTGACTGGTTTTTGGATTCAGGTGCTACAAACCATATGTGACACATCATGAAAAATGGTTTGATAGAAAGTAGCAAATGCAAGCTAAAGAGTATATGGCTATAGGAGATGACATGTTGCATAAGATAATGTATTTTGGTAGTATTCCCTTGGTGACTGGAGAAGGGATAGAAAATGAGTTTGGTGATGTCTGGTACATACCTACTATCACTAAAAAATTAGCGTCATTTGGTCAAATGGCTGCTCAAGGGTTGCAAGTAAGTTTAACAAAAATTGTTGTTTCATTGAGGAGTTCAAGAATGGAAAGCATGGCAAGCTTCAATTGTTGGTCAAATGGTTGATCAAGGGTTGCAAGTAATGGTTGTTTCATTCAGGAGCTCAAGAATGGAAAACATGGCAAGCTTATTGCTCATGGTCAAAAGAAACACATGTTATTTGCTTTGGATGTAGGAACTCCATTCATACAAAGATCAATGTATGTTGAGACAGGGCACGAACAAGATAAAGATGAAGAATTATGGCATAGCTCTAGCATAGAAGGATTGGGCATGTGAATTTGCAAAAGCTTAAACAGATGCAATCTAGGCAGGTGGTTTGTGGACTTCCGTAGTTTGATTATGTAAATTATAATCATGTCTGTGAGGCTTGTCAGTTTGGCAAGCAGTCTAGACTCCCATTTCCAAAAAGTTGGGGAGTGAGCAACTATTCTTTGAAAATGGTACATTCTAATGTTGGAGTCTATGTCTCTTTGAGTGGGAAATACATATTTTATATCACTTTTATTGATGATTTCAACAGGATGACATGGGTGTACTAGTTGCAACATAGAAGTGAAGCATTTGAAAGGGTTTTGGAGTTTAAGGCCATGGAAGAAAAGCAATTTGAAAGCTACACATAAAATGCTTGATATTAGATAAAGGAGGACAATATATGTCAAATGAGTTCTCATACTATTTGAGAGATCATGGGATCAAAAGACAAGTTAGTTGTAGGTATACATCACAGCAAAATGGTGTGGCGAAAAGGAAGAACAAGATTATTGCGAAAGTAGCAAGGGTAATGATGAATCCGATGCATATGCCCTTAACTTATTAGGTTGAGGCAATACATATACTATTGCCGTCCATATCATGAGCATGACACCTACAACTTTGACTCATCACGTCTCAATATGAGAAGATATATGGAAGGACACCTATAGTTGCATACCTTAGGGTGTTTTATTGTGTATGTTATATACATGTCCCAGATAAGTTGAGGAAAAAGATGGAACCAAAGATTGTCAATGCATTTTTCTTGGATATTGAGATGAGAAGAAGGAATATAAATGTTATATTCCTATCATAAAAAGGTTCACACAAGCAAGGATGTAAGATTTAGTGAGTATAAGTCTTGGTATCAACTGAAAGTTGCAATTGATATGGATGTTTATGAGAGCCATGATGATGATTATGGGAAGAAAATTGCAACAAATAATGGTTAAAGAAATCAAAATGTTGGGGATATGTCTAGACCCCAAGATCATGAAATAAGCAGTGGTAGTTATAGTCCATGGACTGGCAAGTTGAGGAGTGCACATACGAGGGAAGAAATTGCACAATGAAAGAAGCTTATGGGTAAAAGTTCCGAGGACGAATTTATGGATGATGAGTTTGGCATACCACATGTAAGAATTCCAGGGATAAAGAGTGCAGGAAAGTATATTCCACCACATGCAAGAGCAGTTGAGACATTGTCTAGTGCATCTTGGTTGAGGAGATTGTATAGAGTGAGGGATCCAGTGGACAAGTTGACATATAATGTCTTCATGAAGATGCATTATGCATACATGGTATCGTATGTTCAGCATGTAGAGCCTACTTGTTTTGGAGAGGCAGTTGTTGGAAACAAAGATTGGAAGAATGCTATGGATGAGGAAATGAATGTATTGACAAAGAACAAGACATGAGATTTAGTTAAGTTGTGTTATGGCAAGAAGGTAATTGGCTACAAGTGGGTGTATAAAGTCAGGTGCAAATCGGATGGCTCATTAGAGAGATACAAAGCAAGGTTGGTTGCAGACGGTTATGCACAAACATATGGTTTGGATTATGAAGAGACATTTAGTCCAATGGTAGCTAAGGTGACCATAATGAGATTGGTCATTGCATTAGCTTCTATCTATGGCTAGAAATTCTACCAAATAGATGTGAAGAATGCTTCTTGAATGGTAATTTGGAAGAAGCATGGGCTGCACAAAGAGTTTGACATCAAGGACCTTGGTTTATTAAGGTACTTTCTTGGTATTGAGGTGATTGACACTCCACATGGAGTTTGGTTAGTATGAAGGCAATACTCATTGGATATGCTATGTGTAATAATAGCATGTAAGGCAATGGATACACCATTGGATCAAAACATTAAGATGGTGGATGATGGACACTATGTGGAGGATATTGCTACTATGTTCAGAAAGATGATTGATAGCCTAATCTACCTAACCATAAACAAGACCAAATTTGAGTTATTCAATGGGAGTGATTAGTCAATTCATGTAGAAACCATACAAATCACTTTTAGGTGTAGTGAAGAGCCCAGGGAGTCCATCTATAAGATATCATCTATATAACATGCATTCAAAGGATATTAAGAAATACCCTTTCTTTGTATACTATAAGGCCTTAAAATGACCCCTTTTACTTTACTAAACTTATAGATTTTTTTCAAATTTAATTAAAAAATCCATTTTGTGAACATAATCCTATAAATTTTACTAAATATAATACCCTTTCTTTTGAATTCACATGGTATCTTACACGTTCTATAAGGTGGACTCCCTGGGGTGAAGAGATTCTTGAGATATGTGAAGAAGAAAGTTAGCTTTGGTTTGTTCTATGAGAAAGGGATCAAGCCTACATTAATTGGATATACATATGCAAACTGGGCGGGAAGTATCGTGGATAGGAGATTCATTTGGTTTAACCATGGTGAGTTGGAGCAATAAGAAGCAACCCAGAGTTGCATTGGTAGCATGCGAGTAGATATGACTGAGATTACTATTATGTGATATGGAGATAGAAATAGATGGTGGAGTTATCATGTATTGTGTTAACATTAGTAGCATTATGTTGACAAAGAACATGGTCTACTATGCAAGGACGAAGCATATTGAAGCACACTACCATTTTATTAGAGAGAAGGTTACAAATGGAGAGATAGACTCAATACATATCAAAACCAATGACTAAGTTCCGAATATCTTTACCAAAGCATTAGGTAAAGATAAGTTTTACTTTACAAGTGCACTTGGGATATTGTATCTGCAAGCTCATTTTGAGCTTGAGGGGGAGTGTTCAGAAATAAGACATAGGCTAAATCTATATTTGCATAAATAAAGTAGAAGTTTTATGTGAAGTGACTTAAAGATCAAAAGATATTTATCACTTTTGGGAATATTTTGTGTGTACTCAATTGACAAAGAGATAATGAGAGAAGAATGAAGAAGAAGGAGAAAAATAACTCTTGGGTCTCCATATCTTGTGCCATTGCTCCTTCTGTTGTGCATCCACTTCTATTCTTTTCACTATTATTACAAGTGAGGTCGATTATAAAGATGCTTTTCATTAATAATTTCACTACTTCACTCATATACTATTATATTATTTCACAAATGCCTACACAAATGTAAATGTTACGATTGATGAGATAATGGCCAGTACATGTTTTTTTAATGAGCATGTGGCATGTGTGTGTGTGTGTGTGTGTGTGTGTGTGTGTGTGTGTGTGTGTGTGTGTGTGTGTGTGTGTGTGTGTGTGTGTGTGTGTGTGTGTGTGTGTGTGTGTGTGTGTGTGTGTGTGTGTGTGTGTGTGTGTGTGTGTGTGTGTGTGTGTGTGTGTGTGTGTGTGTGTGTGAGGTTGTACATCCACACCAAACATGCACTCTAACACCCATGCCTACACAGATCTTATTGAAGATCAATGCTTCACCCCTTATGTAACTATATATGTAATTATTGACTCTTATCTTTGTGGGCCCTCCATATGAGGAGAATATATCTATGAGCAGCATATTTACCTAGTAAGTCTCAATTTTAGAGTGGTTACATAAATTAAGGGTGGATAGTAGAGGCTTTCCAAATTTTGCATGAGATCTTCTCATCTAGAGTAGTCAATGGTACAAAAGACCAAAAAATCATGCCGTGGTTCATTTTGAATCTATATTACAAGAAGGTAAGTTAATTTGAATCGAAATTCTTTTAAGAAAAGTTTGCATAGAGAAAAAGAAAAATAAATTGTATTGTTTCATTTTTTAAAATATACTACGACTTTACTCAAAAGCCATGCATCTCATATAGGATCAACCATGATATTCCTCTAAGGAAATATAGTAATACTTAAGTGGCTCACTCATGATGTTTAGGGATAAATAGTTGATAGGAAGATTAGGAAATCCCTCCACCTGGTAGCTAGAAGCTTGGGATCGATGGGCAAATACAATATGGTTGGGTCAAATGACCTAGGTAACTCTCCCATATATCCATTGAGCTTGAGTCATGGCCTCACCATCATGGTACTTAATAAGGCTAGGGGGAATTGGGTAAAGATAAAAAGTCAGACAATTTTGAGCCTTTTCGTCCAACAAAGTCTCCACAAATTGTACTCTAGATTGGGAGACGATGCAGTAGTTGGGAGGTGTCATATATGATCGCATAAATTGTGTCCATTGGTGGGTTCTGAAGAACTCGTAGCGAGGTGGGACGAAGACCCAGTCCATGATCATCCAAAAAATGTGCTCATGCAAGGGGAGAACGCATTGTGATCCTATTGGGACGTAGACCAAGGGAAATATCACATGAAATTTCTATTGCACAAGATTTTGAAAGAAGCAAGAGTGTGTTTCTACCTTATTTTTTAAAATAAGTTTCATACGTTATAGAGGTTTTTCTTTATTCATTGAGAATAACAATGACCCTTTGCAAATTTATAATTTTATAAGAATTTTTATCACATTATTATTTTCAGATGTTAATAGTTAATATATTGAGCCTTATATTTTATTTCTAATACAAGAACATCTTTTGATTTACAAGGCTTTGGTTGGCCTAAAGTAGTATTTAGGTGGAATAGGAGCGATAGGTTCAGTAAGTAGGCTCAACAACATATTTGTGAGGAGAAACTCTTTTTACATCCATGATCATAATGGGGTAATCAAGGCAACTAGATATTTTCAAATTAGGTACAAAGGACTTATGAGACCAAATTCTAATGCATTTAGGGTCTACTTCTGTGAGTCATGAGTACACATACTATTCTTGATTGGTCATCTGACCATTCATACAAATAAGAGCTTGAGGGACTTTTGTTTCAAAGAACCAAAAGGCTTCAAAGAGTTAAGATTTTCAAGAATCTCGACTCTCTTTATGTTATTCTCAATATGTTTTACTTTCCCAACATCAAATAAGTAATTCTCATCCCATAGTTGCCAACTTTCATCTTGGACTCTAGACCAGTCACCTCCAAGGGCAGCTTTGACGGTAAGTAAGGCAATATTGTGTCGAAAGCAAAAATCACTTGATTCACAAGCCAAGGTGTATATTACTAGCTTGGGTAAGTTACTCAAGAATATATGTGTGCATCACGTGGGTTTAAAATAATGTATTTTTAAAATATTATTTTTATACATTTTTTTACATATAGAAGGGTATAATATAAAGGGGTTATTTAAACATTGAATAGAAAATGGTAAATTTTTATTCATGAAAAATTCACAGATAAGGATATTTATAAATAGGCATTTAACGCACGTGATGTAGAGGATATACATATAGTGACTTCCTCGAGATTACTGGAAACACCTCATGGCTCATAAGTTGATTAAAGAGACCCTTTAAAAAATTGGTGCTTTAATTAATCATCCATAAAAAATTAATTTCTAGTTAATATGATTATTTATACTATAAAAAGTAATAATTGCTAATTTAAGATCATTTTTCATCTACAAAGTATACCAAAATTTATGGCTTTGATACAATGTGAAATGTGTTTGACCCTAAATAATGAGGATAGTTTAGTAGTTGTCTAAGGATTCAATCTTAGCCATCACCATCTATGCTACTCATGAGCATGCAAACTTAGGCAACTACGTGTTCCCTAGGTCTACATGATAAGCAAAGCGTCTAGCCTCATCCCAACCATGAGAATTGACCTGCAAGTTCCTAATGACAAATCTACGATCCCTAGCAATATTCTAGCATCGATCACTATTGCATGAGCAATCAAAGACTCAAGATGGACAAGCACCACACTCAATGAGAGTGAGAAACAAGGGGGAGCTGCACATCGACCCCTCTGCCCATAAGGCATAGTCTCTCACCGTCCCCCTAAAACAATGCTAAACCTTTTTTAGGACTCAAACCTAGGATGGTCATGATTCTCATGGACCTTTTTTAATTTTTAGAAGAAGCCACTTAGCTAATGGGATCAAGTCAATCATATGATGATTTCATTAGAAAGACTATCCACCTACTTCCCATTTTTAGACATGGAGTATTTTAGTTTTCTAAACAAACATATTACTCATGCTGTGAAATAAAAAGAGATAGCTTCCTTAACTAATCTTAGCACAAGGTTCATTGTCACATTTCTTAAGTACGAACATAAAATCATTCTTTTGAAAAACAAGGTATTTATATTATTGTAATAGTTACAATCTCTTTGAAGTACAAGTTTATATCCTCAAACCTGAGTCATGTTGGTTCTTTCTCGCCATAAGGGACAATCTTTCTACACGAATGACCTTACATACCTAACTGGTGGTTGATTTTACTCTAGATGAAAAGTTTCTGAGTGTAGCTCTAGGGATGACACAATGCCTTATAAATCTTGTTCGATTATCAAAAGTACAGACACAGTCATATTACTTACAAGATTTTTCTTCAATCAAAATCCATTATGCAAAATAATTGAGTGAAAAAAGTAGTTTCCAAACAATGTTTAAGCTAACTTTTCCAATAGAATCTCAATAACTTTCATTCTAAATAACAATAAAATATGGCTTCAATATAGCCTATATGCATGTATACGTATATATTTAGATACTAAGGTGTTTCAATGAATTATTTATTTACTAGAAAATAAGAAAAGAAAAACTAAATGATTTACTTATCATGTTTGACTGAATTATGAAAAAGTTCATTAAAGGATGCATAATTTATAGATGAATTATTTTTGAAACTAATTTTCAAGCTATTGTTTTTTAAAGAATATTTATATTACATAATTATTTTAAACAACAGATTAAATAATTTTTTTAAAGGATCTCTTAATTTTATTATAATCTTTAACTTTTTTGGATAAATTTATAAAATTAAAATCTAAACTTCTTTATTTTCTTGAGATTTTTCACTATTTAGCTAGTAATCTTAAGAGAAACTTATATTTAAAATCTAATATAATTTATATATAACTTATTTTTAATTTAAGTTTTTGATTTTTGATTAGTAAGTTATAATTTAATATAAACTACATAAGCTAAATCTAAATTTTAACTTTAGATGTTTAGTTTTTACTAAATTTTAATATATTTTTTTCTAATTGGTTTTAATACTTAATGAATTTAACTTTAATCAAGAACTAACATAGAGGGATTAATCTTAATTATACTTTACAAAGATTTTTAAGCTAAAATTTTCAAATAATCAATTTATTAAAGAAAATTTAAAAATAAAATAATAAACTTGAATTGTATCAATGCTTGTACCTTAAGGTAAGGCTTAATTAAGCCTCTTATATATATAATATCAATATGATTTTTTTGAATAATTTTGTTTATATTTATAAAAATTAATTAAGTATAATTTTAAAAAATAAAAATAAAAGTAAGATAAACAAAGAAATTTTTTGGGGTTAAAAAAATTTGTATAAAATTCAATAGTTTACATGTGAGGAGAAGAAAATGTGGCACGGTTGTGAATATTTATTAGGAAAATTTGGGTATGTTATAATAAAGTGGTCAATTTTAGTTACTTGCTTGAAAAAGCATGCATGCTATAAAAAGTACTGATAGAAGATAGATTATTAGATTCATATTATGTTCTTTATAAAAAATATTAATTGGAATAATAATATATTATTAGAGAGAGAGAGAGAGAGAGAGAGAGAGAGAGAGAGAGAGAGAGAGAGAGAGAGAGAGAGAGAGAGAGCTCCTCCCTGCCTGTCGAGGAGAGAGATGAGGGAAAAAATGATAAAAATTGTAGCAAAAATGAGAAAAAAAGACCATGTTTTAGGAGGGTACTAAGGCCAGATACACACCGGGCTATGGACGGACGCAAGGTGGAAAAAGAGGCGTCCACTGCCCTATGAGTCAAAACGCCATTGGGCCCGATTTTTACGGATGGCAGACACTTCTGGGCGGGGGATCTCCCTCGTCCTGAAATTCGAGCGCGCCCAATGTACAAGACGACAACACATTTCTCCAAAAATTGGCTTGTGGGACTAATAGGAATTGAACCCCCACCAATCCCCTCACGCCTCTCATTCATTACCAATGGGCCAACCTCCTTTTGATGCAATTCATGTGCGTAGTTTAGTGTGTAAACAAAGTAATGGACAACTTGCACCTCCTATCCATCCATAGCCCGGTGTGTAACCGCCGGCCTAAGGAGATGCCATGCGGTACCCCCAAAATCTTTCAATAATAAGTGTAGATAGATAGATAGATAGAAGATAGAAGGTTCAGAGGTGAGAGAATCCTAAAAACTTGAAAAATTTTAAAGTCCTTGGCACATAGAAGGTAGACAAGGCCTTTAACTGATCTAATGCTTTCTCATTGATACTTGCACATGCATAAACTATGCCCTTATCCTCTAACTCTTCCTCTTCAAGGGCGAAGTTAGAGATGCAATGCTCGGTTTCTGGATTCTACGCATACTGGGTAATGCTATCACGTGGGAAACTCTCTCTTAGTATAAAAACCTTGAAATGTATGCACTTCACTTCTTTTAATTTAAATTTTTCAATTGAAATATATTTCTCGGTTTGGGAAGGGGTAAAAAAGGGTTCCTTCGAGCACCGGGTACACAGCTAGGCAAACGTTTCCCAAAAGAAAAGAGGTGCACCTTGTCATTTATACGCTAAACCGCCATCTATGATCTGAGCCATGTTCTGTGAAGCCTCCTTATAAACTTTTAAAACTCGTACGTTTCAGCCGGGGTAAGGGGGGGCCGGGGCGGGAGAGCGAGAGATATTCCATGCTTCGTTTCCCTCGCGGTGAAAAGCTTCGTCTGCGGCCATGGAAAGCGGCAAGGGAACCTCCCTCGTCATCAATTATTCTTGCAAGCTATGGTGCATGCTGTTTCCTGTAAGTGTACTCTCTCTCTCTCTCTCTCTCTCTCTCTCTCTGTGGTTGTTCTTTGACCCTATCTCACGCTTCCAACCTCACCTTTTCCTTCCAAACAAGTTACAACGGTCCTTTAAGAACTGCAGCAATGGCACGCTGTTCTCCTCCTATTCGTATTCGTCTTGACTTCCTGCCAACTCCATCGTGCTCATCCATCATCATCCAGGCCTTTGCCTGATATTCTGCGAAAGGTCTTGTTCGTTTCTGTTCCCCCGTTCTAATCAAGCTGCTAAAAGATGGCTTTACTTTCAGCTGGCTTGCTGTGCATCGCTGGCTAATGCAGAAGCGACTTGGTGCTTCTTTTTATCCTTACGCACTTATAGTCTGCGAGGAAGTCAAGCAGGCACTTGTAAAGCTGTCGACATGTTTGATTTCAATATCTTCTCTTTGCCATGTCTATCACGGTTTCCTAACACCTGCACCATATCTCAAAGTAATTTTAGTCATTGCTATCTAACTGCTCAGTATTGTGCCATAATATGTATGGCGAGTGCAATAGTGTAAGGTGCATATCAGCTTATGTATTTTGGGGATCCAGATAAAATGTGATTCTACTAATCTAGATGGAGAAACCTACCACACATTGTAAGGATTACAAGCAAAATAGAAAGTAGAACCATCAAAAACAGTCTATATTGTTGGTATCGACTACATGTTGTTTTGAAGTCTTTGTAAGTGAACGTAGTTCAATATTGTTGAAATATAATCAGCATAGCAAACAGGCACATTTATGCTTATCTCTTCTCGGTAGATGGCCATGCTGATCTTAGGCCTTTAGATTACTTCGCGGCAATTCAGCCTAAGCTAGCACTAACTAGAAGCTTTCATGAGGCCTTATCAATCAAGTAAATTTTATATATATTCAAAAGCCTTCAGTTTTTACTGTATGACACAGAAGCATAAAACTATAAGAAGCATCGCTTCAAAATCTTGACATGGCACAAGATTTCCTTATTGACTAAGAGTCTCTGTATAAATTGAGTGTAAACTCAAGGAAGCATATAGTGGGACTGATACCTGAAGGTTTCAATCTGCAGAAGCTGATTCACGATACTTTCCTGAGACCATGGAATTGTTGGATTCCACGAGGGTACACGCCTCTCTCATATCAGCTTATCTCAACAATCAAGAAGCCAGAGATAAGATTTGCCGTGCAATCCAATTTGGATCCAAGTTGGTTAGTGGTGGGAAGCCAGGAACTGCACATGATGTTGATGATTCTACAAGACTCGCACGCAAGGTTTTTAGGTTGTTGAAGGTTGTTTCCCTTTCTCTACTTTGTGCTGTGCTCTTACAGGTGATTCCTTTGTTTTAAGTATTCATGAGCTCATACACTTTATACAGTGCTTGAATGAGTTCGAAGCTTTAATAACCCCGCCAAAACCTTTCAAAACCACTCCAGTTGTGATGCTCGAAAAGGTAAGTGTATCAACAGTAGTTTATTTTGTGCATAGTTGAATTTGTTCGAACATATTGATAATAATCACTGCGGTTTTGGATAACAGTTTAGACATTCATTTATGGCTACATTTTTGGCTCTTGATCATTTGGTTTGGGCTGGAAGGGTAGGCATTTACAAGGTATCGATCTCTCTTTCTACAAATGCATTGATCTTTTTGTGCATATGCATATAATGTGTGCCTGTTCTTATTATTCAAACAGCAAAAACTATTAATATAATTACACTTGTAACTATATATATAGATAAAATACAACATAAGTATGCACATAACACATCTGTGTTTTCCTTTTGCACTTGTAGTTTAAAGCATCTCATATAGTTGTTTGGGAAGTAGAGTGATCTTTTGTATGTTGCTATGCAGAACAAGGAATGTACTACCATATTACAAACATACTCATTATACTGCTACCTTGGAGGTTCCACTTGCAGCTCTGCACTTGAGGTAAACCATTGGTTTCATAGTAATAGATGAGAATGGGTCCTAACTAGCATTGGTATGCTACAAGATTCAAAATAATTTGGCTTGCATTTGCTTGCAGTTACTGCTGCTGCTTTTCAGAGAGCGCCTGATTACTGTACGTGGATTGTAGGAGATACTTAAATGTAGACTTTTAGTTTATTTCATGTTTGCATTCAGTCTGGGCTAGTTTTTGCTGTCTGAGTAAGCAGAATGCTGTTTGGAAGTGAATTGTGCAATAATTATGGTAGAAGATTTGATTATTTTAGATTTAGCCTTTTGCAACTAATAAATACATTGAAGAAAGGCAGAGAATTATGAAAGAAAGCAATGTCTTTGAGCTTACAAGTACTCCCTATTTCGATTTCAAATATTTGGCCCTTGTACCTTTGAGAGTGTTTTCTCTATAGAAATAGCCAATAACTTCTCTTGTAACATGCAAAATCTGCTTGCATTTCTTTTTGGTTAAGTTGTACACACCACCTTTTTGAAGCTTGTTGTTATACATTTTAGAATGCTCACTCAAGTAATCAAGAAACTCTATTTGAGACCAGCCTTCCTTCTGGGCAAGGGTGGGAAATAACCTAATTAAGCACTAATTATAGCAAGCGTAAAATTCACATAAATGGAAAATACAAATGTTACCACTTTATCTTGGACAATAAATACCTTGTTGACTCTAGGATTGATGCCCCTTGCAGTATTTCTTTAACTTGTATTGCTAAAGGTTGAAGTACATTAAGATCCAACCTAATCTTTTTCAATCTTGACTATATCTTGCTGTCCATAGTAACTAGTAAGTTTTCAAAATAATTTGCCCCTTGGTTTGCTTAGGGATTGGCCTTTAATTTGCTCCTTGGAAGACAAATTTTACCCTAAATTATTGTTGCTTGGTTGGCCTTTTGAAATTCTCTAAAATCCCCAAATTTCAGCTATTCAAATTTAAGTACTAGGCTTTGAATTTTGAGCACTCTTTCCAAGGTACTTGGTAAACTCTAATTATTACTTGTAAATTAGTATTTAGTAGTAGAAATTCTTCAATTGCACCTTGTTGGGATTGAATTTGATTGAGATTTCTTGAGAGAAGTTGTTAATCTCTAAAAGAATAGAGAGGAAGTTGGAGCGACAGAAGTTCCAGAGTTTCATCACCAAAATTGGCTGAAATTTAATGTTGCCTTGCTGTGAATGGCCAATTGACTATAGCCCACCATCAATAGGAGTCCCACATGCAGCTCCCTATCATTTTGGGTCCTAAAATTGTTGTCTTTCCTAAAGACAGCCTACATAGGTTTTCAATTGTCTCCAATGACCACCTAATCAGTTGGGGGTAGCTCTTTGACAGCATTTGATGGCTAGACTGATCACCAATGGGCTGGAAAATTGCAGTAGTAACTCTTGCTCCTTCTCACCTAATCTCTAGAATGCTGGAATGAAGTTCCATCAGTCTCTAATAGCCCTTTCTGCCCTTGCATGGAAAGGTTTTGTGAAGTGGCAGCCTTTTAATTGCATTTTTCAGCCCAACTAAATTAATTTTTAAAATATTAATATTAAAAATTAATATAATTATTAAATCTTTCTTCAAAAAATAATTTTACTAGCCAACAATTACAATGGCTAGGCCAATTTGTCATCTAAGTATGTGAATATTTATTAATCCTTGAATTGGTATTAACTAGTTTTTAATGTCACCACTAACATTAATGGCTAATAAAATATTTGAGGCCAAAATCTTTTACAAGATACTATCTAGTATTTGTGAAGGATCACTTATTACAACTTTTGCCTTTGGCACTCATTGACTTCTCAGGGTTCTTGGATTGCCATTGTGAAAATAACTAACTTGCATACATGCATACCTCACATTCGTACATTTGATTAACAATTAATCAAAGCTAAGCAAAGCATCAAAATTTCACGTCCTCGTGCCACTACTATGTCAACCCAAATTGGGAATGATATTGGATCAAAGACTGCTAGACTTTAGTAGACGACCATGGGAAAACATGAACAATATGGATTCCATACAAGAGAGAATTTTGTAAGCATTTTTAATATTCATGTTGGTCACTTCTTGGTTGTGAGCTTACTTAGAGTTTGATGGAGACTGAGGATTTTTCTCTTAATCCTTGCATCACGGAGTGTATTATGTGTCCAATGAGGAGGTCGGTACTTCCATTGTCGCTTTGTCTCTAATAAAGTCTCTAGAACATCCACCAATGCCAACTCTATGGGTGAATTCGATGGCGAAGCAATCTTGTCTTCCATTGATGGTGGAGCTTTAAGAGGTGTAGGCTTCAAAGGCATTGGGTCAGATGCCTAACGATCACTCGGATCTTCAAGTATGAAGTCTTTGGAACTTTCACCAATGTCGACTCTATGGGTGAATTCGGTAGTGAAGCAATCTTCTCCTCCATTGACAGTGAAGCCTTAAGAGGCGTAGGCTCCAAAGGCACTAGCTAAGTGTCCAATTGTCACTTGGATCTCCAAGTATGTGGTGCTCCTTACCCCCCTTTGCAGCATTTGGAAACTCCATGAATTGAACATCTCAACTTGTGTAGGCTTCTCGCAAAATGGGATCATAAAGATTGTATCCTTGCAACTGTGAGCTATATCCCATAATCACTTGTCTTTTGGAAGGTGGCTTGATCTTATCTAGTTGTTCCTTTGGGATGTGAAGATAGATATGATATCCAAACATATCAACCACGATCGATGTAGGTGACTGATTAAGGATGTGGAAAACGATGGCTTCTATCCTAGCCCATAGATATTGTGATGTCTGTTGATACTCCATCATAATCCATGCCATCTTGATTAGTCTTCGGTTGTTCCGCTCCAATATATGCCATTCTTCTAGGGTGTATTTGTATTGATAAGCTTATGGTAAATGCCATGATCTAAACTAAACTTAGCAAGCTTGTTGGAGACAAACTTTCCTTCTTTGTTGGATCACAAGGATTTGGAGTTTCCTACTAGACCAGTTCTCCTCAAAGATTAACCAATCCTTGAAATGTGAGATTACTTTAGACTTCAACTTCAAGAAATATGCCAATCTCATCTTGCTAAAATAATCAATAATTAGCATAAAATACAAACTTCCCTTAAGGGACTCTGTTCTCATTGGTCCACATAAGTCTGTTGAAACAACCTCCAAGGGCTCCTTTGGCCTTCATTAAGCCTTGTTGGGAACCATGAATAAGCTTTCCATGAGCTGCCTTCCTAAGGTACTTGTAGTTGAGGTGACTGAACTAAGTATGCCATAGCTTGGCAATCTATGTTTGGGAAGAAAGAAAAAGAGAGGTAAAGGCGGATGAAGTCCGTATCTTGTAGACTTCATTCTCCTCGTGACCTATACAAAGAATCTATCTTGAATCTCCATCAAGAACTTGAAAGGAGTTCTTATCAAACTCGACCATAAGGCCAAGTGCACAAATCTTGCTCATTGGCATGCCATAGCTCGGCGATCTTTGTCTGGGAAGAAAGAAGAGAGGTAAAGATCGATGAAGTTTGTATCTTGTGGACTCCATTCTCTTGGTGACGTGCACACAAAACCTATCTTGAATCTCCATCAAGAACTCGAAAGGAGTCCTTATCGAACTTGACCATAAGGCTAAGGGCACAAATCTTGCCATGTCCTTTGAGGTAATCATATTTCCTCCATTCTAGACCTACATCTGTGCACTTGTCAAAGCTTATTGACGTGCTCCCTTGTGGAAGTGGACTTGGACAGGCTCAACATCTGCATCTGTATCTCTTGAGACACCTACTTCATCATGGTCATGGTCATTTGGTTGTACAATTGATCCAATTTCAGCCATATATCCCAAGCAATAGTCAAATGCTATGTGTGGGCTATCACGGTTGATGTGCATGAGAGAAATGGGAATGATTGGATATAGGTATTCAGCTTGTCTCAATGTGCATGTACCGTTGCCAACTTAGCCTTCTCATTTGAAGAAATCTTGGACAAGTCACGGGTTATAGGACAATCCATGGCCTCGGTCACGAGCTCCCAAGGCTTTTGTTTTATGTAACAAATCTTTAAATTCTTGTGAATATGCATCCAAGCTCTTCTTTCCCATATCTAGCTCACATAATTTATGGAGATTTTCAATCCTGTCATTAGTTACAAAATGCTTTTGAAAAACATGTTGAAAATCTGCCCATGTTTCTAGCTTGGGGCAAAGCCCCACCCACCAAGCATACGCCTTCTCCTGCAACATGATTTGTATTTGCCTAGTTATTGAGTGTTATCAAGTTGATACAAATCAAAGTACGCCATCCATTTGGCCAGCCATGGATCAATGCTTGTCTTATCACATTCCTTCTTCTCCCCTTAGGTTGAAATTGAAGAGGCAACGTTCTTAGTGGGGGGGACAAAGGGAAAATGGGGAGTGCGCATCTCAGCTAATTGCTGTTGCATGTCCTTGATTTGAGCTTGGAGAATCACCACTAGCAACGAATCTCTATCAGATTTGATGGAAGAAGATGCTTTAGGACGTTCCCATGCGCGTGCTCAGATTGGCATCCTCCATGTGTCGAGGTTTAGTAGGAGCAGGAGTACCAAAAGGAGAGACTTCGTGAGAAGTCTTGGTATCAATAAGAGGAGCGTAGAGAAGGAAGAAAGTTTGGAGAGAAGTGAGAATTGTTATCATTATTCCCAAATGCGCCTCCTTTTCTCTTCTTGACAGCTCTCAGCATGTCTTTGGGCCCCAAAATAGGTTCCTTCATTGGTTAATTGGTTTATTTAATATTAATTTCTTCTATTAATAATTATCTCTTTTTTTAAAATGATGGCTAGGCTTACAATGGCATCATGCGCTGAAACCCTTGTTAAATAGTTAGGTTATTATAATTTGATTATTATTATAGCATGTTATCAATGGTTGCTTTACGACTGTTTTTGGCCACAGTAAAGCCAATCATAGCCTTATAATTCATGATTAGTTGCATAAATTATTCTTTTTTATGCTATGTCTTTCAAGTCTTTCAAGTTGGCTACCACATCCTTGTTATGATTTCTTGTCTCATTATCTCTTAAGCCAATGTGTCTTTTAAGGGTGATTCAGATCTGCCTTCCTAAAGTTTGGCTGTAGTAGCAAACTCACATTCAGTTGCAATTGATGTAAGGTGAAAGTTGGGAGTATTGTTGATGGCATAAAAAAGTCTACTGAAAATGTGTCAACAGAAGCTACTAGATTTAAAGATTCTCTGTTACGAAGAGATGGCATTGATTGGGTTAACCTTGTCGAACCGTCTTACTCACTGTATTCTATCAGAGAGCTCAAGAAATGTAGGAGCTAAAATTTTGTCTTAACAAGTCATAGTGTGCAACAGTGTGCTCAAGCAATTGGTTGATGCTATAGGTCTGCATACACTTCACAAAATTTAGTCCATTGATGCATGGTGTCATTGTGGTACATCCACTTGATAAGATCATTGCCTGATAAAGTTTGGGTACAGATTCCAATTCAAGTTTTATAGCTGATGTGTTTTTCAATGGTGACAGGATAAAGAGGAAAAACCAAGCTTTTTTGAAGGCAGCTTGAATCTTGCAAAGTCTCTGATGGATGTAGTTGTTGCAATTGGTCTTCTAGAGCTTGTCCCCAAGAAAGTAACTCCTCGTGTGACGGGAGCATGTGGGTTGCTGTCGTCCTTGATTTATAGTTACCAGGTATGTTTCTTCCTTGTCCTTAGACTAGCACAGCCATTTAGTTAGTACAGATCCTTGAGCTATTGCATGTGGTCAGTCTTTTACCTGTACTGTGTCATACAAAATGAAACTTTCTTATTTATTGTGGGTAGTCATCAACTAAAATATGGGATGTCGTTTTTGGTCTTCCCCTTAAAGTACAGCATATCTGTCCATTTCTAATATGGCCTTGCTCACATATGCAGTTACTTCAACCTACATCTCAAGGTACAAGGGCGAATCAAGGATGAAAATGCTATGAGTGCACTGGTGGGGATCTTTAACTTAGCATTTTAATGCAATGCAATAGAACCAACCAATAAGAAGAATCCTGAAGCATTGATGTCCTCTATACCATGAGGTGCTTGCATGCAAGGAAGATACATTGCTTGTACTAATGATGAAAATACACACATGCTGTCTGGTAACTGCTGTACTCAGCGTGTGTGTGTGTGAATTAGTGGTGAATATGGCTTTGGCAATGTTGGCCAGATAGTACATCTGATTATTCTTAGACCTTGGGTGATATCTTCCTTCCTAAAACTAGATGGTGATGTGGATATAGGAATTAAACTCAAGATGTAGTCTCTTGTACATTTGATTATTCTGTTACTTTTAGTGACGCGAGAGAGAGAGAGAGAGAGAGAGAGAGAGAGAGAGAGAGAGAGAGAGCTTTATTAATGTCCATCAAATGTATCATAGGTATATAGGAATAGCATCATACATCATTAGACACACACTACACATTTATAAAGGTAATTTGGATTATCAATGTATAGACCTTGGGTGATATCTTCCTTTAATTTCCTATAACTAGATGCTCTTATGGATGTAGGAATTAAACTCAAGATGTGTTGATCACCTTGTGTTCATCCTACCAATTGGAAGTATCATCCTTTCTCTCTTTTTCTCACATCCACATACACATATCAACCACCTTGCACTCTTAGCATTAAGTCCTTGTTTTCTTTAAATTTTTGAAATGCATATTTTTTTCTCCCTCCCCTTGCCCTCTCTCTCTCTCTCTCTCTCTCTCTCTCTCTCATGTTCGTTATGCCTTCTTTTCCTTGTGTCTATTACAAAACTTCATGAGGCATAGAAATTGCATTATTGGAAGGCATATAGAATATATTAATAAGGAATCCTTGTATTCATGATTTAGAAAGATACAACATTGAGGCACATGTCGGGACTATATCCTCATGACGCCATAGATGTGAGGGTTAACCATCATTGAGCGTAAGGAATCACATATAGAAGCACATTTTAAGCAAAGCTTGATAAGTCCTTTAATTGTTGATGCATATTGAAGACTAATTCTAGAGATTTGGCAATTACATTTGGAAGCTTTCATGAAGTGCACAAGTCTCACTTTGCCTTGATGATTTTGAATTACCTTAAAAGATGCACGTTTGTCTATTAGGTTGCTTAAAAAATTCTTGAAATGCTTAGTATCCCTTGCCTTGTTTGTCACTAATGTAGCCATGGATTGGATAGCAAAAATGATGAGAGTAGATTGGAGTCTTAATTTAGACCCACCTCCTTTTCCCACTACCTAGCGATAAGGCAAATGGTTGATCTCATTGTCAGATTCATTGATAGGGATTCAAATATCTAGAGTCATTGTTTTGATATCTAAAGTGCTAATAATTATTTTCTTGTTGTTATGGATGGCTTGTCAAACCTTTTTCTAAATAGGGACTTGCTAATATGCATTGTATGATTTTGCCCTATACAACTACTAGCTAAGGATTCAATTTTTGTACCAAAGCTCATGTGACATGTGGTTAGCTTGTGGCACTCTCTCTTGAGAATCAAGTGATTTGAGAAGTTGAAATTGGAGGAAGTGCTATACTTTATAGTATTTTAGATGTGAGCAATGTTGCAATAGCTCTCTTCCCTGATGCATGTGTTAGTTCTATATGAGCTAATGGTGGTGTTTATGATAGTGATGCAAACCTAGGTAAAGATATGTTAGATGTTGCTAAATTTGATGTGATAGCTGTTGTCACTAAGAATCCTTGGTATTTAAGAGGGAGACTTGGTTGCATCAAGTTGCCACTTGACTCGCTATAATTGTTTTATTGATGATTGTGACTTGAATGAGGGGTGAAAATGCAAGTGTGGACAATTGAAAGATTTGCAAGTTTGTCTAAATGGGTATGCAAATGGAGATTTCTTGGAACATTAAGGAGTTATAGCAGTGAGCAACAACCAAATAAACTTAGTCATGGCTCATAGTTTCAACTTCCCTTCTCAATCTTGGCTTAAACTTTAGGCTAAAATTGATTAACTTGTAGCTCTAATTGACTAGCTAGTTGTGAATAAAAGGAAGGAGCCAAAGAATAAAGCAAAAGCCTTCCATTAGGTATGGATGATCATAAACATGAGCAATGGCATGATCCATTTGATCAGTAGCATAAGCATTATTATGGATATGAGTAGTATGAGCATTATCATGGATATTATGAATAGTATGATCATTTCTATGGGTATGATGAGCAATGGTAGTAGCACGTGCATACTTATGGGTAGCATGCACATGGTGATTATGCATATTATGAGTAACAGCATGTGTTTGATGACTATTTACATTCCTATGGCTTGCATTATGATCATGGACATGGACAACCATCTAGGTACTAGCATGCAAATTTAAATGAGTATGGACATGGGGACCACCATAACTATCAACAATGGAGTGGTCAATACAATTAGTAGCTTGTTCATGACTTTGGGCAACATGAGTAACCATTTGGATAGCCTTATGTACATGGACAACAGCATGCAAATGCATATAAGTATGTACATGAGGAGCAATATACAAATCAACCATCAATAAATTTAGCCTTATGTACATGGATAATAGTATGCAAATGCATATAAGTATGTACATGAGGAGCAATATACAAATTGGCCATCAATAAATTTATACAATAGCGAGTATGGATAGCCACTATTTTATATGAGCAACATATATATTGTGATTATGCATCTTCATATGTGTAGCAGCATACACATGATGATGCATATGAACTTTTGAATATGATTTTCATAAGCATTCTTGTGCGTAGCATGATGCTACTAATGGCACATACCTCACTGGTGATGACATAAAAGAAATGCATGCCCTAGGCTTATGTTGTAGGTGTGCTAAACCTATTTTGGTGGATCACAAATACACATGAAAGGGCAAAGAATGCTAAACTAACACTTGCACTAGAGTTTCTTGATAAAGAAGAGGATCAAATGGAAAATGAGTTGGTTGACACATTGACTACTCTAGGCCATGTTGAGAGAATCTCATTGTAGTTTTACGATGAGGAGACCCTTCAGTCCAAAGGTGTAGTGGAGATTATGTAGAATCCTTAGTTTAAGTGCCCAATACTAGCCAGGAATATAGGGGTCATGGATATATAACACTTAGGGGTCGATATAGTTAACGCAGTGGTGATTTTAGCCTCATTTGTTATAGTCCTACATAGCATGGTGGTTTTCGATGAGTATTGGAAGAGAGCCAATGCTACCATGCTGGTCATTATGGATCTTATGCCACAATCAATGCTTGTAGATGATACCATGGATCACTCTTATGACAATGGATGTATTGGATGACAATTATCCTTTTGGTCCCAGTGGTAGTACGGAGACTCGTGCTTGTACGTATGACCTCTATGCTCATGATGCCAATCATGTAGGTTATCCATTTGATCCTAGGCTAAGGAATGGCTTGGAAAAGCTTTACCTATATCAGCATTCCCTTGATGCACTTCCCTTGTCTAAGAGAGGCAATATTGCTTGCAAACTAGTTTTAACACAGGTAGCCCACAGATAGCCATTTATTTGGGAATAGTTTTTACCTTGTTTGATTTATAGACGACGGAAACTTTCTTAGGCTTGAAGTACTCAACGAAAGCTTTTTTGACATGTAGCACATCTCATTTGGAGAAGCCTATGCAACGTTATGGTTGATTCTTTTAGCAGGGTTTGAGCACATAGCATGTAGTCCATTGTCTTTGGGAGGTCCATTTTGGAACAATTTTTACCTTGCCCTTAAACGTACTCTCAAAGTACTCAAAGAAATCTTTGTTTTGACATGTGGCATCTCTCATTTGGAGCAGCCAAGTGATTAATAGGGTAGATTACTACTCAAAGATGAATACCTTACTACCATCCTAGAAAAGAAGCGTGATCACACTTTTTTCCAAGCAAAATCAATGAAATGAGCTTGAGTACCAAAGCTTGAGTATTGGAGGCCAATATTACTCATGGTACTATTTATAAAATCCTCACAAATGCTTTGGCAACAAGACTTTTTCCCATTTTACAAAAGTTGATTAATGGTTACCACTATGCTTTTATTAAAGGAAGATGCTTAATGGATAATGTCTTAAGTGTTATCGTGGCTACAAAATGGGCTAGCATCTCAAGGGAGGAGATATTCTTTCTACAATTGGGTGTCCAGAAAGCATTCAACAAAGCAAGCTAGAGCTACATTACGAGCGCCCTACTAAAAATGGGATTCAATAAGAAAATTGTTACCCTTCATTTTATGCTTGGTATTGAAGTTGAAGATTTCATATCTATCAAGGGCACTTTGTTAGATTCCTTCCATGTAAAGAGGAGGTGTAGTAAGGATGTCCTTTAAGCCCACTACTTTTCATAGTGGAAATGCGCCCTTTAGTCTACCCAATTGATGATTTTATAAAAATGAAGAATTGTCGGGATGAAATACAAAAATAATCAACTAGCAAATCAAGGATTTGCAAATGATTTATTGTTAATGTTGGAATGTAAGGAGAAGAACTTGCATGAAACTAAAAAGAACCTTGAATTCAATGAAAAGCCCTTGGGTCTCAAAATTAATTTTGGAACATCATCTCTTGTCTATTTAGGCTTTCTAATTGAAATTGAGTTAACTCTTCATAAAGAAAATGGGTTATGACATAATGAAATCTTCATCTTTAGATATTTTATTGAATCTTCATAAGTAAAATGGGTTATGGTGGAAAGAATAATGAAGAAGGTAAATAGTTGAAAATACATAGCCCAAAGCTTATATGTGAAGTTAAAGAGTGCAAATATATATATATTCCCTAGTGTCAAATTTTATTAGCCACTCCTTCTTTGGAACATGTCATAGTAAACATGGGAGTGCCTACCTAGCAAGTTTCTTAGTGCTAAAAATGAAAGAGCAAGTATTTGGCATTTATAGCCATTGAGAGCCTAAAAAAGGAGAAGGATATTAGAGGTTAAATGTAATGGAGACTAAGAGAACACACACACACACACACACACGCACACGCACACGCACACGCACACGCACACGCACACGCACGCCCATGCCCACGCCCACGCCCACGTGCCCACGCATGCACGCACGCACGCACACACCCACGCACGCACGCACGCATGCACGCATATACATTAATTGGAAAATTTGGCCATTAATCCTTGAGCACTAGACAACTACAAACTATGGACATTAATCCTTGAGCACTAGACAACTACAAACTATGGACAACATGCTATTTATTGAAACCCTATTGTAAAGAATCAACTATAACTTTTTATCATTCATGCCCTTGAATGTAGGTGCCCTTGGAAAATTTGGCCATTAATCCTTGAGCACTAGACAACTACAAACTATGGACAACATGCTATTTATTGAAACCCTTTTGTAAAGAATCAACTATAACTTTTTATCATTCATGCCCTTGAATGTAGGTGCTCTCCTAACACCTAGTCCTTGGACAGCCTTAGAAAGCCCCTCCTCTGTGAAGTTCTATAGCATTGAGGTGTATAAGACATCACAAACGTATATATTATGCTAGTTTGCAAGCAAGGACCACAATGGTACTTCTCAAGCTAGAGTTTCTAACATCAAGTTGTTGGCTCATTTAACAAGTAAACTTTCTAAATAATATGCACACTCTAATGCAATTAATCAAAGAGACACAATCCACTAATCAAATTTGTGTATATGTGGGTGTGACATGATCCATCATTTGAAAAATAAAATTGACCCATATACGTGCATATGTTATCATACTTTGCTACTAGAAAATTTATATAATTGAAATCTATTAAAGGTATAAAAAAATGATGAAAGGTGAGTCATGGTGACTCAAACTAGACTACTTTGAGAAATGCACAAAATAAATTGTAAATACATGACATATTCAAATCACAATACTACTCATGAGCATGTAAATGGTAAAAACATATTGTAGAACCTATAGTTATCTTTTCAAATGTCAACATAGCTCAACAAAATTGACATCAACTTTTAATAAAAGGATGCTCCGATCAAAATAAAGATTTTTTTTTCTCATAAATATTTTGACAATACATGGTGTATCAAGCAAAATGTGAATCATAGATGCTCTCCCAAACATTGCAACCAACATTATCTTGTTAAGCATAGACAATGTGGTTGTCTTCAATTCTTTAATCTACTAATGGAAAGACAAGTGACCACACAATGAGCATGGTTGCAAAATAAATTCATATGAAAACTTAAAACTTATACTTAACCAATGTGGGAGCCTCTTACTTGATTGACAAGACCCACGGACTGCTTATTGGTTCAAGCATTTCAAGCTAAGTGCAATGGCTACCTCTCACATAACTGTGCACACTCACATCTACGAGTGTAGTGAACTCACCTTCATGCCTGATTGAGTTGCCTCCTCCCTCAAGCTCTTCGATAGTTGCATGATCCAAGGTGCAAGCTCAAGTAAGCTCAATCCTCAAGCTTCAAGCTCCATTGTTGCGGGCGAGACAAGAGAAGAGAAGAAGAAGAGAGGAGAAGATGGAGAGCTTCTCCACCACAGTCCCTCACCCTCACGTACACTCCCTTACTCCCTCACTCCCTCACCCTCACGCACACTCCCTCACTCCCTTACACTCCCTCTCTCAAGCACAAGTAGAAGCACAAGCAAGAGCATGAAGAAGAAGAAGAAGAAAAAGAAGAAGAGAGCTAGTTTTGGCTACACACAAGAATGAGCTTAATTCACTTTTTGCCTTTTCATGTATGCTTTACTTCTTGGATGCCCATCCCTTTTTTACATGAATGACCATTTTAGCCTAGGTCCTCTTTCCTTATTCCCTTCCTATTTACATTGTTCCTTCATCCATGCCCGTCTACATTTACAAATTGCATAGGAGGGAGCTTGGCACTCTTTCACAAAGATTTAGGGTGTGCTTTTATATTTAAAATGCGCCTTTCTACTTTTGCACTTGCCTTGGACTTTTAAGTTTGCTTCTTGCGCTTTTGGCTCTTTTTCTCTTGTTTTTTCGTTGGGCCGTCTTTTTTCGCTTTATCCTCTACGTCTTTTTAATTTTCTTTTCTTTCTTTGTGTTTTCTTTACATCAAGGTTAACATTACCCTCTCCTAGTCGAGTGTCAGTCCCATTGCACTTATTGGTGAGGACTCGGGTAGTTGAAGGTTTGCCATGTGGATCGATGATGGGGCTTTGGGGAGATTGGCTATGGAGAAGAAGCATAACAAAATGGATGAGAGGTTGTGGAGGTCGAGGATAGATTGAGTGGGTAATGGGGGTCTTTGATGTTAGTGGTGGTTGATCGCGGGTTGCCAAATGCACCTGAAAAAAGAAAAAAGAAGTGCACTACTTGGGGGTGTGTCTACCTCACCGTGCAATGCATTGTGTTTGTGTCAGTGGAACTGGGAGTTGGGTTGGAACCTTAGGCAAGCCCGTGGTGTTGTCCCACACTTGAGGATCCAATTTGTGTACAAGGGGAGTGTTACATATGATCAATGCCCCACCCTCATTAGGTGCTACCAATGATCCATGGTGCTCAAAGCTGTAAGGCCCCCATTATGAGGAGAAGCCAAATGTGAGCCCGGACATTGGTTGAGTCCTGACTTGTATATCAGATGAGGTCTATGTGACCGGATGGCAAAAAGGTGACCGTTGTGGGTCTAATCTTTGGGTTAGACGGAGTGGTTAAGTTGGTAGCAACTCAAGGCGCATTGCATCGAGTTGCGGGGTAAGGGAGTTAAAAGGGGCCCCTATTTTGGGGTCCAGGGGCCGCGGAAGCGGCCCTTGGCTGGGGGGGTCCCAAGGGGGCCAGTGGCCCCCCTGGCGGGGGTTCGAGGGCAACGCCCCCGGCCCGATGGTAAAGGGAATATTCCTTGGAATATTCCTTGGCCGACTAGTGGAGGCTTATATGGTAGGTCGGTCAGGCCAACCTAACGGCCTTCGCAGGCTATAAAAGCTAAACCCCTTCACAGCCATCGATCACTCATCTTTCACCCAGTCAGAGGAGTTGTTCCAGCTAGCCTTAAGCTCTTCACCTATCTTCTGTCTAGATCACCATCTAAGCTTCACACATTGGAAGCGCACGGGTGGACAGAGCCATCTTTGTATCATTTGTTTGGAGTTAAAGAATTTACTGATTCTCCTGTTATCTGTTGTGTACTCTCTATCTCTTTCTCAGATTCTGTTCGCTGTGTTGTGTAATTTTTACAGGGAGGTGCTGTGGTGGGTGTGACTTAGGGAAATGTAATTGTAGGCGAGTGAAAGCTCCCTAGGTATGCCCTGCCCTTGATGTGCCTTAAGTATATGAATTGGGGGAAGGGGCTAGGGATATAATTGTCCCTAGGTGCAATGTCTATAAGTAGTACTCTGATAATATATGCGAATCCCATTTCGTCATTTTCTTGTGCTTTGTCTCTTTTTTTATGACACTTAATACATGGGGAGGGAGTATGCTAGACATCATCCCTATGTTCTTGGGGGCTATATTATGAGGGGATCCAAGGGACTTGTTAAGGAATGGTCTACTCTATAAGTAGCCCTTTATGCTAATGTGTACATTTAGAGGTGTTGATAGAAAGGGGTGGTTGCACCTGGTGAAGTGGCTATCATTCATATCTTCCAGGATGACCATGCAAAAAGAAGGTAGGAGTACAGTCCTCATCATTAGATGGGCCATCACACAACTATATCAATACCTATGTTTTAGATTAAAAAAATAGTGGCGAGAGTCGAGCCTCTTCCATTGTGGGTTTTTGTTTGAGTAAAAAAATCCTAAATACCCTAAGATAATTACATGTGGTAATAAAGGCGGGGTCGAGACATGATGAGAATTGGTTAAGGAAGTGTGTGATGGATGGGCAAATGTTCCACTCAGTGAAGATTAGGCATTCCTGTGGGCTTTCTATATTCACATGGTAGATTCTTGGAAAGTCATACCTTTCGTGCATGTCCGGGTTGTAGTCTACCCCTATTCTCCACATATGTAGGTAGGATCATTGTACTCGCCTTGTATGGTGTTCCAGAAGGCCATCCAAGCATCAAGGTTGGTATCCCAGATGCATCACTGCCATTGTGATTGGGCTTCATATCCGCTCACAGTCTCTGGAATCTCCCAAACCTTGTTTTGCCAATAATCTGTGGGCTCTCTTTGCCACCTTGTGGGATTTCTTCTTCTTTCCAGCCTTTGCGTGAGCCTGATCATCTACTCTACCATCCTTAGAGATAGAACTTTGTCTAAGGAATAGGAATAGTTGAAGGAGAACTCAAAGGGTCGGCTTTGGTTTTCCCATTGCTCCCAAACAACCAATTCCTGGGCCTAGTTCACACGGTAGTATTCCTCTCTTTATGGGACTTTGACCTTAGGAACTTGCTATGGCCTTGCTTGGAGTCTCCTTTGTGCCAGCTCTACCTGCTCTCTATACCTACGTTTTCTTTCCACAACCCTCTCAAGGGTGGCCTCTTCATCTTGCTCCTCCATTTGAGTTTGCACCACCTATTGTGCGGGGCTCGACACTTGTTGTGGCCGGTCTTCTTCATCTTGGGGCCTTGCTCAAAATTTGGCCCTTTTTTGCTTGGCGGTTTTGTTGGAGCTGCAACGGGTGGTTGAGTTGCTTGTTCTGGCTCGATGAACCCTAACTCTTCCAGTTCTCTCATTGAGAGCCTAGCGTGCCTCAAGTAATGTCATTGTTGCTTCTTGTTTAGGCAAGTAATCTCTTTTTGCACTCTTCCATGGAGGCCGTATCTCAAGGCTCGTCTAGTAAGTTCTAGCTTCCTCCGCGCCCTTCCATGGTATCTTTACCCTCAGCTAGGGTCACATGCAGAACTATGTTCAGAAAGGCTTGCTGTTGGATCTCAAGACTTGTCTCCACTGCTTCCGCCCTTGCTAGTGCCATGATTCGTTCGTTCACTTTCTACCAAGGTGAGACATTCAACGAGGTTTCCAAGTCTTCTAGCGGTCTGTTCCTCTTCCACACCCTCGCCTTTTTGCTCATCCTCTCTACGCCCTAATTCTGGCATTGAGATAGCATCACGACTATATGTTCTTACTCTTTTCAAATTCCAAGCATATTCTTTTTTTGTTGTTTGAGGCGGTTCAGTTGCTCTGCTAGTTGTTCTTGCTCTAGGAGGGCCACTTGAAGTTGGTTCTCCACCTCTGTTAGCTTTTTGGCCGACACTTTATTTCTTTGTGCCTTAGCCTTGTGCAATTCCTTTAGCAGTTGTTCCTTTTGTTGTTTCTCCCTTCTTACTCTGCGTAGGCCTTGGTCCTAACCGTTTTCCCAGCTCCTTTGTGAGCTTGTCTCCGATTCTCTTTAGCTAGTCGAGGTACTCATACATCTGCTTGTTCTACTGCAAGAGGACCAAAAAGTCCTCCAACATCACATGTTCTCCTCTTCTCTTGCCATAGGGATCTTTTGCAACTTTCTCCTCGGTTTTCTTTTCTATTGCATGTTTGGCTTCTAGCTCCTTCCTCAAGTCGCTTATCTGTGCTTGCTAGGTGGCTATTTGGCATCTTTTTTTGAGTTGGTAGACTGAGAATGTTTCTCATTCAGTTTGCAACTCTGCCATTGCTGCCTTTCTTTATTCCTTTACTCTTTCTAGCTAGCCTAGTAGTTCTTGGACATACTCATCATACTATGTCGACCTTGGCATGGATGAGGGTATGGACATAGTCGAGGATTCCACAATGGCTTTCTCCGAGTCTTTTTTGGATTGAGCGTCCACAAGGGAAGGTCTTTTTGTCATGGTACGAGGGACTTTTCCACTAGGTGTTGAGTAGGTATTGTACTTAAGAAGCCATCACATTGCTTTGATCCACTGCTGCATCCATGGTTTCTTGGGTAGTAGTAGTGGTGGTGACCATGATTGGCGGGGGCAGTTCCAATGGGGCCTTCCATTTTCCTTCCACCACAGGTCCTCTAGCCACTTCTGCTGCTACTGCGGAGCTGGATTCATGCGCGTCGTCTAAGCTCCTCACTAGCTCTTTGGTGTGGGAGGGTTGCTCGACCAACAGCTTGATGGAGAGAGCCGTCTATTCATCCTCTTCCCTCCTTAGTCTTTCCTCTTCCTCTTGTTGCTTCTTCCTTCTTTCTTACTCCATCCTTCTAGATTCGTCTTCTACCTTTCATAGGTGTTCCTCCTCTTCTTCTCGCTTCTTCTTCTAGCTTGGAATTTTCAGCAAGATTTTCTTCCACTCCTCCTAGCTTGATGGGACTGAACCCTCCTTGCCTTGCTCACTACTGGTCATTTCACTGGACCCCTCCTGTTGTTGCTGTGCTTGCATGGAGTTGAGTTCCCTTCTTCCTTGTGGCTCACTCTGTCTTCTCTTTTCGTGGTTCACTCGCTTCTTTGTCTCCCACCTTTCTAGATTTTGGAGGCAGTGATTGGCTTTTTGGGGCTAGGGAGAGGTGCTGCTCTTAAATGGGAGATCTCTCCGGAGTCTCCCCTACTTCTTCCATGTTCGTCTCTCCCATGGCTTCTTGGATGATGGCAGTCAACACCCCTCCAAACCCTATTAGGGATGCTTTGAATGTAGGCATCCGACGACTTGGTTGTGGTTGTCGGTGACTCACCTCCTGCAAGTCTTTGGCTTAAGGACAATGCCTTGGTTGATGATTCGATCATTTTTTGAACATAAGAATTCATATTTACTTCATCTCTAGGGCCCTTTCCTGCGATACTTTTAAGCATTGGCACTAGGATTCAAGCCATGAGGGTATTGTATCGGTGACTGGAGAATAGGGCATGTACTATCTTGGGTTGCAACTGGATAGTGGGGTTAGGGATGTCTGCTAGACTGATCCCATCATTGGTGTGCACCTTTGTCTTTAGCATCTTCAACATGCTATAAACGTCCCTCTTTGATCTCTTTCCCTATGTGTTGGCCAACCCTAAAGCCTTCTTCACTATCGCAAGACTAAGCACAACCTCTATCCTTTTAGCAGAGCCTTCCTTCTTGACAGTCACTATGCCACTGTTCTTCCTTGCGTTGAAAGTTCTTAGGAACTCTGTGCACCTATTGTCATCAATCTTCTAGTTCACCTTCTCTACATATCTGTGGTACTTTAGCTGGTTGTAGACTTGTATTTCAGTTCAATTAGTACTTGTGCTGCTCTTCCTCTGAGAATGGAAGTTGGCTTGCCATCTCGAGTTCTTGTTATGGACAACTTACAATTAGCTCATTTGAGAGTATCTTTTGCAAAATTGTGAATTTGTAATTTTTAAGGTGTTTGTAGGAAGCAAACATAAGGTTTATCTGCAAACAGGTTGCAGATTACATGTACTATTGAGCAATCGGTGAAAAAGGTTGCTTGGGATATTGCTGTGCAAGTGTTGTGAAAGATTGCAGAAGACTAGCTTGCTGTGTTATATCATTGTTTGTGATAATGGCAGAGAACAGTGGAAATCCCATTATTGAGAAGCTCGACAAGAACAACTACCCTTTATGGAAGTTCCGTATGATGGACTTCCTCATTGGGAAGGGTCTTTATGAATTTGTTTCAGGTGAAGAAAAGGAGCCAAAGCGGGGTATCCCTTCGAATGTAGATGAGTTAAAAGCATGGAAAGAGTGGAATGCGAAAGACAAAAGTTGATGCACTGGCTATCTGCAGCCATTGATAATACTATGCCGAGACATATCAGGAATGCAAAAACGTCACATGTAGCTTGGACAATTTTTGAGAGCATGTTTTCAGTATATACAAAGGCACGAAAGATTCAACTCAAGCAAGAGTTGAATGCCTTGAAGAAAGGGAAAATGTCTGTCAATGAGTATGTGTTGAAGGTGAGGAGCATTGCTAAGAAAAAGGACGGATCTTTTCGGTTGTGCATTGACTATCGTGATCTTAATAAGATCACCGTCAAAAATAGATACCCAATCCCTCGAATTGATGACTTGCTTGATGAACTCAAGGGAGCACGCTACTTCACCAAGATTGATCTGCGATCCGGTTACCACCAAATCAGAATGAGGGTGGGTGATGAAGTCAAAACAGCCTTTCGGACTAATCGTGGCTTGTACCATTTCCTTGTCATGCCATTTGGGCTCACTAATGTACCCACCACATTTCAGAGCTTAATGAACAAAATATTGTAGCCATGGCTTTTCTAGTTTGTGTTGGTATTCTTTGATGATATACTCATTTACAGCAAGTCCCTACATGAGCATCTGAAGCATGTCAGGCAAATTTTTGATGTATTGAGAGAGCACCGACTATTTGCCAAAGAAAGAAAGTGTGTCTTCATGCAAACAGAGGTTGAGTACTTAGGACACATTGTTAGTGAAAAAGGCATCCAAGCTGATCCTAAGAAAGTGCAATGTGTCAGGGAGTGGTCCACCCCCACTACCACTACCTCCTTGCGTGGTTTTCTTGGCCTCTCCTCTTTTTATCGGATATTTATTTGCCATTATGCCACAATTGCAACCCCGTTAACAGACAGGCTGAAAAAAGAGGCTTTCCTATGGGATGAATTGGCCGACCGTAGTTTTCAACAGGTGAAAGACTTGCTCACTTCAGCCCCCATCCTCGTATGCCCCGACTTTTCAAAGGATTTTACCATCCAGTGTGATGCTAGTGGATGGGGTATTGGTGCAGTCTTGCTGCAAGAACACGGGGTAATAGCATTTGAGAGCCGAAAATTGGATGATAAAGAGAGAGAGTTGCATGTCTATGATCAGGAGATGTTGGCAGTCATTCATGCTATCAAAAAGTGGCATCACTACTTGTATGGCAGCAGATTTAAGGTGAAAAGTTACCACCGTGTGCTCAAATACTTCTTGAATCAGCCCAACCTCACTCCCAAACAACATAGATGGGTGGTTACCCTACAAAACTATGACTTTGAGATTACCCACACCCATGGCAAGGACAATGTAGTGGGCTGATGCACTCTCTCGCATGTGGACATGCAAGGTTTCATCCATCACTAAACTCCACCATGATTGGATTGAAGAGCTCCAAGAGGCATACTTTCTTGATGCTAAATTCAGCCCTCTTTTCCAGAAATTACAGCAAGGTGTCATGGATGACAATTCCCAATATCAGCTCCACAATGGCATCATTTGGATCCATGGCCGTATTGTGATCCCCCATGCCTCTCCCTTCACCCAAAGGATCCTTGAAGAGATGCATTCTTCACCTATTGCTGGCCACTTAGGGGTCTTCAAAACATATGACCAGGTTTCAAAAAGCTTCCATTAGAAAGGCCTATGGCGGGATGTTAAAGACTTTGTGTCTAGATGTGTGCCTTGTCAACAAAATAAAGATAGCACTCTTAAACCGGGTGGATTGTTGCAGCCTTTACCTATCCCCGAAGGAAAATGAACCCACATTACCATGGATTTCATCATTGGTTTACCTACAACCAAGAAGGGTTGGGATAGCATATATGTGGTAGTTGACCGACTCACTAAAGCAGCCCATTTCATCCCTACAAAATCCTAGTTTACAGCATCTCAAGTTGCCACTCAGTTTATGGAGCATGTTTTTAAGTTGCATGGCTTACCCCACGTCATAGTACACGATCGAAACACCAAATTTATGAGTTAGTTTTGGCAGACAATTTTCAGCTCCATGGGGACCAAATTGGCTCCGTCTACAGCCTATCATCCCCAAAGGGATGGGCAGACCGAGAGAGTCAATAAGTGGCTTGAAACTTATTTGCAACATTTTTGTCATGATGTGCAGAATTCTCGGGACGTATGGCTGCACTTGGCTGAATTTTCTTACAACTACTCCACTCATTCGAGCATTGGAGTCTCTCCCTTCGAAGCATTGTATGGTTATCAGGTGCCCCTTCCTACCATGATCTTCAATGAAAAGCTCAACCCCCTTGGAAAAGAAGAGTTGGACCGCATGCAAGCTTTACTTCAACAATACAAGGTAAACCTCAAAAGGGCTCAAAAGCACATGAAACTCCATGCTCATGCAAAAAGAAGACCCCTTGACTTTCAAGAGGGTGAATTGGTACTCCTCAAGGTCCCCAAGTCCTGTTATGCCACACTAAAGGATGGTTCTTGCAACAAATTGGCACACCGTTACTATGGGCCCTACAAAATCATTAAGAAGGTCGGGGACTTGGCTTACCGTCTCCAACTCCCTCCCACTACTAAGATCCATGATGTCTTCCATGTGAGCCAATTGAAACTTTTCATTGGCACTCCCAAAGATCATGTAGAGGAGCTACCACCCATAGATGAGGAGGGCCTTATTCAGTACATTCCTGAAGCGGTCATTGGGCAACATGAAAAGAAACTCTGCACTCATTCCATACATGAATACCTGATCAAATGGCAAGGCCTACCAATAGAGGAAGCCTCTTGGCGCCCAACATCTATTTTGGATGAATTTCCACACCTCAAGTAGGCCGTATTGGCTGGAACTTAACCATGACACCTGTTTTGGGCTGCAGTCTGCATCTGGACAGCCACTTGTTTTGTACCAGTTTTGGTCTTGGTCCATTTTCAGCCCCATCCTCCATACACGGGCTGAAAGTACTTCTAGGGCTTCGTGCGAACACCTTACTTGCCCTGATCGGAGTTCCCTAGTGGAAGTTATGGCTGCTTTTCTCCAGCCATACCATTTGGGACAACACACTAGTAATTCCTGGACAACACTCTATTTTGTAAGAGTTTTGGTCCTGACCTGATTGCAGCCCTGCCCCACCCACATGGGCTCAAAGTACATCTCATGGGCTCCGTAAGGACACCTCACTTGTCCCTTATGGCTAATTTCCTACAGCACAACCTTACAGTCCATGACTACATCCCTTGTTTTTGAGGACAAAAATTTTATGAGACGGGATGGTTTGTAATGAACGGGGATCACGGGAACATGGCATGGGAACATACCAGTCACACTGATGGTATATAAGGTGTAAGAGGGTATTTTGAGGCATCACAGAAATTATCAAGAAACTCTCTTTTCACCTTCTCAAGCTTCCATGGCTTCTTCTTCTTCTTCCTCTTTTTCTTCCTTTCTCCCTCTTTCTCTCTCTTCTTCTTGCATTTCTCTCTCCTCTGCCTCTTCTTCTATAGTCCTTCTCTCTCTCCTTCCCCTTAGTTAGGACAGTTAGGTCTCTTTCATTACAATGCAGAGCAAATGCCACACAAGAGTAGAACAATGCAAGATGGATCAAGGGAGACACAATTGGTCATCCCAGATGTTTACAAGCAGGTAGATATATGGGCAGAAGTAAATACAACATTGAGTGGTATTGGATGTAAGCAAATGTCCTTGTCCACCTTCAATCGTATTTGGAACACAGAGTTCAAGCATGTAACCTTAGCAAAGATAAGTGAGTTCTCCAAATGTAGTATTTGCTTAGAGATCAAAGAGCAACTTGCAACAACAAAGTGTCTTCAAGAGCGAAATGTGCTTCTAAAGAAGCGTCAATGTCACATGCTACAGCAACAAAGTTGTCAAAACATATACTACAATTAGCGCTTGGTCTCAGCATTAGATCCAAATAAAAACTTGTGCATCATACATGATAAAATGGACCAGCAAAAGACAGCTATCCCTAGGTTAAGGCTTCGATCAAAAGAGATAGAAAGATCTACTCAACTACCAGTTTCTTTAATAGGCATGATTACACATGGACATGGAGAATGTAGATATGGACATTTATCACTCGATCTATGGCCTCATGATCCTAACTTCACAATTGCCTCATTGTTGTTGTGCTTTAGGAACTTGGAGCGACTACACAGGCATGCAAATGGTGATCTACAAGTAGATGGAATGCCAAGATCAACCTCTATGCTACTAAATACCCTCAACTCGGAAAAAGCACTAGACCACCATCAAGGTGTTGCACAAAATAAATCATGCATGGAAGATAATACACCACAGGATGACCATCATCATTTCAAATGATTTCCAAAGAACTTACTACTTCAACTTGATAATTGTGGATTAGAAAAAAAAAATCGCTATCTCTTTGCGTATCTGTCATTGCTTGTGTTGCACGAGAAAAATTCAAGATGATCCAACTTGGGTTTCTCATGGTGGGTCATACACATGAAGACATCGATGCAATGTTCAGCAAATTTTCAGAGAAGCTAAGGACGAGCATGACCTTCACTTTTCCTCATCTTATGCAACATTTTCAATCATGCCAGATGACAAGTCCTACACCTTTCTTATTGACACATGTGCCTGAATTGAAGAGATACATTGAGGGATACTTGTGTGATTCAAAAGATGCACTTGTTGGTCACTCAAAACCTCTTCAATTTCGGTTTTATATGCAAGGAGATACACATCTCATGCAATACAAGATGCATCCAAAGTCCCCAGACTGGTTACCAAGAGAAGGTGGCATTGAATTATGGAAGAGAGACATTGCAGGAAAGCCTACTCTTCCAAAGGGTGTTCCAATGTTGCTGCCCATGTTTGAGTACGCTAAGGATCATCAAGAAGTAGTAAGTGGAGTTAAAGATTATTTGAACTATTGGGAAAGATGGTCAAATGTACAAGGACCTGAAGCAGAGTTCACAAAGTTTATAAGAACACAAAGTGATGTAACCAATATAGATGTAGATAATGCATATGACTTCACTGGATTGGAAGAGTTGAATGATCACTATCGTGGTCCTCTGAGCAAATGACCCAAACATGCATTTGAACCAATGCTTGATGTTAAAAAATATGACTTTGTGCTTGTTAGACCTTCAGATCCAGTATATCCAATATGGCTTGGTGTTGCACAAGGTAATCGTCAAAATGCTACAGATGCAGAGGTGTATTTTAATTGTTGGGATAAATATTGGATGTGCAACAAAAAAGATCCTGAACGATGGGAAACAATAGATAGCATTGTCTTCTCTTGGATGAAGAAAGGTACAAAATCTCCCAAAAATTTTAAAATTTCCCCAAAGGTTGTATTGAAGGCTAAAGAAAGTCCACAAGAATCCATCGATTGAAGATTTTCCTTGAATATTTTCAAGGATATTAAAACTAAGGTGTTTATTAACACCACCTTTTTGAGTTTTTTTTTCAATCTCTTAGAAACAACCATAAGCAGTAATATGTTCAATTGCACCAAGTTCCAAATTAATGAAATTCCCAAAATTCATGAAATCCATTTTGATTTGGTTTTCCCATATTGATGGAAAATTCCCAAAATCCCGAATATGGAGTTATGCACTCACTCAAACCCTAGGTGTAATCAATTTCCATCTTCACTAAGATAACCCATCCCTTTTACCCTTTATATTGACATCCCTCCTAAGAACTTGTTTCCCCACTTGCTAGAGTTATCATAACCGAGAAAGCAATGTAGCCTACCTAGTGCTTGAAGAGTAAACCCAAAGTGATAAGATGTAGGGTTTAAGCTATGGGTGAGGCTCTTGATAGGGGTTTTCGCCAAATTTTGTGGTAGAAATCCGGTTTGTTAAAAACCCGGATCATTAGCCCTCCCCTTAGGGGATGCTCCTTCTCTCAATTGCAAGCATCTTCATCTCATGTTCTCACCTTCTTGATCTTGGCTCGATTTTGAGAGGCAGAAAGGTTGAGAATCTTATAACAAAGAACTAGGACCTGAGAGGTTGAGTGATAGAGAGAGGAAGATTGATGGTAGAGAGAGAGATGTGCACTAGCATGGACTAGAGGCTCAAGCAAGGAATCACACTCGTGCAAACTTGTGGGGTCGGGATCAGCGGAGTTTGGAGATTTTGTATTTAGTGGAATTGGTAGAGCTTGAGACCTCATTAGCAAATCCTAGACTACAACAAAACTAGTAAGTACTCTCTTGCTTAATTTACTACTTAGAATATTTTTTCTTACTTTGAGAAGTTTCTACCGTGCAACAACTTGAGTGAGAAGGAATCCATGGAAGGAGATCCTATTGTATGAGATGCTGTGAGAAAATTAATGAGAGTGCATGACCAATATGCATATTTTTTTCCAAGTTTGGTAAGTCATAGATACCAATCTACATTTTGATTCCATTTTTAGGACACAACAAAATCTCTTTGGTTGACTCTTTGACCACAGACTATGGGTGGAATATGCCAAGCTTGAGCAAGATGGTGTTTCTTGCAATGACTAGCTTGATGCGGAAACCTCGCATGCCATATATTAGGAAGACATATTGGAAGGGAACCGATCTAGGTGTGTGTTGATTTTTCCCTTGAATTGAGTGGAATTTTGGATGAGATTGATTAGATTAGTAACTTTCTTCTTGATTCACCAACAATTTTGAAAAAGTACAAAATAGTATCTTCTCTTGCCACATATGTATTAAATGATGGGAAATTACAAGCATATAATCAACAAGACATGGGATGGCAACTAGCTAGTTGTGATCAACTATGGTAGCCTAAAAAGCCTACACATGTGTGAATGCTCATCTCTTATTTATTGATTTATTAGAATTTTAGAATGAGTCAAAACTAAGCATTGAATGGTGTCTTATACATTGAAAATCTTGGTGTTTTGTGGATTTATTGAATGCCTAAATAAAGGACAAGACTCCATATTGATATCAAACATAGTCTTATAATAAAATGGGAGTATTTGTGCAAATTTGAATGAAATAAGGATTACTTTGGATACGAGCCTGTTTTTTCTCCTTGGGAGGAAGCCTCTTATTGTATATCTGGATTCTTCCAGGGAAGGATGTGTAGATGCTACTTTGTTTTATTTCATTAGGCCAAGAGGGCCAGTGTTGCGAGGTTTTGAATGCTTTATTTCGTTAGGCCAAGAGGGCCCGTTGTCTGTTTAGTGCATGTGCGGTTAATGGTTTCTTGTTTGAGTCCTGTGCTTGACAGATTCTGTGGAGCTGGAGGGAGCCTTTGTCACAGCATCGACGCTTCTTGTGGCCCTATCCAGGTGAATCTTCCCTTTATGAGTATTTGTGGTTGTTTGCTATATGTGTTTGTGTACTTGTTAAAGGGGTATTTTGTTTCTTGTTGGGGACCGGCATCCAAGGCATGAAGTCCCGAGGTTTTGGTTTAGGATGTTTTGAGGGAGGTCTGAGTAGTTGTTGCCTCCTGTAAAGACATTGTCAAGCCTTAAAAGACCTGTTTTAGACGGAAGTCCTAGTGACCCTATTCTGCTAGCTTGCTAGGCAGCCGTTCTAGGCGCTCTTGTTAGTTGTGAGGCCGTTAGGGAAGCCTGCAGAAGAAAAAAAGATGATAAAGAAAAAGAAATCCTAAATATCTTAACGAAAATCAATATATACGAAGGTGTGTAAAAAGGGGTTCTAACCCCTATCAAAGAAACGAAAAGAAAGAAAAAGTTATAAGCAGTTGATCATCGCCTTGCGAAGGCCTGGTAGGTTCCTGGGGACGAGTCAGACCCGGGGCCGATGCCTTGTCTTCCTAGGGGTGAGATCTTGCTGAAAAAAAAAAAAGGAAGGTTGGAGCGAAAATAAAAGTGAGCATCAGAAAAGGATTAAGTGTCGCCTTGCGAGGGCTTGGTAGGTTCTTGGGTACCGAACCTGAGGCCGATGCCCTGTTCTCCTTGGGTCACTATGCTCAGCTCTCTCTTTTTACACGCCCAAGTATGTTAATAAAATGAAAACCCCAAAAGAAGAACTGTGCTGAAAGCAAACACTTCTTGATCAGGCTATAGGAGTTCTCGCCTAGTAGGAGTTCCTAGTTGTATTGTCCTTAGTTAGGTAGGTAGTTCAGACCACCACTTAGGGCAACCTCTTTGATAGTCCTTTTTCGTTTGGCCGTGTTGGAACAGTCGGTTAGTGACTAGCTTTGGATCTTCTATCAGATTATGCTAGGCCTACTTCTTGTGGATGTCATGCCTTGGTTTTGTCACGGGGTAGGGTGAGCATTGTGGTGTGTTTAATATATATCTATTTTGTATCAGCTTGATGCTTCTTTTGGTTGTTTATGTGCAAATCTGTTGTGGGATTCGACGGGCTGAGTCGCCCTATCCCGTGGTCACCAATGAGAGTGGAATTTTGGTGTTGAGAAGTGCTTAAAAATAGCTAAAAATTACGAATATCAAGGGAAAAATATTCAACGTCGAAGGCGGCGGCTCAATCTAGGACGATTTTAAGCGCCAAAGTGCTTTAAAGGCGCTCGAGCGACACTTGTTGATTTTTCATAATTTTTCAGACAGTCGTGTAGGTTGACACGAGTTACCGGCCGATGCGGGATGCCAAGCCGGACGCCCAGGATTTTTCAGAGCTCAATTCCGAGTCCGGACGGGGAAATGGCCAAGAATTGGTCAAGATTTGAAAGGGTGGCCACAACATGGACCAAAGGGGGGGTGCCCTTTGGGGGAATTTTAACCCCCCAACCAAAAGGCATGCATTTTGAAGAATCGTGGAGAGAGAGAGATGAAGAAGACGTGAGGAAACATGGCGCCGAAATTTGCGCTAGGAAGAGAGAGAGGCATCATGCCTGCTCAATACAACCCACATCAATGATCATGGGGCTTCAATCCCCCTGGATGCTAACTCTATCGCCGTGCTTTGCTCCTCCATTGACGGTCTCTGTGAAGAATTCTGATTTCAGTCTTTCTCTCTCCTCCCTCTCTCTCCCCTAAAGGCAGATTCATGTGGTGAAGAGGAAGAAGAAAAATGGATGATGGATGCTTGTCCAATGAAGACCGGATTGCTCCGTGTGTAAGAAGATGGAAGATTGCTGATTGTGGATTGTCATGAGCATTAATGGTGGCTGGAAACCAGTCCCGAGATATGGCAAATAAAAAACCCGCAACCCGCAAAGAACGGTAATCTCATTTTTACAAAGGAAAATGGTGTTTTTATGCAATTTGCTTCATGAATACTTGTTCCCATGAGATAATTATGCATTATAATGTTGTTTGCAATGTCTTTCAACTATTTATGATTAGAAAATCAAAAAATCATAAGTGTTGTGGATGAAATTAATAGTGTAAAACCCGTAAAACATGCAAAATATGGGAAAATTGGGTGTTTTTGAGATATCAATGGAAAATATAATAAGACACACCAACTAAACTTGTCTTTTTGTTGCAAATGAACCTAAGGGCCATGGCCCACAACTCATTTTGAATTTTTAGTCATTTAATATTGGAAAAAATACAAGAAAAATAGGAAAAATGGGGAAAAAATAGGGAAAAAATGGATTTTGAGCGCTGAAAATTAAGGAAAAATAAGATTCATGTTTGTGGATGTATGGGGGGTCTGAAGTATGAGGTTTAGCCTTAGTTCAGCCCTACCTTTATGTTTTAGTGAGTTTTTATGGCTTTTTATACAATAAAAATATTGAAAATGAACCCTAAACCTATGCACGATGCACAACCTAAACGGGTGAGGGGGTAGAGTGTATGAAAAGTGTTTAAATGCTGAATGGAATGATGAAAATCTTGCTGGTTTTTATGCATACCATTTAGGTTGGTCGATAATTAAAGATTAAGGACCTAGTAGCACAAGGGTTTCTCGGTGCTAGGTTCATGCAATGCAGCATACGAGCGATAGTTGAAATCCATTGAAAGAAATATTTTCCACATGTGCATCAATGCTGATTTTCTTAATTGCTTGAGCACGTGGACATTCACAATTTGCATGAAGCATGAAATTTAAAAGGTGTCAGACAATGCCTCCTGGATGCATGGCAATTGGTTTCTAGGAATATGACCAACGTTGAGTGAGTAAGGTTGTTCTAAGCTGTAGGCTAGGCGTTGGGTCTAGGGGAAAGTAAAGTGAGGAAGCATGGTATATCTCCTGGAAATACGCGAATCATAAAGAGAGAAGTTTGTGTTCATATGTTATATATGTTTGGCGACGCATCGAGGGGCCAATCCCCAAGGTGTAGGAGAGTCGCAGTGAGGTAGCAGCAATTAGCCGTGGGAGGACCTCCTATGTTTGTGCTTCGTGCTATTTGGCAATGTGCTGGGACTCCCTCTGAGGAGTGTTGATTGGGTTAGAGTTGGACTACGAGACGTGATACAAACGTAAGATGTTTAGGAAGATGATGTATGTGCCATCCACGCTCCTGGCCGCGAGGCCGTGGGGTTGTTGAGCACATGATAGAGGTCCGGCTAGTGCATGAGCCAGTGCCGGCCCGTTTTAGGTCCTATTAGTGGTGCGTCTGTCGGGAGCCGCTTAGAAGTGGCGGTCCTCGAATCGTGGTTGTCTAGGGACCAGTCAGCAGTTTATGCCAAAGGATACTGAGATTGATCCGTTATTCATCAATAAGCATCGTCTAGCAGAAATCCAAAAGCAAGAGAGAGACGAGAGAGCTAGGCGACGTGTTGAAATTCTTAGGAGATACTCCCCTAAGCGTAGCGGTGCTGAACCCTTACGAGGGAGTGGATCTAGTGGTCTTGGTGCCACAAGCAGTAAGTTAGGAGAAGGTGGAAGCTTTAGTGCTTCCCTTCCTTCCATAAGCCAATCTACATCAAGTGCGGGAGGTGTAACCTCACCGTCTCCTATTCCTAGTGCAAATCCAGTTTCCGTCATGGCACAGCCTATTGCAATTCCTGCAGGAATGATGGATTTGCCGGCTCTAGGTTACCCGCTACCCATTTTTAATGGGCTAGTTGAGGAGGATGCAGAACTCCACATCAGGGAGTTTCAAAAGCTGATGTTTAACTGTCGCATCCAAGAAGGACATTTAATGATGTTCTTCATTATGACTCTCAAAGGAAGAGCTGCCATATGGTATCATGGTTTAGAAGCTGGAACCATATTGAATATTGATGCATTTTATGGAGCTTTTCGAAGGGAGTTTGCCCCTGAAAGGGGTGGGCAATATTGGTTGAGTGTACTCAACGTAACCCGCCAAGAACCACACGAGGATATTCATGCTTATGCGAAGAAAATAAAAGAGATTTTTCGTAAGTTGGACACCTCTATTCCTATCCCCGTAGCTGCCCAATTGCAATATTTCCTACATGGTTTGGACTTTAATATCCAGTTGCAGTTGAGTAGTGTCCCTTTGGGGGATATAGATATTGCCATTACAGGAGCACAAGAAGTGGAATCCCGACTACAAGCAACCTATGCCTCTCGAGGCAATTCGAATATGGATCTAGGATTGGGAAATAATATGGCGACAGCCAATGGCAGTAGTAGCCAAGGGATAGCGATGGCTAATCCTAATGGGCGAGGGAACATGATGCAGAATGTGCCTTTATTGCCAGCTTCCCCTAGCATGTCGATGCCTACGGGCAGTCAAATGGCTCCAAATGGTGGAAGCCAGGTAGTTAATCTTAATACCATGCCTGTGGTTCAACAACCAGTGCCTAATCGAATTGTTAGGCCGATGGAATGACAGGGTAATGATCAAGGCTACGAGTCGAGCGATTCCAATGTTCTTGGCGAGGTTAAGGACATGATGAAGCATTATACCGACATGATTACGGAGCAGTATCGACAAATAGTCGTTGATGTCAACTTCCTTAAAAAAACAACAAAATTTGATAGGAAGTAGATACCCAGATGAGGGTGCACCTTCGAGGTTTAGCTGCAAATGGTGTGGTGGGCAACATTATCCACGAAATTGCCCAAATGTCAAGTGCGACATCTGTGGAAAATCCGGCCATTTAGCAGCCACTTGCTGGAGTAAGATTAGCTCTCTCCAGCGAGGTAGTCGGCAACCAGGGCCTGTTAATCATCGCGCGCAAGGAAATGATTCCCAGCGAGAAGACGGGCCTAAACAAATACTCCAACGACCAAAGACTACAGTGGAGGAGCTGCCTAGTGGTAGTGGGGTTAGTTTGATTGAGGCTGTGTGCGTTAATGATGCTGAAACCTCTAATCTGCGAGCTGTCCTTACAAGAGGTCAAAAGGGTAGAGCGGCCGACAAGGATAAGCCTATCGACGGAAACCCTAAACAGGGCGACAAAGAAACGCAAGTTCTGGATCCTGCCATGGAAGGGGGACCTCTGAAGCCCATGGAGAGTAAAGTCGATGCTAAGAAGGATAAGGAACCACCGAGGAAGAAGGCGAAAGTTAAAAAAGAGGTAATAAAGCCGGTTCAGCGACCTAAAGAGCGGATGGTTTGGCGTGAAAAGCGAACTCTACCGAACTATCATGAATTTGATTTGGCGAGCTCTCTTTGTGAAGTCAAGCCAGATGTTAATCTTTTACAGCTTATTAAGCTTTCCCCAGGAGTACGCAAGGAATTTAGAAAGATCCTGCATACCGGGTATATCGTGGAACCTTTGGGTATTACGCGAGTTGGTGATGACTGGTTCGAGCATGCTGAGAAGCATTGCCCAAGGGTTGCAGCCTATGTCGATGGGATATTAGTAGATTATGCCATTGTCGACATGGGATCATCTGTTAACATTATGAGCTCTGAACTGATGGAAAAGTTGAGTCTTGCGATCCAGAAAGATACCTCCACAATTCTCAAAATGGCGGATGATAGTTTGAGACAGCCGGAAGGCTGCATTACTAAGGTCCATGTCACTGTTGCAAAGGTAGAATGCCTGCTGGACTTTAGGGTAATTTGTTTTGTAGGGCGTCCAAGTTACCAATTATTACTTGGACGACCTTGGATCTTGCAAGCGGACTGTCAAGTGGATATACCTGCCGGTCGACTGATATTCGGCAAAGGTGCTCAGTGTGTGGCGATTGATGCCTATCCTAAGTCCCTGCAGAGTGAGAGAGCTCCTCTATCTTCCACAGAATTGGAGACATTAGAGGATTTATCTGCCAGTGAGACATCATCGAGAGTGATGAGTCCAAAGAGGGATCCACCACGGAAGACGTCTATCAGATCACTTTGAACGAGCCGATAGAGGCCCAAGATCATATAAGAGATGCAGATGTTATCAAGCTAGACCTTGGCACGCCAAATGATTCACGGCCAATTAAATTAGGTTCTATGCTCAGCTCAGCAGAAAGGGAGGACTATGTGTCCTTGATTCAAGAGTTCTGCGACATCTTTGCCTGGAGTTATGATGAGCTGAGGGGTATTCCTCCCAGCCTGGCTGTCCATACTATTCCTATAAGAGAGGGCAGTCGTCCTGTGCGTCAAAAAGTAAGGCGTATGCCTTTTGAACTTGGGGACGGGCTGTTTGAGGAGTTACAGAAGCTTCGGAAAGCAGGTTTGATTTTTCTTGTGCAACACACGGAATGGTATTCACCAGTTGTTATCAGGAAGAATAAAAATAATCAAATCCGATTATGTGTGGATTTTAGAGAGCTGAATAAGCAGACAGTTAAGGATTACTACCCATTGCCATTTATTGAGCAGATTTTGGATCAATTAGCGGGTAGGGAGATATATTCGTCTATGGATTGCTTCGCAGGATATAACCAGATGGAAATTGCAGAAGAGGACAAGTTGAAAACAACTTTTATAACTGTCTTTGGTACTTTTGCGTACCATATGATGGCCTTTGGTTTATGCAATGCGCCTGGTTCGTGGCAACGAACAGCAGATAAGACATTCGGTGATATATCCCCTAAAGAGTTGAAGGTGTTTATTGATGACTTAGGGGTCGCCACTGTGAGAGAAAGGCAGTTGATCATTTTAAGAAAATGCTTTGAGCGGTGCAGACAATTTTGTATCGCTCTTAACCCACGGAAGTGTGTTTTTGGTGTACCTTATGGTCTCTTGCTAGGCCATGTGGTCAGTTTGGTAGGAATTGCGACAGATCCCGAGAAGGTCAAAGTCATAGTTGCCATGGGTCCACCACGCACTCCGAAAGAAGTTCATAGCTTTCTGTCTTCGGTTGTTTATTACCGTAGATTCATAAACGCCTTGGCAGAAAGAACGTTGCCGCTTACAAATCTATTGTCCTTTAGCTATTTGTTTGTATGGGGTGACCCTTGAAAGGTAGCATTCGAGAATGTGAAGCAGGAGCTAGTAAAAGCTCCCGTTTTAAAAGCACCTAACAGAGGTGAAGTATTTTATATATTTTCAGCAGCCACCATGCATAGTATCAGCTTCTGCTGCTTAGCCCAAATTTGGGAAGAAAAGTGGTATCATCCGATAGCCTTTGCTAGTCGGAAATTGGGCATTTCAGAGATCAATTATACCTACATAGAGAAGTTGTGTCTGGCGATGGTCTTTGGGACCAAGAAATTCAGGCATTATATTCTCTATGAGAAAGTTGTGCTTTAAACGAAGGCGGAGGGACTTCGACTATTGATGAATAAGCTGCAGCCGCCTGATCGTCTAGCGAAGTGGTTAATCACTTTGCAGGAGTTTGATTACGAAATTAGGAGTAAGCCACCAAGGTTGCAAGGCATCGTGGAATGTCTTGTGGACTTTGGGGAGTCGAAATAATCTGTGGCTGAAGGTAGTGACATGGAGTTATTTAAAATAGATACGGCGTCTATTCCCTCCTGGTATGCTGCAATAACGCATTATTTATCGACAGGAGAGGCTGGATCCGAACTATCTAAAGCTGAGAGAAGGAAAATTAAGCAGCAGGCATTAAAGTTTGCCTTGATCGCAGGTACACTATATCGGCAAGGGGTTGATGACATCTATCGCCGATGTGTGATGCCTGACGAGGTGCCATTCATTTTGGAAGAGTGCCATGATTCCGCTTGCGGAGGTCATTTTGCGGGACGGCTTACAGGACAGAAGGCTTTAAGAGCAGGTTACTGGTGGCCTGCCATCTTCCAGGATGCGTTCGCCTATGTTAAGAGATGCGATATTTGTCAACAACATGATAGTCGAGAGAATAGGAAAAGACCACTCACCCCTATTATGGCGATACTCCCATTTGAGAAGTGGGGGATAGATTTTGTGGGTCCTATTAATCCGTCGTCCACTGCACAAAAGAGGTATATTATTGTAGCAACTGACTACTTCACAAAGTGGTCAGAAGCACGTGCAACAAGGAAAGATGATGCTAAAGAAATTGCTAGTTTTCTTTTAGAGCAGATAATATGCCATTTTGGTCCACCAAAAGAATTGATGTCGGACCGTGGAACCCATTTCCTGAATAAGGTGATCAAAAGCTTGACAGAGGCTTGGAAAATCAAGCACAACAAAATGACTCCTTATAATCCGCAGGCAAATGGGCAGGTTGAAAGCACCAACAAGCAGCTTGTGGGTATCCTATCGAAAGTCTTATATGAAAAGAAACGCGACTGGGATAAGAAGCTATATGTGGTAGTATGGGCATATAATACCACGTTCAAGCAAGCCACTGGCCACACGCCGTTCAAACTAGTTTATGGTGAAGAGTGCGTTTTACCCTTAGAAATTGAGTTACCGACCATTAGATTCGCAATAAACCATTCTTTGGGTAATGAGGACGCCCTATTAGAGCGATTTACGACCTTAGCACACCTAGATGAACTTAAGTTGCAAAGCCTATTACATCAAGAGGTGGCTAAACGTCGCATGAAACAGTTGCATGACCTGAAAGCGAAGAAGTACACCTTTAAGAAAGGACAACTGGTTTTGCATTATGATGCACATAGGGAGCTGTTCCCAGGGAAATTGGAGCCTAAATGGGATGGGCCCTACAAGATTGTTAGGTTAGGGAAGAATAGGTCTACAGCCCTATTAGCTGATTTACAGGGAGTAGAGTTTAAGAATAAGGTTAATCTTAATAAGATTAAACCTTACTATTTCTAAGTCTGCTAATACAAAGAAAATGCATTTCAGGTCCATGCTAGAAATGATCTGAGCCCTGCGGAAGAGCTTAAACGCTGGTTGATGGGTCGGTTAATCCCATATTTGGAGCACCCATATTTGGAGCAAAGATACCATCAGGGGAAACTCATCTGGTGGAGCAAAGGATATAAAGTGATTGAGCAAGAAGACGAAACTTTTGTGTGGGAGATCAGAGTCTTCTGCCATCATTGCTTATGACTGTTGACGAGTATCCCTGTCGACTTCAATGAAGAAGGTGGGATGGAGCCGTCAGTTCATCCTCTCAACATGCTAAACTTTGACTATCATAACTACGAATAGAGGAGTTCGCGACGGCCGGCTGTGTAAACCCATTATGGACGTATACATTATACTTTGACGGAGCGTCCAGGGGCCCTAATAGAAAAGGAAGTGTGGGAGTAGTAATCCGAGACCCCCGACGACGAGTTACGCTGAAGTTAGCTGCTTATCTAGGGGTAGGATTTACTAACAATATGGCGGAGTATAAAGCCTTGATTATGGGACTGTATATTGCCAAACAAGGTGGTATTCGGCGATTGTTAGTAAAAGGGGATTCCCAGTTGATCCTGAATCAGCTAGATGGGACATACATAGTGCGGAATCCCATTCTTTATATGTATCATCGGACTGCTATGACCCTACTAGAAGAGTTTGAGAGATTGTCTTTTCAGCTGATTCCACGTTACTGGAATCGGTTTGCGGATTCACTAGCAAATCTTGCTTATGAAGAAGACCTCTTCTTTAATTGTGGTCCTAGTTTGGATATTGTGATCAATGATGAAATAGGACCCGGTCGCTTGTGGGGTATGTTATCAGAACATGCAATATATGGCAGACGATGGTTGATATGGGTGATGCAGAGAGTAGCCGAGACCAATCTACCGTTATTATCTGGGACCCATAGGTTGGTTAGACAACATATTATGCGTACGCCTCTTGCTATCTATGCAGGAGGGATGGGTCATAACCTTATGCACTTAGTTTAGGGCTACGAGCCTGTTTTTCCTCCTTGGGAGGGAGCCTCTTATTGTATATTTGGATTCTTCCAGGGAAGGATGTGTAGATGCTACTTTGTTTTATTTCATTAGGCCAAGAGGGCCAGTGTTGCGAGGTTTTGAATGCTTTATTTCGTTAGGCCAAGAGGGCCCATTGTCTGTTTAGTGCAGGTGCGGTTAATGGTTTCTTGTTTGAGTCCTGTGCTTGACAGATTCCGTGGAGCTGGAGGGAGCCTTTGTCGCAGCATCGACGCTTCTTGTGGCCCTATCAAGGTGATATCTTCCCTTTATGAGTATTTGTGGTTGTTTGTTATATGTGTTTGTGTACTTGTTAAAGGGATCTTTCGTTTCTTGTTGGGGACCGGCGTCCAAGGCATGAAGTCCCGAGGTTTTGGTTTAGGATGTTTTGAGGGAGGTCTGAGTAGTCGTTGCCTCCTGTAAAGACATTGTCAAGCCTTAAAAGACCTGTTTTAGACAGAAGTCCTAGTGACTTTGTTCTGCTAGCCTGCTAGGCAGCCGTTCTAGGCGCTCTTGTTAGTTGTGAGGCCGTTAGGGAAGCCTGCAGAAGAAAAAAAGATGATAAAGAAAAAGAAACCCTGAATATCTTAATGAAAATCAATATATATGAAGGTGTGTAAAAAGGGGTTCTAACCCCTATCAAAGAAACGAAAAGAAAGAAAAAGTTATAAGCAGTTGATCATCGCCTTGCGAAGGCCTGGTAGGTTCCTGGGGACGAGTTAGACCCGGGGCTGATGCCTTGTCTTCCTAGGGGTGACATCTTGCTGAAAAAAAAAATAACGAAGGTTGGAGCGAAAATAAAAGTGAGTGTCAGAAAAGGATTAAGTGTCGCCTTGCGAGGGCTTGGTAGGTTCTTGGGTACCGAGATAGGACCTGAGGCCGATGCCCTGTTCTCCTTGGGTCACTACGCTCAGCTCCCTCCTTTTTACACGCCCAAGTATGTTAATAAAATGAAAACCCCAAAAGAAGAACTGTGCTGAAAGCAAACACTTCTTGATCAGGCTATAGGAGTCCTCGCCTAGTAGGAGTTCCTAGTTGTATTGTCCTTAGTTAGGTAGGTAGTTCAGACCACCACTTAGGGCAACCTCTTTGATAGTCCTTTTTATTTTGGCCGTGTTGGAGCAGTCATTTAGTGACTAGCTTTGGATCTTCTATCAGATTATGCTAGGCCTACTCCTTGTGGATGTCATGCCTTGGTTTTGTCAGGGGGTAGGGTGAGCATTGTGCTGTGTTTAATATATATCTATTTTGTATCAGCTTGATGATTCTTTTGGTTGTTTATGTGCAGATCTGCTGTGGGATTCGACGAGCTGAGTCGCCCTATCCCGTGGTTGCCAATGAGAGCAGAATTTTGGTGCCGAGAAGTGCTTAAAAATAGCTAAAAATTACGAATATCAAGGGAAAAATATTCAACGTCGAAGGTGGCGGCTCAATCTAGGACTATTTTAAGCGCCAAAGTGCTTTAAAGGCGCCCGAGCGACACTTGTTGATTTTTCATAAATTTTCAGACAGTCGTGCAGGTTGACACGAGTTACCGGCCAATGCGGGATGCCAAGTCGGATGCCCAGGATTTTTCAGAGCTCAATTCCGAGTCCGGACGGGGAAATGGCCAAGAATTGGTCAAGATTTGAAAGGGTGGCCACAACATGGACCAAAGGGGGGATGCCCTTTGGGGGAATTTTAACCCCCCAACCAAAAGGCATGCATTTTGAAGAATCGTGGAGAGAGAGAGATGAAGAAGACGTGAGGAAACATGGCGCCGAAATTTGCGCTAGGAAGAGAGAGAGGCATCATGCCTGCTCAATACAACCCACATCAATGATCATGGGGCTTCAATCCCCCTGGATGCTAACTCTATCGCCGTGCTTTGCTCCTCCATTGACGGTCTCTGTGAAGAATTCTGATTTCAGTCTTTCTCTCTCCTCCCTCTCTCTCCCCTAAAGGCAGATTCATGTGGTGAAGAGGAAGAAGAAGAATGGATGATGGATGCTTCTCCAATGAAGACCGGATTGCTCCATGGTGTAAGAAGATGGAGGATTGCTAATTGTGGACTGTCATGAGCATTAATGGTGGCTGGAAACCAGTCTCGAGATATGGCAAATAAAAAATCCGCAACCCGCAAAGAACGGTAATCTCATTTTTACAAAGGAAAATGGTGTTTTTATGCAATTTGCTTCATGAATACTTGCTCCCATGAGATGATTATGCATTATAATGTTGTTTGCAATGTCTTTCAACTGTTTATGATCAGGAAATCAGAAAATCATAAGTGTTGTGGATGAAATTAATAGTGTAAAACCCGTAAAACATGCAAAATATGGGGAAATTGGGTGTTTTTGAGATATCAATGGAAAATGTAATAAGACACACCAACTAAACTTGTCTTTTTGCTGCAAATGAACCTAAGGGCCACGGCCCACAACTCATTTTGAATTTTTAGTCATTTAATATTGGAAAAAATACAAGAAAAATAGGAAAAATGGAGAAAAAATAGGGAAAAAATAGATTTTGAGCGTCGAAAATTAAGGAAAAATAAGATTCATGTTTGTGGATATATGGGGGGTCTGAAGTATGAGGTTTAGCCTTAGTTCAGCCCTACCTTTATGTTTTAGTGAGTTTTTATGGCTTTTTATACAATAAAAATGTGGAAAATGAACCCTAAACCTATGCACGATGCACAACCTAAACGGGTGAGGGGGTAGAGTGTATGAAAAGTGTTTAAATGCTGAATGGAATGATGAAAAGCTTACTGGTTTTTATGCATACCATTTAGGTTGGTCGATAATTAAAGATTAAGGACCTAGTAGCACGAGGGTTTCTCGGTGCTAGGTTCATGCAACGTAGCATACGAGCGATAGTTGAAATCCATTGAAAGAAATGTTTTCCACATGTGCACCAATGCTGATTTTCTTAATTGCTTGAGCACATGGACATTCAAAAGTTGCATGAAGCATGAAATTTAAAAGGTGTTAGACAATACCTCCTAGATGCATGGCAATTGGTTTCTAGGAATATGACCAACGTTGAGTGAGTAAGGCTGTTCTAAGTTATAGGCTAGGCGTTGGGTCTAGAGGAAAGTAAAGTGAGGAAACATGGTATATCTCCTAGAAATACGCGAATCATAAAGAGAGAAGTTTGTGTTTGTATGTTATATATGTTTGGCGATGCATCGAGGAGCCAATCCCCAAGGTGTAGGAGAGTCGCAGTGAGATAGCGGCAATCAGCCGTGGGAGGACCTTCTATGTTTGTGCTTCATGCTATTTGGCAATGTGCTGGGACTCCCTCTGAGAAGTGTTGATTGGGTTAGAGTTGGACTAGAGACGTGATACAAACACAAGATGTTTAGGAAGATGATGTATGTGCCATCCACGCTCCTGGCCGCGAGGCCGTGGGGTTGTTGAGCACGTGATAGAGGTCCGGCTAGTGCATGAGCCAGTGCCGGCCCGTTTTAGGTCCCTTCACCACATCCTCCGCACTTTCCTCAGGTTGTTTTAGTTATTTAATTACCTAATACATTTAGTTGGACATGTATCAATCAGGTTTCTTAATTAGCCCGTTAGGCACTGGTTCCTTCACGTAATCATAGCACTTGACATAGAAAAGCAATGTCAAACAAGTTCCTTTTCAACAGGTTATTATATTTATCTTTGAAATACATAAAGTTCAGCCTATAGGCTTATCCATAATTCGCGCAAAGGCTATCCAGCAATCCACAGGGATTACTAATCCAAGATTCCGCCCATAGACTAGTATGTGGGCCTTGAGATCCAATCTCGAGTCACGTTGGCCTCTTGTGCAGGGCCCGGAAGGCGAGGGATTTACGGCCAAAGCCCCCTCTGGCACCCAAGCGTCCTCCTGCTCCAAGTAGCGCTCAACGGAGAGACCTCTCATGGCGGGTTTGGTCCACCTTCTCGGCACGGTTAACAACCCCCTTGGTTAGGGTCAGGCAGGTAGTCGGGGGTAACTGAAGCTGCCTCTCCCTTCAGGCCTTCAACCTGAAGCATTAGATATCTTTTCATCCTTTAATTCTTTGAGCAAAAAAAGCAAAACAGTGCTCTTAAAACTGTTACAAGCACAATCAATTCCATTGGTCGTTATTTTTGGCCAATGGCTAAGGAGTGAATCCTTCTTTCTGAATGCATCCAGCACTCGATCCGGGATCAATTGTGACTTGGCAAGATCCCCAAGGGTTTGTCTGTTAACCCTTATATCCTTGGGTTAGGGCCGTACCCTATTAACCCAACTTAACAAAAACCCTAAGTTCTATTAGCAGTAAACATGTTATTCCAATTTATTGATTGGTCTTTTGCTTCCAAGCAAATATCTAATCCCCGTATCTTGGTCACTTTACCCAAGAAAGGTACTATATCAGATGAATATTTATCCTCTTGCAAGATAAACTTGCATAAGAATTTGCCAATCTTATCTCGAGAAATTTGTCGTTCCCTTGTGATCAAATCACAAGATCATGCGACTCTGCAACTTGTTGCCAAGTGTCGCATCAAAACTATGGGACTATTTACCCATCGAATGGAGTCTTATACTCACAAAATCATGATTAGATATAACAATCCGTTCCTGATTGCACTAGGCCGACATTGTTGGTCCTAGGGTTCCAAGTTCAAACCGAGTTTCATCTTTTTATTGAGAGATCCTTAGGAAAAACCCTAGATCACTTCTCGCAAGTATGTTCCAATGTCCCTACATTCGGTGAATGTGGGAAAGTCTTTAGGGTATAGGAGTTTGAGCTTTGGCAATACGAGCGACTAGGTCACGTCCTCAATGTGTTAAATCCTAGTTAGCTCTTTGGGATATGTTGCATTGAATTAACCCTTCCTAAACGAGTACCTCGCATTTTTTAGGTGTTTAGGTTTAAACCAATTTAACTTGTCTATTCTTGAAGATAATTACGCTACCATTTCCATAACCATGTGATTCATTGTCTACGTATAAGTTGATTTACAAACCCTAGCTTTTCGGGTTAAGATCAAAGCATAGGTTAAGTTATAGCATAATTTCAATTGATCATCCTATAACATGCAAACAAGATTCATGCTACTAAGCTTTAGGATTTTATGTTTAAACATGCTGCCTTTTTCTACTTTCTTTTGCAAATGAATTTGTCGTATGCTAAACTTACACAACCTTTTGTTGATTTAAGTTTTTAGGCCACTTGCCTAGAGTTAAATCTTCTTCATGTAGCCCTAGCAATTTCCTACAGTTGCTAGTAACTATCTTTAAGAATCATTTCGAAAAAGATGTTCAATAATGCGATATGCAGTTTATTCCTTCCATGCTTAATCGAAGTGTACTATCATAGTTCTGTTCTGTAAAAATGGGCATTAATTAATCTAATTTCATTACTTTGCAATGCATAAAAATGACTTGCTAGAAATGCATAGAAATCTTATGCTCACTTTATTTCGTTCATTTTATTGAAAAATACTAATGACCAAATCCCTCAATTGTGATCTATTAGCCAAAGTATTTTCAATCGAAAAAACATGCATCCTTATTCCTCAAATGATCCATGCATAATTGAAATATTACGACGTTAATCAAATTTAGGAAGAAGAACTTGGACTTGTGGTGAAATGTCCACATGGATGTAAGGAGACGATCCTCCTGCGGTTGCGCCTTGTGCTTTCTTAGGAGCCATCACGAATGTAGCCTTTTCGTCTTGGAAGTAGATTTATGACCTTGGCCGTCTTCTTCGAACGCGAAACTCCCTTTGTGACCGATTGCACCATCTTTCAGAGTCGGCTTTAGAAGGCTTTATAGGTTTCCTCCTTACACTTTGAGGAAGAAGGGGTGTAAAAGATTTGCTTTGTGAAGGCAAAGGGGATTTTTAAAAGATTCAGGGTTAACAAGAACCTGCTTGAGAGGCAATAGGGAAGGCCCACGGGGAGGGTTTTAGCACTCGAGCTATTGGGAGCTTGTGGGCGATCCAAGGGGAAAAAAGGGCTTGACGAGGCTTTTTAAAGGCCTCGGATAGGACTCCACGGGAAAGGGGGTACTAAATGGACTTTAGCAGATTGGAAAAGGGGGGAAAAGGGGTGTAAAAGACCTTAAAGAAGGATTTTTATGGAGGGGGGAAACCCACGGGAATAGGGTTTAAATCCCAGGGAGGGGGGTTTATCAAACCCACTTTGAAAAGGCCTTTTAAAGACCCACAGGAAAGGGGGCTTCCAAGGAGGCTTTAGAAGCTTCCTAAGAAGCTTCTAAAGCTATTGCAAAAATCGCGGAAGCCCCACGTGGAAGAGAGAAGGCGATTTCCTTCGTCGGCGTGTTGACGGCCAGATGGTGGCGAGTTGGTGGCATCCTACGGCAGCTTGCAACTCTTTGGCTCCCCACCTCATGACCTGGTGCATCGACAGTCTCAGGGTGGCACTCTCCTGGCTACGGCGGGTTTATGTGGCCCCTCCTCTCTCCACACAACCACACTCTCCTTCACAGTTGTAGCTCTCCAGCCCATAGCATGACGATCCCTTCCTCTCTCCCATGGGAGAGGCTATATAGGTGAGGGAAGGGGATCCTCCCTCCCCCACCCGGCATCATGCATGGGGTTCACCCCCGTTGGCATCCAGCAAGGATGCTCATTCGACCGCCTTTGCTCATCCATGACTTCCTTCGCAAGGCTTACGTGCCCGTACTTTACTCTCCCACCTCTAGCACAGCCTTCGGCTGGGGAGGATAAAAAAGATTTAAAAGAAATATTTCTCCATAAATCTTCTCAATTTCCTCTTGACCTCCTCCCAAGAGGAGGTTCACACAGAGATATGCGGTTTCATTAACCATAGTTTTGATTCTACCAAAGATACATCGTGTTTTAAATTCGCACCGTTCGTGATCCAATGCCGGCATTGTCTTTTGCTTGAGAATTCACACGGCTTCGTAATAGCTGAAATATTACACTGACAGCTTGGATAGTGAGTTTGGTATTCCATTAGTTGTGACTCTTGGTGTGAAACATAGATATGTACCACCTCATGAGAGAGGAGAGTCTCATACAGCACCTCAGTTGAAGAGATAAAAAATAGTCAGGAAGCATGTGGATAGTCTTACATGTCAAGATTGTGGGAGAGAAGGAAGGAGTCTCACTTGTAGCTTTCTTGCTTGCACAATGGGAGAATACACACAAAGGTGGAGGCTGAAAACTGTGTTCCTCTTCTTAGTTGTGTAAGCCAAAAAGAACTCAAGTACATAGAAATAGAAGAACCCTATATATGGGTCTCAAACCAAACTCAACTAACTAAGGTGGCATACTAACTGAGCCACGAACTAGAGTAGATAAGGATAGCTGTCATCTAGCTATTATTCATGGGCAGTGTACCAACCGCATCTGCAAACTGACATGTCGGTGACATAAATGCACAACGGTCACCCTGGCATATCATGAGTGGAGCTCGATATCTCAACACTCTCCCTCGAGCTCAATCCCAATTCCTGCACACCAAGCAGGTCTCTGAACTTGCACAGCTTCTCTGCGCCCAATGCCTTCGTAAATATGTCAGCTACCTGATCCTTTGTGTTGACATAAACTAGATCAATAAGACCTAGTAAAACCCTCTCCCGCATATAGTGATTGTGGGAGCTTTTGCTCAACCGCCAAGACCCACGGACCGCTTATTGTTTCAAGTGTTCCAAGCCGAGCACTAATGGCTACCTCTCACATAACTGACGCGCCATCCATATCTATGGGTGTAATGAGCTTACCTCTGTGCCGTTCTAGTTACCTCCTCTCCTGCGCACTCCGGTAGCTCAACGATCCAAGTGCAAGCTTTAAGCAAGCTCAATCCTCCCGCTCCAAGCTCCAAGTTCCATTGCCGCGAGCAAGACAAGAAAAGAGAAGAGAAGAGAAGAAGAGAGGAGAAGATGGAGAGCTTCTCCTCCTCGGTCCCTCACCCTCACACACTCACTCCCTCACACTCTCACACTCCCTCTCTCAAGCACAAGCTCAAGCAAGCAAGAAGAAGAAGAAGAAGAAGAAGAGGAGAGCTACTTTTGGCCACACACAAGAATGAGCTTCTCATTCACTTTTCAACTTTATATACAAAACCCTAAATCCCTTTTGGGCGGTCATCCCATTTTTCCCTTTTTACATGGCCGGCCGTAGCCTAGGCCGCCCTTTTTCCCATTGTCCTTCTATCTTCCTAGCTTCCTTTCCACCGCCCATCTACATTTACAAATTGCATGGGTGAGAGCCCGGCGCTCCTTGAATTAAACCATGATGCGCTTGCGCTCTTTTACAAAAGTTTTGACTTGCACTTTTCCTTGTGCGCATTTCTCCCTTATTTAGGACTCTTCTCCTTGTGCGTCTTTGTCTTCCATTTCTTTTTTGCCTTGGCCTCTGTCTTTGTCTTCTTATTTAGCTTTTCCGGATTTTCCACCTTCATTCGTTTGAGGGTTAACATTACCCCCCTCCTAGACGAGTGCCAGTCCCATGGCACTCACCGTCGTAGGTAGCAGGCTGTAGCATGCACCGAAGACGTGGGTGATAAGGACACCGGTGGTTTCCGTGGAGGAGTGTTGGTGGTGGTGTGGTAGAAGGTCCTGGGGGCCTGTTGGTGGCCAAGGTGGCTGGTGGAAGGTTGTTGGAGTTGGCGGTAGGGCTATTTTGTGTTGGGGATTGCATTGATGGCCAGCACAAGTGGTAGTTTGTTGGGGATTCTACACATGACGATTCTTTGCGGGCTTGTCGGATGGTAAGGGATAAGTAGTTAGAGTTTGATGAAGAGCGAACAACACCTTATACCTGCAATTGGAAAACCTCTCATGTGGTCTCTCCTTAAGGGGTAGTGCTAGTCTTCTTATCGTGGACAAGACATATTTTGATTAGTTTGGGAGACAGGTCAAACTCTAAGCAAGCCTGGAGTATTGTCCTGCACTTGAGGACCCAAACTGTGTATAGGTTATAGTGTGAATATTAAGTGTGTACACGTGCATATTTAGGTATTACTTAGTTAGAAGACTAGCGGCCTAGTTCCTTGTATAGCAATCAGTGAAGCAAGGGGCTAAGTTGATGGAAAAATTTGTCGATGAAGATGGGGAGTACACTTGAAGATTGCTTGAGACATCATTATGGTCTTGTCAAGGCCATGTAGCATAAGTGAGCTCCTTGATGTCTAGCGCTTGGTAGCTAGTGACTACCTATAGTGCGTGAAAGGTATGGTGTACTTTTCCATTGTCTTTCATGCCTTGCTTACCATTGTGGATTGTAATGGCATTGAGATTAGTGCAAAAGAATTGTGCAAGTGGTTCAGGGTGACAGGTCTAACCATAGGCGAGGCGAGCTCCCTAGGTATGCCTGCCCTGAATGTGCCCTGAAAAATTGTGGGGGATGTACAAAGGGCTAGGGGATTAGGGACGGAGCCAGCCGACCAAGGTCACTAGATGTACCTAATTTGAGGACCCCTAGGTGCGGTGCCGTGATCGTGTGTGCTCTTTTTTTCTCTTTCTTTTTCTTTTTCTTTTTTCTCCCCTTTTTTTTTTGTGGTGGGAAAAATGAATACAATCAATGCCATACATTGAGGCTGTTAGCCTTTCATTTGGATTGAGAAATGTTGGGATCTAAAGGCTATGAAGGATGGATATTACAGAGATGATTGTGTCACCAGCTTTGATGCTAGAGGAACTGTTGTTAAGATGAAGAGATACACTTGAGATTTTGCAAACCTCCTTGTGACACACTCGATGTTGGTACAAGTGAGGTAACGACTATCGTGAGCCAACTATAGAGTTTTACCCAGAAAGAGAGCGTGTCCCATGAATGTGCTTTGGACCATGCGATGGGGGCGGTTGGCAAGGGTGGTTTCGGTAGCGTGGCTTTGCCGCGGCTCGTTGTGGGGTTGTTGGTGTTGTGGTGATTGGGTATTGAACATTTTCACACAAGGACCTGTATTATCCTGCATCCACTTGTCGCTTCATGAGAGTACATGCATTGTATATGCCGCAACTATAATAAACCAGTGCAATGCAAGGAGACATCACTTATCGGAATTCTATGGTGTTGACTTAGATATTTATCACCTGTGCTTGATTAGCTTTTTCTTTTGCTAAAGATGTGAAATATATTAAACGCAGATATGAAAGGTTCGTACAATTCGGGAACATGTCAACACTTAACCATTTAAAGACAAAAAGTCATGGCCCGGTAGCATTTGATAAGCCCTGTATACAACATGCGGCTACTCGATTTGTACGAGGCGGGGCGAGTTTGGGTGGCCGGGTGCTTGGGGCTCTACTGGTGTGGGGCTCCCGTGGGGTTGAGCAGGGAACATGTCGGCCGGGACATGAATGGTGTAGTCCCGGCCCGCTACCATCTCCAGAATGTCTTTAAATAATTCATTAAATTCCTCTCTTTCTCGAGCTGCCCTTTCTGCCTTTGAGCATCTGGGGCCCGAGCGGGAGCTGGGGGTTCGTGCCACTAGTGCTGCCACCTGTTGCGCGTTTTGAGTCTCGACCTTCTTGACTCGAGGATTCTTCGGCCTTCGCCCTGGACAGTGTCACTTAGGGCCTCGCCTCTTGGCATACCTCTTGATGGTGGGCACATAGCGCTCCGGTGGAGGGGCATATGCCACATGCTCCCGTCTTTTGCGAAGAGCATCTTTGCATGCCAGCTCTCCATGATTCTCCATGCGTTCCGCCACAAAAGGAAGCCTGGAAGATGCAATCCAAGGGTTAGACCTGGATATAGGATACAACTGTTTGCATGGAAGGGATTTTAGTGTGGTTCATGAAGCGCATATGACAAGGAGGGAAGGGGTGAGGCACGCGGTGTTTGTTGTAGAGGAATGGCCCCCATGCTGATGTTCGCGTTGCCTCTAGTCATTAGCGGATATTAGTTTATGCTAAGTCGCGTGGACTGGTTGTCGTGGAGTGGGACAGGGTACATCCTCGGAAGGATAGACCAAAAAGGGAAGAAGGTGTATAGGAAGGGACTACACCCTGTCTACACCATCAGAGCTGTTGGTCAAGGCCTCCTATGGCGGCAATATGGGTTGCATGCCCTTCACTTGGAGGTGGGGCTGGTCACACGGTTTTTGAATGTGTGATGAGATGAGGACTTGAGGAGCTTAGTTTATCTGACCCCACTCTTTTCCCTACGCTTGACTATCATTGCTTGTGTGTGTTGACATTGTTTATACACGTGACACAAAAAGCAGTGTTTATTTATATACATATTTATGAATCCATGTCACTTCACGAGGATAAGAACCAAGTGTAGAACTCGGGGTTGTACCGGAGCATGGCACACACATCTAGTATTCGTGGCAGCTGACTTAATACTGATAGATATCTTGCCACATCAAGTAGCATGGAACCTTGACCGAGTCTACTGGCAATATGTAACTCCTCCTCAGTGAGAACCTTATCAATCAAAGGGCCCTGTAGCCTAGTCCCAGCTAAGTCCGTACCCCGAATGTCAGTGAGCACTCAAAGGGAAGTTGGTGCCACGTAGGTTGGGTCTCTTTGAGACTGCCATTTGGCCAATCGCTCTTCTGAGACTGTCATGATCTGAGCCCCTAGTTCGGCCATTACAACGCGGCTTTCACACCAACGCTGCTCAAATTGACTCTAGCCTGTTGACAGTCGCTTTAGTAGCTCTATGTCTACGAGATTCGGTCGGCAGAGCACTTCATTGAACGTGACGGTTAAGCGCAGTTCGTCAGCCTCCTCGTCAGGGATGAGTCGCATATGTTCATGCAGGAGCTTGTCGTAGTGCCCTTAAGATGTTCTTGTTCTTCCAATGATAGAGGAAAGGTCAAGTTATCTCCAAGCTGCTCCTTGGGGATCGTGCCCATGTCCGCAAGGACATAGACACGTGCGACCACTTTGAGCTTAGCCTCCAACTCAGTTAAGAATTCTGCAACACTTCTATGTTCAACCAGGGCTTGCTCGGTTGCTATCTTATGCAAAGTTCTAAGAGTTTTCTTAGGCTTTAGCATGGCTGCGGGCTGAGGCCTAGATGAGCAAGATTAGTCAACGCTAGGATTTTTTATGCTCTTGGGGTTCTCACGTTTCTCCTGAGGTTTTGCTGCTATTTCATCATGGTTCTTCTCGGATGTGACTGGTATAGATTTGTCACCCTGTTGTGACAGCGTTGTATCCACTCTTGATTGATCAATGTGAGTTCTATTGTCAGTGGATAGAGTGTTGCAAGCAACTGTTGATGGCAACTGTTGCTTTGGTTTGTCAGAGCACACAGATGCGTTTGAGGTTTCACCGCTATTAGGAGATGCATCAATGGGTTCATTGGTGGATGGACTCGATGCTTTATTCATCAGCTCTCCAGCGCCCTTCGTCTCAATGTTCTTGGGGTCCACAACCACCTGCAATTGTTGTTGTTTTCTCTGCTTTCTCCTCTTTTTCTTGGTCAATGAAGGTGCCTCTCTCAACGAATCAGGACCCTGGACTAGGTCAACCATTGACGTGCTTGGTTGGGCCTCAGCATTCTCTCTCTCTAGTGTGTCCTTATGGGACATAGTCATGGCCTGCTGAATAGCCTTGCCAGGTTGAGTGGTTTGATGCGTGACCTCCCTGACCACAGCTTTGAGAGGTTTCTCCTCAAGCCTAGGCTTTAGGTACTTTGAAAGTGCTGGAGTTGTCGAGGGATTTGGTTGCGACACCTCCTTCACAAGTAAACCACTAAGGACACGTTCCGCAAGGGGCATTGTCACGGCCAAGGGCTGTGACTGCTGTGATCCCTGATTGGAAGTAGTAGCAACTAGTTTAGTGGGCTGGCTACCCTTGGTGGATTGTGGTGTCAAGTCCCTAGGGCAATCAGAACTGGTTGTGTCTTTTGTTGGCCTTTGAGCACTCATCTGTGTAGATCAAACCTGAGTTGATCTAGTCACATTAGGGTGCACAAGCATATCCTTGGGCCGAGAGCTATAGATGGTGTCATGTCCCACCTCTTGGACATTTGTAAGCTTAGATGGAGATGGAGATTGGGATTGAGCATCCGCCCTTGACGACTGCTGTTGTGCTTCCTGTGTCCGTTTGGCAAAAGAGGGTGTAGGAGATCTAGGACTCTTAGGTAGACTTGGCACTGGTTGAATGATTTTTATCTTTTGTATTAGTTAGCCACCATGTTCAGAGAACTATACCTTTTTGTATATCTATGTTAAAATTGTAATACCTTCCTACCTTCTTGATGATATCATTGACATCATACCCTATCTCAAAACTATGTAAGTTGTATTCATGCTTATGACATTGTATTTGATTTTGTCAGTGTCACTCATAGTTACAATTGTAATCATGCAAGGATGCCCTTGTACTAAGGTTATACCAATGTCATCTTAGAACTACCACATTGTGCGAGGAGTTTGAGGATTCCATGCGAACTACCTAGTGTTATTTACGGTGTTGAGGTTGTAGCAAAAGAGGATTTTGTTCTCTAAATGATTTTTGTGTTGTGTTGCTATATTGTGAATGGGTTTCCATACTCCATCTCCCTTGTAATAATAACAAACCATGATGGGAAAGAAGCCTTGTAATGTAAGAATTAAGTTCCTTTGTTGCAAAGAAAGCTGAGTATGTATAATGTTTTGGGATTGGGTTTTGTAGCTATACTTCTTCTTGCACATCACTATGGCTATAGGGGCACAAGTTTCTTATCTCTATGAATACATGATAACATAAGCAAACAATTTGTCTAAGAGCACCCTCGAGGGATCCTCTAGCTCCACCACACAACTACAACTCTTCATAGCTTCATGAGCTCCACCTTGCCTTCAACCACTGTGAATAACAACCAATATGAAAGCTTCAATCACCCTTAAGATAGGGAGTCAACCCTTGCCTACCACCTATGCAAGATCCACAAAGCAACACTCCACACCATCTTCTCACAACTAGGATAAACCCCAAATTTGAAAATGCCATAGAACACCCAAGGAACATACTCATGTGACACTTACAACTCCACAACTACAATAAACTCGGTGATGAACACAAGAAGGAAACCACTCCATGCTCCTTCCCACTCCTAGAGACCCCATCATAGAAGGATTTTAACTCAGCTCAATGTGTTGTTTTCAATACTCCACCTTCATCGTTCTGTGACATATGTAATAACACATTGCTTTCCTTGAAGTCATGAAGATCCTTTTACCTTCATAATAAAGAGACAAACTTTTGGAGGGGAAGAGAGAGTGCAAGGGATTAGGATTGTTCTGCCTTCCCCTTGCCAAGATGAGAAAGGGGTTGTTGGCACTCGCATTTATATTGTTATTTGTATGGGCTTTTTTTTGGAGGGGAAAAGAGAGTGCAAGTGCATGTGGATTAGGATCATTTTGCCTGCCCCTTGTCGAGATGAGAAAGTTGCTGGCGCACACCCGCATTTATATTAGCTATTTGGGTTTAGGGTTTAGGGTACGCAAGAGAGAGTGCGTGTGGGCTAGGATGGTTGAAGAGAGAGAGAGAGTGCATGTGGACTGGGATCATTCTTTCGCCAAAGAAGGGGTCACCAACGTCCCCATATTTGGTGTAGAAAATTATGATAAGTCCCCCCTCCCCCCTCTGGTGGCTCTCTTTTCATATGATACATGTCTCTCACTCTCCCTTTCTCCATCTCTCTCTCTCTCTTTGATATGCATTTAATGCCCTACTATCTCAAAGTGGTTATATAAGGCCACACACCCCCTATGACACAAGGCCCCCGGGGATATCACTATATGTATACCCTCTATATCATGTGCATTCAAGGCCTATTTATAAATATCCTTATTCATGAATTTTCCCTTAATAAAACATAATCCTTTTCTATTCAAAGATCGGCAATGAACACGAACAACAAAAGCGTTGACCTAGAGTTATGATTAATCCGAATATACGCTGTTTTAGGGGAACGAAATGGGACTATGCCTTATGGCAGAGAAGTTGAGATTTGCATCCCTCTCGTTTCCCATTCTCCTTGAACCAAGTGCAGTGTGAATCCGTTTCAGACCTGGTGTTTCTACGTAAAGTAGTTCGCTTGGGTCCGACGCTAGTTGCCGTTAGGAAATGACCAATAAGAAAAACCCTAATTCAGGTCGATCCTAAGTGGGAACGGCCAGAATAGTTTTGCTATGTGGCAGACGTGGAAAGTCCTAGATCGCAAACCCTGTAACATTCCATGGGAGTGCCGGGCGGAGCTTTCTAGGCATTCTTTTCGATGGACTGCTAAGACTTGTCCTGAAGATACAAGTGCACACGTTACACAGTCCCCATAGTAGCCTTGGACTAACATCAGGAGAGGCAATTGAAAAAAACCCTTTAGGACCACAGTTAAGAAAGACATATTCAACAAAGGCATAATTAGCCCCAGGGAGTTTGCAAAGCGATTCCATTGGCAGGGAATCAGTTGGCAAGTCACTGCCTCAAAGATCTCAAGGGTGTCCAAGGTTGCACGATGGTGCATCCTTAGAATAGGATCTCTCATACTAGAGGTCCCATTCAATTGGTTGATCACTAACTACAAGTCACCTTTCATCAATAACTGGCAAATACCACCGCGTTTAGCTAGATTTAACCCCATAAGCAAGGCCTTGTATTCTGCCATGTTATTATTAAAAGAAGTGTCTAAATACACTTCCATTTTTAAAACCACTCGATGATGGGGGTCTTTAATAAAAACCCCAATACTCGTATGCTTAGTAGGTCCTCAAGAAGCTTCATCAAAATATAATGTGTAAATCACAACTTCATTGATATAACCTACCATGGCAGTCAACCTATTCGTACTTATGATAGTCAAAATCTAACTGAGAGAGGGGGTTAAAACATGTACAATCCCTCCTTCCTCACCGATCTCAATAGGGATGCTAGTAAGAACTCTATGATAGTGGTGGCAATAGACTCAAATATCCCATGTGAAAGAGCTGTCTTGTCACTCAATAGTGTGATAATCCTTACTCCACTAGATCACTTTGCCTTGGTGGTAACGTTGTTCTAAATATTGATGATCAAGATAAGGAATGACTTTTTGTAATGAAGGAGACCTAGGAGAGAGAATGAGAGAAGGAAGAGACTGCAAACAGGAGAAAGAAAGGGGAAGAAGATGAGAGAAGAAGAGAGAGAAAGACTAGCAGAAGAGAGAGAAAGACATGAAAAGAGAGAGAAAGAGAACAAAGCCATGAAAGCTAGAAGGAAGGGTAAAAGAGACTTGATTATTGATAAAATGATGCCATAATTGGGTCTCTCACCCATTTCCTACCCATATATCCCCACTTTTTTACATTCCATCCCAACCTCAAAGGTTTTTGCCCTCAAAAAGAAAAAGAAGACTTATGGCTCACAACAGAAGGGGGGGTTGCAGAGTACTACTCTGTTCAACATTACAAAGGAGAATATAGATATGGGGAAGTAAAATCTTATGTAGAATTGTGGCATAAAAATGTGTATATGATGTATACGACATGTGCAAGTTGATAGCATATGAGTTTGGCCACCAATTCTTGACAATTAGGGGCTGACAAATAGTGCACAACATGATGTCCAGAACAGGCGTGCTGGAGAAAACTTGTCATAACTTCCTATGGGTAGCTCAGATTGAGGCATGTGACATGTCAAATCGAAGCTTATGAAATGTACTTTCAGCCCATATAGGTGTCACTTGAGTATCATTAATGCACGGTAAAAACTATTCTAAAATAGTGTGCTGTCTACAAGTTGTTTGCAGTGCAGACTTGGGCAAATTTAGCTACTCCTCAGTAAAAATTGCACCCTTGAAGTAGGGGTAGAACTACAATAGTGAAATGATGATCAGGGTAGGGCTTTTCCAAGACCATTTCATTTCTCGAGATAAAATGGATAACCTACATAATAAGCATCAAGAGCACAAGTGTCATCCATACAAGCATGGGTCACCATACTACCACCAGGGTTAAAAGGATAATTGTGATCCAATGCATCTGTTGTATCATAGAAGTAATTCATGGTGCCATCTTCAAGCACTGATGGTGGTCCAAGATCCTCACTAACCCATACAGTAGCATGCATGGACTTGTCCATAAACTCATTGGGAATGACTATGCTAGGTAGAAGTGGAGCAGATGAGGTTGCAATCACTACAACATTCACTTCATCAACCCCTAGGCATTTCAGGTCCATGAGTCCCACATGCGTGGCTACTACTGGGCATTCAAAGTTAAGGGCCTTGGGCTGATGAGGCACCTGCTCATGAAGCTACAATGAGATGCTCTCATCATGGCATCATTCGTGAGAAGCATAATGTTGCTCATAAGGATGGACATGCTGCTCATAGTAGTGATCAAGTGGCTGATGATATCGATCACTCCTTGCTGATAATATTGTTGCTCCCCATGTACATGCTCGTATACATTTACATGATGTTGCCTATATACATAAGGCTGTCTAGATGGTTGTCCATGTATGTGGCTAGAATGTAGCTCATAAGAACATACATAATCATCAGATGCATGTTGCTACTCAAAATATGCACAATCATCATATACATGTTGACCATAAGGACTTGTCACATAAGGATTAGTAGGGTTTCATCAAGCCTTGACAAATATGCATACAAGATTACAAGGGAATATGCAGTCTTTGATGGTAAATGATAGATTATTGGTTGAGAAGGATAGGGAGAACTAGAGCCTACAACAAGCAATGTCTATCATTGAAGATGTTATGCATGCTACACATGTGCAGAATATGGAGTTACAGTCTAAAGTTATGCACTTGGAGAAGGAGAATCGAAATATAAAGAGGAAGCTCACAACAAATTTGGAGATTAGACGGCTATGGAAGTTTAGATGCAGCAGCAAGAGAACGCTATCAGAAATCAGTTAATAGTTGTTTTTCATTTCAATTTGAGCCATTGAGGATGCTCCCAGACATTGGCGGATGGAGAAAATCGATTTCCCTTTCTTCCTTCCGTTTGTTTCCTGGTTGGAATCGTCCTTTCATGTCGATTGCCTGTCTTCTGCTGAGTATTATGTTCGCTGATGATCGTCACCTTTGAACTTCGTCTTCTTCACTTGTTCGTCTTCTTCTTTTCGTAGTCCTCTCCCGTCGATCTCCTCCGAGTACATGATTCCCTCTGATTCCCCATTTCCAGCGTAATACCTCCTTGTCGAGCAGCAGAGTACCTTCCTTCCAGTCCAAAACTACTCCTCCTCGTAGTCACAGAACGCAGAGCTCGCCCTGTAAATCCAGACGACGATCCTCTCCTTCCCACTTGAATCAAACGTCTCCTGTTTTCTTCTCGTTAGAGCCTTTTTATCCCTTGTGAATCTCCGAAAATTGTCTATCTCCCTCCATCTCCCGTTGATCCTCTCCTATCGATAAAGCTCTTCCCCATATCAGCTCCTCCTCGTCCAGCGCAGTGTACCTTCGATGTTGAAAAGCACGAAGGATCCATGAAATCCCCTGCTCTCTATTGTCGATGCCTTCCTCCTCAGTCGATCCTCGTCTTTCGTTCTTGCTCGACAGGTTCAACGACAGGCCTGTCCCTCCTTTATCGTTTTGCACTTAAGGAACTGAACTCTCCCCTCTCGTCGACTGAGCAATGTTTGCACTCCAGATGACGACCTTCAATTCAATTTCTGATACATGCAGCTCTTGAAGAACAAGTCCCCCATCCCCTCTCTGAACTCCTCGTAGATCCCCGAATGCTCTGTTCCTCTATCTTTCCCCATATTAGCCTCGACTTCTTTTTCGTCCCATACGCTTGCTTTTCCCTCCCTCTTTAGCTTTTTAAAATCCCTCATTAGCCTCCTCCTTCCGTGTTTTCTTTTTCCCTTCCATTTCTCCTCAAATTAGCTTCCCTCCCAGAACCAGAAAAGCACCCCTCCAAGGAAAAGTAGGCCCAAAGTAGCCACGGCTGTAATGCCAAAGAACCTCAATCGAAAATGTTACCACTCGGAAGAAAACATCCCATGTCCATGAAAGAGACATTTGAAATCGAAACTGCCTTCAAATCTAGTCGTTCAGGTGTTGCAATCACAATTTCAGCATCACATGAGCTTAACCCTTCAATTTGATGCAGAACAGAAGTCTGTGTGTGTAAGCATATTGAATGCATGCCAAAGGTTAGCTTTAAGAGTTTACAAACTTTTCTGATCTGTAAAGTCCGCTCCGCTGAGTACACGAACAATAGTGCTGATGGATTTTGGTAAGCAGTGGTTCCATGCTCAAGGGCAAGCTGCACATGAGCCTCATGTTCATCTGAAAATTCACTGGTCTTCTTAAACTCCCTTGTCGATACCATTTGTATCTTCAGCATAAGCAAACAACTTGGGAAGCTCGGAAAAACCATACTCATTGCAGATCTAGAACCCATTCTCCTTCTAATTTGTTTATACCAAATATCAGATTCAATCCCAAACAGCGCTTGTCTCTTCTGTAAAATTGAACATGAACCACCTAAAAGCAAAATGTTCAAGCAAAGCAAAGCACAACGTCTACGTCTAAGTATGTACAAAGTAACAAATCTCACGCACAACTTTTGGGTGGTTTTCACACCTCGAATGCGCAGCAATACGACACCATGGAGGAGAAGAAGAAGGAGAGAACAACAAAAGGATTCTTCTTCAAGCTTTGAGATAAGTGCATTCTCTCTTCTCTCTTTGTTTTTCTATTTTCTTTACTTCTCTCTTTCTTTTTGTTGATGAAGAGATGTATAGAGAATAGAAGGGAGAGAGATCAACGCAAGGGAGATTGAGAGAGAGAGATATAGAGACAAAGATAGAGAGAGAGAGAGAGAGAGAGAGAGAGAGAGAGAGAGAGAGAGAGAGAGAGAGAGAGAGAGAGAGAGAGAGAGAGAGAGAGAGAGAGAGAGAGAGAGAGAGAGAGAGAGAGAGAGAGAGAGAGAGAGGCCGTCGCTACCACTGCCATTGCCACCGCATCCACTAAAAGAGAGGGGACAACTACAAAGGAGAAGGAGGGAACCCGTGAAGGAGAAGAAGAGGAAGGAGAGAAGCGCAAAAGTATTCTTCTTCAAGCTTTGAGGTAAGTTTTTTCTCTCTTCTCTCTTTTTTTTTTCTCTTTTCTTTACTTTTCTCTTTCTTTTTGTTGATGAAGAGATATCTAGAGAGAAGAAGGGAGAGAGATCAATGCAAGGGGGAGAGAGAGAGAGAGAGAAAGGCTACTGCAAGCGCCATTTCCATCATCATCCAGCTGACCATAGCTCACCAATTGCTGATTACTATTGGATCTCATGTTTTAGAGGATGATATGATTGCAATGACATTGAATGGGTTAGGCAAGGAGTATAAGGCATTTGACATTGACATTGAATGTGAGAGCAAAACTCCCTTATTGGGATGAGTTACTTGCACTGCTGCTACATGAAGAAGTAAAGCTTGGCTTGAATACATGTTCAAGCACATCTTAGGGCAGAGACATTGTCTTTTACTATAGTTAGCAAGCTAGAGGTGATAGAGTTCATGGAGCTTTTCAAGGTCGAGGAGACACTCAAAACACGCATAGACAATAGCAACAAAATGCTGGGCACAGCTCAAATACGCAAGGACAACGAGGATCTAGAGCCTTTGGAGGTATTGGGAGATCACCTAGAAGAAGAGGTGGCTCCTGACAGTCACATGAGCAGTCTAACAAGGATACAGACTGCCATTATTGCAAAAGATATGGGCATATCATGAAGGATGGCCATAATTTGCAAGCTGATATGAAGGCAAAAGGTAGGCAACATGGACATTATACTTAGGATGACTAGGGAGATAGATAGTTTTCTATGTAGCATGTATCAAACAATACACCTAAGTAAGGAAAATATCAGAAATGACACATAAACTCAGGAGCATCCAATCATATGACTCCTCATGGTGAATGGTTTGATGACTTAGTAGCAGGGTCACATTGATTTGTATGTAGTACTGGTGATGATACACAACATGATATTTAGTATATAGGTACGGTTTCGTTGCTCATGCTTTCTGCTTGATGAAAGAAAGAAGAGCCTACATGATGTACTATATGTATATTCTATTATTGAGAGCTGCATTTTAGGAGCCAACTTTGAAGCATTCTTGAAGCATTTAAGGCCCGTTCTGGAGGAAAAAAAGTGCCTGAGAGATGCCAAAGAGAAAATTTTCATGAAAAATTCAACAATGGCGAATGGCCAAGCTGGAGTTTTCCTAGGTGCATTTCGACACTAGGAATCCAACACAAGTCTCGGTTCGTTGATCAAAGATCATTTGACCCCCCATTTAATCCCCGCAAGGTTTGACACTCTAAAGCAGCTATTGGATCTAGAAGCCGGGAAAAGCGGGACATGCCCAAATTTGTAGATTTCAACATCACGAAGCCACTGATTAAGACGGATCTCAATACTGACGTCGTTTGGCTCCTCAAAACTGAAAAAACCACTTGCTAGTAAAGTGAAATCAAGAAACATGAACTAGATATTTTTGTTTTAAAGCTTAAAGCTCTTAACAAAGAGCTCAATCTCTAATTTATGAAATGACATGGGGGAGGGGGGGGACTAGTTTTTCGGCACCCCCAAAATCTCTAATTCTTTATCATTTTCTGATCTAGAGAATGGAGAGAAATCATCTTGGGCTTGAGATGCCTCTAATCTTCACTCCACAGCCGCAATCGGTTTGCAAAATTATGAACTATGCAGAAAGAATGAAAACTAGTCTTTCTCTCTCCTCTCCTCTCTCTCCTCTCTATGGGTTGTTCATGCACACTACCTTGAAGGAGGAATAATCGGAAAGGAGATTGAAGAAAATGTTGATGGAGATTAATTGAGATGCTGAAGATTGATGTGCAACATGGAATCGAGAGCGATGGAGGCTTTTTCCACTGTTCATGCAGTCATTCAATGCATCTTGGGTTTCATAGAGCCACTGTATGACTATTTTTTATGAACTAAATGAATGTTTTTCAATATTTTATTATAGAAATGATGTTCTTATTCGATGAATTTTTTTTAGTGCTGGTTGCATCATGTTTCATTGCTATTCATCAAAAAATTTTGATTTCGTAATGATTTACATGCACTATTTAAATCCCACAAAACTCGAAATGCAGTTTTTAAGGGTAAAATGATAGTTTTATCATTTTGGGTGGGTGAAATATGTTCCTATGGGAAAAAATAGAAATAAAAAATTGAATTTATGAAAAAAATAGAAAAAAATAGAAAAAAATAGTGATTATAAACAAATAAATGCTAAAAATAAGAAAAAATAAGGGAAAAATTAAAAATACACTTCATAAAAATAAGAAAAAATATAATGAGTGTTTGTGAATGTATGGTAGTGGTGAAGCATGAGATTTAGCCTCAATTTCTCATATCTCTTTGTCAAAGTTCATGATTTATCACATTTCATACATCAAAACATGACAAAATGAACCCCTACATCTATGCAATGAAAGCAATACCAAAAAGTAAGGGGTGGGGTATTTGTATGATGCAATTTGGGTGCTATTTATTGTTGATTTTGCTGATGGATATCATGATATAGGGTTTGTTGTATTTTAATTAAGAGGATAGTAGCATGAGCATCGGTGTCTATATCTGCTAAGGCCACACTGCTCAAATGTACTTGGATATTAAAGTCCAACCCATGCAAAAAGTATTGCAATTGGACAGCTAATGGAATGGGAATATAAGTTTGCAACTTACGAAATACTTCCTTCAACTTCTTAGCATATGCTTTTACATTCTCGTGAGGATCTTGACGTGTCACATTCAAGACCCGCAACCAATATTGGCCACCTCTTTCAGGGGCATATTCCACTCAGAAAGCTGCATAAAATTGATCAATGGTGGTTATGGTTCCAGACTCAATGCTGTGATACCAAACCACAGCCCTTCCTTTTAACGTCATATTGAAGAACATCATGAGATGTCCCTCGTCCTGGATGCGATAATTGAACATCAATCTCTGAAATTCAAAAATGTGAAATTCTGCATCCTCTTCCGCTAACCCATTAAAAATGGGCAAGGGAACTCCTAAGGCTGGTAAATCTGGCGTCCCTACAGGAATCGCAATAGGCTGTGCCATGGTCACAATCGGATTAACAATAGAAGCTTGGAGTGACGGATTCACATCCCCACTTGAAGTGGGTAAACTTGGTGGAGAAGAAGGAGAACTTATACTTCCTCCTGCCCCTAATGGAATAGGTGGAGCAGTTAAGTGACTAAGACCACTGCTTTGTATTCATATTAGACTACTCCTTTGAGGAGAATAACGGCTTACGATCTCTAACCGCCGCCTAGCCCTCTCAGCACGTTCGGCTTTCTGAATTTTGGCTTGACGGTCCTTGTCAGAGGACATAAACCAACTTCCTTTTGGTCCCTAGAAACCCTAAATCCGAAAACCATCACTTATAAGTGGCTCCTGGCAGACGCACCATTGATGGGACCTAAAACGGGCCGGCACTGGCTCATGCACTAGCTGGACCTTTATCATGCGCTCAACAACCCCATGGCCTTGCGGCCAGGAGGCTGATGACACATACATCATCTTCCTAAACATCTTGTGTTTGTATCACGTCTCGTAGTCCAAGTCTAACCTAATTAACACTCCTCAAAGGGAGTCCCAGCACATTGCCAAATGGCACGAAGCACAAACATAGGAGGTCGGCTGACTGTCGCTACCTCACTGCGACTCTCCTACATCTTGGGGATTGGCCCCTCGATGTGTCACTAAACATATATAACATTTCGCACATATTTCCACTCAAGGTACCAATTGATCGTATCCAGGAATGTACCATACCTCACTTTACTTTCCCCTAGGACCCAACGCCTACCTGCAACTTGGGACAACCTTACTCACTCAACGTTGGTCACGATCTAGTGAATACAGATGCTATGCATCCAGGAGGTATTGTCTGATACCTTTTATCATTTTATGCTTCATGCAAATTGTGAATGTTCATGTGCTCAAACAAAGAAAAATCAGCATTGTGCTTAGTGCAAAAGCATTCTTTCAATGAATTTGACTATCGCTCATATGCGGCGTTGCATGAACCTAGCACCGAGAAACCCTCGTGCTACTAGATTCTTAATTTTTAATTAACGACCAACCTAAATGATACGCATAAAAACCAGCAAACTTTTTATCATTTTATTCAGCATTTAAACACCTTTTATACACTCTACCCCCTCACCCATTTAGGTTGTGCATTATTGACCGGTTTAGGTTTCATTTTCCATATTTTTTGTGTATAAAAATAATAAACACTCACTAAAACATAAAGGTAGGGCTGAAGTGAGGCTAAACCTCATACTTCAGACCCCCCATACATCCACGAACATGGTTCTTATTTTTCCTTAATTTTCGGTACTCAAAATCCATTTTTCCCTTATTTTTTCCCATTTTTCTTATTTTTTGTATTTTTTGCAATATTAAATACCTAAAAATACAAAATGAGTTGTGGGCTGTGGCCCTTAGGTTCATTTGCAGCAAAAACACAAATTTAGTTGGTGTTTCTTGTTATATTTTCCACTTATATATCAAAAACACCCAATTTTCCCATATTTCGCGTGTTTTACGGGTTTTACACCATTAATTTCAGTCAACACTTATGATTTTCTGATTTTCTGAGCATAAACTAATCAAACTCATAGCAAACAACATTATGATGCATAATCATCCCATGGGAACAAATATTCATGAAGCAAATTGCATAAAACATCAATTTCCTTTGTAAAAATGAAATTACTGTTCTTTGCGGGTTGCGGGTTTTTATTTGCCATGTCTTGGGACTGATTTCCTGCAGCCATTAATGCTCATGACAGTCCACAATCAGCAATCTTCATTCCTCTTGAACCACGGAGCAATCCGGTCTTCATTGGACAATCATCCGTCATCCATTCTTCTTCTTCTTCTTCACCACATGAATCTGCCCTTAGAAGAGAGAGAGGGAGGAGAGAGAAAGACTGATTTTCTCTCTCTCTCTCTCTCTACAGTCCACCATTCTTAGTGTGAGAGGAGGCGATATGGAGCGGAGAAGGAGTGGATTAACCCTGGCCTGCCATTGATATGGCTTACTTGCAGCCCAAAAACTCATCCATGTGGGGGGGGCGTTTTTTTCGCGCAGCTAATCAGCCGCCGCCCTCCTCCTTTCATGTTTATTTTGGGGGTGGGGGGTACCAAGAGGCACCCCCTTTCGGCCCCTACTTGGCCACCCCTTCATTATTGGCCCTTTTTGGGCACCCTCCCGGGTTTTGCCATATCTCCTGTGTCCGGCGTCTGATTCGAGCCCGAAAAAATCCTGCGCGACCGTCTTGAGACCACGAACTGACAGGAAACTTCCGTCACTTGCACATGTGCACGGAAAAATCACTAAAAATCTGCAAGTGTTGTACGGGCGTCCTTAGAGCACTTTGATGCTTAAAATCATCCTAGATCGAGCCGCCGCCTTCGACGTTGAATATTTTTCCCTTGATATTCGTAATTTTTAGCTATTTTTAAGCACTTCTCAGCATCAAAATTCCACTCTCACTGAGTACTCCCTGTGTACCTGTGAGAGAGATGTAACTGAGGTTTTCTAACTGTGAGAAATTGTGAGAACCCTAAATCTATGGGAAAAGAAAAGGATCAAGGACAAAGCTCTGATACCACTTGAATGAAAGAGACCTAACTAGCCTAACTAAGGGAGAGAAGAGAGAGAAGGACTACAGGAGAAGAAGTAGAGGAGAGAGAAAGACAGGGAGAAGAGAGAGAAAGCGAGGAAATGGAGGAGGAAGAAGAAGAAGCCATGAAAGCTTGTGAAGGTGAAAAGAGAGATTCTTGATAATTCTATGGTATCTCAAAATACCCTCTTGTAAGAGAGGGGGGACTTAATAACGGGTAACTGATTCTTGGCTCTCATTGAGCTCTCATTCTCTCCCATTAAGCCTCTTGTTGAATTCTATCCACTTGTTTGAGAGGATGCATGAATCCAAGTAGGTAATAGGAGTCCCAAACATTGTATGTATGCTGAATATTAACCTCAGTCATTTTTATTTGATCCTATGGCATTGGAATAGATTTTATTCATACTGAAGCTTCATTGAGATCATACTTTTGTTTACCCATAACCCGTTTGGCTTCTTGTGAATTGGCTGAGCCAAGAATTGATTAATAAATCCATTGTATAAGGATGAGTTGGTAGTGAGTCACTGCCGTTAAGCTCTCTATCCCTATTTCCAATTCCAATTCCATGCACTTCATGAAAAGCCCAAATTTTCCATTCCTAAAATGTATCTCATGCTGGGTATTCAATTAATAAATGTCTGCCATGTATATTTCGGGTGAGAAAAAGCCCGATGCCAGGCCAAGTGGCAAGACAAAAGAGGGGTAACCCCCCCTGCCATCAAAGACCCTGAAGGGGTGCACAACCAGCTCGGGGGAAACTTTGCCCACCTCCTAGTGATCTGAAGCCCAAAACTCGTTTGCAGGTGCAGGTATTTCTTGGGAAATTGAGAAATTGACTTGGCATGATGGAAATTTTGATGACTATGGCATGACACACTCTTGTGTGCATGGGATGTATGATTGTACTTCAGCATATGTATCAGCAAATCTATCTTTAGATACACATGCAGCTATGTATGCAGTGATTTATGCGAATGTATTGCTTCACTTGGATTGAATATGGATATATGTATCATGGGATACACCTATGCAATCATATATGCAGTAAGGGCAGTGGTTATGCATGTATGAGAGCCTATCTTGTTGGATATGGTCATGGGAATGCTTATTCTTATGCTCAATAATGCTGAAGTAATGCCAAACATGCTAAGGGATGCTAAAGTGATGTATGATGCCAAGCAAACAGAGAATCCCATAGTGCAATAGAAGCGGAACCCAATTTCAGCCCTGTTATGACTATTTTAGGGTACTGTAGAGAAATTTCTTGCATTTGTAGAGGTGTTGCCACTCCCAAGAATTGAGGTGCTGACCTTGGAGAGTACCCTCAGGCCTTGCCAAGAACCTCACTCAGTTTTGGATACCCACTTGGAGCATACATACCTACAGCCCAAAACAGGCCTTTCCTAGGTGTAGATGTTATCCTACTGAACTGATAGCCTTATTGCACTATCATATTATATATGAATAAAGAATTGGCGATCACAGTGTACACGGGCAGGCCCAGAGGCCTTTTACCCCAACACAAGGATCAAGCATCAGCTCTAGACTTGTGTTCTCTATTGCCAAGAACTCTCAAGAACAGCTGCCATCAAGAGAGGAGCTTCTTGTTACCCATGTGTTGCTATAGGCTTGATTCGCAGGCTTCAACATTGGCCAAGTTGTTGCTGCCCATCTTTGTCATGTCTCTAATCTCTCTACAACCCTTGCTTGATTGATCTACAGTAAAAAAAGACACATCTTTAGTGACCGCAAGCAAGCTCAAGGCAAGTAGCACAATAGACAAAATAAGCAACCAAGCAAGAACATGTTTTTGGCATGAATCTCACATTTTTTTGCTACCCATAGCCAGCAACTCTTTATAGCCCATAGTCAAAAACACATTCAATATGGTCATTCTTCCTCTACCACCCCTTCATCAAGTCCATGAATTGCATGCTAAATACTCACTGGAAGAATAGCCCACAAGGTCTAGGAAAGAAGTAGGGATTGAAGAATAGAACGGGCAAAAAGCACATGGTCTATAGGTGCAAAAATATTAAGTATGGCCTGCCCCAATTTGCTTCATCGAGGATATCCACACGTCCTTCTTTGAATTTACAAATAAATCTTCAAGTTCTTGAAAGGGCAAACACTTCTTGGATGTCCATCGTTTTAAGACCTTGTGCTTGTGGATTTGATTTCTTCCTGTAGATCTCTTTTACGTCTAAGAATCACTAGACTAACAAGAGGAATAGCCCACATCAAGGCTTTTTGTCACCATAGTCTCTTTAACAGCCTTATCATATGTCTCTTCTATTGAATAATCTACAACCCCTTTCAATTCTTCCTTCTTCATCCATTGTGCTAGGAGTAGAAGAGCTTGGGTCGAGTACGATGCAAGAAGCTTCAAGAGAGAGAGGAGCAATTGAGAAGAAAGAAGAGTTGCCAAGCCATTGGAAGAGGCTACCATAGGAAGGGAAGAGCCTTCAAGAGTAGAGCCAAGGGAAGCCATAGCAAGCCTGTAGAGGTAAGACTTCATTCAATTTATGCTTTGATGCATGCAAAAATTTATGAAGAGGGTGCTCTACATTGATGAGTAAGACAATGGGGGATAGATTCATCTTATATAAAGGCTATGATGCACTACATGTGTTGCATTAATTATGATCAAGACTATGGTTAAATTCCAGGTTGTGAAGATTGATTGAATTTAAATTCCTCCTTCTACCTCTATGAACATTATGCAGTGCAAGACACTGCATTAGCAGACAGGGTGTTGGACTGCATAGAACAGTCCCACATTTCTGATTACAGAATTTTCTGTATAAAACCTAGGAATGCGTGGCCATGCTCATCTCAAAGAGCAATTTCTGCCTCCGTTTTTAACCAAAAAGTAGGTCAATCGGAGTTGTCTAGCTCTAGTTATAGCCAAAACAGTGACAGGTGGTCTCACGGGACTGCACCTAGACATGGCGGGTAACAGGGGAAAAACAAAGCAAATGAAGATGTTCAGCAACAGATAAGGGTTGCGTGCACCCCGAAGGATGACACCAACTTTGAGGTTGAAGAGGAAGACCTCTCTCACTCCATGGGAAGTCTTAGTGCACTCAATCATACCCTCAGTTCACACGAGACTAGACATGCGGAGAGGCATAGGGAAGTAATGGAAGGTCAAGCTCAAATGGTGACAGAGATGCGCCAAATGACCTCTACCATGGAAGCACTTGCAGCCAAGTTCTCAATGTGGATGGATTCCCAAATGAAAGGCAAGGAAAAAGAGGATAGACCAAGCATGCAAGCTGAAAGAGTGACAATCCCATTCGTGAATGCAACCTATGCAAGTACCCAAGGTATTTTGGGAAGAACGGGCATTCCCAACATCAGCTTTGAGCAAGGAGAGCCATCACAAAGGCATGAGGAGCCTATAAACAATGGGATGAGGAGTAACTCTTAGCCACCACCCGCACCCATGCCACCTATGTGTGCTCAGCCGTCTTTTGGAAGGAATAACTCAAACAATGGGTCATTTCTTGGCAGCCCAATGGATCAGCCCCACTTTGGGTATATGGGACAGCCCTCCAACCATGAAAGGGAGTTGAGAGACAAAATCATTTTCTCAAAGTTCAATGGCCAGTTGTCCTCCCCGGCTGAATTAGAAGAATGGCTCTCAAAGCTTGAAGACTACTTTGACATAATGCCAAGAAATGATGATCAAAAGATACACTTTGCCACGATACACTTAGAGGGCTTTGCCCACACGTGGTGGCGGTACATAAAGAGGAAAAATTAGAAGTTTGTTGACACTTGAGATGCATTCAAAGCTCTTATGATTCAAATCTTTGTATCTCCGATTGAGAAGGAGAAGCTTGCAAGGCAATGGTATGGCTTAGAGCAACGTGGGATGATGGTGCGTGACTACACAAACCAATTCCTCAATCTCACAATGTATGTTGAGTCCATTAGTGACGATGCAAAGCTTCACAAGTACATTTATGGTTTGGATCCCCAACTCTCGGCTGATGTTTCAGCCCAAAGTCCATCAAATTTATTCAAAGCTATTGAGTTGGCTGATAGGTACTCTCATAAGTACCGTCAAGATGCTTCATTTCAGCATGGACAGCAAAGAGGGGCGTCTCAACCAATATTTGGGCAGCAAAGAGGACCTATGCAGTCACATTTTTGGCAGCAAAGAAGCATTGTAAGGCCCGAGCAGTTTGGGGCAGATTATGGTGGTGAAAATATGCCATTCAGCATCCCAAAGATCCCCACATACCCCACCTTTAATGCCTCTAGGCAAAATAGTAATTTCAAGACTGCAAATCAAGGAAGAGCTGAAAATAGACAAGGGGACAGCAGGGATAAAAATGATTCAGCTTTTGGTGGTCAACGCTCTATCCCGATGGACCTCTACAAAGAGAGGAAAGAAAAATGACTTTTCTTTAAATGCAGGGAAAAGTATACAGCCGAGCATGCATCTAAATGTGCTTATAGGAATGCAAAAGCAAGGGTACATAGCATGTTAGTCTTTGATGAATCTGATGAGGATCATGAGGATGCAAGTGCCTTTGCACTCATTGCCAAAAATGATGAGATTGAAGAGGAATGTGGGCAAGAAGAATTCTTTGACCTGACTAACACCTTTCCATTTGACCCCGGCGGTCATGTAGATGTAAATATGGGTGATAAGAATGGTTCACATGCCACTGTTTGTACTATCTCCCTGGATGCTTGGACATGATCTAAGAGCCCCAACACTCTTCATCTTCAAGGCAAGATTCACAGGAAAGATGTATTTGTCTTGGTAGATAGTGGTAGCACACACAATTTCATAAATAGAGTAGTCATGGACAGGCTGAAATGTTTTGTCTCTGATTTACAGCAAGCAATGAGGGTGCAAGTGGCCAATGGGAGTGAGGAAATTAGTACTCATGTATGCCCAGTTGTATGTTGAGATGAAAAGCTCAACACATGCGGACATTAATGATGGACCGCCTGGTTAGATGGGTCCACACATCTAGACTTAGCACGTCGGTGGGGTCATTATGACTCTCACATGGCCGCTGACTCATTACTTATTATATTCAGGTTGTTACACCTATTTACAACTGGCATAGTTATAGCGCCAGTCTACTAGTGTAGTCGGTTATGCATTGTTTGACTTAGTAGGCCACTTTCCTTTATGATCTATCTTATCTATACTTTGTGTACATTAAAAAGTGTGTGAAAGAAGAAGAAGAAACTAGCAAGAAAACGTTTTGGCCTCCATCTCTCTTCTTGTCTCTTGAGTGAGCTTCTCGATCCTTGTGCATTCTGTGTGTGTTTGGCGCAGCATCTTGAGCAAGTCCCCCACCACGCGATTCTTGACATAGTATCAGAGCTGCACCACTGATTGAGGCTGGTTTTGAAGGTTAAAGCAAAGGAGTGAAGCCAAGGATTCGAGCAAGCAAGCAACAGGTAAGAAGCTCTTCCATTCTCTACTTCTTCTCTTGGACACTGCTTGTGGAGGCACCGGAAGTAAGGCAGAGTAAAAATCTCAGATTGCAGTGAGATTTGGTGTGCGCGAAGAGAGCTGCGTATTTTGCAAATTCGCCCTTTAGGATTGTGCCACTACTATTTTGGCCATCCGAGGTCATTTCAGGCCCCATTTTAGACTCGCAAGGTTGTGGATAGCAGTTCGAGGTATCCTACAATTTCAGTTGTGTCTGACGTATACAGGTGCACAGGTTACAGATTTCAGATCTGTAATTTCAAAGGTGTTTACCAGCGAATAAACACAAGGTTTATCTGCAAACTAGTTGCAGATTGCATGTATTGTTGAGCAGACAGTGAAAAAGGTTGTCTGGTGTATTGCTGTGCACTACCGGTCAAGGGTTGCAGAAGATTTGCTTGCTGTTTGGCATTAATTTTGTGATAATGGCAGAGAATAGTAAAAACCCCATCATTGAGAAGCTTGACAAGAACAACTACCCTTCATGGAAGTTCTGTGTCACGAACTTCCTTATTGGAAAAGACCTCTACGAGTTTGTTTCAGGTGAAGAAAAGGAGTCGGAGGTGAGTGATCCTCCAACTGCAAAAGAGACAAAGGCACGGAAGGATTGGAATGCAAAAGACAAAAAGCTCATGTACAGTAATTGACAATAATATGCTGGGACATATTAGAAATGCAGAGAATTCATATGGAGCTTGGACCATACTTGAAAGTATGTTTTCCGTAAATACAAAGGCACGAAAGATTCAACTCAAGTAAGAGTTGAATACATTGAAGAAAGGGAAGATGTCTATCAATGAGTATGCACTGAAGGTAAGGAACATTGCAGATGCCTTAGCAGCGATTGATGCAATGCCTGATGATGATGATTTGGTGTCGTCTATCTTGGGTGGACTTAACAATGAAAAGGCTTGGAAGTCTTTTGTAACTTCCGTATATGTCAGAAAGCCATTTCCACATTTCGATGAGTTGGTCTCCCTTATGATCACTAAAGAGATCAACATGCAAAGTGAGACATCTGAAAAAAGTGGTGAACAGGTCCAAGCTTTCTACTCCAATTCAGGAAGGGGACATGGCAGGTCCTCTTCAAGAGGCGGTGCTACAGGACATGGTAGTGACAACCAGCAAAACAGATTGAATCAGCAATTTGGCGATATGCATGTTTCACAAGGTCGTGGTAACTTTAGAGAAAGGGGGAGCTTTAGAGGAAGAGGTGGATGGCAGAACAGAGGTTCTAACAACTCTGGTATTGTATGTCACTACTGTGGTAAAACAGGTCATATTGCAACCCAATGTTATGCTAAGAAAGATGATGTTCGCAGTGGTAAGTTGTAGCAAGAAAACTATGCGTCATCTTCACGACAGAATGAAGACAAAAATAAACGTCTGTTTGTTATGCCGCGCATATGCTGAATGATGTTACAAGAAAGGGAACATATGATGATGTTTGGTATGTTGATTCAGGTGCATCCAATCATATGACCAGCCATGCAGAATGGTTTGGAGAGATACAAGATTTGCAAAATATAGGTTATGTGTAGATGGGTGATGATTCATGCCACCCAATTTCACACATTGAAAAAGTTCCCTTGTCCTTGCATGATGGTAAGACAAAGAGTCTTTCAGATGTATTACATGTGCCATCTATTACAAAGAACTTGGTGTCAGTCAGTCAGATGGTAGAGCATGGGCTGCAAGTCAAATTTAATACAAAGGGTTGCTTTGTAGAAGACTTCAATGACAAGTGCAGGTTGGTTGCAAAGGGAAGTAGAGTTGGATGTATGTTTACTCTGGATGCTGGAATTCCTACTATGAATGCTGTTATGTATGCTAAAGGAAAAGGTGTTGTTGCAGATATTGAAATTTGGCACAAACGCATTGAACATGCAAATGTACAAAGGCTAAAATCAATGCAGTCCAAAGGATTGGTTATAGGTTTGCCTACATTTAGAATTGTAGAATTTCATAAGGTATGCGAAGCATGTCAGTTTGGTAAGCAGGCAGCAAGACAACCCTTTTCACATGATAGAGATGTAAGCAAAAATATCCTTGATGTTTTGCATACATATATTTGGGGGCCTACACAAAATGTATCTCTTGGAGCCAGTTCATACTTTGTCACATTCATTGATAATTGTTCTAGAAAGCTGTGGGTATATTTTATGAAGGAAAAGAGTGAAGCATTTGAGCACTTTAGAACTTTCAAGGCTGCAATTGAAATAGAAACGAGCTTGAAAGTAAAGTGCTTGAGGTCAGATGGAGGGGGAGAGTACCTCTCGAATGAGTTCAGTAATTTTCTGAGGTTTCATGGGATAAAGAGACAGTTCACATGCAGGTATACCCCACAGCAAAATGGGGTTGCAGAAAGGAAAAATAGGCATATTGCAGAAGTTGCACGCGCCTTGATGGCTAAAAAGAATATGCCTAAGCATTTTTGGTCTGAGGCTGTTCATATTGCTTTTTATATTATGAACAGAACTCCCATAGCTACAGTTCATGGTATGACCCCCAAAGAATGTTTTACAGGTAAGAAGCCTAATGTCTCACACTTGAAAGTGTTTGGCTGTATTGCATATGTTTATGTGCCAGATGAGTTGCAAAAGAAACTGGATCCAAAGGCTGAAAATTGTGTCTTTCTTGGATACTATTTAGAGCAAAAAGGGTATCGTTGTTATAACCCTGTCACATGTAAGTTCAGAGTGAGCAGGGATGTCATCTTTGATGAAATGAGAAGTTGGTATGCATGATGCATTGGATGATAATGATGATCATGACACTCATGTGTAGGCTGAAAAGCAAGAATCACGGACTCTTAGTGGACCAGAGACATCATCTGGTAGTCCTTGGTTTGGGAGATTAAGGAGTATCTCTACATCTTTAAGTGCATCTAGTAGCACTACTGGTAAAGGAAAAGGAAAGAATAAAGTATCAGATGGCATTGATGCAGTTCTTGATGGAGACTCCAGTGGCTCAGAGAGCTTGGATGATGAGCTTGGCATTCCTTCAGTGAGGAATCCAGGTGTGCAGAGAGCACGTGTCAATGCAAAGACTCCATTGAGTGATCCAGTGGTACGCAGGTTACGAGGGTGAGATACCCTATTAACAGAATTGGTTTTGAAGGTTATGCAGCTCATCATTATGCTTATATGGTGAAATTAATTGAGGATGTTGAGCCCGCATGTTTTGAGGAGGCTGTTGGTCATGCTCATTGGGATGCAGCAATGGATGAGGAGATGGCTACATTAGAGGCCAATAAGACTTGGGATTTAGTATCATTCCGAAGGGAAAGAAAGCTATTGGATGTAAGTGGGTCTATAAGATTAAGCACAAGGCAGATGGTTCTATTAGTAGGTACAATGCTAGGATGGTTGCAAAAGGCTACGCCTAGACATATGGCATAGATTATGAAGAAACCTTCAGTCCAGTTGCTAGGATGGCAACTGTCAGATGTGTGATTGCTTTGGCAACAACCAAAGGTTGGAGGTTGCAGCAAATGGATGTGAAGAATGCCTTCTTGCATGGTGATTTGCAAGAAGAAGTGTATATGGATCAGCCAGCAGGTTATGAAGATTTAGAGCATCCCACGTATGTGTGCAGGTTGAAGAAGGCGCTCTATGGGCTCAAGCAAGAACCTAGAGCATGGTCTAACAAGATCAGAGAGTATCTTGTCAACATTAGCTTTTATGTTTTTGATGTTGATTGCTCACTTTATGTGAGAAAGGGAGATGCAGGTTTGGTCGTCATAGTCATCTATGTGGATGACTTGATTATTACAGGTGATAGTGATAGTGGGATTGCTGAACTCAAGGACTTTTTGAAGAAGAAGTTTGAGATGAAGGATTTAGGTGAGCTAAGGTACTTCCTTGGCATTGAGGTGACCAGATGTGATGATGGTATATGGCTGTCCCAAAGACAGTATGGCTTGGATATGTTCTCCAAGTATGGTATGACAGCATACAAACCACTTTTAGTCCCATTGGAGTAGATGTAAAGTTGAGTGCTGATGTTGGGGATGAGATAGAAGACCCTACTATGTTCAAGAGGATAGTGGGGAGTTTGATCTACATGACCATTACAAGGCCAGACTTGAGCTACGCTGTTGGTCTTGTGAGTCAGTTTACACAAGTACCTAGAAAGCCACATTTGGATGCAGTCAGATGCATATTGAGATATGTGAAGTCCACATTACATTATGGACTTTTCTATGAGGTAGATATAGATGTACAAGTGTTTGGATACATAGATGAAGATTGGGCTGGTAGTATGTCTGATAGAAGATCTACCAGCGGATACATGTTCTCTCTTGGTAGTGCAACAGTTACTTGGAGCAGCAAAAAGTAATCTACAGTTGCTTTGTCGAGTACAAAGGCTGAGTATAGAGGTGCTGCTGTAGCAGCATGTGAGGTAGTATGGCTGCAAAAGTTATTGGCTGATTTAGATGTGCAAGTGGAAGGTCCAGTTGTCATTTATTGTGACAACATGAGCAGTATACAGTTGGCTAGGGACCCTATGTTCCATGCCAGGATAAAACATATTGAGGTACACTACCACTTTGTGAGAGAGAAGGTACTAGCAGGTGAGATTTACTTGGTGTATGTCAGCACACATGATTAGATAGCTGACATCTTCACGAAGGCATTGGGTACAGCAAAGCTTCAAAAGTTTTGAAGCTTACTTGGAGTTGCAGAGATGCAGTTGAGCTTGAGGGGGACTGTTGAGATGACAAGCTCAACACATGCGGACATTAATGATGGACCGCCTGGTTAGCTGGGTCCACACATCTACACTTAGCACGTCAGTGGTCATTATGACTCTCACATGGCCAGTGACTCATTACTTATTATATTCAGGTTGTTACACCTATTTACAACTGGCATAGTTATAGCGCCAGTCGACTAGTATAGTCGGTTATGCATTGTTTGACTTAGTAGGCCCCTTTCCTTTATGTTGTATCTTATCTATACTTTGTATACATTAAAAAGTGCGTGGAAGAAGAAGAAGAAACCAGCAAGAAACGTTTTGGCCTCCATCTCTCTTCTTATCTCTTGAGTGAGCTTCTCCTTGTGCATTCTGTGTGTGTTCGGCGCAGCATCTTGAGCAAGTCCCCCACCACGCAATTCTTAACACTGTACCTATTAAGCTTGCTGAAAATTATGAAACACAATATTAGTGAGTTTGGGAATCTCCCAATTCCTATTTTTTGAATACTAAAAAGGTGGCACCCGGATAACATGTCCATAAGTTTCTCAAAACCATATTATGTGACCTATCATTGGAAAGCGCTTGAAAAATGGAATCTATTGAGCTATAGAGTGCTCGATTTAGAGTTATAGTGTTCAATTCAAATATTTGACCACATGTCCCAAACTTATGGGAAATTCCCATATTCTCCAATATGGTATTATGAGCAGAAAGTGGATTTGATTGCACTCAATATGGGACCGATAGGCATTGTGTTGGGCTGCGATTGGCTGAAAACTTTGGGCACCATTTCCATGGATTTTTCATTACTGTACATGTAGTTTTTCAGGGCTGGACAGCTTGTTCTGCAGGGAATTAAAAAGAGCAGTGAATTTCAGCTTATTATAGCCAAACAGCTCAAGAAAGAGTTCAAGAAATGCTCCCAAATTTTTGTGCTACAGTTAAACAAGGAAAATGCATATCAGTCCCGAAAAATGCATGACAATTCAGCCCTTAAGGCTCTACTTGCGGAGTATGGTGACTTGTTTCAGTTACCTACAACATTACCTCCCGAGAGAGCAGTTGATCATCCCATTGAGTTGGAGCCCCACTCCAAGCCAGTCAATAAACCCCCTTACAGGTTGTCCAAATGCAAAAGAGAAGAAGTGGCCAAGCAGGTCAAGGATTTAGTAGATATGGGATTCAGTGAGCCTAGCTCATCCCCTTTTGCATCACCTATCTTGCTGGTCAAAAAGAAAGATGCCACTTTCAGGATGTGCATAGATTACAAAGATCTGAATAAGATCACTATCAAGAATAGATACCCTATTCCTAGGGTGGACGACCTGTTAGATGAGTTGAAGGGAGCTAAGTATTTCACAAAGATTGATTTGAGATCTGGCTACCATCAGATACGCATGCGTGAAGGGGATGAGATAAAGACTGCATTCATGACTGATCATGGGCTTTATCACTTCTTGGTCATGCCCTTTGGCTTGACTAATGCACCAGCCACGTTTCAGAGCCTCATGAACAAAATACTTCAGCCTTACTTATTTAAATTTGTATTGGTATTTTTTAATGACATCCTCATTTATAATCTCTCAAAGGAAGCTCACCTTATGCACATGAGGCAGATATTTGATATACTTAGACATCATAGACTCTTTGCTAAGGAGACAAAGTGTTCGTTCATGTAGACTGAGATTGAGTACTTGGGACATATTGTTAGTGAGGCAGGCATTAGAGCTGACCCAAAGAAAGTGCAGTGTGTCAGAGATTGGCCCACACCTACAAATACTATCTCTTTGAGAGGATTCTTGGGTCTCTCCTCATTTTACTGCACATTCATTCCGCACTATGCCACTATTGTAGCCCCTCTCACTGATAGGATGAAGAAAGAAGCATTTTTTTGGGATGCATTGGCAGATAGAAGCTTTAATCAGCTGAAAGATTTTCTTACTTCAGCCCCTATTTTGGTATGCCCTGATTTTTCTAGGGAATTCACCATTCAATGTGATGCCAGTGGGAGAGGAATTGGTGCAGTCTTGCTGCAAGAACATGGGGTCATAGCTTTTGAGAGCCGAAAGCTGGCTAAAAATAAGAGGTTATGAATGTCTATGATCAAGAAATGCTGGCCATCCTTCATGCCATCAAGAAATGGCATCATTATTTGTATGGCAGCCGGTTTAGGGTGAAAAACGACCATAGAGTACTCAAGTACTTCTTGTCTCAGTCAAATCTGACTCCGAAGCAGAGGAGATGGGTAGCCACCTTATAGAACTATGACTTTGACATCACCCACACTCGTGGGAAGGACAATGTAGTGGCTCATTCCCTGTCTAGGATGTGGGCATGTAAAGTCTTTGCTATCATGGAGTTACACAGTGATTGGATACATGAGCTTCAGGAGGCTTACCTGTTAGACACTGATTTCAGCAATGTATTTCAGAAATTACAGCAAGGACAATGTGTGGAAAACTCTTCGTGTCAGCTGAAAAATGGGCTTTTATGGTATAATGGCTGAATTGCCATCCCTCATGCTTCTCCATTCAAGCAAAAAATCATGCAGGAGATGCATTCATCCCCTATAGCTGGTCATTTGGGAGTCTTTAAGACCTATGACAAAATTTCTAAAAGCTTTTACTAGAAGGGCCTTTGGAGAGATGTGAAAGAATGTCTTGGGTTGCATGCCTTGTCAGCAAAACAAGGGCAACACCTTAAAACCAACTGGTTTACTTCAGCCATTGCCTATGCCTGAAGGCAAGTGGACACACATCACTATGGACTTCATTACCGGCCTACCGGTGACCAAGAAAGGTTGGGACAGCATCTATGTAGTTGTGGACAGACTCACAAAGGTAGCCCATTTCATTCCCACAAAGACTCAGTATAATGCTTCTCAAGTAGCCAGCCAATTCATGGAATATGTTTTCAAATTACATGGCTTACCATAGGTCATTGTGCATGACCGAGATGCTGAGTATATGAGTAACTTTTGGCGGGCAATTTTCAGCTCTATGGGCACTCAGTTAGCCCCTTCCACTGCTTACCATCCACAGACAGATGGTCAGACAGAAAGGGTTAACAAATGGTTGGAAACTTACTTGAGGCATTTCTACCATGATGTGCAGCATGCTTGGGACTCATGGTTGCATTTGGTTGAGTTTTCCTATAATAACTCCACACATGCTAGCATTGGAGTTTCACCTTTTGAGGCCCTGTATGGCTACAAGGTGCCCCTTCTTGTGGTTATCTTCAATGATAAAATAAATCCACAAAGCAAGGAAGAATTGGATAGAATGTATGCCTTACTTCAGCAGTGTAAAGGTAACTTGAAGTGAGCTCAAGATCAAATGAAACTTTATGCTGATGACAAAATATGGGATGTGGAGTTCCAAGAAGGGGATTTGGTGCTCTTGAAAGTGCCTAAGTCTAGATATGCTTCCCTTAAAGATAGGTCTCGCAAGAAGTTGGCACACATGTTCTATGGACCAAACCGGATTATCAAGAGAGTGGGAGACTTGGCATATTGATTGGCATTACCCCCATCTATGAAGATCCATAATATCTTCCATGTGAGTCAGTTGAAGCCCTTCATTGGCTCAATAGTGGACAATGTTGAGGAACTCCCACCGATAGATGAAGAAGGCATCATTCAACACATACCCGAAAAAGTCATAGGACAAAGGGAAAAGAGGCTTTGCTCTTGCTCGATCATGGAATACTTGATTTAGTGGCAAGGTTTACCACTCGAGGAAGCTTCTTGGAGGCCAGCTTCAGTTTTGGAAGAGTTCCCATACCTTTTAGAAGCAGATTTGGCTGAAATCTAGCTAACTATGGCCCTGTTTTCTTCCAGACTGATTGTAGACAACACTCTTTTTTAAAGCAGATTTTATTCTGTACTATGGACAGCAATGTAGACCATACATGGGCTGAAAGTACTTCTCAAGAGCTCCGTTTTGATGTATAGCACACCCTGTTTGGAGCCCCCCACAGAAAGTTATGACAGATTCACTACAATAGGGTCCTGTAGTAAACAGCTTGCTGTCTACTATCTGTAGCCCGCATTTACTCGAGATATTTGGGTCAAAACTCATGTTTATAACTCCCCAATAAGGCCCATGTATTGTACATACCCCATGACCTATCATACACAATAATACCTCTTCATTCATCAGTATACCCTTGTAATAATGCAGTAGAGTAGTACTCTGATCGGCCCCTCCCAGTTACCACATGTGCCCAAATTTTTTTTGAGGGCAAAAACCTTCGGGTGGGGATGGAATGTAAGAGAGGGGAGACTTAATAACGGGGAAATACTAGCTACAGCTGATATATAAGGTGAGAGAGACTTAATTTTTCATTATCAAATAATTAATAAAAGTCTTATTTCTCCTTCACCTTGCTCTCCAAGCTTCCATGTCTTCTCTCTCTCTTCCTGTCTTTCTCTCTCCATTTCTAGTCTTTCTCTCTCCTCATATCTGTCTTTCTCTCTCCTCATATCTGTCTTTCTCTCTCTTTTGCTCTTCTTCTTCTTCTTCTCTGCAGTCTTCTCTCTCTTCTTTCTCTCTCCCAGTCCCTCTCCTTGACACCTCTTACACCTTATATACCGTAAGTGTGATTGGTATCTTCCCATGCCATGTTCCCGTGATCCCCGCTCATTACAATTTTTGTTTGAAAGAAAGTACTCTTTTCTGGGTTAGCAAAAAGATGGTTTTGTTTTAGTAAACTAAAGACTAAAGATAAATTATGTTCAAGTTTTCTTTCAATATTACTAACAAGGATATCAAAAAGACAATAATACAATGCTAAAAATTTACAAATATTCGATTCATCATCCTACTAAAAGTGGTAGGTGCATTAGTAAGGCCGAAGGGCTTTACTAAAAATTCATAGTGGCCAAATTGGGTCCTAAATGAAGTTTTACAAATTTCAAGTGTATCCATGCGAACTTGATAATAGAACTTAAGGTAAATCTTGCTAAACATAGTAGCTTCTTACAATTTTTCTAACAGGTCATCCACAAAAGGATTTTGATATGGATTCTTAACATTAATTTTATTTAAAGCTTTGTAGTCTATGCACATACGATGGGTTTGATTTTTTTTCTTTAGTAAAATAATAGGAACTCCAAAAGGTGAACTATTAGGTCGGATGAATTTTCTATTTAATAGTTCTTCAACTTGTTTTTTATTTCTTTTTATTCTACCTGATTATGGTGATAGGGAGCCTTACAAAAGGGAGGTTGACTGCTAGGTAGAAGGTCGATTTGATGATCCTTGGGTTGTGATGGAGGAAGTTAAAGAGGAAAGTCAAAAAGAAAACAATCAAAAAATTTATTAATAAAATTTTACTATATTATGGTTAACTTAGACTTGATAGCTTCGACTTCATTCATTAATATGAGAAAAGCTTTAGATTATTTTTGAATGGCAAACTTTGTCTGAGGGTGACTAATTAATGGATATAGCTCAATGTCTGTTAGTCCTTCAAGAAAAATAATTTTACCTTCATGTTGAATATGCATCGAATGTGTGTCATAATCAAGGTTAGGATTAAATTGATGCCACCAAGGCATACCTAAAATTACATCGACAAATTGTAACGATTCTATTAAAAAATTTTATTTTTTTCTATAGGATCCAATGAAAATTTCTAATCCATGTGCTTCTTTAGTTTCGTTACATCATTGCCCTAAAAATGCAGCCTTAAATTTATAAGTGAATGGAACAGTTTTTAGTTGCAATTTTCTAACTACCTTTTTTGAAACAAAATCATGCATACTGTCGTCATCATACAAGACAATCATTTCATTATTATGGATTTTACATCTCATTTTCAATAAAGCATGGATACATATTTTATGAGTAAGTTCGTCAGCATTGGTAGAATTTTCTCCCATGAGCATGGCTTCATTGAAATCAGGCATTGCTTCAAGGTCTCCAGTTGCTTCATCAGCTCTAAGATAATTTAAATGTGTAGTAAGCTTTTTTCAATCACAAGTGTTGCCCATAGAACAACAACTCACAATGTGACCAAAGCGATTGCATTTATAACAAATTACATTCGTGGAATGGGTATTTGAGACACTTGGATTAAAAATTTTAGATTCAAATGACTTAGGCAAATTAGAAGGTAGATTAGAAATCTTGGGATTAGAATTTGAAGTAGGTTGGCCTACATTATTATTAAAAAAATTCATCCAAGTTCGACGATTAGGAAGATTATTTCCAAATTGAAAGTTGGAGGCTTGAAAGGAATTAAAATGAGAGTTATTGTTACCCATGTTATTTTCCATGGAAGTTGGAAGTTTGTTTCTTTTGAGCATCATGCACCAACAAATAGATAGCCTCATCCAATGTGTTGGGTTTAAAAATGTTGACTTTGGCTTGGAAAAACGGAAGAAGGAAAGGCATATACTTTCTTTCAAAAGTCCATTTTGCTATAGGCTCAACCATTTGAAGTTGTAGCAAAGTGCTCCAGAATCTTTTGGTGTACTATTGAGAAATGGTCTCTCACTCTCGTCGTATGAAGACATCCCATTGTTGTTGCACATGAAGCTCAAATTGGGTAAATTAGTAAGAATCTTCTTACATAATGCCTCCCACATAAGAAGATAGTCAGAACTCTTGCTCATGACATCCCACCATAAAGAAGCTTTCTTAATAAAATAGTGTGAAGCACACTTGATTTTATCATTTTCAGCATAACTTTCATTATCAAAATATGAGTTGAATCAACTTAGTCGGGAGAGAATATTACAAGTATCTTTAATACCATCATAAGTATTAAATTTAAAGGCACGTTTTCTTATCTTCATCTCTTTTGTGGATGGATTGTGCTTCAAGGGTGGCATTGATGGTGTAGACCATAGCATCATTAGCAAAGGAAATTTGGGATGCAAGATGCTTGAGAGATTGCAACTCTTACTCCAGTTGCACTCGATGTTGATGCTTTTCTTCCTATTGCATGGCCAATAAATCCATGTGTTGCTCCTTGGTTGGTTCAAGAAGTAGTGATGTGGAATCAAAATTTGCAATGATGGAAAATTCTTCATGATACATGGTGATTTCTTATGGCTTGGTGAAAAGATCCAAATAATAACGATGCCTTGTACTTAAAGAGACGCTTCATCCATGGCAAGAAAATTTTGGCGTGTAGGTACCAAAATAAAAAGTGGCTTCTTGATAAAATTATGAGACATAATAGGCAAGAAAGACTGGAAATTTTAATGGTATTGGTGGATTTTCATAGTCTCGGAGTGACTGCACAGGAATCCCCTCTTGAGGACTATAAGTCAACTGTGACTTAGGCAGATCAATGAAGTCTGTAGGTGACTTGGTGTGAAGAAGATGGAGATTATGAAGTAGAAGATAATTAACAAAGGCTTGTATTTTTGACTTTTTAGGCCAAAAGAATGTTGTCAACCTGCTTGACATTGGCAAAAAACGGCCCCCTCTCTCCACAAAATTTATAAAGAATCTTTAAGCTTCTTAAAGCTTAAACTAATCTTAAACAGAAAGATCAATTAAGCTATTCTAAACCTTCTTTGGCCATAGAAACTCCAGAATGATGGTGCCATGGTAAGAGGGTGTGAGTTTTTCAATGTTAGACTAGACTGAGAAATTTCTAGGTAGAGATTGGGCAGTTTGGGATTTTGAAGCCTTGGGAATCTAGCCATGAAGTCGATTTTGGACAGACAGACTGTAGAGCCCGTTTGCTCCAGAGAGCTTACCTTCATATAAGAGGACAGGGAATTTGAAGCTCCAAATGTAGGCTAGACTCTTATACCATTATTGCACAGATCGGATGCAAGGCTCACGTGTAGCGAGCAAAAGAAGCTCTCCCTCTCTCTTTTACTCATAAAAAAAGTGAAGGCAAGACTCATAAAACTCAAAATAGACTTAAAAAATAGTAAAGAAAAATTGAGTGATACACTATTGGATGCAATCTCCTCCCGTATATATAGTGCGCATCTCCTCCATGTCGTATTTATAAAATTAAAATGAATCTTGCTTTGCCCAAAGATGGGCCCTTTACAATAATCACTCTTTTCATAAAAGAGTTTGATTTCACTAATGGTTGCAATCCATTGCACAACCCACAACTACTAAGATCCATAAAATATTTCTAGAATATCTTCAATATATCTCTTAAAATCTCAAATATTAATACAAAGAGGGTGTGTGCATGTCTTAGAGTAAATGGTGGTGCATTTATTTAAATAATTCAATGAGGAAATCTATGGCATAAACTGTGCTTGTTATGTGTATCCAATTCATCTTACTCTACACATTAGCTGCCAAAAATTCAAAAAATAATGTTAGAAAAATAATTAATTGAATAAATATAACTAGTCAAAAATAAGTCAAATAATCATTAGAATTCTATTAAACATTCAAATCACGTAGACGTTAGCACTTAAGGTATGAATATTGTGGTATCACCCATGTATGACTCCCACCACATTTACATCTACAAGTCTCATGCCCGAAAAGAATAGGTGTCTCAATCTATCTTTCACCCAAGACAAAAAGTAATTTGCTCTTAGGAAGGTGCCTCACTCTAGCGGATAACCATTCAAGGTGGTCATCCCATCAATGTGCATACAAGGGAGAACCATTCAAGGCACTTATTCCCTCGTGTAGGTGCCACCTAGCAACATGTCCACACACAATCCACACACATCAAACACTCATACATGCATAGGCCATATGTGTACTAAAGAGAGGGTTTTGTTAAAGATTACAATATTAGTATTCAAAGATCTTATTTTTTATTCATTCAAGTAGTATTGCAACAATAGGTCCCACCCTAGGTGCTTACACAAGGCAAGGCCAACACCAAGGTCAAGAAGACAGAATACCTAGCAAGCCAGATAGGATAGGTAGATCTCACACACCAAGGAGTATACCTATTCAAATGAGCAAGGCTCAAATTGATAGACTTCTTAAGTGGAGAAAAGTTAACAACTAAATTGAGCTACAGGTTGGGTGGGGACCAAGGTGCAACAAGAATACTATCTTCTATATTCCCTTAGGTCTGGGTACTTTTATCAGATAGGAGATAATTGCTTAAGAGTATGAGTAGACCTGTGTGACAAAACCCATAGCCATATTCTTAGCAATCTCACAACCTTGTATTTGTTGGCGTCACATTCATTGTTATCATCTACAATTGTGTTTTTGGCACTATTGATGTTTGTTTGGATCCATTCTCAAGCAATGACCCAAGACTAAGAATAAAGCAATATTTGAGGCTCAAACCTAATCATCCTTGGGTTAAACTTCAAGTTGAGATGTAGTAGTTTGTTATAACTCCAAAGAGAAGATATTTCAACAATGTGAATGGAAGAATGCTACTTTGCCTCCTACTCTGAAATAATTGTATGGGCCACATGGGCCACATCCCATCATGTCATTAACTAAGCAAGCTTCATCATCATAAGAATTAGCCATTCTTTTTTGTTGCTCATCCTCCATCTACCCCTAGTCAATGTACTTGCAAGTCTTAAATCTAGATATACCAACCTATTGTAAATCCAGATCACAAGACGTTCCCAAAGTATCATCTACCTCTTGTTCAAAATTACCACCGTCCAAACCACATGGCATAATGTCATTAAGTAAGCCAAATTTATCATCATTGGAATTAGCCATTATTTACCTGTTGCTCATGCTCCATTTACCCCTAATAAATTTTCTCCTATGTTGATCAATAGCCATAAAATCACCTTTAAGAAATATCACAAAATCTCATTAGTATCAGCCCATAAAAATTAAACTCAACATCAAGCAAGGAGAAATATGGACTCTCGTTTTTTCCCCTTAAGGAGTGAATAAGCAAATATAGGCCTATTAACCAATGAGAGAGCTGGGATAATAGATTCATCTAACATGAATCTTCTAGCCATATCTTGGCCCAAATCTTCCCTCAATAATAAAATAAGGGAAAATGTGGGGAATACAATGGTGTCACTTCTTGGAAGTTTGTGACTCGAATTTTCATTTCCTTATTTTTTTATGTTTGACTTTTTATTTCTTCCCTTTTCAGTTTCCCCCTCTTTCTTACGTAGAACTCAAATTTATCATATCTCTTTCCTCGCTTCTTCTTTCCTAACAAAATCTTATAGCCTCATTGATGCTTGCCCTATCTGTAACCTTGTAAAATTTCATTTCCTCTACACAAACACAAAGTGAGTTTCACATGTTTTATGAGAGCAGAGCTTGTTCTACCAAAGCCCTAAGATTTTCTTCACAAAACTTTATAGGTATATTATTCTCTTCCATGGATGTTCTATGCTAAAGTTTTATCTCGTTTGGACAAAACCTGTGCAAGTTATGTGCATTCTCGGACATGTAATTTCTTTTGTTTTGGTACTCTAGGAGTCTCTTACATTCAAGAACAATGATCTTTTGAACACTCAACTTCTTCTTCAGCATCTCACGGTTTCTTTGTAAACAAAGTTACAGGTATATTGTCTTGTTTTTTTGCTGCTCCATAGTTAAATTTTCTCTCATTTGGACAAAATGTATGCAAGTTATATGCATACTCAGCTTTCCTTTGTTTTTTTACTCCAAGAGCCTCTGAGGGTAGAAAATTATGATTTTTTAAAAACTCAACTTCTTCAACATATTTGGGCTTCTTTGCAAAGAGAGCCGTAGGTATACTGTCACCTTTTTCTGTTGCTCCAAGGTTAAGTTTCAACTCATTTGGACAAAGCCTATGTAATTTATATGTATGCTTTGACCCGAGATTTCTTTTTTTCTTGTACTCTAGGAATTTGTTAGTGAAGGAACAATGGTCTTGTTATAAGTCAACTACTTATTCAAGATCTCTGGGCTTCTTTGTGAAAAGAATTATAGGTACAATGTTTTTTTAATTGCTCCATTTAAATTTCATTTCATTTTGAGGGAACATTTGCAAATTATAAACATGTTGAAAGGTAACGTTTCTATTTGGTTATTATAGATGTCTTGATGGAGGAAAAGCGTTAGTAACATACTTGTAGTGGAGGTCTTCAATAGGAAAGATAGTGGCGGTAATTGGATTTGTGATAAGTACCATAAGTTGGATTGGATTTTGATCCACCCAAGTACTCAAGAGACTTTCAAGGTCAGGCGTAAGGATGTTACGAACCCTAGCAAACATTGAAAAGGTAGACTTTTAGAGTTCAAAAAAGTGTTTAATGGAACAAGTACAATAACAAAAGTGTTGATCCAACATGTTTATACACACAAACAAATCTTTGTATATGAAAATAACTACATTGAGAATTATAAATAAAATAGTAAGTTTTTAAATTTTATCATTGCTTATTCTTTTGCATAGAGTTGTTTCTAAAAATCTTTGCAGTGTTCTAATTCAATCTTGTTTTACTGACAGCTCTATATCCATCAACTTTGCATGAATGGAAAAATGTGGAATGTTTGAGCGGCAAGATACATGTTTGGCATGAAGACATAGGTTCTTTGATCTATGATAAAAACTGTGCAAGTCAACTTGCAACTCAAAATATATTTTTTTATAATTCATTGTATGTAGTAGAAAGCCAGAGATTGCAACATGCCCCATTGCCACCACTATCTAATGGTGGTGAATGGTTGATTGGTAGCTTAGAGTTGTTAGGAGCATGTAAGTTGAAGATAAAATCAGACATCAATAGTGCTATAAAACCCACCACAGACTCCAAATATGTGCATCTTAGTTGGCTTATTCCATTCTCATTGTTTGCACATTTTTTGGTTTATGTGATATTTTGAAGAAAACAAAGTTTACTTATCAATGTAAGTATCCATCCGAGGAATGGATGAGTCAGTTATTGGGTGCGTTTTGGCAAGTCAAAAGAACACATTTTGATGAGACGATTGAGTGCACGGTCAACCAATTTGATCTCACATTCAGGTAAATCTTTTTCACTACTTTGAATGTCTTGATTTAATTGACATAGGTCTTGCTTAGATGAATTGTTGTGCTAGTTGCATTTACTTACCATCATTTTTGTTTTTATTACAGGTATTTCATTGCTAAGACTTTTTTCTACCATTAAGCATAACCAAAGGAACAATCCTTGTGTGTGCTATGCCATGCTAAGAATAATCTCCAATACTACATACATAGCCATTACCATGTGTTTTCAACTCATCAAACCACTCGCCATGTGGTGTCATGTGGTTTGAGGCACCTGAATCTATATACCAGATTTCATCAAACTTTTCTTGTTGATTGCCCTTGTTCTGTACATAAGTCATAGGAAAAAGTCTTTCAACAGTCTCAAGCTCTGCATGACTGAAGAAGGAGTGACCCGGCAGAATTCTGGCCAGGTGTCCTGGTCTTTAACCTCCCTTTCGGAGCCATTGGAAACATCAGATTGGCAATCTGAGTAGCATAGAGGAAGGTAGTATTTTGTACACGTTTTTGTCTATTAGAGTTATATTTTCTCTGACTCGGTGCTTATCTATGACATCAGTCTAGACAATCAATACAATGCTTCTAGGAAGATGGTAAAGCATTGGTTTGGCCCATATGTGGTAAAGGTTGTTCATGTCAATGCCGCATGTTCATTGGCTGAATTGGATGGAGCAAGCATAAAGATACCCATAGCTGGAAAAAGAATCAAGCTCTTCAAACGAAGAGAAAGTTCAACATATGAGCTAGAAAACTTGAATATAATTCAAGAGCATGAAGAGATAGAGGAAGAAGAAGAGGCAGAAGATAAAGACATTGATATGATAGAAGATACTTCTTCTAACACTAAAAATCAGTAAGACTTTGGCACATGCCAGAGGATATGCAGGTTAGGAGAGGGTGGATGTCGTGTTGCTACGCGTACACCGTGTAAAAAAATTCTAGAGTGTGGCTTCCTTTTAGATTTAGAGAGCCAATGCCACTTTAGGCATTAGCTTTAGTGTCCATGGTTCAAAATATTAGATTTTGTTTGGACAAGTTTTTAGCCCAATTATGATATTTTAGATATTATCTCTTGTAAAATCCATAAAACTATAGATAACTTCTAGATTAGGAGGACATGTAAAAGAAAGCATATAGCTTTCAGCCAATTTGAGAAAATATTATGTAAAAAGAGAGATTAGAAAAATTGTGTGATGCACGATCACTATTTTCAGGCAGTGAATAGCACTTCGAAAGCGGGAGATGAAGAAGGAATGATCTGGCAGAATTCTGGGCAGGTGTCCTGGAATTTAATCCCCCTTTCAGAGCCATTGGAAACATCAGATTGGCAATCTGAGCAGCATAGAGGAAGGTATTATTTTATACACGTTTTTGTCTATTAGAGTTACATTTTCTCTAACTAGGTGCTTGTCTATGAAAGCAGCCTAGACAATCAATACAGTGCTTTTAGGAAGATGGTAAAGCGTTGGTTTGGCCCATATGTGGTAAAGGTCGTTCATGACAATGCCACATATTCATTGGCTGAATTGGATGGAACAAGCATAAAGATACCCATAGCTGGAAAAAGAATCAAGCTCTTCAAACGAAGAGAAAGTTCAATATATGAGCTAGAAGACTTGAATATAATTCAAGAGTATGAAGACATAGAGGAAGAAGAAGAGGCAGAAGATGAAGACATTGATATGGTAGAATATACTTCTTCTGACACTGCAAATTCGTAAGACTTTGGCACATGCCAGAGGATGTGCAGGTTAGGAGGGGGTGGATGTCTGTTGAGTGTTGAAATGACTTGTTTTTTGGCTGATTTTTGTTGTTTTTGAGAGCTGAATGGTTGATTTTATGAGATGATTGATTGGTTTGGAAGTGGTTTGAGAGTGTTTTGGATGATATTGATTGTGTTTTGGAAGTTCATGATGTTTATTGGTGGTTCTGTGATGTTCTGATAAGTTCTGATTGGTTCTGTATACCTTCTATTTTGCTCTTTTTTGGTCTGTTTTGTTCTAATTGTCTTCTATAAGGAGGGATGGAGTATTGATTGATGAAGATTGAGATATTGTGAAAGCTTATTGAATGGTTTGTGAAAGTTTGGAATGGTTTGAGTATGAGTTACGTGGTTTTAATGACCTTCTATAACCTTCTGTAGGTCTTCTGTAGAGCTTCTGTTTCTGTTCTGTTCTGTTCTGTACTGTAGCTGTTCTGGTACTATTCTGTGACTGTTCTGTATGCTTCTGTATGTGTTCTGATGGATGAGAGTGTAGCTTGGAAAATTTTTCTAGCCTTGGAAAGAGGTGAATACAAGTGCAAAAGAGCTGAAAGAAGTGAAAAAAGTAGCTGCTGAAGACTCAAGTGAAGACTAGAGTGAAGTGACAGTAGTGAGCTATGAAAAGACACTGTAGTGGCTCTGGTGACTCTTCATATCAGACATACCTCTTGGGAGGGGTATCCACGACCTAAGAAGGATTATTGAGAGTGATTTTGAGAGATTGTAGTGAGGATATGATGTATTATTGATGGAGAGAGAGAGAGAGAGTCAGAGATAGCCAATTCTACTCAAACAGAGTGATTGTATATGAGAGATTGAGAGAGAAGACTATGGAGATATTGAAGATGAATACTATGTGATGTATTTCCATTCAAAGATGATGTATTCCTTTGCTTTCTTTGTTCTATTGATGGATTTTGTGAAGATATTGAAGAATATGGTTGATTCTATCAAATCCGTGGGAGATCTACATGATGCTGTATGAAGATTTGTTGTGCCTGGTGTTCTTTTCTTCATTGTGATCACATAAAATATGATAAACAAGCTTGTTGGTGTTACAAGATAGATTTTCTTGCAAGAGAATTCCCTTTTCCTTGGTGTTCCTCTTGGGGCTCCATGTTTTTGGTGCGCAGCCGGGGAAACTTGCCATCAACAAGCACCAGAAGAGGCTGAAAATGAAGGAAATGGCATTGCCAAGAAGGGAAGAATTCAATGGATGTTTGTAAAGTTCCTTTTTCCACTGAAGAGTTGGAATTTCTCATAATCAAAGACACTTTCCACAAGAAGTTCATCCCACAATGGCGGAAACACATCACCATCATGATGCATGCTCTATGTGGTGGACAGTTTCCTCTTCCTGTTGAAGCAGCAGAAACTTGCATCTTGGTGGCAAATTGTTTGGGAATAAACTGAAGAGCAGAAACAGAGAGAATGACCATCCATGGAAGATTTGGCATTCATTGAGAAGTTTCCAGATAACATCAAGTGGAAGATTGTGAAGAAGCTTCACGAGTCTTGGTCTGTAGAGATTCACAAAGACAAGAAGGAAAAGAGTTGGAATTTGTTCGTGGATGCTCAACAGCAAGATACATGGGATGCTTGGTGTACTGATAATCTTCTGTTTGTTCAATTAGCAACCCACTGGAAGTTGGTAGACAGAGTGTTTTTCACAACATACACTGTTGAAACCATCAGAAGCTGGCATTACTATGATGATGGCACCACCACAATGCTCAGACGTATGCATTTTGACACTTTCAGAACAGAATACCTTCCTCTGTGCAGTGGAATGAAAGCAGAATTCAGGAACATTGAAAAGAAAGAAGTAGAAGAAATGTTGGCAAGAGAGTCCTCCAGAGACTGAAGCCTTCTGTTAACCCTCTGTGGAGCACTAACAACATAGTGGAGCCAACCCCCTGATGAATGACGCAATAAAGAGGCAAGCGTTAGAACGAGTCCAGAGGTACGTGAGAAGAGAGAAAGCAAAAATCAAGGCTGAGAACGAGCTCGCAGCAGAAGTCGCCTTTGATGCCCTTGCGGAACTCTTTACAGAAGCCCCAATGGCACACACACACACACACACACACACACACACACACACACACACACACACACACACACACACACACACACACACACACACACACACACACACACACACACACACACACACACACACACACACACACACACACACATGCCGATTTTGCACATAGGTTCTAAAAATGAAATGTATTAGCTAATGTATTCCAAATATTGATTTATATCAAGCAATTAATTTTAGATCTTCTATTAAATATGTTTTATACTGTTAGAAATTCTAACATGTAGATCAAAGTTGAAACACCATTTGTTAGCATATTTCCAACAACTAATTTATATCAAATATTGCTAATTTAAGAAATTGTATTATGTACAATATACGTTGCTACAGATTCTAAGGTCATGACCATTAAAAATAATAAATAAGTTAATGGCATATGTAAGTTACATATTTCCTAAGTCTTTTGATTTTTTAATTTAGTGTTTTTTTTTTGTACTTTTATTAATATCACTTAAAAAAGATATAGTTACATGTAACCATTCTTATAGCAGTTTACTCTTTTTAGATAATCACTCGTCTATCTTAAAGATAGTATATTTGCATAGTGTTGTTTTGTTTTGATAAGTTGACCAACAATATTGAAACATAATAGGGTTACACGTAAACAATTTTAAGAACATGTTTTCATCTCTACTCAACCAATTACGTTGTCGAAGAGTTCGTGAAAGCAGCAAAGTCGCATCCACAGAGGACTTTGGTCCAAGATAGAAGATCAATCAAACAAGATCAAGATTCAATTTGTGAATGCAATGTCAGAAAATGACCCTATAATCAATTTGTTCAAGCCTTTAGTCTCTTGAATGTGGCAAACAGACTTGTTGGCCTAGTTCTTCGGAAAGGAAAAAGCTTGTTAAGTCATAGAGAACTTCCAAAATGTCTTCACGAGTCATTTTCCCCTCTCCATCTGCATCATAGACTTTATCATTTTCTGTAGTAATAAACTCTGGAACTGATAGTAACTTCTTAGCAGAGAAGAAGTCTTTCCCATTACATCATTGAAAACTGAAAGAAAGGCAAAATCTTCCATAGAGGAAGACAATTTCCTGTTATGAAACTGTTTTAAGAGTCTACAGTGTTCTTGAACATCTTCAATGTCATATTGTGTGAGCATAGAGGAAGCATTTCCATCAATTCTATCTATATATGTTCAGCTTCCAACCAGAGTCAAGTTAGTCTTCCAGATTTTTTCCTGCACACAGTTTTATTTACTGTAGCACCACAACGTATTCTTTCCCTATTGTAATGTGCAACATTCGTCCACCAGTCAGCCTTGGACTTCACTTATCTTAGGATCATATTCTCAATGAACTTCACTTGTAAATGCATCCTCGACATCTACCTAGCTGTTGGATGATGACAATACATCACTCGTTCAGGAGTGCAGTCTCAGCGCTCCTTCTCCAATCTTTGTAGCTCTATTGCATAGCTGCTTCCAAACCATTAAGACTAAGATGACCCGAGAAGACGATCTTTCATCAAAACTGTTGTTGCTTCGCTTTCTCTTCTTTCCCGCCACCTTCCACGAGCTCATTATCAGCTAATGCAGTGATCAAAGAGTTCCAGGATACATCATTCCGTTCAGGCATGGTATAAAACCACGTCCTTGCATCATTTGGGCTACAGCACCTCACTAAGAGTTTCTTTGCTTCGACACGCATCAAGGATGGTAAGAAAGGTACATGAACTGATTAGAATACTGTCTCTTTGCATGTCTTGAAACAGTTGGAAGGCCTGCTTTCTTTGACCACTCTGGGTATATGAAGCCGTCGCCTCGGAGATCCAGCCTCATCGTCACGATTCGTCCTGCGTATGCTCTCGTCCGAGGAGAAACTTGCCGTTTCATCACACCACCTATTCTTCACACATTATAACGCGGCCTTATAATGCTCTGGTCACCTTGCATTAAACACGTAAACTTGCGTAATCAGATCAAACTCCTGGGTCATCAGCTCTGGCCAACAATACGTCTCTTTCTCTCTCTGTCATGATTATGATTGAGCGGAATGCCATAGAGTTTCTACTGGATAAAGGAATGGTGAAGCGCCTTCTGGATGAAGCGATAGGAAGGAGGCCTCCGACAGGGCCATCTCTCACTGACAAAGCTTGCCTCTTAGCACACAGCGAGATCGAAGGACAGGCTGCCAAGGATCATCTTTTTTAATAAAGAACAGAAATATAATGGAGTGTAAATTTAACAAAGTTCGTAATCCATGGGCAAATTCGGTCAACGCCATAGTTGTGCACAACATATTTTGTGCTGCTGTTCAGGAAATTGGAGCGCAAAGAAAAGAGAGCGCTCTGAGCAATGGATACGGCCAGCCATGCCCTTGTGCAGAGAAAAGGAAAGCATTTGACATGTATATATGATTTCGCAAGCTCAAGAGGGTATTTAGCCTGCTTCCAACTTCTTTCTGCTCGTAAGCCAGAAGCCACTTACAAAAACCTAAAACATCATCTAAATAGTGTGCGCCTCTGTTCTCCAAGATCTTCTTTTACCTCTGAATGTGTCAGGACTGAGTCGACGCCTCTTCTTCTACATCATCGTTCCTCCGTTTCCGTTTGATCTGCGTCTTCTTCTTCCGTGTCCCTCTAAAAATTGGCGAGCTCCGATGTCATCTCCTTGCTCCAAAATAGGCTCCTCTTCTTCCCTCATCTATTTCCGCTCTCTCCCTCCTCTGTTTCTGCCTCCTCCTCCCATCTTTCTTTCCTCCTTTTTCTATTTTCCCTCTCTCTCCCGATTCAAAAAGCTCCTCTTTTCAAAAATAGATCAAAAGCTTTTCTTTTTCCAGCCTGATCCACATCTTCTTTAACTATTCAAAATCCCCTCTTTAGCCTTTGTAACTCCCATATTATTATTCTTGGTTCAATTTTAAACCATCTATTCTAGAACTTGTAGGAGTTTTAGCTTCTTCCTTCTCCTCCGATGCGTGTGTAGTCACATATGCATGCACCTGTGTGTGCTCATGACCATGGCCACCGTGCTCCTATGTAACATTAGAGCTTTGCAAAATAGTAGCTGCCCAAGTCCACTGTGATACAATGACACTCATAATCAAGCCTGTCTTGATGCTCCTACTAGTTATATTGCACCATTCTGAGGTGTGCTAAACATCAAGCAAGCTCTCACATTTGGCAAACATATCCACCATTGTACTTCGACTTGCATCTCTTGGAATTAGTTTAGTACTTCCTCACAAAGTCCATATTCGGCATAACTTGAAATAAGTGTAGCCCATGAGTTTGCATCTCGAGTTTCCAATCTATCAAAAACCTTATTCTTCTCCATCTTCGGCATAGAATGAAAGAGCAAACATAACAACTAAGTATGTACAAAGTATCAAATCACACGCACAACTTTTGGGTGGTTTCACACCTCGAATGCGCAGCAATACGACATAAGATGTCGAAGGGTTTGTGAAAGCAATGTCGCGACCACAGAGGACTTTGAATAACTTCAGGATAGAAGATCAATCAAGCAAATGAGCAAGATGAGAAAATGATACCAAATAACAATATCTTTCCAAGAGTTATCAGCCTCTTTCCACTGGTGAATGTTGTCAAGTGTTCAGAAAAACTCTTTTGGAGAAATCACTATCAGGAGTATCAGCTCAAAAATAAACTGCACTAAACAAAAAAACTTTTGCTATAACACCCAGAATTTGCATCCCTCATGGTTGGAGGAGAATATTATCCTTGTGATTTTGCTGGAAATATATACGGAGGTCCTTGTTATGCATTACGTATTCAATCTTCAGTAAGAAAGAATTGCGGAGTTCTCTTCTATATCTCATTGGGAAGAGACATGTAGATCATTCATTGACAACCAAATCAATATGGATTCCCAGCCCCTATAGAAACCAATATCCTAATATGACAAATGGGACTACAATAGACAGAATCCTTATGTCTGGGAGGAAAATTTGAACCCCAGAAAGGAACTCTCTATTTGACAAAGTTGTTTTTGTAGAGATTGTATAAATATTTTCTTTTTCATGACAGAAGTTACCAATGAGGCAAACTTTTCAGCACATGCCAAGCTGCACAGTAGCAGCCCTATTGTACATGACGGTTAGATCTTGTAGATGGCATGCTTCAGCTCTCCATTGTCCAGCATGTGCTTCTGGCCCCTTAAAGTTCTAATTCATCACTTATCCCCTCAGCATGGCATCAGTCACTCCTCTGACCAAAATTCCTGAGGTGGCAACACGCTAGATGCCAGAGTTCCATGCATAACAAAATTTGGAGTCTGCCCACACTGCTACCATAATATGTTATGTCATGAGCACCTGTATCGAGATCCATCATGGAGCTGCAGAATTAATCAGGAGACATGGAACACGTCACACCAACCAAGTGTGAACACCCTGCCTAAATTCAGCCTTTAGGTTCTTCCCGCTCTGCCATTATACAAATATTTGGTTTTCAGCCCTTTGGTGATTGGATTGGTCCCAGTAGCAGTCACAGTTGGAGACCTGAAGGAAGCCCCAACATCCATGATGTGTCTAGGCTCTCCTAAAAAGGAACCCAAATCCATACTATGATGAGGGAAAATCGATCCCCGCAGTTCTGGCAGCCAATCATGCCCAACTTGCTGGCGGCCCTTATTCGTCCCTTCGTCGTCGTCACAGCCAGGTCTGCTGCATCACCTTTCTTTCCCTTCGATTCGATCCTTCTTTTGCGGTGCGTTTTCGCAAATGTCTTCAGCTGTTTCTACTACCTCGTGTTTCTACTACCTCGTCTTTATCTTCATTTCGAGCTCTCTGAAGTCCCTCGTTCTCCTCTATTCCAACAGTAGTTGCCGATGCTTCCAGCTTCCCCTTTTCCTCTGATTCTTCACGCCCGACTAGTTGTCACCTAGGTCATGAGGATATCGGATGCCAAATCCGGCTTGACGAAACGTCATGCCAAATGTTCATCATACTGCTGCAATCCAGCACGATTACATGGCGCCCTGATCACCAATTCAGCTCCACAACTCACGGCCAATCAATAAACACGCTGCCTACTACGCATGAGTGATTGCAATACCATCTCCAGCTCGACGCCAAGCTTACAATCATACTCCAGCTGATAAAGCCAACGTCCCTGTGCAGGCACAGAATGCACGCCCCAAATCTGGAAGACAACTCTACCAAACTTCGTGTCTTCCACCCGAAAGCAGCCCCCTTAAATCACAATATTGATAAGACAGCCTCTCCTTATGGCCATCATACGGTCCTTCTTCACTCTTGCTCCGTTAGCCTCCCCTTCCAATCCCCTGTTTTCTGTGTTAGATCCATCCTTTTCTTCTCCGTCCCGTACTCTCCTCCTCTGTTTCTGAAAAAGCTCCCCTCTTCCCTTCATTCGTATCCTCTGTTCTCCTTTTTTCCCTCTCCCTTGTCTATTTTCTTTCCTCCTTTTTCTATTTTCCCTCTCTCTCCCGATTCAAAAAGCTCCTCTTTTCAAAAATAGATCAAAAGCTTTTCTTTTTCCAGCCTGATCCACATCTTCTTTAACTATTCAAAATCCCCTCTTTAGCCTTTGTAACTCCCATATTATTATTCTTGGTTCAATTTTAAACCATCTATTCTAGAACTTGTAGGAGTTTTAGCTTCTTCCTTCTCCTCCGATGCGTGTGTAGTCACATATGCATGCACCTGTGTGTGCTCATGACCATGGCCACCGTGCTCCTATGTAACATTAGAGCTTTGCAAAATAGTAGCTGCCCAAGTCCACTGTGATACAATGACACTCATAATCAAGCCTGTCTTGATGCTCCTACTAGTTATATTGCACCATTCTGAGGTGTGCTAAACATCAAGCAAGCTCTCACATTTGGCAAACATATCCACCATTGTACTTCGACTTGCATCTCTTGGAATTAGTTTAGTACTTCCTCACAAAGTCCATATTCGGCATAACTTGAAATAAGTGTAGCCCATGAGTTTGCATCTCGAGTTTCCAATCTATCAAAAACCTTATTCTTCTCCATCTTCGGCATAGAATGAAAGAGCAAACATAACAACTAAGTATGTACAAAGTATCAAATCACACGCACAACTTTTGGGTGGTTTCACACCTCGAATGCGCAGCAATACGACATCCACCCCCTCTAATCCTGCGCATCCTCCGGATGGGCCAACTACCCATGATCATTATCATCAAGATCCACAAACAAATCAATCTCTTCGTTATGCATTTTCGGTAGATCAACAAGATTATCAGCTATATCATCTGTCTCTTCCATTGGAGTTTCTTGACGTTGCTCTTCTCTCGAAAATTCTTCCAATGCATAATCCTCATCATCTCTTTTCTTGAAAATCTTGATTATTTTTCCAGCAATTGGCACTCTAAGCACTGTCCCATCCAATTCTGTCAACTCATATGTTGCATTATCAAAGACATGTCTGACTATGTATGGCCCAAACCATCTTTTCACCATCTTCCGAAGTGCAGTATGCTGATTTTCAAGGCTGCTATCAAAGACCAATACCCAATCTCCCTCTTCTATTGCTCTAGGCCGCAAGCGATGCCTGCTATCAAACCTGTCCTTGTTCCTTAGTCTAGCAACTTTCAACCTGTCAATAGCTAGCTGAATATCCTCAGGTCTCCTCTCCAACTGTCGAATCCGAAGAGCTAAGAGCTCCACTCTCGTCAAGTCCTCCTGCCAAGGTAAAACTGACCAAGTCAAAGCACAAGTCTCAATCGGCATAACAGGTTTCTGACCATACATCAACTCTGCAGGCATATATCCTGTAGTAACACTATGAGTCGTACGATCAGCCCATAAAGCAAACGGTAGAAGTCTCGGCCATTCTCCAATCCGTCCTCTGCATGCTTTGGCTAATGCTTTCACTATCGGCGGATGCCCTCTTTCACTTTTCCCATTTCCCTCTGGATTGTATGCTGTGGTTAGAGCCAATTTGATTCCTAACTGAGAGAAAAACTCCCTAGCTTCATCTGCATCCAATTCACCACGATCCGCAGTGATCTTACCCACACAACCATACCTGCATAAAATTTCCTCCAATAAGAACTTACACACTGCACTAGTGGTCTTCGTTCTCAAAGATCTGCCCTCAACATGATTGGTAAGATCCTCTCTAGCCAAAACAATGTACCTCATCTGCCATAGACCCATAGGCATGGTAACCAAATCAACTACCCACTTATAATGAATGCATAGTGGATAGGTCGGATGAAGCTCATCTCTATGACGCACTACTGAATACATCTGGCAGTCTCTGCAAGTCTCAACAAAGTGAGAAACATCTCTGTACATGCCTTTCCACCAATATTTCTCCCTGATTTTCTCATAAGTAGCCCATACTCCTCTATGACCAGCCCATGGACTCTCATGAAACTCCCTCATCACCTGTAACTGTGTCTCTCTATCGCAGACAACCCGCAAAGGTAATCCGCCTCTTTTCTTCGGATGCTTCCAAAGAAATCCATCCTTGAGAAAATAACCATAGGCTTTCCTTCTGATTTTCTTGAACTCTTCATCTGTCCATTCATCTCTTTTGCTTAGTGTACTAAGGTACCTGCCAATCTGCAACCAATCTCCAACATAAAGCTCTTCTGTGAAAGCCACAATATCATAAACATGACAAACATGATCAACCATAGTGGCTGAAATTTCTGCATCATCCTCTTCTGCAAGTAGAGTCTCCTCATCATCATACCTGGCTCTAGACAACATATCAGCCACTGGATTATCCTTTCCTGCTATGTGTTTAAATTCCGGATTTAATGACTTGATGTATGCAATCCATCTCAACATGGCTATATCCGGAGTAGAGCAACTCGTGATCATACCAATCAATGGCAAGCAATCTGTCTCTACCACAACTGAAGCTCCAATAAAGTACTCCTTGTCACATTTGAGAGCCGTCACAATCCCCAATAACTCCCTCTTGATTTGCGGATATCTCCTCTGTCTCTCGTTTAGGACTTTCGCCCCAAACCGAATAGCATACCTATTTCCATCTGCATCATCTTGACCCACAGCCCAACCTATGCCAATTGGACTAGTGTCAACTGTCAATACAATAGGCCTATCACAATTATAATCCGCTTTCCTGAGAGTAGGAGCATTCTGCAATAACTTCTTCAATTTCCGCATGGCTCTAGTGTGGCTCTCATCCCAATAAAATTTCTGCCCCTTTCAAAGCAGCTGATACAAACAATCTGCAATGTGTGCAAAATGAGGTATCCAAATCATATAAAACACGCAAGCACCAATGAATCTCCGTACCTCAGAAGTGGTGGAACAATACTCTGCAATCTTGCCTATAGCATTCACCTTATCAGGTGAGGGTTTCCTGCCATAATATCCACACATATGCCCAACAATGACAACCTCATTCACTCCAAAAACAGATTTTTGCCCTGAAAGTGTCAAGTTCACTTCTTCTAACCTGGCCAAAATCTTCTCACATGCTGAAATATGATCAGCCACAAAGTATCTGCATCCCTGCTCATTTAGGCTCTCATTCTTCTCTTCTTCTGCACACCCCTTAATGGGCACATCATCCAAGAAAGGCATAGTAAGCTGAGGTATGTAATCACGAAGGACCTTATGCATGGCATTCATCATATGTGCAACAGAATTAGTGGCACCTTGAGGTAAGGTACACATCCTGACAAGCCCAATAGGAGTTCTCATGGTGGTTATGTCCCTGCTTTCCAAAGCCAGCTGAAACTGATCATAACCTGAATACAAATCACCCAAAGAATAGATGGCACGTCCAGCAAATGCCTCTGCAAACTCATCCACAACTGGACCAATACCAACATTCCTGATAGTAACTCTGTTCACTGGCTGCATGTCCTGAATAAATCGAAGAGTACCATTCTTCTTCGGAACTGTAAACCACCTGTTTGAGTATGGTGCAGATGAAGGCTCAAGGATTCCCATCCTGATTTTCTCATTCAACAAATCAATCAACTTTGGCAAGTGTGCTTTAGGCACTGGAATAGGTCGGAGATTCCATGGAATATGAGGAATAGTAAAGATGACCATAGGAGCAACAATATCAGGATTCACACATCCAATCTCATGTGGGACAAAAGCAAATCCCCTTCCATGACGCTCAAGCATCTCCTGAAAGCATTGCTTCTCCATGGGTAACAAGAAATCACCATTTCCAATTTTCAATTCAGCAAGTGTCTCTGCTGAAAATTTATGACCAATATGCTCCGGATTCCTCAAAATTTGCTGTTTAGCAGCCCTCTCTATTTGCTGATCACTGTCGGGTGGAAGCGGTACAGCAACCGGCTTCACCTTCTTATCCACAGTTTTGTATTTCGTGTCAACCCTGGCTTCATTATGCTCTTCTGCATTACATAAACCTTGCTGTAAATCAGCAATTCTGCACTCCAATGGCTGAATATTCTCAGCCCTCTGCTCTATGGACTGCATAGGAACAGCCCCAAACTCTGAATGCTGAAATATTTCAGCAGTAAACTCTGTTGGCTGAAATTTTTCAGCCCTCTGTCTCTCTGAAAGCTGATCATAACCAGCTGGAAACTCTGTTTGCTGAATTTCTTCAGCACTCAACACTCTTTGCTGAGTTTCCTCAGCCTCTGACTCAATCTGTGACATAAAATCTGCAATTTCATGAAACATGTCCAGGGATTGCACTAATACATTACCATGACAATTCAGCATATCAGTTTTCAGCATATCTCCCATCTCTGTCATCGTATCTGCACAAATCACACTGTCATACATACCATCTATGTGCTCATCATCCTCCAAAATTCCTGCATTTTTCAAATTTTTCTCCTTCCTGCATATATACTGCATGGCAGCTCTAGACAATCTAGAAGTCTTCTGATAGCTCATTGAACTATTTGCTGAAATCCCAACATAACCGGAGGAGAAAACACTGCTGCCAGGAGGCGAGAACTCCAATCTCCTCTCCTCTGTACCACCGTCGTCTCGCGAAACGGCGGTACCTAATGAAAACCCGAATCCCTCACAGTGGGTAAGGGTGCATCTCTGAGAGTATCCCTGTTTCTAACATGGTTCACACATACAGTCATAAACTGAACTGCTCTCATACCATCTTTACTGCGAATTCGTGCATAAGCAGATCCATCATCCATGACCTTTGTTTCCATGCGCATCTCTGTAATGAATGGCTGTCCAAGAATTATGGGATACGAGCATGAATCCTGCACAAAGAAATGAAAATCCTCCTCTACATCACCAATAGAAACCCTGACACTAGGGCAAGCAGCATATAAATCACCTGCAGTGTTATTGGCAGCTCTCATACGCCACCCATGCTCTACATCCATAGGCCATCTGTTACTCTCATAAACTCCACGAACAATGAGATTAATCTCTGAACCATGATCAACCAATGCAACATAAGGCACCTGTTTTTCTCCAACCTTTACCATCGTCTCTGTAGTTGCCCTAGCCCAATGGCTCCGCGAAAAGTGACTACGCGGTATCAAAACAGGCTCATCAATTTCAGCATAATGCATAGGCTGAACCCTCTTCTCTACCTGCGGCAAAACAGAAGCATTATCAACCATAACCTCATCATCATCATCATCCAACTCTCCAATCAAAACTCCCTGTATATCAGTGGTAGCCAATGCATGTCTTTTCCTCTTCAGGACCTCCTGAAACTGATCCTGAAACTCTCTTTTTGAGATGCCCAAAATCTCAGAAATAGTGAAAGTCACCTCACTGCCAAGTATCTTATCATTAAAGATTTTCTTCATATCTGTAGATGTCTCAATATCGGACATCAATCTGAATCCTGGCTGCTTTCTCTCTCTAGGCTCTTGCCTCTTTTCCCTCTTTTGAGCATCCTCCATCTGTCGATCTGGCCCTGGTCTTGAAGATGGTCCTACAGTAGGTGGAGTAACAAACTCACCCCCTCTAGTCTTCTTAGCTGCACTTGGATTTTCTTCATCCCTCTTACGCTTCTCCTCAACAAATACATCTGCACCATGAGATTTAGCCAAATAAGCATAAATAGAATACCTGTCAACAGGCGAGTCCCATCCTGTCTCTGATCTGATGCTAGAGCCTGCGCTAGTCAAAACAGTTTGCTGAATTTTTCCCTTGTTTGCAGTCTCCATAGCATAAGTCCATAGTGCGGACTGAGTCTCCGATCCCTTCTCAATCTGTACTCCATATGCAGAAGCATCACCTCTAGCCGTCACATAAGAAGTACGCGCAGCCATGTCCTCCACTAACTTCTTCATTCCACCTTTACCAAAGTTGGTAGCAAGTGGAGCTCCTGTCTCAGTCAACCAAATCTTACCATCTTGCCCCCAATATACCAAATTCTGCCTCCTTGCATCCTGAAAAGAGTCACAATCCCTGCAATGCTGATGCTCCGTACTATCACACCAAATACATCTCCGATCTCTCCTAGGTGCACTAAGAACACTCCTAGGTGCAATAGGAGCACTAGAAGAAGTAGCAGGCGCAGTCGAAGCAAACTGCTCCTTCAACTTACCCACCAACTCCGCTTTGACTGACTCAAGTGTCAAATCTGTGATTCCCTTGATTATGTCATCAAGAGAAGTAGGCACCGATGGAGCAGATGGTTTTGGAGCAGAAGGTGTAGGCATCGGTCGTGGAACAGGAGGAATAGGTGGAGTAGAAACAGTAGGCACAGTAGGCACTGGCATAGGCCAAGAAACTAGCTGAGGAGGAGAAGAAATAACAGGGATAGAAGTAGGCATAGGAGCAGATGATGATGTAGGTGTCATGGAACCATTCTGTAGGCGAGTCTTCCATATCTTCCTCTTGGTCAAAGTCGAGACTGCATCCTGAGCATCCTGCCAATCAGTTTTAAGACCCATAGGCTTTGTGCGATCTTCAAGAAGCTCACCCAATTCTTCTTGAAGAGCAGGATCTGCAGCTTGCAAGAAAAGTTCAACTTTTTCAACATCTAATGCTCTTTGTTCAATGGCATCAAGCTGACTATACCTCTCTTCAAATTCTCGAATCAACTCTGAAGCAGCAAGACCTTTGTTTGGCATGTAGACCCACTCTCGGAATGACCGTCGAGTAGCCATACCAAAGTCCTCACGGAAATATTCTTCTTTAAGAGCCTTCTTAAAATCTTGCCAATGTGTATTTTGAATAAAGAAATCAGTCACTTTTGTTCTCAAAGCAGGTGTGACAAGTCGAAGGAAGTACTTACTCATAAGTCCAGCAGGAACTCCAAAGAACCCCATCTTGATCTCATATGTCTTCAAATATGCTGAAACATTCCGCCCATCAAATAGCTTCTTCTCACTCTCAACTGCTTCAATAGCCTTAGTTGCGCTGTTTGCATTCTCCTGCTCCGAATAAAGTTGCCTTTGCTGAGACAACTGTTGTTGATGCAATTGTTGTTGCTGCTGCATATACATTTGTGTTTGCTGATTTTGGAGCTGCATATACATGGACATATTCTGCAAAATCTGTTTTAGATCCTCCGTTGAAGTACTTGACGCAGCAGTCATAGATGGAGCTGAAGTAGACGCAGCTGGAGTTGTAGAGGAAGCTGAAATAGAGGCTGAAGTATCTCCCATCCTGAAATTTCTGCGACGCTTTCACGTCGGGTTCACCAAAGATGTCGAAGAGTTCGTGAAAGCAGCAAAGTCGCATCCACAGAGGACTTTGGTCCAAGATAGAAGATCAATCAAACAAGATCAAGATTCAATTTGTGAATGCAATGTCAGAAAATGACCCTATAATCAATTTGTTCAAGCCTTTAGTCTCTTGAATGTGGCAAACAGACTTGTTGGCCTAGTTCTTCGGAAAGGAAAAAGCTTGTTAAGTCATAGAGAACTTCCAAAATGTCTTCACGAGTCATTTTCCCCTCTCCATCTGCATCATAGACTTTATCATTTTCTGTAGTAATAAACTCTGGAACTGATAGTAACTTCTTAGCAGAGAAGAAGTCTTTCCCATTACATCATTGAAAACTGAAAGAAAGGCAAAATCTTCCATAGAGGAAGACAATTTCCTGTTATGAAACTGTTTTAAGAGTCTACAGTGTTCTTGAACATCTTCAATGTCATATTGTGTGAGCATAGAGGAAGCATTTCCATCAATTCTATCTATATATGTTCAGCTTCCAACCAGAGTCAAGTTAGTCTTCCAGATTTTTTCCTGCACACAGTTTTATTTACTGTAGCACCACAACGTATTCTTTCCCTATTGTAATGTGCAACATTCGTCCACCAGTCAGCCTTGGACTTCACTTATCTTAGGATCATATTCTCAATGAACTTCACTTGTAAATGCATCCTCGACATCTACCTAGCTGTTGGATGATGACAATACATCACTCGTTCAGGAGTGCAGTCTCAGCGCTCCTTCTCCAATCTTTGTAGCTCTATTGCATAGCTGCTTCCAAACCATTAAGACTAAGATGACCCGAGAAGACGATCTTTCATCAAAACTGTTGTTGCTTCGCTTTCTCTTCTTTCCCGCCACCTTCCACGAGCTCATTATCAGCTAATGCAGTGATCAAAGAGTTCCAGGATACATCATTCCGTTCAGGCATGGTATAAAACCACGTCCTTGCATCATTTGGGCTACAGCACCTCACTAAGAGTTTCTTTGCTTCGACACGCATCAAGGATGGTAAGAAAGGTACATGAACTGATTAGAATACTGTCTCTTTGCATGTCTTGAAACAGTTGGAAGGCCTGCTTTCTTTGACCACTCTGGGTATATGAAGCCGTCGCCTCGGAGATCCAGCCTCATCGTCACGATTCGTCCTGCGTATGCTCTCGTCCGAGGAGAAACTTGCCGTTTCATCACACCACCTATTCTTCACACATTATAACGCGGCCTTATAATGCTCTGGTCACCTTGCATTAAACACGTAAACCTGCGTAATCAGATCGAACTCCTGGGTCATCAGCTCTGGCCAACAATACGTCTCTTTCTCTCTCTGTCATGATTATGATTGAGCGGAATGCCATAGAGTTTCTACTGGATAAAGGAATGGTGAAGCGCCTTCTGGACGAAGCGATAGGAAGGAGGCCTCTGACAGGGCCATCTCTCACTGACAAAGCTTGCCTCTTAGCACACAGCGAGATCGAAGGACAGGCTGCCAAGGATCATCTTTTTTAATAAAGAACAGAAATATAATGGAGTGTAAATTTAACAAAGTTCGTAATCCATGGGCAAATTCGGTCAACGCCATAGTCGTGCACAACATATTTTGTGCTGCTGTTCAGGAAATTGGAGCGCAAAGAAAAGAGAGCGCTCTGAGCAATGGATACGGCCAGCCATGCCCTTGTGCAGAGAAAAGGAAAGCATTCGACATGTATATATGATTTCGCAAGCTCAAGAGGGTATTTAGCCTGCTTCCAACTTCTTTCTGCTCGTAAGCCAGAAGCCACTTACAAAAACCTAAAACATCATCTAAATAGTGTGCGCCTCTGTTCTCCAAGATCTTCTTTTACCTCTGAATGTGTCAGGACTGAGTCGACGCCTCTTCTTCTACATCATCGTTCCTCCGTTTCCGTTTGATCTGCGTCTTCTTCTTCCGTGTCCCTCTAAAAACTGGCGAGCTCCGATGTCATCTCCTTGCTCCAAAATAGGCTCCTCTTCTTCCCTCATCTATTTCCGCTCTCTCCCTCCTCTGTTTCTGCCTCCTCCTCCCATCTTTCTTTCCTCCTTTTTCTATTTTCCCTCTCTCTCCCGATTCAAAAAGCTCCTCTTTCAAAAATAGATCAAAAGCTTTTCTTTTTCCAGCCTGATCCATATCTTCTTTAACCATTCAAAATCCCCTCTTTAGCCTTTGTAACTCCCATATTATTATTCTTGGTTCAATTTTAAACCATCTATTCTAGAACTTGTAGGAGTTTTAGCTTCTTCCTTCTCCTCCGATGCGTGTGTAGTTACATATGCATGCACCTGTGTGTGCTCATGATCATGGCCACCGTGCTCCTATGTAACATTAGAGCTTTGCAAAATAGTAGCTGCCCAAGTCCACTGTGATACAATGACACTCATAATCAAGCCTGTCTTGATGCTCCTACTAGTTATATTGCACCAATCTGAGGTGTGCTAAACATCAAGCAAGCTCTCACATTTGGCAAACATATCCATCAATGTACTTCGACTTGCATCTCTTGGAATTAGTTTAGTACTTCCTCACAAAGTCCATATTCGGCATATCTTGAAATAAGTGTAGCCCATGAGATTGCATCTCGAGTTTCCAATCTATCAAAAACCTTATTCTTCTCCATCTTCGGCATAGAATGAAAGAGCAAACATAACAACTAAGTATGTACAAAGTAACAAATCTCATGCACAACTTTTGGGTGGTTTCACACCTCGAATGCGCAGCAATACGACAACGTGTCTTAAAAATAGTAATCAATTAATAATGTTAAAAATCAAAATGTATGATTTTTAAATATATATATTTTTATTATCTTTAACTTTTGTTTGAAATTTTTAGAATTATTATGTATTTGCTTTCGATATAAAAGATGGATACTTTTGCGAGGGGAGTGGATCAGCTTGAATCAAGATACCCGAGATGAGACACATACACCTCTCATAGATGTGGTTATCTTGTGGAATGATCATAATCCTTTTGTGGTCAGTGGAGAGAGCCATTGGCCCATTTCTATTATGAGACAAGAAATCCAATTAATGTCCAATGAGCCCCTCTGCAACTTCTATTTCAAGTTAGATAATAGAAATGTCAGGATTCGTAGTAGTGACTAATCCATGATATGTAAGCAATGTGCTTCTCCACATATCCTTGAGATAGTGAAATCCTTGTAATTTTTTTTTTAAAGAATAAATATAAACTGTTTTTAAAATTTTGAGTACTTTCAATTTAGATCATCTTAGTTTACTGTGATCCAAGCATGTGATAATACTTTTTTGTAATTAGTCAATCATACTGGTTAAAATCATAATTAAATTGTAGGCTGGAGTTCTATAATCTATGCAATATTGTCTTTGCATAATGATATATTATAGCTCATCTCTTCTACTCATTTCTTAAATTTAAATATTAAATTGGATCCAAGGGATCTTGAAGGTCTTTTAGATTTCTTTTCTTAAAAATTTTATATATTTTCTCTAGTTGGACTTGAATATACTCAATGATCCAAGTATTGTTAAAGATGCGGGATCTAGAGCATGGCAAAATCTGGAAGCTATGGAGGATGAAATGAGAAGTGTGGACTCATGATGGAGAAGACAAAGACACTGTTTGTTACACAAGTGAATTAGGTTCCAAGATTGAGACTTGGACTCATAAACACAATCTTGTGTATGTGGACAATGACATTGACACTTCACTGAAAAGAAAAGAGTACTATCATTGCATTAAGAAAGAAAGCAAGTACAATGCTTTATAGGAAAGTAGGAAACTGCAGTAGGCACCATTGTGCATATGGGATAAGTTAGCCTGCATGTCCTTGACCCTGAAGCTCCATACAAAGAGGCTGTTTAGTGAGTGTGATTGCTGATTCTCAACACCCCTCCTCAATCACAACTAGAAAGGCACAAAGTGTGTAGAGGCTGTAATGAGAACCACCTGCAAAGTGTGGGCATACCACAAACATGGCAAAACACCAGAGGCTGTCGCAGAAAAGGCTAAGTGTGGGTACCATAAACATGGTGAACATCCAGAGGCTGTAACAGGGGCCTCACAAAGTGTACAGGGACTGTAATGCGAAGTTACATAAGGAGTTTACAAAGCTTATGGCAGGAAGCATTAGGGCAAGGAAAATACAAGGCTATTAAAACAGTCTATCAGAATTATGAGAGTACAAGGACTGATGAGTCTTGTCCTTCCGATCCTAGTAGTCTTCATCTTCATCTTCTTCTTCCTTTGCTCCATTTTCTTCTTCTTCTTTGACTGCGACTAGATAGGCCTTTTGGGATCTCTTTCTTGCGTGGCAGAACTTCTCGGTGTGTCCGGTCCTTTTGCAGAAGTCACAGAAGAGCTGATCCTTCTTGCCTTTGTACCTGTTGCCAACATATAATGCATGCTCATCTCTAGAGGTACTTGGTTCTTCCTTAGTTTTTAGCTTCTTTTCTTCTTCTAACAGTGATGCCTGGATATCAACAAGTTTAGGATTTGGCATGTTGATTAAAGTTGTTGATACATTATTATATTCAGGAGGCAAGCTCTTAAGTAGAACACCGATGCAAACATCTTCATCCATTTTAATGTTGATTCCTGCAAGTTGGGTTAGGAGTCCTTCCATGTAATTGAGATGTGTGGCAAGTGATGTGCTGGACTTCATTTCAAGCCTGAAGAACTCAATCAGGAGACCATACTTTGATGATTTAGATTGTGCACCGAACAGGGTGTCAAGTCTTTTCCATGTATCCTGTGAGGTCTCACAGTTATCCACATGATGGATATAACTATCGTCTAGCTCCAGTTTGATAATGGCTTGGGCTCTGTCATCATTCTTTTGCCAAGTAGTTGCAAGGTCCGCGTCCCGAGGTTTCTTCTCTTTGCCATTTGTGATGGCCCAAAGACCCTTTTTCATCAAGATGAGCTTGATGCGGGTTTGCCATGTGTGGAAACCCACTCCTTTGAATCGAGCATTTGGAGAGTCTTTTCCCATGTTAGACTTACGGGAACAGTAGCAAATCAACTTCAGACTTATTAGATTTGAGCAGTAGAAGAGTTGGTTGAGAGACACAAGTGCTAAAAACACTAACTGAGTGTCAATGAATACCAAATCTGCCTTTACTCTTTTTAAATCCAAGTGTAATCTTCCCCTTCTTGATTTGATGCTGATACCTTCAAATCTGAGTGACAGTACTTTAATGAACTTCAGAGAGTATTGCTCAGTGATTAAAATCACTGTTGATAACTTCAGTGAGAGAAACAGTGAGAAATGTCAGAATTTTGAAGCTTTGGCTATGGCTTTTGCATTAGGGTTTCTGGGGGCAGCCTGGTTTTTTGTTGATTGCAGGAGCTACAGTGGATCATTTTCAAAAATTTTTATATGCCTAGGAAGCTGACTTCATGGGCTATCAAAGCCCCATGATAATCGTCAACATCGTGGACTGTATGCAGCACGCAGGCAGCTCGAACGTAAGCAGGCGCAATTCTGACAGATTTCTGCGATTTCCGCAATGCTAGAGTCAAGGCGCAGTAATGCAGTCGATTTTTGTGCCAGGATGAATCGCCTTGAGTAGAGGAACAACTCCCTAGAAGAAATCGTGGGCTGAAATGGCCTGGTTGAGGAGTTATTGAAGCTCCAAGTAAGGTAGGTCCTGTCTGGCTATGGCAGACACAGAGCAGAGATTGAGGATTTTCACAATGTTGAGCTCCAGATGGTCCAATGTCCTGGATTGATGTGATATAAGGAAGCTTTGTGAGTTGGGGAATACTTTTCCAGAAGGAAGCTCCAAGAGATTTGACCTGTGGAGTGAGATATAAGCAGCTCAATCTGACAGGGTGCTGCTGGCTATGGCTGCCATGGAAGCTTCAGTGAGAGTAGAGTTGGGAGATGAAGTCATGAGCTGACATTGAGCTAGACTGAGGTTGAGAGGAATCAAGAGAGGCTAGAGGAGCAATGCCATGCCCAACTGGGCTCTGATACCATGTTAAAGATGCGGGATCTAGAGCATGGCAAAATCCGGAAGCTATGGAGGATGAAATGAGAAGTGTGGACTCATGATGGAGAAGACAAAGACACTGTTTGTTACACAAGTGAATTAGGTTCCAAGATTGAGACTTGGACTCATAAACACAATCTTGTGTATGTGGACAATGACATTGACACTTCACTGAAAAGAAAAGAGTACTATCATTGCATTAAGAAAGAAAGCAAGTACAATGCTTTATAGGAAAGTAGGAAACTGCAGTAGGCACCATTGTGCATATGGGATAAGTTAGCCTGCATGTCCTTGACCCTGAAGCTCCATACAAAGAGGCTGTTTAGTGAGTGTGATTGCTGATTCTCAACAAGTATATTCAAGGATATGATAATGTAGAATGAAGTGTTTGTCTGTATGTGTAATTTTAACTGTGACTTTAAAGTATTGAAATAAAGAAACTAAGGTAAGATTTTTAATTTGAAACTTTAGGGTTAAAAGCCAACCTTTAAAACCCTAGATACATAAAAGTTATAACTCCAAACTCATTTTCACTTTCATTCTCTACTTCCCTACACTTGTGCTCTCCTTCCTTCTCTCTTTATGTGCCATGACTACCACACCGCATGGATTAGCTCCACACAATACGCACACATAGGAGACCAAATATACCCTAGGTTTTGCATGACCTTGAGTCTAGAGAGCTTTCTTTCTGCCATAGACCCTAGCTCTAGTATAGTGGCATCGTTTTGTGATGCGCCAGACCCTCTCACCTGCTCTATTTTGGACTCTACTCTCAGATGGGTGCCCACAGATTTCTTATATAGTTTACGTGTTGGATTAAGCCATGCAAAGGTGATTAATTGAGCCCTCATGCATATGGGGCAGCCTCTCCACGCTTGAGCAGTGCCCACCTCATCACAAGACCACACAACGATGGATCTCATCGAGCACAATGTAGCATTTGCCATATATGTTTTGTGCACTAAGGTGCAAGACGACAGTGACAAAGAGATCAACGCACCCTCTCAGCCACAGCTAGAGTATTTTGAGAGGGAGCCTAAGGAGATCATACTTGATCTGAGTGTAGAGGCAACACAAAGCTTAGCCATTGTGCACCCACCTCCTTTCCCTGATGAGACGCCGACAAGCGATGAGCCACCCCTCACTTCTCTCCATGCTATCATCATCGAGGGGGTGGAATATCTACTCATGCAAAGATGTACTAGAAATTTTGGAGCTAAGAGAAGAAAAACTATATCGTATCATGGTGCATGATGCACCTAATGATTTTATAGTTTTGATATACAAGATGCCCCATTATATGTTGATAAGGTGTCTCAATAATATGATGGCACAAGTCTCAATGACATCTTTGCCATTGTGAGCATCCAAGAGCAGATTGAGGATGTGGCAACACAGTATGATATCTCAGATGGGGAGTTTAAGCGGTTGCAAGAAAGCATTTTTGGACCTCGACTAGACTACATAATACCTTCCCAAGAGAGAGAAGAGGGTTGTCCAATTGCAGGAGCATACATGGATGCTCCATTATAGTAGCAAATGGATGATGCAGAGAAGGTAATGTTATCAAATTCGCCACAAATTTACCAATAGGGTCTCTAGGGCATTGGGACCATTCGGATTAATTTTTGCCAAGATCCATCCCCAAAGAAGCTCTGGTCGGAGGCTTGCGTCTAGGGGCCTGAATCTACAAAAATTAATCTGAATGGTCCTAATGCCCTAGTGGCCCTACTACCCTACTGGTAAATTTGCGTGTGAATTCACCATGGCTTCTCTAGGGGCCCGATCCCAGCAAAAATTAATCCAAATGGTCTTGATACCCTAGAGGCCCTACTGGTAAATTTTCATGCAAATCCAATGTATATATCTTTAGCACACTCCATGCATAGTGAGTTTGACACTGAATCATGTAATGCAAGACATTGTCTATATAGATGAATTTTCATCTAGACAAGGTGGCCCATCTGGTAGCTAAGGAAGGGTGCAAGACTTGGCATTGAAGGAGTATATCGACCAACTTGTGAGTGACATTATTTTATTTCATAAGACATGCACTCTGGCTTTTGCTGAGAACTTCCTGAAGTTGAGGGCACTAACAAAGGCTAGTCCCTTCAAGACCATCCCAATGAACTCTAGCTTAGAGAAAGTAGCGTTGCTTCGACGTTCGAAGCTTCTCTACTTATTCTCTAGTACTAGGTCTGAGCCTTTTTTTTCCATGGTGGCTCGTAGCATCATTGCTGGTGTTCAAGACCCCAATGTCATTAGGCAAGAACTAATAGGGTAAAATGTATTGCTGCGTATGATCAAGAATAGCTTTGACCATGGGGAGTATAGCTCGAAGAAGCCTAGGAGAGAGTAGATGTACTTATGATATCTCATTAGCAATGTATTGCACTTTGTAATCTTCTCTTGAAGTAATGAAAATCCATATTTGTTGGATTTGCGTGCAATGTAGTTTATCATATGCATCGTTTATTATTGTTTTTTACTTGAATGTTACGTTTATTTATCGAAATTATATGCAACATGATTTGTACCCTAAATTTAATACATAGTGCTTTATCGAGTTTGTGTGCAACATGTATTCGTTCAAACACATGTAACGATAACTTAAAGACATAAATAAAACAAATAACAAGTGAATAAACAAAAATAAGACATGTCAAAAAATCTGTATTCATATTCATAACATTTTATATGAGATCCATTACAACCAAGGTTTTACAAAATCTGTTTGGAAGCTACATTCTGTATATGTTTTAGTAGTACACCCCTATCATTATTGATCTCCACGACGACTATCCTTCCATCTTGGAAGAACCTCACTATATCCGCAAATCCCTATCGGTGACAATGACTTTCCTTGCATGCACTGCTGCATAGACCGAGTCTCTGAACAAGTCGATGATGTAATCTTCAATAGCTTCCTGTAGTGTAAGGAGGGCTTAGGCAGTCCAGTGATCGAGTTGTTGCAAGCGTGATCCATCTAGGAAGTGCCTCCTGCTATTCTTAATCAGTATGTCGTTCATAATCTCCCACACTAGCTTTTGGAATGGAGCCTTTGGTATCAAGAGAGGTGTGTGGTCTTCTGGTAATGGCGGGTCTCACGAAGAGCCAATGTGCCTAGCCTCCATCGACACTTGCGATGTTGGCGTGGTGGTGGTGGTGGAGCTGGAGGAAGTGGTCTGTGCATGGGATTTCTAGGGGGTTGTCTCCGGGCGGCTTGCTTAGTGCGTGACATGTCTTCTAGGAGAGAAAACTCAAAACTCAAAAGTGAAATGTGTAAAATGAGGTGAAACTTTAAGCTTATAGCAAAACTTTTCAAAAACCCCTAAAGTTGTATTAATTTATCCAGGCTTTGGAAAAATATGACCAATGATCCAATTGACGAGAAATTTTACTTGTAGACTCCTCTACGACACATCAACTACCCAAAAAAAATTGACCTCATCAGAAGACTCTAGGACACCTGTCCAGATGTTGGTGTCTGGAGCCCTAAATCCCCAGCTTCAAGGCCCCAGATGTGAGCCTCCGAAGAACTGTCCCCCAGAGGCTTCTGATGGGGCCAATTTTTTAATATCCATGAGTTTTTATGATGCCCGGCATATGGGTGAAGTTTCACTAGATTTCAATTTATAAAATTGATAGTTCAATCAATTTTTTAAAATGCATTAGCTGGATTATACTTCGCTGATAACAGAAAAACTCACCACCGAGTGTGCGCAACTGCATATTAAATGTGTTGTCAACCAAACTACGTAAAATGTTGGAAACTTAAAAATTCACAAAAAATAAGTCATGGATCAAATAGAATATCGCATATCGGATATAGTGTTGCCAAACCGCTATATACAGTAAAGATATAGTGCATCTGCCCATGTACAAGTGATCATTGATGTGTGCATGATTACGCATTGAGTTTATCCTCAATGAAACTACTTTGAAAATTAGAAACTTGGAAATATGCGCAATGCAAATCATGGTAAAATAGAATATCAAATATCAGCTTTGGCATTACGAAACCATAAAATACACGGTAGATAGTGCATTGCACCAAGTACAACTAGAGCAAGAAAAAATTTAGCTCCATTTTGCAAACCACCACTATCAAATACTTGAAGGTCTATTAGGAAGGTAACCCAAAACTAAGCTCCTTACAATCGACAACCAAACCTAAGCTAAAAACATAGATCCAATTACAACGTAGCTTCTCAAAGCATATTGTTGACATCAAGATTAAATGCATCCTTGTTGTTGTGGATCCTATAAACAAAAACCATATCTATGGGCTTAATAGTGATATGTGAGGAATGAATGGCTGAAAGTTGACAATCACTCATTAGATCAATCAAGTAACTTTCAGCTACTTCTTGGAGAACAAGCAAAGCTTGGCTTGGCCATCGCCCCACATTCCTTGCTTGGTTCCTTGAAAATAACTTGTGATGATGCCCTAACTGCAGATGTTGCAGTTTCTTGCATCAACCTAGAGAATGGTGCCTTAGGAATAATCAAGTTGGCACTCTTTTGGAATTTCCTTATCTCACATAGCACAGCTATGCCTAGTCTCCATATTCACTTCTTATGTGTTGGAGGACGCGTATTTCCAGATGGAGCAATAGTGGGAGGTGGAGCAACTAGAGCATGTGGACCACCATTTTTGGACAATGGAAAACCATTATTATTGACCACACTAGGGCCACCATTGTTGGAAACAATAGCACCACCATTATTAGCTGCAGTAGGGCCACCATTGTCAGCCACCACCAAGGGACCTTTGTCACGCACAGTATGCTCACTAGATTTGGAAGAGTGTTGAGCTCTTGCTCCTGCAGGTGCCTTCTTGATAGAAAGCTTGGAACGTTCCATGGTTGTGATGATGAAGGATAGAAAGGTGGAGGGTAGAGTGAAGAGTAATGGAAAAAAATGAAAGCAGAGACTTGACTTAAGTACGAAACTTTTACAAGTTACTATGGTATAAATGAACTTTAAAATTGTTATTTCATTTCATTTCTCCACCCCATCCTTGCCTCTCTCTCTTTTACCCCCCCTCATGCCCCTCTCTATGTAGGCCAGTGAATGTTCCAAGGTTTGGAATTTTCATATCTTTGTGTTAAGATTTTGAAATTGACTTTTCATATTTTAAAAAAATAGTTCAAAATCAACTTTGAAAAACATAGTGACAAACCTTTGAAATTTTAAACAAAATTTGCAAGACATCTCATGTTAAAGGTAGGAGTACTAATGTGTCATATCCTTAGTACCTGTGCTCTCTCGTGGGCTCTAAATGCATCAAAAGTATTATCTTTATGTAGGTCTCCATTTCTTGCCATCTCTCTCTTGGGTCTCCAACAATTCTGTGTGGTGTTCTCTAACTGTGCTATTTTCATATCTTGCTTTTCTCACTTCATAAATTGCCCTACTTATAAATTCTACTTGAGAGGTTTTGGAATTCTTTTCTTTTTCCTTGTATCGTATCTCTAATCTCCTATACCACCATTGTAATAATTGCCTCATAGAATTGGAATCATTGATGCCACCTCCATGATCAATTGCCTTTTGAAAAGCACAACAAGCTTGCCAATGAGATCATTCCATGCCTTGAGTTGACCATACTGCTAAACTTCCTTGATATGCAAAGTATGGACCATGTGCTTCAAGTACATGCTGCACAAGAAGAGAGATTAGAAACACAAACTAATTTGATATGATGATATTTTTTTGTAATGGTGACAATATTGACCATGTAGTGTGTTATGTTGTTCATAGTCCATGCCTTCACCATGGACTTATGGAATTTAGTAACTGTCTATTTAAATGTATTGGTATCACCATCGCTACACCTCAACTTTTGTAAGAGAGTTGCTAATCTATCTAGGTGTAATATTTCTGCTGAAAAATATTACGTGTGCGCATGAGTCCCGGGCAAATGTCAATAGTGGCATTGTACACTCTCCATGGGCCAAATTGAGATTTAGGACTATGGTTTGATTAAAAAACCACATTCTTCGTAAGAACCTCCTCTTAGGAGGCCAAAAGGAAAAATTGTTGGAATTATGACAAATTTTTTTCCCCTCTTTCCCCCAGCCGACGGTCGTGCTGGAGGAGAGGGAGGGGAGGCGCGATGACTGAGCACCCCACTGGATGCCATGGGGGGGGGTGAATGCCATGCAAATGGCCACGTGGGGGGAGGGAGATACCTCTCCCTCTCCCTATAAAAACCTTGTGAGGGAGAGAGCCAGGACATTGCAGAGAGGAGGAGGCGGTAATAATCCTGAAGCTGCCATGTGAAAGAAGGAGTGGAGCCGCCAGTCTGCTGCGTCAGCGCCACCACCACAAGCCATACACGCCATCAAATTCCGTCCAAATCGTTACTGCATTCCGCCTCCTGCCTGCCATCGATTCTTGCCCACGTGGTTTCTGAGACCATAGAAGCTTCCAAGAAGCTTCTTGGAAGCTTCTAAGGGGAGGGATATAAGCCCCTCTTCTTGTGGGCTTCCTTAAATTAAAAACCCCCCATCCCCGGGATTTAAACCCCTTCCCGTGGGTTCCCCCCCCCCCCCCCCCCCCCCCCCCCCCAACACACAAAAATCTATCTTTAAAGTCATTTAACCCCCTTTCCTATTGCCTTTACAAAGAGGGTTTTTATAACCCCATCCCTGGGATTTAAACCCCATTTCTATGGGGGTCCATCCAAGCCCTTTAAAACCCCATGTACCCCAGAAATTAAGCCCCTTTTTCCCCCCTTGGATTCCCCCACAAGCTCCCATTAGCCGGAGGTTCTAAACCCCCTTCCCTATTGCCCTCTCATCGAGTTCTTGTTACCCCGGAATCTTTTAAAATCCCCTTTTATTTGCCTTCCCAAAGCAATCTTTTACACCCCTTTTTCCTTGAAGTTTAAGGCATTTTTCTTCCCTTATAGACCCAGAGTTTAAGCCATTGCATCCCCACAAAGTTTTTAAACCCTGTTTCCTTTCAAGGCATTCCATTACAAGCCTTTTTAAATCCATTTCCTAATCGTGAAATCACTACTTCGAGGAGGAAGACTTTAAGGCCTTCTAAAGCTCGGTTTCAAAAGATGGTGAAATTGATCAAGGAAGCCGAACCAAAAGGGAGTTTTCGCCTACGAAGGAGATGGCCAAGATCATAAATCTGCATCCAAGGCAAAAAGGTCGAATTTGAGATGGCTCCTAAGAAGGCACAAGGCGCAAACGCAGGAGGATCATCTCCTAACATCCATGTGGACATTTCACCACAAGTCCAGGTTTTTCTTCCTAAATTTTGTTTAACGTCGTAATATTTTGATTGTGCATAGATCATTTATGGAATTAGGATTCACTTTTTTTATTGAAATACCTTGGCTAAATTAAAGGAAATAACTTCGATCAAAGAATCGGTCATTTGTATTAAACGAATGAAAATGAAGAGCATAAGATCTCTATGCATTCCTAGCAAGTGGTTATTATGCATTGCAAAGTAACGAACTCGGATTAACTAATTCCCATCTTTATAAAATCGAAATTACTGATGTACACTTCGATAATGCATGGGAAAGAATAAATCACATGTCGCATTATTAGGCATCTTTCCTTCGAAATGATTCATTAAAAGAAGGTCACTAATAATCCGTAGGAATTTACAAGGCATGGAAATGGTTCTTGAGCTGCATGAAGTAGATTAAACTCTAGGCAATTCACATAAATTTCAATCAATTACGTAGGTAGTTACGAAAGGTTGTGTAATGCTCATTCAGCGTACGAATATCTCATTGAGAAAAGAAGTTAGAAAAAGCTGCATGGTTCACATAAACCCCTAAAGTTTAGTAGCATGAATCTTGAATGCATGTTACAAAAGGATCAATTGGAATTATGCCATAACTTAGCATATGCTTTGATCTTAACCAGAAAAGTTAGGGTTTGTAAAATCTACTCAATACGTAGGCAATGGATCATGTGGTTACGAAAATGGTAGCGTAATTATCTTCAAGAGTAGACAAGTAAATTGGTTTAACCTAAACACCTAAACCGCGAGGGACTCGTTAGGAATGGTTAAATCGATGCAACATATCCCAAGTGCTAACTGGGATTTAGCATTTTGAGGATGTGACCTAATCGCTCTTATTGCCAAAGCTGAGACTCTTATACCTAAAGACTTGCCCACATTCACGAAATGTAGGGACAATAGAACGTACTTGCGAGAGATGATCTAGGGTTTTTACCCTAAGGATCGCTCGCTAAAAGGATGAAACTCGATTTAAATTTGGAACCCTAGACTGACAATGTCGGCCTAATTCAATCAGGAACGGATTGTTATGAAGACACCCTAACCCTGTTTCCTATCTAATCATGATTTTGTGATTAGAAGACGCCATTCGATGGGTAAAATAGTCCCATGAGTTTTGATGCGACACTCGTGCAACAAGTTGCAGAGTCGCATGATCTTGTGAATTGATCACAAGGGGATGGTCAATTCCTCGAAATGAGATTAGCATATTCTTACGCAAGTTTATCTTGCAAAAGGATGAATAATCGTCCTGATATAGTACCTTTCTTGGGTAAAGTGACCAAGATACGAGGATTAGATATTTGCTTGAAAGTAAAGGACCAATCAGTAAATTGGAATAACATATTTACTGCTAATAGAACTTAAGGTATTGGTTAAGGTGGGTTAATGGGGTACAACCCTAACCCAAGGATATAGGGTTAACAAACAAACCCTTGGGAATCTTGCCAAGTCAAAATTGATCCCGGATTGAATGTTGAATACATTCTGAAAGAAGGATTCACTCCTTAGCAGTTGGCCAAATAATGACCACTGGAAATGATTGTGCTTGTAACAGTTGTATAGAGCACTGTTTGCTTTGTTTGCTCAAGGAATTAAAGGATGAAAAGATATCTAATGCTTCAGGTTGAAGGCCTGAAGGGAGAGACAGCTCCAGTTACCCCAAACTGCCTGCCTGACCCCAACCAAGGGGGTTGTTAACCACGCCAGAAAGGTGGACTGAACCCATCGTGAGAGGTCTCTCCGTTGAGTGCTACTTGGAGCAGGAGGACGCTTGGGTGCCAGGGGGGCTTTGGCTGTAAATCCCTCGCCTTTCGGGCCCTGCATAAGAGGCCAACGTGACTCGGGATTGGATCTTGAGGCCTGCATACTAGTCTACGGGCAGAATCTTGGATTAGTAATCCCTGTGGATTGCTGGATAGCCTTCGGACGGATTATGGATAAGCCTACGGGCTGGATTTTATAAATGTATTTCAAAGATAAATATGATAACCTGTTGAAAAGGAACTTGTTTGACAATTTTTTTCTATGTCAAGTGCTATGATTACGTGAAGGAACAGGTACCTAACGGGCTAATTAAGGGAGTTGATTGATGCATGTCCAACTAAATGTGGTAGGTAAGTAGATAACTCAAACAACCTGAGGCAAGTGCGATGGATGTGGCCATGGGTTCGTCCTATAGATGGGTGGTCCCGGTTGGCCAGGAACTTTTCTCAAATGGAATCGACGGCAAAAAGATCGTTCAAAGGACACGAATAGCAAGGGCGTTGACCTAGAGTCTAAGTTACAATAATCTCGGTTTACACTGTTTTAGGGGAACGGAATGGGACTATGCCTTATGGCAGATAGGTCGAGCCTTGCATCCCTCTCATTTTCCATTCTCCTTGAACCAAGTGCAGCGTGAATCCGCTTTGACCCTGGCATTTCTGCATAAATTAATTCGCTTGGGGTTCGACGCTAGTTACTGTTTAGGAAATGACCATTAAGGAAAACCGTGATTCAGGTCGGTCCTAAGTGGGAACGGCCAGAATACTTCTGCTACATGGCAGACATGGAAAGTTCTAGATTGCAATCCACGTGACATTCCATGGGAGTGCCAGGCGGAGCTTTCTAGACCTCCTTTCTGATGGACTACTAAGACGTGTCCTAAAGAGAACAGGTGGACACGTTACACTAGGTATATCCACACTTTTGCCTTTGCAATCCTCGTTCATCCCCCATTGCTCTAATCCAGAACAATAAGATGCAACTTTTTCCATGCTTCATACCTCTCTGATTGTTTTACAAGTATATTGTCGTCCTCATCTCAAGGTGGAGATATAAACTTCCTAGCATTGGGTCCACCAAAGCATGGTTTACAAGGGATATTTCCAGTCTTTTCCAAATTTTTCTCGTCTTTTTTTATTTCTACTTGGTCTTCATGTAATCCAACTTTAGAGAGGACTTGTTCTACATTCTTGCATGTAGCATCAACTTCTGACACAGGCTCTCCACAAGCTGCATCTTGTATGCAAAGCATATATATTTATATACTAGCTTCTCAATTATTCTAACTAAATAATGCAATGTGCAAAAGTGAACCCTTATTAGTGGTATTTCCAAAATAGGGCACTAGTTTGGATCCACTGGAACTAGCATTCCATTTCTTATGACTTTTTGATCACGTGTTGGAGCACCTTGTTGTTCTGCCTTGGCAAGCTATTATTTCTTTCCATCTTTCCCTTTCTTCCTAGTTTGCATGCAGTATATGCATGGAAATTTCGCATTCACTGCATTTGATATACTAAACATACACTTCAATGTTTTTAAATCACCTGCAAGATGCCATTCAACTTGATAGTCCCCAAACTCCTCGATGTGTAAAATTGCTCCATTATTTTATTGTTGAATAACATTGGGTATATTAGTGAGGCTTAAAAAAACTTTAAGTGTTTCATGGTCCTCCTTTGGTACTTCAAATATGCTGGAAGCCACCATATTTCATTATTTGATTGTACATTGAAGTATATAGGATGGTTTTCATCGATGTTGGGATCCAATGCTCGATTCATAAGTGTTATACTCACATGTTCAAGTTTTTTCCCCTTAATAATCTCACTCTCATCAAGTTTGAGGACAAACTAAAGCTTGCCTCTACATTCTTCCATAGGCATATTGTAGAACTTGACCATAGCAATCTAAACCCTACATATATCCAATACAAAGTTGTTGGATGCATTCAATACAAATGCAACTTCTTTGGAACCATACTTCAATATGTGTGTATTCTCCAGATGTGTTGGCTCACCAAATAGTTATAAAACTTTCTCATTTAGTTGTTTTTGAGCCTTCTTCACGTGAAATGATTTTGGTAGCTTAGTTTTGAAGACTCGCTTAGTTTTGAAGACTTGATTAAAACTTGTATCCAATTGTTGATAGAGCATACTATATGACTCATATCTCATTCCCACCTTGTCACATAATCCCTGAGTATCTACAGCAGTAAACAATTTGCTTACATCCCTAAGATGTTCACTTGGGACACCATCTACAATGCCCCTGAATTTACAAGTTTACAATGCATTTTTTACCATATCCTTGCTTAGGACTTTGGCAACAATATCATTCTCTACATGAGGGAACATATTTCTCATTATAGCACATTGATCATATATCTGTCTTCTATGATATCGTCCACTTCCTTTGGTTAATTGGTGAATTGGTTTAACTAATTGGATGCGCTGATGTGCTTCTTTAGTTAGTGGGGTTTCCATCCCACCTATCACACATTATATGGTTGCAATGTCCATCCCTACATATTATGTGGTTGTAGTGGGGGACATGGAATGAGCAAATCATTAATTTAGAGGGGACTCAATCCCCCATATCACATATTATACGGTTGCAATTGTGGCACTAATATGAGCATGCTGATTTTGGAGCTGCATATACATGGACATATTCTGCAAAATCTATTTTAGATCCTCTGTTGAAGTACTTGACGCAGCAGTCATTGATGGAGCTGAAGTAGACGCAGCTGGAGTTGTAGAAGAAGCTGAAATAGAGGCTGAAGTATCTCCCATCCTGAAATTTCTGCGATGCTTTCACGTCGGGTTCACCAAAGATGTCGAAGGGTTTGTGAAAGAAATGTCGCAACCACAGAGCACCTTGATTAATTTCAGGATAGAAGACCAATCATGCAAATAAGCAAGATGAGAGGATTTGTGAGCAGCAAAAGCACTAATATTGTGCCAGAAAAATCTGCAGAATCCACTATTCAATCAGCTAAATATTTCGACAATCTCTGAAACTCTTGACCAATATAAATCAGTCTTCAACTCTGTCGCTGATAGATATCAGCCCTCAATAACTTTGGAAACCATAAAATCACAGCCTATGTCTCAATATGCTGACATACAATAGTAAACTCTGTCTCTTGCTGAGTGATCTCAGCTATCTACTCATCTCTCATAGAAACTGTAGTCTCTGAATGCATAACAAGGAAAGAATCCTGCACATAACTTAAACTCTCTGTAGTACTCTCTGCATATTCCATGTTTGAAGGTGGCTTTGTTGGGTAAAACTCCCTGGCATGAAGCAAAAACTGAAGAGTTGAAGTAAGCCCTATTCTTTACATACCACTCAGTGCATCCATATCCTGAGCTGCACCACCATAGCTGCTATGACGTGCATTCAGGTGAGTTCTTGTGCTGAATCCCTGCATTATATTTAGTTCACAGTCTTGAAAACCTTGGGCAGGTGTCCAAATAAGCCTGTGTGTCCATATTCCTGTGGAAGAGCATACTCGGGCAAGAAAATTCTGAGGGAGAGGGAAGCTGTATTGTATATTCCCTTTGAAGCAACACCATCAACAAAGGAAGGATTGGCACAAGGGCAGTACTGAACTCCAAAGGAGAGCTGAATCCATCCTTATTGCTGTGATTTAGCAACCTGTGAGCTTTAAATCGTTGTGCAGAGCAGAACTCGATTTGGAGTAAGCAGCTGGTAGTACTTTTGCATCAAGCTTCTCGAGGTAGTTCTGGAAGAAGCGCAGAGAAGGATCCTGAAGAATCGAAGGATTGCTTTCGTAGAGTTGGATGAAAGGCTTGAGCATGTATGACATTCTTCTTGTATTTCCATAGCTTGTCGGATACCTCACGCTCTTTAATTACAACTTATAATTCTTCCATACTCCAGTGAAGTTCTGCAGCCTCCTCTTTCGATCAAACTACTATTGCCACTGTGACCTCTGCACGAGGGAGAAAACACCCTGTCAGAGGATGTAGAATTGCGGGTTTTTCATGGCTGCGATGTGATGGGCTCCGTCTCCAACTAGAATGAGATCTCTTTCCCCATAGAAAATTTCTCTCCGTTTCGAGCCTCCTGTTTTTCTTGCTTTTTCTTCCCCCAGCTAGACAACACGCCTCCCAGGAAGCAGGCCGCTTGTTGCTGAGGAGAATTTGAAAACACAATTGTATATGCAGCAGCAACAACAATTGCATCAACAGCAGTTGTCTCAGCAAAGGCAACTCTATTCGGAGCAGGAGAATGCAAACAGCGCGACTAAGGCTATTGAAGCAGTTGAGAATGAGAAGAAGCTATTTGACGGGCGTAATGTTTCAGCATATTTGAAGACATATGAGATCAAGATGGGGTTTTTGGGAGTTCCTGCTGGACTTATGAGTAAGTACTTCCTTCGTCTTGTCACACCTGCTTTGAGGACAAAAGTGACTGATCTTTTTATTCAAAATACACATTGGCAAGATTTTAAGAAGGCCTTGAAAGAAGAATACTTCCTTGAGGACTTTGGTATGGCTACTCGGCGGTCATTCCGAGAGTGGGTCTACATGCCAAACAAAGGTCCAGCTGCTTCGGAGTTGATTCGAGAATTCGAAGAGAGGTATAGTCAGCTTGATGCCATTGAACAAAGAGCATTGGATGTGGAAAAATTTGAGCTTTTCTTGCAAGCTGCAGATCCTACTCTTCAAGAAGAATTGGGTGAGCTTCTTGAAGATCGCACGAAGCCTATGGGTCTTAAAACTGATTGGTAGGATGCTCAGGATGCAGTCTCGACTTTGACCAAGAGGAAGATATGGAAGACTCGCCTACAGAATGGTTCCATGACACCTACACCATCATCAGCTCCTATGCCTACTTCTATCCCTGTTATTTCTTCTCCTCCTCAGCCAGTTTCATGCCTATGCCAGTGCCTACTGTTTCCACTCCACCTATTCCTCCTGTTCCACGACCGATGCCTACACCTTCTGTTCCAAAACCATCCGCTCCATCGGTGCCTATCTCTCTTGATGACATAATCAAAGGCATCACAGATTTGACACTGGAGTCAGTCAAAGCGGAGTTGGTGGGAAAGTTGAAGGAGCAGTTTGCATCGACTGCGCCTGCTACTTCTTCTAGTGCTCCTACTGCACCTAGGAGTGCTCCTAGTGCACCTAGGAGAGATCGGAGATGTATTTGGTGCGATAGTACGGACCATCAGCATTGCAGGGATTGTGAGTCTTTTCAGGATGCAAGGAGGAAGAATTTGGTATATTTTGGGCAAGATGGTAAGATTTGGTTGACTGAGACAGGAGCTCCACTTGCTACCAACTTTGGTAAAGGTGGAATGAAGAAGTTAGTGGAGGACATGGCTGCGCGTACTTCTTATGTGACAGCTAGAGGTGATGCTTCTGCATATGGAGTCCAGATTGAGAAGGGATCAGAGACTCAGTCAGCGTTATGGACTTATGCTATGGAGACTGCAAACAAAGGGAAAATTCAGCAAACTGTTTTGACTAGTGCAGGCTCTAGCATCAGATCAGAGACAGGTTAGGACTCGCCTGTTGACAGGTATTCTATTTATGCTTATTTGGCTAAGTCTCATGGTGCAGATGTACTTGTTGAGGAGAAGCGTAAGAGGGATGAAGAAAATCCAAGTGCAGCTAAGAAGACTAGAGGGGGTGAGTTTGTTACTCCACCTACTGCAGGACCGTCTTCAAAACCAGGGCCAGATCGACAGATGGAGGATGCTCAAAAGAGAGAAAAGAGGCAAGAGCCTAGAGAGAGAAAGCAGCCAGGATTCAGATTGATGTCCGATATTGAGACATCTACAGACATGAAGAAAATCTTTAATGATAAGATACTTGGCAGTGAGGTGACTTTCACTATTTATGAGATTTTGGGCATCTCAAAAAGAGAGTTTCAGGATCAGTTTCAGGAGGTCTTGAAGAGGAAAAGACATGCATTGTCTACCACTGATACACAGGGAGTTTTGATTGGGGAGTTGGATGAGGATGAGGATGAGGTTATGATTGATAATGCTTCTGTTTTTCCGCAAGTTGAGAAGAGGGTTCAGCCTATGCATTATGCTGAAATTGATGAGCCTGTTTTGATACCGCGTAGTCACTTTTCGTGGAGCCATTGGGCTAGGGCAACTACAGAGACGACGGTAAAGATTGGAGAGAAACAGGTGCCTTATGTTGCATTGGTTGATCATGGTTCAGAGATTAATCTCATAGTTCGTGGAGTTTATGAGAGTAACAGATGGCCTATGGATGTAGAGCATGGGTGGCGTATGAGAGCCGCCAATAACACTGCAGGTGATTTGTATGCTGCCTGTCCTAGTGTTAGGGTTTCTATTGGTGATGTAAAGGAGGATTTTCATTTCTTTGTGCAGGATTCATGCTCTTATCCTATAATTCTTGGACAGCCATTCATTACAGAGATGCGCATGGAAACAAAGGTCATGGATGATGGATCTGCTTATGCACAGATTCGCAGTAAAGATGGTATGAGAGCAGTTCAGTTTATGACTGTATGTGTGAACCATGTTAGAAACAGGGATACTCTCAGAGATGCACCTTTGCCCACTGTGAGGGATTCGGGTTTTCATTAGGTACCGCCGTTTCGCGAGACGACGGTGGTACAGAGCAGAGGAGATTGGAGTTCTCGCCTCCTGGCAGCAGTGTTTTCTCCTCCGGTTTTGTTGGGATTTCAGCAAACAGTTCGATGAGCTATCAGAAGACTTCTAGGTTGCCTAGAGCTGCTAGGCAGTATATATGCAGGAAGGAGAAAAAATTGAAAAATGCAGGAATTTTGGAGGATGATGAGCACATAGATGGGATGTATGACAGTGTGATTTGTGCAGATACGATGACAGAGATGGGAGATATGCTGAAAACTGATATGCTGAATTGTCACAGTAATGTATTAGTGCAGTCCCTAGACATGTTTCATGAAATTGCAGATTTTATGTCACAGATTGAGTCAGAGGCTGAGGTAACTCAGCAAAGAGTGTTGAGTGCTGAAGAAATTCAGCAAACAGAGTTTCCAGCTGGTTATGATCAGCTTTCAGAGATACAAAGGGCTGAAAATTTTCAGCCAACAGAGTTTACTGCTGAAATATTTCAGCATTCAGAGTTTGGGGCTGTTTCTATGCAGTCCATAGAGTAGAGGGCTGAGAATATTCAGCCATTGAAGTGCAGAATTGCTGATTTACAGCAAGGTTTATGTAATGCAGAAGAGCATAATGAAGCCAGGGTTGACACGAAATACAAAACTATGGATAAGAAGGTGAAGCCAGTTGCTGTACCGCTTCCACCTGACAGTGATCAGCAAATAGAGAGGGCTGCTAAACAGCAAATTTTGAGGAATCCGGAGCATATTGGTCATAAATTTTCAGCAGAGACTCTTGCTGAATTGAAAATTGGAAATGGTGATTTCTTGTTATCCATAGAGAAGCAATGCTTTCAGGATATGCTTGAGGGACATGGAAAGGGATTTGCTTTTTTTCCGCATGAGATTGGATGTGTGAATCTTGATATTGTTGCTCCTATGGTCATTTTTACTATTCCTCATATCCCATGGAATCTCCGACCTATTCCGGTGCCTAAAGCACACTTACCAAAGCTGATTGATTTATTGAATGAGAAAATTAGGATGGGAATCCTTGAGCCTTCATCTGCACCATACTCAAACAGGTGGTTTACAGTTCCAAAGAAGAATGGTACTCTCCGATTTATTCAGGACATGCAGCCAGTGAACAGAGTTACTATCAGGAATGTTGGTATAGGTCCAGTTGTGGATGAGTTTGCAGAGGCATTTGCTGGATGTGCCATCTATTCTTTGGGTGATTTGTATTCAGCATATGATCAGTTTCAGCTGGCTTTGGAAAGCAGGGACATAACCACCATGAGAACCCCTATTGGGCTTGTCAGGATGTGTACCTTGCCTCAAGGTGCCAGTAATTCTGTTGCGCATATGATGAATGCCATGCATAAGGTCCTTCGTGATTACATACCTCAACTTACTATGCCTTTCTTGGATGATGTGCCCATTAAGGGGTGTGCAGAAGAAGAGAAGAATGAGAGTCTAAGTGAGCAGGGATGCAGATACTTTGTGGCTGATCATATTTCAGCATGTGAGAAGATTTTGGCCACATTAGAAGAAGTGAACTTGACACTTTCAGGGCAAAAATCTGTTTTTGGAGTGAATGAGGTTGTCATTGTTGGGCATATGTGTGGATATTATGGCAAGAAACCCTCACCTGATAAGGTGAATGCTATAGGCAAGATTGCAGAGTATTGTTCTACCACTTTGAAGGTACAGAGATTCATTGGTGCTTGTGTGTTTTATATGATTTGGATACCTCATTTTGCACACATAGCAAAGTTTGTATCAGCTGCTTCGAAAGGGGCAGAAATTTTATTGGGATGAGAGTCACACTAGAGCCATGCGGAAATTGAAGAAGTTATTGCAGAATGCTCCTACTCTCAGGAAAGCGGATTATAATTGTGAAAGGCCTATTGTATTGACAGTTGACACTAGTCCAATTGGCATAGGTTGGGCTGTGGGTCAAGATGATGCAGATGGAAATATGTATGCTATTTGGTTTGGGGCGAAAGTCCTAAACGAGAGACAGAGGAGATATCCACAAATCAAGAGGGAGTTATTGGGGATTGTCACGGCTCTCAAATGTGACAAGGAGTACTTTATTGGAGCTTCAGTTGTGGTAGAGACAGATTGCTTGCCATTGATTGGTATGATTACGAGTTGCTCTACTCCGGATATAGCCATGTTGAGATGGATTGCATACATCAAGTCATTAAATCCAGAATTTAAACACATAGCAGGGAAGGATAATCCAGTGGCAGATATGTTGTCTAGAGCCAGATATGATGATGAGGAGACTCTACTTGCAGAAGAGGATGATGCAGAAATTTCAGCCACTATGGTTGATCATGTTTGTCATGTCTATGATATTGTGGCTTTCACAGAAGAACTCTATGTTGGAGATTGGTTGCAGATTGGCAGGTACCTTAGTACACTAAGCAAAAGAGATGAATGGACAGATGAAGAGTTCAAGAAGATTAGAAGGAAAGCCTATGGTTATTTTCTCAAGGATGGATTTCTTTGGAAGCATCCGAAGAAAAGAGGCGAATTACCTTTGCGGGTTGTCTGCGATAGAGAGACACAGTTACAGGTGATGAGGGAGTTTCATGAGAGTCCTTGGGCTGGTCATAGAGGAGTATGGGTTACTTATGAGAAAATCAAGGAGAAATATTGGTGGAAAGGCATGTACAGAGATGTTTCTCACTTTGTTGAGACTTGCAGAGATTGCCAGATGTATTCAGTAGTGCGTCATCGAGATGAGCTTCATCCAACCTATTCGCTATGCATTCATTATAAGTGGGTAGTTGATTTGGTTACCATGCCTATGGGTCTATGGCAGATGAGATACATTGTTTTGGCTAGAGAGGATCTTACCAATCATGTTGAGGGCAGATCTTTGAGAACGAAGACCACTAGTGCAGTGTGTAAGTTCTTATTGGAGGAAATTTTCTACAGGTATGGTTGTGTGGGTGAGATTACTGCAGATCGTGGTGAATTGGATGCAGATGAAGCTAGGGAGTTTTTCTCTCAGCTAGGAATCAAGTTGGCTCTAACAACAGCATACAATCCGGAGGGAAATGGAAAGAGTGAAAGAGGGCATCCGTCGATAGTGAAAGCATTAGCCAAAGCATGCAGAGGATGGATTGGAGAATGGCCGAGACTTCTACCATTTGCTTTGTGGGCTGATCGTACGACTCATAGTGTTACCACAGGATATATGCCTGCAGAGTTGATGTATGGTCAGAAACCGGTTATGCCGACTGAGACTTGTTCTTTGACTTGGTCAGTTTTACCTTGGCAGGAGGATTTGACGAGAGAGGAGCTCTTAGCTCTTCGAATTCGACAGTTGGAGAGAAGACCAGAGGATATTCAGCTAGCTATTGACAGGTTAAAGGTTGCTAGACTAAGGAATAAGGATAGGTTTGACAGCAGGCATCGCTTGCGGCCTAGAGCAATAGAAGAGGGAGATTGGGTATTGGTCTTTGATAGCAGCCTTGAAAATCAGCATACTGCACTTTGGAAGATGGTGAAAAGATGGTTTGGGCCATACATAGTCAGACATGTCTTTGATAATGCAACATATGAGATGACAGAATTGGATGGGACAGTACCTGGAAAAAGAATCAAGATTTTCAAGAAAAGAGATGATGAGGAATATGCATTGGAAGAATTTTCAAGAGCAACGAGAAGAAATTCCAATGGAAGAAACAGATGATATGACACCGGAAATGCATAATGAAGAGATTGATTTGTTTGTGGATCTTGATGATAATGACCACGGGTAGTTGGCCCATCCGGAGGATGCGCAGGATTAGAGGGGGTGGATGTCGTATTGCTGCGCATTCGAGGTGTGAAAACCACCCAAAAGTTGTGCGTGAGATTTGTTACTTTGTACATACTTAGATGTAGACGTTGTGCTTTGCTTTGCTTGAACATTTTGCTTTTAGGTGGTTCATGTTCAATTTTACAGAAGAGACAAGCGCTGTTTGGGATTGAATCTGATATTTGGTATAAACAAATTAGAAGGAGAATGGGTTCTAGATCTGCAATGAGTATGGTTTTTCCGAGCTTCCCAAGTTGTTTGCTTATGCTGAAGATACAAATGGTATCGACAAGGGAGTTTAAGAAGACCAGTGAATTTTCAGATGAACATGAGGCTCATGTGCAGCTTGCCCTTGAGCATGGAACCACTGCTTACCAAAATCCATCAGCACTATTGTTCGTGTACTCAGCGGAGCGGACTTTACAGATCAGAAAAGTTTGTAAACTCTTAAAGCTAACCTTTGGCATGCATTCAATATGCTTACACACACAGACTTCTGTTCTGCATCAAATTGAAGGGTTAAGCTCATGTGATGCTGAAATTGTGATTGCAACACATGAACGACTAGATTTGAAGGTAGTTTCGATTTCAAATGTCTCTTTCATGGACATGGGATGTTTTCTTCCGAGTGGGAGCATTTTCGATTGAGGTTCTTTGGCATTACAGCCGTGGCTACTTTGGGCCTACTTTTCCTTGGAGGGGTGCTTTTGTGGTTCTGGGAGGGAAGCTAATTTGAGGAGAAATGGAAGGGAAAAAGAAAACACGGAAGGAGGAGGCTAATGAGGGATTTTAAAAAGCTAAAGAGGGAGGGAAAAGCATGCGTATGGGACGAAAAAGAATTCGAGGCTAATCTGGGGAAAGATAGAGGAACATAGCATTCGGGGATCTACGAGGAGTTCAGAGAGGGGATGGGGGACTTGTTCTTCAAGAGCTGCATGTATCAGAAATTGAATTGAAGGTCGTCATCTGGAGTGCAAACATTGCTCAGTCGACAAGAGGGGAGAGTTCAGTTCCTTAAGTGCAAAACGATAAAGGAGGGACATGCCTGTCGTTGAACCTGTCGAGCAAGAACGAAAGACGAGGATCGACTGAGGAGGAAGGCATCGACAATAGAGAGCAGGGGATTTCATGGATCCTTCGTGCTTTTCAACATCGAAGGTACACTGCGCTGGACGAGGAGGAGCTGATATGGGGAAGAGCTTTATCGATAGGAGAGGATCAACGGGAGATGGAGGGAGATAGACAATTTTCGGAGATTCACAAGGGATAAAAAGGCTCTAACGAGAAGAAAACAGGAGACGTTTGATTCAGGTGGGAAGGAGAGGATCATCGTCTGGATTTACAGGGCGAGCTCTGCGTTCTGTGACTACGAGGAGGAGTAGTTTTGGACTGGAAGGAAGGTACTCTGCTGCTCGACAAGGAGGTATTACGCTGGAAATGGGGAATCAGAGGGAATCCTGTACTCGGAGGAGATCGACGGGAGAGGACTACGAAAAGAAGAAGACGAACAAGTGAAGAAGACGAAGTTCAAAGGTGACGATCATCAGCGAACATAATACTCAGCAGAAGACAGGCAATTGACATGAGAGGACGATTCCAACCAGGAAACAAACGAAAGGAAGAAAGGGAAATCGATTTTCTCCATCCGCCAATGTCTGGGAGCATCCTCGATGGCTCAAATTGAAATGAAAAACAACTATTAACTGATTTCTGATAGCATTCTCTTGCTGTTGCATCTAAACTTCCATAGCCGTCTACCTTCAAATTCTCCTCAGCAAGCGGCCTGCTTCCTGGGAGGCATGTTGTCTAGCTGGGGGAAGAAAAAGCAAGAAAAACAGGAGGCTCGAAACGGAGAGAAATTTTCTATGGGGAAAGAGATCTCATTCTAGTTGGAGACGGAGCCCATCACATCGCAGCCATGAAAAACCCGCAATTCTACATCCTCTGACAGGGTATTTTCTTCCTCGTGCAGAGGTCACAGTGGCAATAGTAGTTTGATCGAAAGAGGAGGCTGCAGAACTTCACTGGAGTATGGAAGAATTATAAGTTGTAATTAAAGAGCGTGAGGTATCCGACAAGCTATGGAAATACAAGAAGAATGTCATACATGCTCAAGCCTTTCATCCAACTCTACAAAAGCAATCCTTCGATTCTTCAGGATCCTTCTCTGCGCTTCTTCCAGAACTACCTTGAGAAGCTTGATGCAAAAGTACTACCAGCTGCTTACTCCAAATCGAGTTCTGCTCTGCACAATGATTTAAAGCTCACAGGTTGCTAAATCACAGCAATAAGGATGGATTCAGCTCTCCTTTGGAGTTCAGTACTGCCCTTGTGCCAATCCTTCCTTTGTTGATGGTGTTGCTTCAAAGGGAATATACAATACAGCTTCCCTCTCCCTCAGAATTTTCTTGCCCGAGTATGCTCTTCCACAGGAATATGGACACACAGGCTTATTTGGACACCTGCCCAAGGTTTTCAAGACTGTGAACTAAATATAATGCAGGGTTTCAACACAAGAACTCACCTGAATGCACGTCATAGCAGCTATGGTGGTGCAGCTCAGGATATGGATGCACTGAGTGGTATGTAAAGAATAGGGCTTACTTCAACTCTTCAGTTTTTGCTTCATGCCAGGGAGTTTTACCCAACAAAGCCACCTTCAAACATGGAATATGCAGAGAGTACTACAGAGAGTTTAAGTTATGTGCAGGATTCTTTCCTTGTTATGCATTCAGAGACTACAGTTTCTATGAGAGATGAGTAGATAGCTGAGATCACTCAGCAAGAGACAGAGTTTACTATTGTATGTCAGCATATTGAGACATAGGCTGTGATTTTATGGTTTCCAAAGTTATTGAGGGCTGATATCTATCAGCGACAGAGTTGAAGACTGATTTATATTGGTCAAGAGTTTCAGAGATTGTCGAAATATTTAGCTGATTGAATAGTGGATTCTGCAGATTTTTCTGTCACAATATTAGTGCTTTTGCTGCTCACAAATCCTCTCATCTTGCTTATTTGCATGATTGATCTTCTATCCTGAAATTAATCAAGGTCCTCTGTGGTTGCAACATTGCTTTCACAAACCCTTTGACAACGGGTTTCGTCCTTCTCCTTTGTAGTTGTCCCTCTCTTTTAGTGGATGCGGTGGCAATGGTAGTGGCAGTGGCAGCCTCTCTCTCTCTCTCTCTTTCGTGTTGATCTCTCTCCTTTATTCTCTCTATGCATCTCTTCATCAACAAAAAGAAATAGAGAAGTAAAGAAAAGAGAAAAACAAAGAGAGAGGAGAGAATGCACTTACCTCAAAGCTTGAAGAAGAATCCTTTCGTGCTTCTCTCTTTATTCTTATTCTCCTTCACAGGTTTCCTCCTTCTTTGCAGTTGTGCCCTCTCTTCTTGTGGTGGATTGGTGGTGGCAACAACCTCTCTCTCTCTCTCTCTCTCTCTCTCTCTCTCTCTCTCTCTCTCTCTCTCTCTCTCTCTCTCTCTCTCTCTCTCTCTCTCTCTCTCTCTCTCTCTCTCAATCTCCCTTGCATCGATGTCTCTCACTTCTTCTCTCTATACATCTCTTGATCAACAAAAAGAAAGAGAGAAGTAAAGAAAAGAGAAAAACAAAGAGAGAAGAGATAATGCACTTATCTCAAAGCTTGAAGAAGAATCCCTTCCTACTTCCCTCCTTTTTCTTCTCCTTCGCGAATTCCTTACTTCTCCTTTACATTTGTCTCCTCCCTCTTCATGGATGGCAACAGTGGTGGCGGCCTCTCTCTCTCTCTCTCTCTCTCTCTCTCTCTCTCTCTCTCTCTCTCTCTCTCTCTCTCTCTCTTGCTTGTTTACAAACCTGTAAAATGCCATGCTCAAGTTTAGATACCTTTTTATGAAGCCCCTCTCTCCTCTCTTTTTTATTTCTCTCTGTCTCTCTCTTCCTTCCCCTGCCTTCTTCTCTCTATTTCTCTCCCTCCTTCCCTCCCCACTCTCGCTCAATGCATCTCATTGCAAAGACAATCAAAGATAGAAAATAAAAAGCTTAAAAAATAAAGATATTGAAAGAAATGTCACCCCACCTCTCTTTATCTCTTTCTCCGCCCTTTCCCTTTTCTTTTCTTTCTTAACCTTCTCTCTCATTCTCTCATTGTTTTCCTATCTCTCTCTCCCTCTCTATTTTTTCTCTCTTATCTCTCTTTCTCCCTCTCTCTCTCTCTTCTTTTCACTCTCCTTCCTGTCTTTACCTCACCCTTCTTTTTACCTCCTCCTCCTCTCTTCCTTCCCTCTCCCTCCCTCTATTTCTCTCCCCCTCTCTTTCTCTCTCTATTTCCCTTTCTTTGTTTCCTCTCTCTTTTTTTCTCCCTCCCCTCTCTCTTGTTGTTTCTCTCACTCATCCTCCTCTCTCCCTCCCTTCATCTCTCATTTCTCTCTTCCTCTTCCTCTTTGTTTCCTTTTTCCCCTTTCTCTCCCTCTTTCTCTCTTCCTCTCCCTTCCTTCCCTCCCTCCCTCCCTCCCTCCCTCTCTTTCCATTCATCTCTTTGCAAAGAAAAAGAAAAGAAAAGAAGAGAACACAAAAATAAAGCAAGAAGAGGCAATGTACCTACCTCAAAGGCCTAAAGATGAAACCCTTCGTACATTTTTTTCGCACCTTCCCTCCCTTCTCCCTCGCACACTTTTCTTTCTTCTTCGTGTATAGAGATGGAGGCAGTGACGGTGATGATGAGCTCTCTCTCTCTCAAAGCTTTAAGCTCTCTCGCTCTCTCTTTCATTCTTTCTCGCAAATGTTTTCTCAACAAATGTCACCCTCGGGTTTTTGAAACTTTTTTCTTAGACTGGCATCGCATGCTATTTGCATTGCTATGCATGTCGCTATTTGCATTGCTATATACATCACTATTTGTGTCGCTATTAGCATCACTATAAGTGTTGCTAATAGAATTAGCAACACTTTAGGCAGCGACACTGTTTTTTTGCATTGCAAATAGCCATCGCTATTGGCCCTATGTGAGCATAGACATTGGG